>NC_053493.1:174801796-175482421 GCF_905171775.1 Rana temporaria
AAGGGGTTCAACATTTTAGTGATTGGGAATACTTTCAATTAAAACATTTTGTGAGCACCTTACCACAGCCGATAAGAGATGATACAACATTAAACCCAATAGAAAAATTATGTTCCATCGGAAAACCATTAAAACATGGAATTGCGGTACTATATGGGATATTAACAGACTTAGAGACGAAGGGAACATTGACATGCGTAGAAAAGTGGGGACAAGACATAGGGAAAAATCTAGAGGACTCACAAATGATAGGTGCAGTGTTCAACTATGCTACTGACATTACCACAATCGAGATAAATTATAAATGTATGTTTCGCTGGCATCTGACCCCGGAGAGAATGAATAAAATTCACCCAAATAACTCTGCGCTGTGTTGGAGGGAATGCAATCAAGTAGGAACCACTGTACACATTTGGCGGGACTGCCCGAGAAAACTGCCCTGGAAAGAAATCCTAGAATATATAGAAGAAATTACAGGTGAAAAGATCCCACGAAATCCCTTGACCTGTTTGTTCCACGGAACAGAAGGGTAAAAAAAACAGTATGGATCGACTTTGGTTCCGGTGTTGCTGAATGTAGCAAAGGGTTTAATTCCAAAAAAATGGCTAAACCCACAGAGGCCTTCCATAAAAGAATGGATACACCGAGTTGATTATATATCAGAAATGGAATATCTGGGACGTGGAGAAACGGGAGGTGAGAAGCAGAACAGTCTGGGAGAAATGGAAAGCTTTTAAAATGTCAGAAAAATTCATACAGGCAATGATAGAAATAGATAGGTGAGACTTAGATAGAAATAGAGAATTCAAATCTAAACAGTGACAGACAGAACCAAAGGGAGATTGGGGGGGGGAACAAAAGACGAAAGAAGAGTAGTAAATCAGGGGCAGGATTCTTTCTATGTAACGTGGGTTAAAATTAATAATGTTCATTTAAAAGTGATTTTTCTTGATAAATAGTTGAAAAAACAAAACATGCAAAACAAAAAACAACAAATAAAAAAAAAAAAGAGAAACAAATAAAAATAAAAATAATATAAAAGAAAAAAGAGGTAAATAAAATGGATAAACCACACGTGATGCGAGACCACATAGGAGACGTGAAGGGCGGAGTTACCATGAGCATGTCTCGCTGTCCCGCTCCCTGGTTTGAGACTGATGTGGAAAGAAAAAAAAAAAAAGAACCCCTGTCGCTCAAAAATTGGGAGGCAGGAGTGAGATGAGGGGGTTTATCTCTGAAATCTATCCATACATATGCAAGGGTAGTATCGGAGGTCCAGAACAGCTTAAAAGCAGAGATAAATGGGAGGAAGATCTAGGGACCTTAACAGATGGACAATGGAGGAAGATATTGGAGAGAGGACATATGGTAACAGTATCGCCCCCAAATAAAGAGGTTTTTATTTTTGAAGATGATACATAGGACGTATTACACACCTAAAAGATTATTTCATTTTGGGTGGAGAGTAGACACAAGATGCCCTAGGTGCCAGGATACGGGGGACATGATACACATGCTATGGAGGTGCCCGAAATTGTTTTGGTATTGGCTAGGAATCCTTGATGTTATAAATACGATATATAAAAAGCTGGAGATGGACCCTAGAACATGTATATTGGGTTTATGGGAAGAAACAAATGGAGTAGCCAGTACAATAAAAGCAGTTTTAAGGTGCCTCTTTCAAGCAAGAAAACTAATTGCTCAAAGATGGCAAGCAGAGAATCCCCCATCAGTAAGAGAGTGGGTCAACGCAGTTACAGAAATAATATGGAAGGAGAAGGTTGTATACACAAAGAGAAGGAACATCAGGGAATTTGCTAAAATATGGAACCCTTGGTTGGAAAAAATGGGATATCCTACGTGAAATGAAAATTTATTAACCCGGATAGTAAAGGGTGGGGAGGGAGGAAAGAAAATAGAATTAACAGGGGAAAATGAAAAGGTTATGATATATGTGGAATAAGACATTTTAACCATATGGTTTAATATGGATGTAACCTGTTTTTATAAGATGAAGAAAATTAATAAAGAATAAAGATAAAAATAAAAATAAAAAAAAACGCTACCTGACTACAATTGCTGGTGTTCTCATACTAATACCACAGGCAGGGATCTGCAAGTATTGTCAGTATTTGTGCAGCTACATCTCCCTGCAGGCCATTAATATGTCTGGAAGGACAACAGGGAGAGGCAGAGAGTCAGGAACCAATAAAAGAGGGCAAGCAGGCTCTGCGTCTAGAGGCAACAGTGCTGGTGGTGGACACGCTCATCCTATTTTTCGGCAGCTGGCCGCGTTGAGCCGCAACATGCCTAAGACTTGGTAGAGTGGATGACCAAGCCGTCCTCATCCTCCTTATCCTCTCTCACCCAGGCTCAGGGTACTTTGTCTGGCAAAGCAGCTGCCAACGCGGCCTCTTCCCTTTGCTCAATGGCATCAGTCACTCCTTCCCTAGCCCCACCATGTCCTCCTGAGGAGTCCCCCGAACTGTTTGACCACAGTGTTGGGTACATGCTGCAGGGGGATGTGCAACGTTTTGAAGGCTCCGATGATGGTCCCCAGCTAGAGGAAGGCAGTAACGTGAGCCCAGAGAGAGGGGGTGCCCAAGATGGACAGCAATCTGGCAGTCATGTTCCCCCAGCTGCAGGGGGAGCTGCAGGAGGAGGCACATCTCCAATGAGACAGGATGCCCTCCAGGGGCCAGCTTAAGGGCAGCACACCAACTGCATCACACCGCAGAGCTCCGCATGTGCAGGGCACTGCTGTCTCTCCAAGTTATTCCAAAAGATCTTTGGTGTGGGCCTTTTTTGAGACAAGTGCATCAGATAGCACCGCTGCTAGGTGCATTGATCAATGCTTGTTTCAAGGTTTGGAATGCTGTTTTAC
Source organism: Rana temporaria (assembly GCF_905171775.1). NCBI lineage: Eukaryota > Metazoa > Chordata > Amphibia > Anura > Ranidae > Rana > Rana temporaria. The sequence goes on from NC_053493.1 coordinate 174,804,681, forward strand.
AGGCGGGAGACCACAGGACTACTCTAGGCAAATTCTTTTTGGTCAAATCCGTCAGGGGTTTGGCAATGGTACTGTAGTCAGGGACAAATTTTCTGTAATACCCCGCTGTCCCTAGAAATGCCAGTACCTGGGTCTTAGTGTGGGGGGTTGGCCAATTGGCTACAGCCTCAACCTTAGCGGGTTCGGGTCGTTGTTTCCCACACCCCACTCTGTGTCCCAAGTACTGGACTTCTGCCATCCCGAAATTACATTTTTCTGGTTTCAGGGTTAGGCCCGTGGCCCTAATCTGATCCAGTACAGCCTCAACATGCCTCAAGTGTTCCCCCCAAGCTCACTATAGATCGCAATGTCATCCAGGTACGCGCAAGCGAAATCCTGGAAGCCATCAAGGAGGCGGTCCACTAAGCGCTGAAATGTGGCTGGGGCGTTCTTCATCCCAAATGGCATGACCTTGAACTGGAATAAGCCAAATGGGGTGACAAATGCCGACTTAGGGATAGCCTCCTTGGACAGGGGAATCTGCCAATACCCTTTGCACAGATCGATTGTACTCAGATAACGTCCCCTGGCAATACGATCTAATAGCTCATCTACTCGGGGCATGGGGTAGGCATCGGTCACGGTTCTGTCATTGAGGCGTCGGTAATCGACACAGAATCGGGTTGTTCCGTCCTTTTTGGGTACTAGGACAACGGGCGAGGCCCAGGGGCTGTCAGAGGGTTCTATAATCCCCAGTCTTAACATTTCTTGTATTTCCTTCCTCATCTCCTCTTTTACTGCCTCAGGGATTCTGTAGGGAGTCTGTCTGAGAGGGTTTTGTCCTGGGGTCTCTACGTAGTGCGTCGCTAAGAGAGTGTACCCGGGCTCCTGGGAAAATGTCAGTCCTTTCTCAGTTATCAATTGTCGCATCTGTCCCTTTTCTGCGGGAGGTAACCGCTCCCCTAGCTGTATCGTATTGAGCAGAGTTTTAGGTTCCGAATCTGCTAATAGATCTGGGATGGGTAAGCTGTCAGGGTCTTCAGTGGCTGGAATACATATGGCTGCTACATCCTCTGATCTTTCTTGATACTCTTTTAATAAGTTTACATGAAAGGACTTCTGGACCCTTTCATCTTGGCTGCTGGCGATTACATATGTAGTATCGCAGACTTGCGCTACCACTTTGTAAGGGCCCTGCCATGAGGTCTGGAGCTTATTCCCTTTGACAGGCCTAAGCACCAGCACCTTCTGGCCCACTTGAAACGTTCTCTGACGGGCGCCCCGGTCGTACCAGCGTTTCTGTCGTCCCTGGGCCGTTTGGAGATGGTCCCTTGCCATCCGAGCTAACTGTTCCATGCGGTCCCGCATTTCCAGCACATATGGCACAATGGGGACACCTTCATGTTCTGTCTCGCCCTCCCAGTGCTCCCGGATGAGGTCGAGGGGGCCTCGCACTCTCCGTCCATAGAGCAGCTCGAAGGGGGAGAACCCTGTGGATTCCTGCGGTACCTCTCGATAGGCAAACAAGAGGTGCGGCAAAAATCACTCCCAGTCTCTGTATTCCACCGTAAAGGTCCGCAGCAATTGCTTGAGGGTACCATTAAAGCGTTCACAGAGACCGTTGGTCTGAGGATGGTATGGTGAACTAAGCAGGGTCTTAATACCGCAGACCTTCCATAACTGTTGGGTTAGGTCTGCAGTAAACTGGGTCCCTCGGTCGGACAGGATTTCCTGAGGGAACCCCACTCGGGTGAATATCCCGACGAGCGCACTGGCAACAGTGTCCGCCTGAATATTCGTCAGAGCGACGGCCTCCGGGTAGCGGGTAGCATAGTCTACTACGGTAAGAATGTATTTCTTACTCGAGGGACTGGGGTTAGGTAGAGGTCCCACTAGGTCGACTGCTACCCTGCTAAACGGTTCCTCGATCACGGGCATAGGTGACAGTCGAGCCTTAGGGTGGTACCCTCTTTTTCCTACCCGTTGGCATACGTCACAGGTGCTGCAGTAACGTCGCACATCCTTCGAGATCCCCGGCCAAAAGAAAGTCTGGGTGATCCTGTAGGTGGTGCGGTTACCCCCTAGGTGCCCTGCCAACGGAATGTCGTGGCCGATTTGGAGAAGTTCCAACCGGTACTTTCTGGGTACCACTAGTTGGCGCTTTTGCGAAGGGACACCGCCTCTCTTTCTGCCTTCCGTCAATCTGTATAACCTGTCACCATCCCATACAAAACGTTCCCGCTCACCCCCTCTACTGTCTGCTAATTCTCGATACTTTTGAAGGGTGGAGTCCTCCCTAGTTTCCCTCCCAAATTCCTCTGGGGTGTCCCAAGCTATCGGTCTCTCTACCGTAGTGGGGTTACATGTCGGTTCTTGGCTTACCTGGGTCTCCTGGCCTGTTGTAGGATCATCTGTGATACGGGTCTGTGAGCGGGTGGTCACGGGGCAAGCCGCATCAGGTGTAGGTAGATACGCCGAAGTCAGAGGTCCAATGTCGTTGCCCAGCACAACCTCGGCCGGTAGGTTGTCCATGATACCAACTGTGGTCTTTCCTGACCCGACTCCCCAGTCTAAGTGCACCCGGGTGGTGGGTAAGCGGAATACAGCGCCCCCTGCGACCCGGACGGCAACTGTGCGAGTGGACACGTTCTCTGGCTTTACCAGATGTTTTTGAACCAGAGTGATAGTGGCCCCGGTATCTCTTAAGCCTTGTGCTACTTGTCCATTCACCCGTACCTCCTGACGGTGATGCTGACGGTTATCTGGAGAGGCAGCTTGTATTGGGTCTGCCTCATACAAAATTCCCAGACATTCCTCCGGGCCCCCCTTGGTCTCCAGGCAGCGGGCCGCAGAGGGACGTGATGGAGTGACCTCTGTGTTGGGTGTTGTACGTCTCCAGTTGTTATTTGTAGCTCTCAGAGGGCAATAACGAGCAATATGTCCCGTGTTGCTGCAGTGATGGCACGTCACCCTAGACAAATCCCGGGGGTAGTTGTTAGGCCCCTGAGGACGTGGTGGTCCTGGTGGGACTGGAGTCCGAAACTCTGGGTGTGGGGTGACGGTTGGAGTACGTGGTTCCACCTTATGAGCCAGCCGTGTAGTACTCTGGCTTACTCTCCTTGTTTCCGCATACTCATCTGCTAGCCGAGCTGCCTCGTTTAAGTTAGCGGGACGGCGATCTCGTACCCAGTCTTGTATGTCTGCGGCCAGGTCTTGGAAGAAATGTTCCATTAGGAACAGCTGTAATACTTCCTCCCCGGTGTTGGCCTTGCACCCTTGGACCCAATGGGATGCCACCCTTTGTAACTGGTTTGCCCATTCCATGTGGGAGTCCACAGCCTTCTTCTTGGACTCCCGGAAGCGACGGCGGTAGGCTTCTGGAGTTACGGCGTATCGGGTTAGCAGCGCCTTTTTAACTTGCTGGTATTGTAAAATATCCTCTGGAGCGAGAGCCCGAAAGGCTTCATTGGCTTTGCCCGACAATTTCCCCGACAAAATAGTGACCCATTGGTCTGGTGGTACCTGGTGTAGTGAGCACTGCCTCTCAAAATCCGCCAAATATCCATCGATTTCCTCCTCACTTTCTACAAAAGCTTTAAATGCAGTGAACAGTATTTTCTTTCCTGTAGCCACGGGTGGGGGAGTAGGAGCTGCATGTGTAATGGGCTGTCTCGCTTTTACCAGTTCCAGTTCTTGTCCCCTCTTCGTTTGTATCTCTTCCCTTGCTTCCCGGAACAGCTGGTTGATTAATTCCACGGACGTTTCTGGATACAAGGATAATCTCCGCTGTACAATCCCAGTAATTACATCTTCCTCGCTGACAGGTGCAAGGGGCTCCGTTCCTCCCATGGATCCATCCATTTCGTCCAGCTCCAGCAGGTCAGCTATCAGCTCCCTCCGTGGTCTGTTGCTGGCGCTCCTACCACGACTCTCTAATAAATCTTTTAGTGTGGATCTTTTCAGCCTGGCGTACTGCGACTCCATTCAGCACTTGCTCTTTGGATAAAAGGACCATCCCAGTGCTGCCAACCAATGTAACGGCTACCCGGGCTAGTGAGAGGGTATCAGCCGTTGGAGAAGTCCTTTTCCCTGGCAAGCTGCGATATGCAGGTACCGCCGATATATCCCATCGAACGCCCTTTCAAGAAACGAGACGGGCTACGTTTGCAGAGTCAAGCAGGACTGATTTTTAATGGTTCACTCTGAGATTTTATAAAGTATTCAAGGCACATGAACAATCAAACTGTCCCCACCCACACATCACACCGTGGGGAAGCTTCAATCACCTTCTTTGAGCTAATTATAAACATTTCTTCATTACCAGAACTCAAACACAATGATCTCCTTGAATCAATCAGTCTCTAGACGTTCCGGCACCGAGATCTACTTAACATGACCTGGCCGGGCACATTCCTTTCTCAATAGAATTCAATTAACCTTTAGAACAATATACACTCACAGATCATCACGTTAGCATACACCTGGCAGGAGGCTGTTACTACACAAAGGAGAGTCCATTAGCTATGCAAAGGGAATATTAGCATTCAGCAGTGGAAAAGTCCCTTGTATAATTAACCCTTTGAGCTCAGAATACAATGTGGTAAATCCAATTGTAACAAGCCATGCAGTTCTTTGTAGACCTCACTGTAGGAGTATTATAGGATGTCCCGGCTTGGGCACCACATGCTTGACCAGACATATGTCGACCTGCCATGCAGTTTGTTGGCAAGCGTACCTAAAAGACCCACACCAAAGAACAAAGCGGTCCTCTCCTTGCTCCTCATCAGCTGGGATCTCTAACCCCACTATACCTTTAGTCCTCTCTGAAACCTGCACTGAGAGAAATGAAGGTGTAGAATTAGGTGTGTCACAGCCAAGTACTTGCGGGCAATCTGCTATTGGTACACCGACATCAGATTGTACCAGGCAAATTTCCCTGCCCGAGCTGCTGCAGCGCCGAAAGAAGTTCACTTCCAGCCATCCACATGCCCAGCGGTTGAATGCTAGCTTGGCTAAATTGCTAGCACTTCAACTGCTGCCTTTTCAGTTGGTAGACTCTGCCCCCTTCCGTGAGTTTGTGGAATGTGCGGTACCTCAGTGGCAGGTTCCCAAACGCCACTTTTTCTCATGGAAGGCGATTCTGTCTCTCTACTGACATGTGGAAGGCAATCTCCATGCCTCGCTGGACATGACGGTCAGCGGTAAGGTGCATATTACCGCTGACTCATGGTCCAGCAGGCATGGAGAGGGACATTACCTATCTTTCACGGCGCATTGGGTGACTCTGTTGGCAGCTGGGAAGGATGCAGGACAAGGTACAGTAGTGTTGGAGGTTGTTCTGCCACCACACCTCCAAAATACTACTACTGGTGATTGTGACACACCTCTCTCCTCCACCCCCTCTTCTTCTTTTCCTCCATGGCCTCTTCCTGTGCTGATTTGTCCTCGGAACCAGCGGTGCTCCGTAGGCATTCAAGGGGCTACGCAGGTATGCAGGCAAAAAGATGCCATGCAGTGCTTGAGTTGGTGTGCTTGGGGGACAGGAGCCACACTGGGGCAGAGGTTCTGTCAGCTCTGCAGGGGCAGGCTCAGAGGTGGTTGACACCACGCCAGCTTAAGCCAGGAATGGTGGTTTGCGACAATGGCACCAACCTCATCTCCGCCCTCCGATAGGGACAACTGACTCATGTGCCCTGTTTTGCTCATGTCCTTAACTTGGTGGTGCAGCGGTTTTTGGGCAGGTACCCAGGCTTACAGGATGTCCTGAAGCAGGCCAGAAAACTCTGTGTGCATTTTCGATGGTCATATAATGCCAGTGCTCGGCTGGCTGACCTCCAAAAGGAATACAACCTGCCCAAGAACCGCCTAATCTGTGACAGGCCCACCAGGTGGAACTCTACGTTGGCCATGCTGCAGCAGCTGCACACGCAGCAGAGGGCCATCAATGAGTATCTGTGCCAATATGGTACCAGGACAGGGTCAGGGAAGCTTGTTTTTTTCCCCACGCCAGTGGGCTATGATCAGGGATGCATGCACTGTCCTGTCACCATTTGAGGAGGTCACGAGGATGGTGAGCAGTGACAGTGCATGCATCAGTGACACTGTCCCTCTTATCCACCTGTTGGAGCACACACTGCGTGGAATAATAGACAGAGCACTTGAGGCAGAGCAGAGGGAGGAAGAGGAGGACTTCCTTACCTCTCAAGGCCCCCTTTATCCAGACAGTGTTTCTGCTTGCCCGCCTATCACATAGGAAGAGGACGAGGAGGAGGATTGTGTCAGCATGGAGGTGGAGCCTAGCACTCAGCATCAGCAGCAGTCTTCAAGGGATCAATTACAGTCCCAAGAAACCCATGGACTTTTACGTGGCTGCGGATCATGTCGTCCTCAGTGACCCAGAGTACTCCGCACCAAGCATCGGGGCGGTTACAACAGCCAGCAGCAATCACCTTCATTTGGGGCACCTGGACATGCACACATATATAACAGACAACGTGAATTCATCATGTCAGTCTGTGATCCCTTTTCACCTGTGCAGGAGTGGAGCTATCATACACAGGGTAAGATCTCTTTAGACCTTTAGACTTTCTGACCGACACTCTCCACTTATTTATATCATTATTTATATACATGTTCTCCCCTTTAGATATGGGTAGCTACATTTAGCCTGGAAGTTTTTCTATACCTGCACTAACAATATCCAACAAGGTACCTACAACCTTTTATAGTTCACATTCCCATACATTTATATAGGTATTTATATCTCATATGTTTACACATTTTCACTTGACATATATTCTTTTTTATCCTTTTTCATCCTGCACTTTTTTCTCACTCACTCTTCTCTTTTCTTTTTTTATTGCCTTCATTCTGGCATCCTTCACACTCTCACCTGCCCTCACTTGCTTTCACACACCTGCTTTAACACACCAACACATCACAACTCACCTTAATGATTTTACCAACTAATTTTTTTAATCTTAGATTCTTTCCTACCTATGCATACAAATTGCCTAGCATTACTCACTCCTATATATGTTAACCCTTTGCCCGCTTGATATCCCCCTGTTTATCAGTGACAGATCAGGGATTCAGTGCATGCCCAGTGCCCCAAATGACTTAAATGACAATATCTTACACTTGATTTGACAATTTATCAATACATATTTACACTTTTTAATAGGTGCTTTCTATGGCTGTCGTTCTGATGGGTCTCCCTCCCCCCCGCCCGGCCCGGACCCCATCGGACCCTCCCCTTGTGCTTGTGGGCCCCATCAGGCCGTCTGGTTTGGCGCCTTGGCGGCACCGTTTGGGGGTCTGCCCTCCTTGTGAAAATGTCCATCCAGGGGTCCTTCTGTGGAATTAAGTCAACTCTGGTCTAGATACAATTAAGTTTACACGCTGTGAGTGGGTAACCATATTCTAATACTTTCATCTTCCACAATACTCAGTGGTAATTGTCACGACTGTTTTATTTTTATATATTCATTTTCTGTTACAGTAGCACCTCAACTTCCTCCGAAGAAGACCCCAATATAGGTTGAAACGCGTATGGATTTGCGTGACTTGCATGTTAACCATTCATGTTAATTGATGTCATGTATTTTGGTGCATACTCTTTGTGTAAACGTTTTTTAGTGTATACTATACCAGAGCTTATTTTTACAATTAATTAAACTTTTTTACTTTTTACATATGTGCATTTCATTTAATCCTTTACCTGTTTTCTGCCTAAAAACCCCATTGGGGAGCCTTTCCATTTACCTTAATATTTAGGGGTGAGCAGCACTTTCCCTACCCCCTTCGTGTCCTTTTTCTTTTCCAGACTTTGACACCTTTCCCACCGAAAATCCTCTGGGTTACAGGGTCTTGACTGGAGCTTGCACAGTATGCAAATGAGCTGCTGGCCTGTCCTGCATCCAGCGTTCTTTCGGAACGCACATTCAGTGCTGCTGGAGGCTTTGTAACCGATCACATGGTGCGCCTGTCCACCGACTCGGTCGATCGACTGACCTTCATAAAAATTAATCAGCCTTGGATCACCACCAGCTACCAAGCACCTGATGCTGATGTAGCCGAATATTTTTTTTTGAAATGTCAGATCCCTTCAAGACTGCCTATGCTGATGCTGAGTGACTATCCTGTTATGCTGAGTGACTATCCTGTTATGCTGAGTGACTATCCTCTTCCTCCTCAATGATCATGCTGATAGCTTGTAAGAACATTTTTGGTTCTGGGCACTGCCACCAGTGGCCAAGGCCCAATTTTTCTGCCCCTGTTTAACAGGGGCGTGGAAATTACAATTTTTGATGCAATACTTTGCAGCAGGGCTCATTCCTGCACTCCAACTACAGTATCTGTGAGGGGTTGCAGTGTTGTGGCACCAGCACCAGTGCCTAAGGCCCAACTTTTCTGCCCCTGTTTAACAGGGGCATGTAATTACAATTTTTAATGCAATACTTTGCAGAAGGGCTTATTCCTGCACTCCAACTAGGGGGGTTGCTGTGTTGTGGAACTAGTACCTAAGGCCCAGTTTTTATGCCCCTGTTCAACAGGGGCATGTAATTAAAAATTTTAATGCAATACTTTGCAGAAGGGCTTATTCCTGCACTCCAACTAGGGGGGTTGCTGTGTTGTGGAACAAGTACCTAAGGCCCAGTTTTTATGCCCCTGTTCAACAGGGGCATGTAATTACAATTCTTGATCTAATATTTAACAGCAGGGCCCATTCCTGCACCCACCAAGAGTAACTGTGAGGACTTACAGTGTTGTGGCAGCAGCACTACCACCACCAAAGGCCAAATTTTTCTACCACTGTTCAACAATGGCATGTAGTTAAGATTTTTGATATAATAGTTCACAGCAGGGCGTTCCAGCGCCCACCAAGACTAACTATGAGGGCTTACAGTGTTGTGGCAACACCAACACCTAAGGCCCAAATTTCTGCAGAGTATATATGGCAGGCCCCTACTTTCAAACATCCAACTTACAAACGACTCCTACTTGCAAACAGAATGAGACAACAGGAAGTGAGAGGAAATCTACCCCTAGGAAGGGAAATTATCTCCTGTAAGAGGTGTCTCCTCTCCACTGCTGCTTTATCACCAATCCTTGTTTCACTAAAAACCCAAAATTTTCAAAAAAAAAACATTTGTCATTGGGACAGAAAGTAAGGTGAAATCATCTGAACAGATGCACAGACAGCAAAACAAATTGTACAGGGGTGATAACCCTTCTCTATGTTTTCCAAAAAGCTTAAAAATAGATTTTTTGGCTGGAGCTACACTTTAAAAATGTACCATTTCAAAATTACAAACTGATTCTACTTAACAACAAACCTACAGTCCCTGTCTTGTTTGAACCACCTGTATACTGCTGTTCAGAGTATATAGGGCCTGGGGGCCCCACGCCTTTCCTTTTTTTTTATATTGGGTGCAGGGTTCCCCTTAATATCCACACAAGACCCAAAGGGCCTGGTAATAGGCTTTACCCACGCCATTTTTCTCCATGATTTTCATCCATATTGCCGGGACCCGACATTACATTAAAGCCGCAAGCAGTTTTAAATGACGTTTTTCCTATAGAAATGTAATTTTGTGCAGGGACAGTTCTAAACACGGGAAACATGTGCCACTTCACGGGCATACTATAGACACCCACAAAAGAACAAAAAGCGGCGCCCTCCAAGCGTAGTATGGAGTTTAATAGAAAAGACAAACAACAATAATTCTTATGAGAGGTTACTCACAAGAATGCGGGGGGTACAGGTAATAAAAATACTGATGTCATCTGTGGCTGACGTCCGGAGTACATGAACTCTGCTGAGTTGGTCTAATCGCAGGCTTCAGGCGATCAGCGTGATGGATTATCCACAGGGTGGAGGCCGAGTGCGGCGTCTCTGAATGTCCCTAGATGGTGACACAGCGCTGGTACGAGGGGAGAAGCAGGAATGGCACGTTCGGCGTGGTGGAACGCAGCCGTGGAGCGCAAGCAGCAGAGCGTCACTTCCGGATTCAGTCTCAGGGCGGTGCACGCGTTCGAGGCATGCGTGCCTCTTCGTCAGGCTCGGAGCCCCACGCAGAGTATATATAATATATACATATCAATTTGTGCTACTGCTCCATGAACTTCCTATGGACTGAACTTTTATCACAATAATATTTGTAAATTTTATTAATTTTTATATTACATTTTTAACACTTCTTTCATGGATAGCTGAAATTGACCACTTTCCTACTCCCTATATCCTTTTTTCATTTTTTCAGCTATCACATGAACCCCCTTTTTTTCCCTCATCCCCCATTCTTAAGCGTGTATTTTTATCCTTTACATTTCATTTTGGTGAGCGCTTGATTTTATTTGTTTTTTGTCTGATACTATAGACACCCAGCAGGTACAATATTTAAAGGAATATTTCACCTTTTTTTCACTTTAAGCATCATTAAAATCACTGCTCCTGAAAAAAACTGCCTTTTTTAAAACTTTTTTATGCATTGATACATGTTCCCTGGGGCAGGACCCAGGACCCAACCCCTTTTTAGGACAATAACTTGCATATTAGCCTTTAAAATTAGCACTTTTGATTTTGAACGTTCAAGTCCCATAGACTTCAATGGGGTTCTAAAGTTTGCACGAACGTTCGGTCCGTTCGAAGGTTCTGATGCAAACCGAACCCAGGGTGTTCGGTTCATCCCTACTTGTCACATTTGATTCCGTCGCCACCATCTTGCTACACCCCACACTAACGTTGTATGCTACCGCTCATGTGTCGAAGTGTTATCGAGCATGCACGTTTTTTCTACCCTGGAGGTAAGCATACAGACGACCGGTTTTCTCGGCAGGAAACACTCTGCCGGGAATCCTGACGGGAAAATAGAGAGCAGGTTCTCTATTTTCCCGTCGGTATTCCCACTGTTTTCCTGACGGGAAAACTGCTAGTGAGCATACACATGGCCGGGATTCCCTGCCAAATGCTCTCCTGGCAGTTTTCCAAGGCTTGTCACTACTTTGATGAAGCACTCATCACTTTTGGGAACTAATTCATTTTTGAATATGGATATTTATTAATTTACTTATGCACAGTGGATATTACTTATAATAATTTATATATTTACCTATCAATATTGCTAGCACGTCACTTTACATTCATTATATAGCCCAAGTTAATGCTTTTTATTAGCACAAGACCTAGTTGATGTTGTTAGCACCAGGCAATTTAATTTATGGTTACAGATTTTTTTTATGTATATATGAATACATTTTTATCAGCACATGTCATTTTATATAGAACCAGGGTTTACTATTACACCTCATCCACACATCAGGAGCAGGGTTCCTCCCCCTCGCTTGATATATACTATTTCTTAAAGTAACAGCACCACTACCCTTTTGTTTCTATTTTAATCTCGTGGATTAAAAATACTCCACAGGCAGAATTTAAAACTTCGCCTGACAGACTACTGACCACTTGGTAGTGTAGTCTATGTTTGCTAAAATTTGATTAAAAATGTCAGTGAAAGTGTTATTTAGTGACACTTTCTGTTGGCTGTCCCAGCCTGATTTTAAGTGGCTTAGACTCAACCAAATCATTAGAGGTCCCGGTTAGGCCAACATCAGAGATAATATTTGTAGATAATAATCCTGGAGGTAAGTCCTCAATATTAAAAACACTTTGGCTTGCACCAGTATTTGTTAAACGGGTTAATTTTGTTTCTCCTCCAGTATAGGAGAGTTCTTGTAAAAATACTTTTACTCTGGTCTTGGGACCATTGTCTCCCCTATTTAACATGATTGATACCGGCATGCCATTTTCCTATGCCGGATTCACTGCTTTTGGCAGAGAACTGGGATCAGCATGAGGTGCCTCTAAGCTCCTTTCCAGTCTACAGTCAGAAAGATGGCAGAAGTTAGCTATGTGTCCTTCCACATTACAATTGTAGCATATAATTGGTCCCGATTGCCATGATTTCTGAAATTGCCTTTGCCCCTCCCTTTCTGCTTCCCCATGTACATAACCTTGGGTTTTCTGCCTTTCTGGTTAATACTGTTTTCTATGGATAACAGGATAGGCAGGTCGTCTCGAATAGACATATTGCCTGCCTCACACCTTGCTGTGAACAACTTTTCTTTAAACTGGGGTATTAAACCATCAAGAAACCTTTGTTTCACCAGTTGTGTAGATGGACTTGCAGTTTCTCCCGCCTTTTCTTCCTCTATTTTAAGGCCTACTTACTCAGCCATATCGCTGAACCGCCTTCAATAAGCCCCTGCTGCTTCCTCTTTCCCTTGCTTAGCATTCATAAATTCAGAATGGCTGGTTTGTCCATATATTTGGGGCAATTCTTTCTTCAATTTTTCACAAATCTCCCATCCACTAGCCATCTTATTTAGATTTTTGACGTCTACACCACATTCTTTAAGTATATAGCCAGACGTGTTGCTTCCCACTGCTTTAATAAGAAGCTGATGAATGTCAGTAGCAGAAGCCTCATATGCTTCCTGTGCAGCACTAAGTTTGTTTGCAAACCCAATTGGATTCTTTCTATGGTCACTCTATCATTTCTTGGGGACTAAAAGGTACATGCCATTTAATTTGAGACTTACTGTCAACAGCATTACCTTCAAAAACTATTTGGGTTCTGACAGGATAAACTGCAACAGATTGCTCTGTGACAGGGGCAGAAGGGGAAGTGTCTCCCTTCCTTCTCTCTTTATCTTGCTGCCACAATTTGGAAATTATGGTTTGCTCCGGAAGTTCAGTCTCTCTCTCTTTCTCTGGCCAAAGCCTTAAGTTCAGTGAGATCTAGTTTTGCATATGTGCCCTTTGATTTATGCCAATCATCTGTTTCTAGGATACGAGCCTAATCCCTCTTTGTAGGTTGATATGGAGCTGTTAAACCTCTGCTCTCTACTATATTGCCCAGCTCATCTTTTGTGTGTTCCATGTAATCCAATTATTTTGCTTTTGTTGATGGACCACTTAAAGCCAAACTGGCAGCCACATAAGGTGGGGGGTGCTCCTCTACAGAGTCTACTGGCCAAGTGTAGTAAATTTGGGCAGTACTTTTATTAAACATCTCCGTCAAGCCAGTTTGATTTGCTACTTTAGCTTCTGTTTCCCATGTGCAAGCTATTCTCTGCGTTCCTTCACTGCACAGTAGTGGGCCATAATCGTGCAGAAAAGTTTCCCATACTTGTAAAACAAAAGTCCCTTCAGATTTGAAAGGAAAGGCTGTTCCTTTTGTCCATTCTTCCTATTTATCTAGGGGCTCAGTATAGGCGGAACCATACCTTTGGTTTATATATTCTCTAGCGCTCATCTTGCGCTGGGCATTATCTGAAGGCCTCTCACCCTTCATTGCCTTATTTAAATTTAATGCCCATAATGACTGGCCAGTCTTCTGTACGTGTGCCTATACCCTCTTACCTCTAAAACAAATTGTACAGCAAATCTGCAGATTTACAAAAGTCTCCACTTATCTACATGGATAGAAGGGGTTTATGACAATAGACAAAACACTCATTAAGAGACCCTCCTCGTCTCTTCCCTGTGGGTTTTATCTGACCCAGTTTGCCCACAAGGAGTCAACACAGGGAACTGCAGAGGATTCTCCCTATTCACACACAGTCCAACCCGTGAAATGGGACACAAACACATTAACACACACGTTACCCAACCAGAAAGGTACGAGAGTGGTCTGGTTTCCTTGAAAACCGACAGATAGAATACATAGGAAAGACCGAAATATAGCAAGCTTAAAGCGGAGGTCCAGCTTTAATTATTATTTTTTTTAAAGTCAGCAGCTACAAACACTGTGTCAGGTCACCTGTGGCCAGGTGACAAATGCACCCCGATGGAGACAGGGGTGCACCGCAAGGTAGTGAACCCAATGGCAGACTGCTGCGGATGGACAGGGAACGTGAACCCAAGATTCCCCAGGGCGCAGAGTCTAAGGTCCAGCAGGTGTTCACCAGAGCCTCTAGTGGAGAGGATGGCCTTCGCTGCAACTGAACCCAGGTCACGGCCCCTGGGGTCCTCCAGGTCACGCTCCATAGGGAGAGAGGGTAAGCAGTCACAGAAGACACAATGGATGGTGATGGGTAAGCCGAGGTCAGGGCAACAGGCAGACAAGGGTAACCAAAGAACAGGCCAAAAAGGTCAGGGTCACAGGCAAACAGGAGTAGTCAGAGATGAGCCAAAATCGGTACACAGAAAGGTAAACGTAGCACACTGCAGACAGGAACACAAGCTAACAACAAAGTTGAACAGCAAAGCAGACCTGCAGTGCAACAGTTAATATAAACTTCCTGGGATGGCCTGGGTGGGACCATACAGGGAAGAGAGACGGTGAAAGGCAGCCAGATAAGGGAGTCAGGCCTCTAATGAACACATGGAGACAGGTAAGCTGACAGACATTATTGTATATCCATGACACGCTGTAGCTGCTGACTTTTAATAAGCACACTTTCCTGTCCATAGTGCCCTCAATGGCGGCCGCCCAGGCCGATCCGTCGATCGTGGCAGGTCACGGCGCCACCATCCTCACTAAGGGAAACAGGCAGTGGAACCTTGTGGCTTCACTGCCCGTTTCCTACTGCGCATGCGCGAGTCGCGCTGCGCTTTGTGAATGGGCGGTGTGTCCTGTGTGTCCCAGAAGGCAGCACACCCAGAAGGCAGCAACGCGAGGAGAACACAGAACATCACCGTGGATGAGGAAGTGGCAGATTAGGATGAGATGATATCAGTCTTTTGTGCCCTTCTTACCTGAGGCTATTAGGAGAGTGTCCAATGGATCGGTCATAGTTTGGAGGTGGAGGAGGAACGGTTGATGCAGTTTAGCAGTGCCTGTTAAACTCAGCCTTCTGGTGAGTAGAAACCCTTAAGGGGAGAGTGACACACGGGAGAAGTATGTAAAACAACAGACCCAAATAATTAAGGCAACATTGGCTGCTTGAGGCCGAACATATGTCACTAATTAGGTCAGGGGAAGGGGGAAGGGGATTTTGGTGGGGACTTTTCACGGCACTGTTTGGAGACGGTATAGTAAAAAGTAACAAATATTTATTTGACATAAAACAGGTATCATAAACAACATTTAGGGACAGTCCCCACATTGCACATCAGAAAGCCATAAACAAACTGTGTCTGAATGTAAGGAGTCGATGGCCTCGACCGGTTTCGCGGTAATTTACCGCTTCTTCAGGAGGAGCTTTTCTACAAAATATGCATAAAACATATAAATATACAAGCAAATTATACAATAAATGTAAACATTATGTAGAAAAATCCAAGCAGCACGCCATATGGTGGAGCAGAGAACTCACCCAGACTGGTCATATGATCAAGCCCGGAGCAAGGTTGAAGCCTTCTTTGCCTGCACCAATCCTTTCCTTTTTATTATTTTATCCTTCCCCCTTATTTCCCCTCCCCTGTATTGTTCTTCCCTCCCATTTTCCAATTTATATCTCTTTACCAAAAGGTTGCAACCATGACCTAATATGTAGGCTTCCTTTCCTGTTGAGCCTTAACATGTATATGGATATTAGAAGAGACCTGCTTCATATAATTGTTGTCCCCCGTTTTGATTTTTCAGAACTCTGAGCTCTCATGAAGCAATCTAGGCAATATGATGGATAAATTCCCTCCATTTATATGTATTGAGTATTCATACTCTTATTGCTGTAACTGTCAATTTAAATGTCTTTTGTACAATTGTTTTTCCTCTTTCCATAAGCAGCACGCCTCCGGAGTTCAGCCTCTCTGATTGGCCGATCAAGCTCGATGCCCGGCCTCCCCCTTCGGTACTGGCGCATGGAGTGTCGTCCCCAGCAGAGAGCACCAATCACGGCTCCCTGTTTGCAGCCTATGACCCGGCGTCATGCCATTGGGTCTGCGGCGGCACACCCACGCACTCACGTGCAAGGGTTGGTGGGACGTTGGACGGCGGCGGCGTCGCAACTCAATGACGTCACACGCCGTCCAGGGATGCTTACAAAAACGGCTGAGACAGCTGTCTTTGTGAGTTAGCACGGACGCTCTCCCTGGGGACACACGCCGACGATTACTAGCCACGGTAAGTTAGATTGCTGCCGAATCACCTGGCCTCTCTCTCTCCCTTGCCCTGTTTCTTGACAAACTGGCTAACTTTTTCCCTGACTTCCTTAGCTGGATCCAGTGCCTATTATTGCCTATACCCTGGCAATACAGCACACCATATACTTGGCTGAAAGTAACTGTTCCTTTGTGCCCCAGTAAATTGCGTATCTCTATTACAGCAATGGTAAGGACCCACTCGGGTCTATTTATTGTTCTTTTGCTTGGTGATCGGTTTTCTCTCATCCCTGGTTCTCCTCGATACCCCCTTCACTTTCCCAGACACCCCACTTTCCATCTTCACTCCGGTTACTTTGTATGTATCCACAACCATTACCCATCACTTCACAACTGCTCCTTTTCTTCCCCTCCCCTTCCACCCCCCCTTCTCCCAATGTATTATCCTACCCCTCCCTTTCCCCCTCTTTTCTTCACCTTCCCCTCCCTACCTTGTACACCTATCCTTACTAATTCACCACCAAAAAAACCCCCCCCATCACTCTACCACTCACACTCCCCGCCCCTTTCCCCTCACTCTCTCCCCTTCCCCCCCCTCCCCCACCCTTTTTGATTCATACTACCCATTCCTTGACCTCCCCCCCCCCCCCGATCCCCCTTCCCCACCTTCCTTCTCTTTTTCCCCCTTTTATCCCCCTTCCTCCCCCCTTGTCTTTTAAATAAAAATAAAAAATTTCCCCCTCCCCCGCTCCTTTCCTCTTTGTCACACTTTCACTCTATCCACCTCCCCCTTTCTCTTTCTTCTTTCAAGCCTCTCCCCCCCCCCATCCTTCCCACCTGTTCATCCACACTATACTTGACTGCTACCCCCCATGTCTCTCCCCTCTTTTCTTTCCCCTCCAAAATCTCCCCCATTTTCCCTCCCCCTCCCCACTTTTTCCCATTCCCTCATTCTCCTCACTTCCTGTCACTGAGATACACTACCCCTATGCACCCACTGGTGACCCTCATCCCATTAACCACTTACCCCCCGGACCATATTGCTGCCCAAAGACCAGAGTACTTTTTGCGATTCGGGACTGCGTCGCTTTAACAGACAATTGCGCGGTCGTGCGACGTGGCTCCCAAACAAAATTGGCGTCCTTTTTTCCCCACAAATAGAGCTTTCTTTTGGTGGTATTTGATCACCTCTGCGGTTTTTAGTTTTTGCGCTATAAACAAAAATAGAGCGACAATTTTGAAAAAAATGAATATTTTTTACATTTTGCTATAATAAATATCCCCCAAAAATATATAAAAAAACTTTTTTTTTCCTCAGTTTAGGCCGATACGTTTTCTTCTACATATTTTTCGTAAAAAAAATCGCAATAAGCGTTTATTGATTGGTTTGCGCAAAAGTTATAGCGCTTACAAAATAGGGGGTATTTTTATGTCATGTTTATTATATTTTTTTTACTAGTAATGGCGGCGATCAGCGATTTTTTTTTCGGTACTGCGACATTATGGCGGACACTTCGGACACATTTTTGGGACCATTGGCATTTTTATAGCGATCAGTGCTATAAAAATGCATTGGATTACTATAAAAATGCCACTGGCAGTGAAGGGGTTAACACTAGGGGGCGGGGAAGGGGTTAAGTATGTCCTTGTGTGTTCTTACTGTGGGGGGGGGGTGGCCTCACTAGGGGAAGCACTGATCCTCGGTTCATACATTGTATGAACCGAAGATCAGCATTTCCCCTGCTGACAGGACCGGGAGCTGTGTGTTTACACACACAGCTCCCGGTCCCCGCTCTGTACCGAGCGATCGCGTGTGCCCGGCGGCGACTGGGAGAGAGGACGTCATACTACGTGCTCTCGCCCAGCCGAGCCACCTTGTGGACGTATAACGACGGTGCGCGGTCGGCAAGTGGTTAATTTAACTGATCATTCTTTTGCATATACTTTATCAATCTTATCCCTCACTTCAATAGAGCAGTCCTAAATAAAAAAATCCCCCTCCATGCGCCAAAGAAGGCTTCAACCGGGCTCCGGGCTTGATCATATGACCAGTCTGGGTGAGTTCTCTGCTCCACCATATGGCGTGCTGCTTGGATTTTTCTACATAATGTTTACATTTATTGTATAATTTGCTTGTATATTTATATGTTTTATGCATATTTTGTAGAAAAGCTCCTCCTGAAGAAGCGGTAAATTACCGCGAAACCGGTCGAGGCCATCGACTCCTTACATTCAGACACAGTTTGTTTATGGCTTTCTGATGTGCAATGTGGGGACTGTCCCTAAATGTTGTTTTTTTTTTTTAGATTATAATTCTTTTTTTATTTTAAAACAAATCAGTACAACACATATATATATAAAAAAAAAAAAATACATAACAGAACATTATTACAAAACAACAGTCACAGTCCATCTTATTATTATACATCCCCTTTAACCTTGTTGTCAAAATCAAACATATATCTCCTTCTTACGTATCTCTCCCCTTCCCAAACATCCCTGAGAGAGAAAGAAGAAGAAAGGGGAAAAAAAAAACAAAAAACACAGCAACCCACCCTACTTCCCTCTCCTCCGACCCTTCTCCATATTTCTGTGGTTTCTCATTAAATCCCACATATACCCAATCCAAGTTCCCGGGCTCCTTCTATACCATTCAGCCTTATCCCCCTTAACCTTCCCCCCTGTGGTCCATATAGGACTTCCAGGGAGTCCAAGTTCTTAAATATTTTTCCCTTTTATATTGTGTTGTCAGGACTAACTCTTCTAATTTGCTTATTTCCCTAACTTTACATATCCACATCTCCGCTGTTGGTGGGACTGGTGACTTCCACCTCTTCGTTATACAGGCCTTAGCGGCATCTAATAGATGGCATATAATCATTTCCCTATAGGCTTTTTCTGGTATTTGGTTTAAATGCAGAAGATAGAATTCCGGATCTTCCGGAATCTCATAATCTGAGCAAAACTGTAAAGCACTTTTAATCTCTGCCCAAAAACTCCTTAGCATTGGGCACTCCCAGAATATATGTAGCATCGTTCCTTTGCTTCTCTGGCACCTCCAGCATTTATCTGATACCTCTGCAAACATTTTGCTTAACTTTTCTGGTGTCCTATACCATCTTGTGAAGATCTTATAGTTTGTCTCTTGTATTCTCACACATATTGATGTTTCGTGTGTTCGCCTGTATATGCATTGTCGCTGTTCCGAACTGAAGGACTTCTCCAGTTCCCTTTCCCATTCCTGAACGCACCTCAGAGGGCAACCTCCTGATCGTACTAATAACTCATAGCTTATTGAAAGACTATGTAGTAATGTTCCTTGTTCGTTACATATTTTCTCGAATTTCATGAGTGGTCTCTCAAAGCTCTCTGGATTTGGCAAAGTGTTCAGGAAGTGAACTATCTGAAGTGCATTCCAGAATTTCAAACGGAATACATTTCCTATTTCCATCAGTTCCGCTATGGTTACCCATCTTCCCATGTGGATATACCTTGCTACTTGTATACACTCTCTTTTTCTCAACTGCCGGAATGCTCCGTCTTCGTATCCCGATGGGAAGAGGGGGTTACCTATCACTGGGTATAGTGGGGAGGTCCTGGGCTCGATGCCCATCATAGGTAGTGCTGCTGCACAGATCTTCACCGTGTTACCCACTATTGGATTTTTATTCATTTCTTTAGGGAGTGAGGCAAACCACCACGGTGCTCTTTCTAGAGGTGTTTTGAATTGCGCCTGTTCGATTTGTACCCATAGCTTCGTATCTGAATGCCTATTCCAGTCTATTAGCCTGTTCAGATGTGTTGCGTAATAATATTTCCTTATATCTGGGACTCCCAGTCCTCCCTGCTGCTTAGTGCTCATTCGTTGTTTCCTATGTATCCGGGGGTTCTTATGTGCCCATATGAACTTAAAGATCAATCTCTGACACTGTTTAAAATACTTTGATGGAATATGTACTGGTAATGTTTGTAATAAATACAAGATTTTCGGGAGTATGTTCATCTTAATAATATTGCAGCGTCCTAGCCAGCTATGAAAACCCTGGTTCCACTTATCCAATAAGATCTTTACTTTCTGTAAGAGGGGTGGGAAGTTCAGCTCAAAGATCTTCTCCACCTTCCCTGCTAATTGTATACCAAGGTATGTCAGAGCATTGTCAGTCCATTTAAACTTAAATTTTTGTTTTAGATAGTTTATCGCTATATGTGGGACGTTTACCCCCATCGCTTCCGATTTATTAAAATTGATACGTAGGTTCGATAAAGATCCGTATCTCTCAAATTCCTTCATTAATTCTGGAATTGTAATCAACGGGTTTGTAAGACTGAACAACATATCGTCTGCATAGGCTGTAATTTTACAGTGGTTCTTCCCTATTTGTATGCCTGAAATATTAGAGTTTGCTCGTAGCGTACACAAAAAGGGCTCTAGTGACAGGGCAAATAGAAGTGGAGACAGAGGGCAGCCCTGTCTTGTCCCATTTGAGATTGTGAAGGGCTCGGACAGAATTCCGTTGGCCCGTACCTGGGCTGTTAAGCCTGAATACATGGAGAATATCCACTGTATTATTTTGTTCCCAAAGCCGCCATATTTTAGGACTGCCCTCTTGTAACTCCACCTCACCCTGTCAAAGGCCTTCTCTGCGTCCGTATTGAGAAATACGCATTGCGTCTGTGTTAAGTTGGCTAACTGCACCAGGTTAATTGCCTTGATTGTGTTGTCTCGTGCTTCCCTGGTAGGGACAAATCCCACCTGGTCCAGGTTTATTAAGTCTGGGATATGTTGTTGTATCCTGTTTGCTAAGACCTTGGCAAAAATCTTCACGTCCGAATTTAATAACGAAATTGGTCGGTAGCTTCCACATAGGGCTGGGTCTTTCCCCTCTTTTGGTATCACCGAGATATATGCTAGCAGGGTATCTTTGGCTAAACTGGCCGATGTCCCTAAGGCATTAAATAGTTTAACCATATATCCTGATATCGAGGGAAACAGAATTTTATAATATTGACCTGTAAAACCATCGGGTCCCGGGGCTTTCCCCCTTTTCATTATGCTTACTGCTACTTTAATTTCCTCCTCGGTTATAACGTCATCTAATTTCTGTCTATCCTCTTCTGATAGTCTTGGTATTGCGGATTCTGTTAGATACAAATCAATTTGTTCGCCTAAATGTTGTTTTATGATACCTGTTTTATGTCAAATAATTATTTGTTACTTTTTACTATACCGTCTCCAAACAGTGCCGTGAAAAGTCCCCACCAAAATCCCCTTCCCCCTTCCCCTGACCTAATTAGTGACATACGTTCGGCCCCAAGCAGCCAATGTTGCCTTAATTATTTGGGTCTGTTGTTTTACATACTAAATGGGATGTAGGCACCTGTTCACCTTGTATACTTTTATTTTAAAAGAGGCCATACTCACCCTTTTCTTCAAACACGGGAGAAGTAATTTGCAGTGGAGTGTACACTGTGGAAGTCACCTGCAGTGGAGAGCACACCATATCCTATAAACACCTTTCTCACTGGACTCTGACACATTCCTTTTCCTCCTGAATTATTTCTCTTATGGACTTTCATAGAAAAGAGGTGTCACGTTTTTGAATAGTGACAACTAGCGCTGCTTTAGTGAACAATAAGACTCTTGTTGAAGATTTACTAATTTTGCTTTATGTTTGTATGTATTTTAAGCAGCTGCTGATTGATTTATTTACTTGAATGACAAATGGTAACATTTAGTTATTTATAATCTTTTTTAAGTTTAATCCATAGCGCCAAGATAGTGAGAGAATGTAGTGAACTTCACTATATTTTTATATTATTGTGGTGGTGCACTGGCTTGAATTGGCCTGTCATTGGAGGTTTTCTGTAACTGTGGGGTTACAATCAAGTTACAATCAAGTTATCCTGATTTTACTTTCTTTCACCCCACACAGTCAGCTCTAAGTTGTCTCTCTATAATAAACTACATGTATGGCCCTTCCCAGGTGCCCCGTGCTGGAAAATTATTGACAGTGCCCCTCCCACTGACTACATCCATATTTATATAGTGCTCTGGACGGTGGTCTGAAGAGGCCTGTAAAGCTGCAGAGTGCTCTGGATGGTGGTCTGAGGAGGCTTGTATTGCTGCAGAGTTCTTTGGACGGTGGTCTGAGGGGGCCTGTTATGCTGCACAGTGCTCTGGACGGTGGTCTGAGGAGGCCTGTAAAGCTGCAGAGTGCTCTGGATGGTGGTCTGAAGAGGCTTGTAATGCTGCAGAGTGCTCTAGACAGTGGTTTAAAAAGACCTGTAATGCTGCAGAATGCTCAGGACGTGGTCTGAGGAGGCCTGTAATGCTGCAAAATGCTCTGGACAGTGGTCTGAGAAGGTCTGTAATGCTGCAGAATGCTCTGGATGGTGGTCTAAGAACTCAGCCTGTAGAGCTGCATTGCAGAGTGCTCTGGACGGTGGTCTGAGGAGGCCTGTAAAGCTGCAGAGTGCTCTGGACGGTGGTCTGAGGAGGCCTGTAATGCTGCAGAGTGCTTTGGACAGTGGTCTGACTAGGCCTGTAATGCTGCAGAGTCCTCTGGACAGTAGTCTGAGGATTCGGCTTGTAGTGCTGCATTGCAGAGTGCTCTGAACAGTGGTCTGAGGAGTCCTGTAATGCTGAAGCATGCTCTGGATGATGGTCTGATGAGACCTGTAATTCTGCAGAGTGCTCTGGACAGTGGTCTCAGAAGGCATTTAATGCTGCAGAGTGCTCTAAAGGAGGCCTGAAATGCTGCTCTGGAAGGCCTGTAAGTGCTCTGGACGGGGGGGGGGGTCTAAAAAGCCTGTAATGCTGCAGAGTGCTATGGACGGTGGTCTGAGGACTCTACTTGTAATGCTGCAGTGCAGAGTGCTCTGAACTGTGGTCTGAGGAGGCCTGTTATGCTGCACAGTGCTCTGGCTGGTGGTCTGTGGAGGCCGGTAATGCTGCAGAGTGCTCTTGGCGGTGATCTGAACAGGCCTATAATTCTGCACAGTGCTCGGGACAGTGGTCTAAAGTGGCCTGTAATGCTGCAAAGTGCTCTGGACTGAGGTCTGAAGAGGCCCATAATGCTGCAGAGCACTCTAAACGGTGTTCAGGAAGAGGCCTGTTATGCTGCACAGTGCTCTGGACGGTGGTCTAAGCAAGCCTATAATGCTGCAGAGTAGAGCTGCATGATTAATCGCGAAAATATCGCAATCTCGATTCACCCCCCACCATCTCCACGCTGGATGACCCATGATTTTCTTATGTCACTGCCGGTTCCACGTAACCAGCATGGAATGCAAATGGCGGATAAAGGAACTGACGTCAGCAACCGCAACGGACGTCAGTTATCAGCGTGATGCCTGTGCGTGGGTGAAACCACCACGCTTCTTGGCCGGCGGGAAAGAGCCGCTGCTGCTGTCCGAGGTGCCGCCTGTGTCCCCGGAGAGCCGCTCTGGATGGTGAGAGACGTGTACTGCCTTTGTGTGTCCGCATCCCCTGCAATGTCACCTGGGATGTCTTGTGACCCTTGTCCTCCCCCTGACGGCTACAACTCTTCCTGTGTCACCCGACCCCCCAAACTTCACATCCCACCGGTCACTTATAAAGAGACCCCCCCCCCCCCATATCTGTAATCCCATCCTCTGATCCCCTAATCTGCAGTGCTAAGTGTATATGGGAAATACAAGCTTTCTATATCCATTCCTCATTACACAGCCTGCATGGGGAACTTTTTATCCAGGTACCCACATACCAGATTATCCAAAATCTTACACCCCATATGGCTAAGACAACACCTTTACATGCTTTATTCACTCCAATGCCTGAGGAACTTTGTGACCCTTAGGCCTCGTACACACGACCGAACATGTCTGCTGAAACTGGTCCGCAGACCAGTTTCAGCGGACATGTTCGGTCGTCTGTACGTCCGACCGGACAATTTTCCGGTGGATCGGACAGGTTTCCAGCGGACAAATGTTTCTTAGCATGCTAAGAAACATGTCCCCTGGAAGCCTGTCCGTCGGACATGTTTGGTCGTCTGTACGACTTACCGGACATGTCCGCTCAGCCGAAAGCACTCGCATGCGTCAAAGTGATTCGACGCATGCGTGGAAGCATTGAGCTTCCAGGGTCGCGCACGTCACGCGTCATTGTCGCGGCCACGTCACCGCGTATCCTGTCCACGGGGATATTGGTTTGATGGTGTGTACAACCATCAGACCAAAATCAGGCAGCGGACATGTCCGATGAAAACGGTCCGTGTGTACGAGGCCTTAGTGTTCTGTCAATGTACCCCAATGTCCAAAATCTTATCTAGAAAAATACACATTCACCCCCATATGGGTAATGCATTCCCTCTACATTCCTAGAACCTTTCTGACACTTATTAGCTTGTCAAATGTTCCCTGATTCCAGAATATTCAACAACCTGCCAGCATGCTCTTGGAGTTGGAGGAAACTGGAGTATCAGGCTATTAAAGGGGGGGCATGTGAGGAGTGGACTTAAAAAAATGGCAACCACTGTCCCTTATAATATATATTATGAATATTACCACAGTCAAATAAAGTTTTTGAGAATCGTGATCTTCATTCTAAGCAAAAGAATTGTGATTCTCATTTTTGCCAGAATCGTGCAGCTCTACTGCAGAGTGCTCTGGACGGGGGTCTAAGGTCTGTAATGCTGCAGAATGCTCTGGATGGTGGTCGGAGGACTCTACCTGCAATGCTGCAGAGTGCTCTGGACAGTGATCTGAGAAGGTGTCAGGACCTGGGCTTGAACCTGGGACCTCTTCTGTGTCTGACATTGACTCTTCCCCACTGAGCTATCTGGGATGCTGGACAGTTCCCTGATCTGCTGGATAAACCTATCTGATCCATTAGACTACTCTGCTTGGTGTCTTGATTGCTGTTGAACCTTGAACCCCTTGCTCCTCCCATGAACTTCCTATAAAAGCCTTGTTTCAGCGCTTCCTCTTTGCCAGGTTATTGTGCCTTCTCTGCCAGTGCCTTGCTGTTGTCTTTCCTGCTGCCATCTGTACCTGCAACCACCCGTGTATGACCCTCGGCCTGTTCCTGGACTATGCTATTGCCTGATCCCAATCTGCAACCACCCGTGTTTGACCCTCGGCCTGTACTTTGACTACTCTACTGCTTGATCCCAACCTGCAGCCACTCGTGATTGATCCCTTGGCTTGTTAACTGACCACGCTGCTGTTTCATCATTGTCCGTTTATGCGCTTTTGTACCCCGGCTTGCTCACACCCTGGTGGGGCAAACTTGAGAACCGCGACCTGGTACTAGCTTGCAGCTAAATCCATCTCCACTATCAGGAGCTCTGGGGAAAACCAGCTAGTACATAGACTCCGCACCTCAGGGGAGCCTTTGTCATCTGCCAGAAGTGACTGCCCATATGCCTGTCCTGCCACTGCTTTTGCAGTGACAGATGGCCTGTAATACTGCAGAATGCTCTGGATGGTGGTCTGAGGAGACCTGTAATGCTGCACAGTGCTCTGGACAGTGGTCTGAGGAGGCCTGTAATGCTGCACAGTGCTCTGGACAGTGGTCTAATGTGGCCTGTAATGCTGTAGAGTGCTCTGGACGGGGGTCTGAGGAGGCCTGTAATGCTGCAGAGTTCTCTGGATGGGGGTCCGAGAAGGCCTGTACTGCTGCAGAGTGCTCTGAACGGTGGTCTAAAGTGGCCTGTAATGCTGAAGAGTGCTCTGGACGGTGGTCTAAGGAGGCCTGTTATGCTGCAGAGTGCTCTGGACGTGGGTCTGAGCAGGCCTGTAATGCTGCAGAGTGCCCTGAATTGTGGTCTGAGGACTTGGCCTGTAGTGCTACAGTGCAGAGTGCTCTGGACGGTGGTCTGAGGAGGCCTGTAATGCTGCACAGTGCTGGATGGTGATTGTCTGAGAAGGCCTGTGATGCACAGACAGTGCTTACTACTCTGGATGGACAGTGGCCTGAGGGGAGGCCTCAGGTCTGTAATTGTAATGTACACAGTCACACTCTCAGTGGGTGGACTGTGATCATTGTCAGGACTTGGGAGTGGGAATCTCATCAGGAGGCCTGTAATGCACAGTGCTGCTCTGGACGGTCGTCTGAGGACTTGGAGGCCTGTAATGCTGGCTGCACAATCACTTGCTTGCTGGGAGAGCTCCGTGGAAACCGTAATTAAGTTCACAAAGATAAACGTCCCTGCCTTAGTATTGATTTTCATCATAGTTATCAGTGGATGAAAATGTGGTTTACTTTTTGTTTCGTTTTTGCCACGGACGAGAATTTTGATGAAAACATAGTATCCGTAGTCTCTCTTTTTTCTAATTCTATATCTAAGAGGTTCACCGAAACAAACACTAACATCAAATATTCTTCATAAACATACAGTGAGGTTACAATGTTAGTATCGGTGTTATACAGATATCTGAAAAACAACAAATACAATTTCATTTCTGGATGTCAGATGTCTTATAAACTTGTTTGTCCCTAGGAAGAACATCAATTAGTAAGTGTAACAGAATGTTTTTTTTTTTCACATGAGTGGACTTGAAGGAGAGAAGGTTAACTAACTTTTTCCCCTTTAAGAGGAAGGGAAAGGAAGGGAAAATAAAAATAAATGGGTTTAATCACTGGGGATAAATATAAAATAAAACACATAAATATATTTTGGTAGGTGTCACGAAAGGGAGAAGAGGATAAAGATACACGTAGTATTTAATTCCTCCTCCCCCCCCCCCCTTTTTTTTTTTTTTTTTTTACACAAGTGGATTAGAAGGGGAGAAATGTTAATTAAACTTTCCCCCTTTAAGAGGAAGGGAAAGGTAGGGAAAATAAAAATAAATGGGTTTAATCACTAGGGATGAATATAAAATAAAACACATAAAGATATTTTGATAGGTGTCACGAAAGGGAGAAGAGGATAAAGATACACGTAGTATTTAATTCCTCCTCCCTTTCCCCCCCCCCCCTCCCCCTTTTTTTTTTTTTTTTTTTTTGTTGCTTCGGAGGATGGAGGGAAAGTATAAGAAAAGAGGGAGGATAAAGAAGAGGGAGAAAGATAAAAAGGTGTAAGATAGACCCAAATCGAGAATGTTGTCTTTAGTGTTGTTATGTATATTTAAGTTATGTTGAATGTATTTAAAGATGAATAAATGTTTTTTTGTATAAATTTAACATAAATGTAATTTAAATTGTGAATTGTGTATGTTTTTAAAAACCTTTTGAAATAAAAACAAATAGACTAGTAAGTGTAACAGAATGACCCGGGACAAACAGAGACTTTGTGAGGATGGGGGATACTCCTGTGTCAGCGTCACTGATAACTCTTGGGTCTGAGTCCACCCTGTGGCCCTTTGGGCATGGGGTGGCAAGTGAATCATAATTCATGTATTACATGAGATGGGATAATAATTCATGTTTGCAGGATGTCTTGAGATATCACAAGTTGTTGGCTTATTCAATGTGGGGACACATTCTTTTGAAAGGTGTTAATTGCATCTACTCCTAGACATTTCATTGTCAATGGTGTAAAGGTGTTAATTCAGGTCTGCTCCTAGACCTTTCCATTGTGTGATGGTATATTGTGTGAATTCTATGGATAATAGATGTGACTTGTCAAGCTATATGCGGAGCCAGGCTGTCTGGATAATGCATTCTGTTACAAGTAGTAATGGGCCCAAAGAATGTGATTGAAGCCCCCAAGGTGTGATGTGTGGGTGGGGACAGTTTGATTGTTCCTGTGCCTTGAAAACTGTATAAAATCTGAGAGTGAACCATTAAAGTAGTATTACATTTGAAACCAGAGCTGTGTGTCTCGTGTCTGGGGGGAATTCTTATGGGCCGTGTTCGTTTGCCTGATTGTGGAGTGTCGATAAGCTGTCTTGGATGGGATGGAAGGCCGTAAACGGTGGTGACCGTTACAGTGGTGGCAGCAGTGGGATGTTTCCATCGGCAGAAGGACGGCTACAAGGACACAGGACAATGGAGACACTGTATGAACGGCTGAAGCTCTTTTCCCTCAAGGACTTACTGGAGAGCCGGGGCAGATCGTCCTGCAATCGTAAGAGAAGGGACATTATTACAGAGCTTGTCCAAATGGATAGAGCTGAAAGGCCCAGCATAACAGAAAGGCCCAGTATAACAGACAGGACACCCGATGAAGAGTTTTTTGACCGGGCTGTTAGACGTGGACTGGCACAGTATGGACCTAATCCTCCACCGGAGATCATAGACCGGGTTATAGCAGCTGTAGATGCAACTTGGCTACAGCAAAGAGGTGCTGCAGCAGCAGAAGTCACAGCAGCACCAACTGAAGAGAGGGGAGAGGTACAGATGCCAGTCACCATGAAAGTGGAGTTCCAGGGAGCCCGGGCAATTGGCCCCTCTCCCCAGCAACAAGCTGTGGTGGTAAAGCGTTTACTCCCAGCTGAATCACTGGCAGCAGGGCAGGATGCTACTGGCTGCTGCACACAACTGCAGCTTGAGCTGACATCAGGGGATGGGACTGTGGTCTCCCCTTACAGCAACACAGCAGAAGAGCTGGCAACAGAGCAGAGTGCCACAAGCCTCTGCTATCACCTAGCAGGAGAGGGAGTTCCTGTGGGAGTGGATGGGACTGTGGTCTCCACCCAAGGCAACCCAGCGGAAGAGCTGGCAACTGTCATGGTCTTACCTCTCTGCAGGCTTCTCATCACTGACATGTGCAGAAGCCATCTTGCTTTATGGGGTTCTTGCAACCTGTCACACCCTACGGCTCCTCCTTTCCACTGGGAGGAGCTGGCTGCTCAGCATATATATATTACGGCAGCTGCAGCATTTCCTCGCTTGGGCCTTTCGTCTCACACCTCTCCTGTGATCGTGCTGACTGCTCCTGGTTTTCGACCCGGCTTCGGACGTTCCTTCTGGTTCCTGATTCCCGGCTTCGTTTCACCCCGTCTCTGGCTACAGACCCCGGCTCGGCTGACTCTCATCCCTGGCTATCGACCCTGGCACCGTTGGACGACTCTTCTGGCTGTTTCGATCATCTGTGTGGACTTTGACTTTGCTGTTTGGTTTCCAATAAAGTCTTCTTATTCATTTATCTGTTTTGTACGTCTGATTCATGCTTCCGTGACATTAGGCCCAAGCCATGAATCCTGCGGGTACAGGGCCATCCTCACTACCCATGCTGGTTGCCAGACTTGAACAGCAGGATCACCTGCTGGGTCAGTTCGCTCAGGCGTTGCAAACCCTGCTTGCACGCACTGCTCATCTCGCTCCTGCTGCTGCTAGGCCGGTTGTCTCTCCTGTTACCGCTTCCGCTGCCGCTCCGGGTTGTTGCGCCAGAGTCTACCCCGGCACCCGTTGTTGCGCCTGCGGTGTCTCGGGGTATGCCCGGTTCTGCCCCCCTCCCACAGCGCTTTGGGGGTGAGCCAACTCAGTGCCGAGGCTTCCTTAACCAAGTGGGCATTTATTTAGAGTTGCTGCCACATGCTTTTCCTACTGAGAGATCGAGGGTGGGCTTCCTGATCTCGCTGCTCTCGGACAAGGCCTTGGCCTGGGCAAGTCCTTTATGGGAGAACAACAATCCGGTGGTTGCCGAGTTTTCCGGTTTTGTTGCTTCTCTTCGGAGGGCTTTCGATGTGCCGGCTCGCTCTGCCTCTGCTGCGAAGCTCCTCATGTCCATCAGACAGGGTTCACAATCGGTAGCCGAATACGCCATTGAGTTTCGTACCCTGGCAGCAGAGGTGGGCTGGAATAATGAGGCCCTGGTGGCTGCCTTCTCCCATGGTCTCTCTGACACCTTGAAAGATGAGATTGCGGCTAAAGACCTACCCGTGGAGCTCGAGGCTCTCATTTCTTTCCTGATATTGATTGACACCAGACTCAGGGAGAGACCTTCCTTTAAGGAGAGCCTGCGGAGGCCTTCCAACAGATTGGCGCCCACGTTTGCTGTCCCACCCGTGCCTCCCTCTCCTCCCACGCCTCCTGGGGTTGATGTGCCTAGGGGGTGAGCCCATGCAGCTGGGGTTTGCTCACCTGTCTGAGGGGGAGAGGGCACTTCGGAGACGTGAGGGTCGTTGCATGTACTGCGGCCTCAGTGGGCATTTTCGGTTGTCATGTCCGAACCGTCCGGGAAACGCTCGCACCTGAGATCCTGTCAGGGACAGATCTTGGGTGGAGTTTCTTCGTCCCCGGTTTTCCGTGCTGATAAACCACTGCTCACCTATGTCCTCTCCTGGGCCGGGGGCTCGGTGACGGCCCAGGTGTTGGTGGATTCTGGTGCTGGTGGTCTTTTCATCGACAGTAGATTTGCTGCCGCAAACTCCATTCCTCTGCAGGCTCGAGTTTCTCCGCTGGTTCTTGAGGCGATTGACGGCAGACCCCTTCGGCCGCCGCAGGTGACTCATGAGACCCTTCCAGTGGAGATAGCCATTGGGGCCTTTCATAGGGAATCGGTCTGTCTTCAGGTCATTTTGTCTCCTCACTACTCAGTGGTCTTGGGGTACCCCTGGCTCCAGAGGCATAATCCGACTTTCGTTTGGAGATCGGCTGAGATCCTCTCATGGTCCCCACAATGTGGGGCTAGTTGCATCCGTGGGCCCGTCAAGGTGTTGTGTGCCTCCTCAGACTCCATGTTGCCCTCCGAGTACGGGGAGTATCTGGATGTATTCGATAAGGTTTGCGCTGGTGCCCTGCCTCCACACCGCCCATACGATTGTGCCATAGATTTACAACCTGGTGCCTTTCCTCGTGGCAGGGTATATCCAGTGTCGGTTGCTGAGAATGAGGGAGGTCTTCCGGTTGCACGGTTTGCCTAAAGAGATAGTTTCGGATCCTGGGAGTCAGTTTGTGTCCAGGTTCTGGCGTGCTTTTTGCTCTCAGTTGGGTATTCGACTCTCCTTCTCTTCGGCTTACCACCCTCAGTCCAATGGGGCCGCAGAGCGATCCAATCAAGCCCTGGAGCAATTTCTTCGTTGCCATGTCTCCGATCGTCAGGACAATTGGGTTGACCTTCTGCCATGGGCTGAGTTTACCAGGAACACGGCGGTTAACTCTTCCTCTGGGATGTCTCCCTTCATGGCCAATTATGGGTTCCAACCTGCTGTATTACCGGAGTCATTTTCTCCCCAAGATGTTCCGGCTGTGGAGAACCACCTTTCTGCCCTACGTGCTTCATGGGTACAGATCCAGAGGTCTCTCAGGGTCTCTGCGCAGCGCCAGAAGCTCCAGGCTGATCGCAGATGGTTGCCTGCTCCTTCCTACCAGGTCGGAGATCGTGTATGGTTGTCCACTCGCAATCTCAACCTCCGAGTGCCTACTCCCAAGCTGGCTCCTCGCTTTGTTGGTCCCTTCCGTGTGCTCCGCAGGGTGAACCCGGTTGCCTATGCTCTCGCGCTTCCACCTGGTATGCAGGTTTCCAATGTGTTTCACGTTTCCCTGTTGAAACCACTAGTATGCAATCGTTTCACCTCCTCGGTTCCTCGGCCTCGTCCTTTCCAGGTGGGCGATCATGAAGAATACGAGGTGAGCGATATCCTGGACTTACGCTTGGTCCGTGGCCGGTTGCAGTTCTTGGTCCACTGGCGTGGGTATGGTCCAGAGGAGCATTCCTGGGTTCCTTCTGCAGATGTCCATGCTCCTGTCCTCCTCCGAGCCTTCCACGCGCGCTTTCCCCAGAAGCCGTATTTTGCGCCGCGGAGGAGGGGCCCTTGAGGGGGAGGTACTGTAATGGTCTTACCTCTCTGCAGGCTTCTCATCACTGACATGTGCAGCAGCCATCTTGCTTCATGGGGTTCTTGTAACCTGTCACACCCTGCAGCTCCTCCTTTCCACTGGGAGGAGCTGGCTGCTCAGCATATATATATATATATATGATGGCAGCTGCAACATTTCCTCACTTGGGCCTTTCATCTCACACCTCTCCTGTGATCGTGCTGACTGCTCCTGGTTTTCGACCCGGCTTCGGACGTTCCTTCTGGTTCCTGATTCCCGGCTTCGTTTCACCCCGTCTCTGGCTACAGACCCCGGCTCGGCTGACTCTCATCCCTGGCTATCGACCCTGGCACCGTTGGACAACTCTTCTGGCTGTTTCGATCATCTGTGTGGACTTTGACTTTGCTGTTTGGTTTCCAATAAAGTCTTCTTATTCATTTATCTGTTTTGTACGTCTGATTCATGCTTCCGTGACAGCAACAGAGCAGAGTGCCACAAGCCTCTGCTCTCAACTAACGGAAGAGGGAGTTCCTGGGGCAGTGGATGGGACTGTGGTCTCCACTGACACAACCCCAGAAAATGGTGCGTCACAGAGACAAGAGGATGTTGGCTTTGCTTTGCAAGCATCAGGGGATTTTCTACCACCAGTTGATGGGACTTCAGTCTCCACTAGTATACCCCAGGGATGGGGGCCAGTTGGCCCAGATCCCCAACAACATGATGGACTGAGCCCAGTCACCCTGTCTTCTCTCCAGCGGCTGAAAGGACTCCAGGGAGAAGGGCCAGTCCAGGCCTCTCCCCAGCGGCAGGCAGGTTCTCAGAGAGACAGAGGTTGGCGGGGTGAGTAATGCTCTGTTTGGAGCAATTTATTTGGGGTACGGTATGGATACCAGCATTGAAGGACTTGTACTACTGACTAACTTCGGAGTCAACCCGTTTGGGGTCTCCTCCTGTGTCAGTCTCCCACCGAAAGGGGAGAGATGTAACAGAATGACCCGGGACAAACAGAGACTTTGTGAGGATGGGGGATACTCCTGTGTCAGCGTCACTGATAACTCTTGGGTCTGAGTCCACCCTGTGGCCCTTTGGGCATGGGGTGGCAAGTGAATCATAATTCATGTATTACATGAGATGGGACATTAATAATAATTCATGTTTGCAGGATGTCTTGAGATATCACAAGTTGTTGGCTTATTCAATGTGGGGACACATTCTTTTGAAAGGTGTTAATTGCATCTACTCCTAGACATTTCATTGTCCATTGTGTAAAGGTGTTAATTTAGGTCTGCTCCTAGACCTTTCCATTGTGTGATGGTATTTTGTGTGAATTCTATGGATAATAGATGTGACTTGTCAAGCTATATGCGGAGCCATACTGTCTGGATAATGCATTCTGTTACAAGTAGTAATTAGCTCAAAGAATGTGATTGAAGCCCCCCAAGGTGTGATGTGTGGGTGGGGAGTTTATTGCTCCTGTGATGAACTTTAACATGCTGTACTGTATATAAGAAAGCTAAGTGTACCATTAAAGTGTCATCCATTTGAAACCAGAACACAGAGCTGTGTGTCTCGTGCCTGGGGGGGAATTCTTATGGGTCGTGTTCGTTTGCCTGATTGTGGAGTATCGATAAGCTGTCTTGGATGTAATGGAAGGTCGTAAATGGTGGTGACCGTTACAGTAAGATATTTGAAGATTGGAAAGAAACTGCGCTAAATACTAAACAAACAAGAAAGAAAGAAAGAAAAACTGCAATGAAATCGCAGTCTATTCAATCCGAGACAAAAAACAATAGATACAAAAAACAAACAGTGAAAAAATATAAATTGCGCTACCTCTAAACCATGTGAAACAAATGTCTGAATCAAAACTATGTGATATATGTTGATATAAATCATAAACTATGTGATATATGATGGTATATATAAATCACTAATATACCAAAAAACAAGAGAGGTTGATAGCCACTAGAGGGCACTATATAGCACTCTCAAGTCCCTCAATAACAGTGAAACAGTGATAAATGAACATCAACATTTTTTTTTTTAGATCATATCATTAGATCAATAAATATTAACCAAATATATATATATATATATAGACATATAACTAAAACAAATATTGTAGCAATAAAGTCCATAAATGTTTAACACATGAAATAAAAAACACCCGTGCTCTGTGCCAAGTTCCAAAATCAGTTGAAAACGTGTCCAAAGAAAAGTGATGTATCCTCCACCGAGGAATTTGGGCTGAACTTGTATCTAAAACGGTGAACCAGCACGCAAGGGACCCCTGCTGTGCGCCATGTGTGGCGACAGTGTGAACCCGGCCTCAAGATCCAAAACTTGTTTTACTCAGACCACTGTAAAGAAGTTTGCGTAAAACGTTCAAATCTTTCTGAAGCTATAACTAGAATTACCACCTTCTCGGCCAGGACTTGCTTGACAACCAGATGTAAGTCTACTTACTGCTCAGGAGACAGCTGGCTACCAATTTGTGAACTCATTTGTCCAACACATAGGTTAAGCCAATAGTCAGAAAATGCTAGAAGTCCCTCCCTTGAGGACAGGTGGGTCAAAACTTCATGTGGAGGAAGGAACTACTCACGGACTATGACTGCCAGGGACGGTTCTACCCTGCAGAGGACAAGGCTTGTACAAAAAAAAGCTTATGAACTAGGTAGGTGCCCAACCTTTTGAAGAGTAAGGGCCACTTAAGTGACCAGTCGCGGGCCACAATGAGCGGAGAGGGTGGATGGCAGCCCACTCTGCTCCATTGTTTTTTTTTTGTGGAATGAATTGGAGGTAGGCGTTTGTAAACACACAAGTCCATTTACATCTTCCACTCCTTAGAGGACTGCAAGAAAGGGGCCTAAGGCTGCTTTCACACTGATGCATGGTTGTTTACCCGCATCACGAGTGCAGCACAGTTCATCTGTGACTTTCCTCAAGGTTAGCTGCACATTGTCATAGACTTCCATTATATTCTGTAGGTGTGGTGCACTTTCAGAAAGCACACCGAACTTGCAGGTAATAGAAGTCTATGGCTCAGTGCAGATAACTCGCAGGTGCACTTCTCTGCACCTCCAGATCAATTTGAAAGCAGCCCAGTAACCACTGCAGAACAGATATGCCCATATATACACTGTGATTTAACTAACAGTATTCTTTTCTATTCCATCCCAGAGCAGGAGGTCGCGGGCCACATCAGAGGGCTCCTCGAGCCACTGGTTGGGCACACCTGAGGTAGGCCCAAATTTATAATAAGAATCTTCCTGAGCCCAGCCAAGAAAATATTATTTCTACTGATGTTCTTTATGATCTCATTCACTGACGCAGGGAACATTTAATTCCCTGGGAATGGCATATCTGTGGCAGCCTTCTTAGAGGTCTGGTCAGCAGAGGCTTCCTTCTGGGACAATAGCCATGCAGATCAATTTAATGCAGTGTGCGGTGTATGGTCTGATCATTGACAGGCTGACCCCCCCACACTTTCAACCTCTGCAGCAATGCTGGCAGCACTTATACGCCTATACGCATATCCAGAAGACAACTTCTGGATATGACGCTGAGCATGTGCGCTCAACTTCTTTGTTTGACCATGGCGAGGCCTGTTCTGAGTGAAACCTGTCCTGTTAAAACCAATGTATGGTCTTGGCCACCGTGCTGCAGCTCAGTTTCAGGGTCTTGGCAATATTTTTATAGCCTAGGTCATCTTTATGTAGAGCAACAATAATTTTTTTATTTTCCATACATCACGGGACACAGAGCCTTTAATTATTACATAGTGGGTTATATCTCACCTTCAGGTGCTGGACACTGGTGTAATCAACTAGACAGGAAGGGCTAGATTCACGTACCTCGGCGCATCTTTATGCGGGCGTAGCGCATCGCAGATACACTACGCCGTCGAAACTTAGAGAGGCAAGCAGCCTATTCAGCAAGCAAATGCGCTCTGAGATACGCCAGCGTATCTTAAATTAGACGGCGTAAGCCGACGTAATTCAAAGTGGGAAGGAGGTGGGCGTGATCCATTTAAATGAAGCGTGACCCCATGCAAATGAAGGCCCGAACGAACGGCGCATGCGCCGTCACGTGATAGCATGTCCCGCGTCCCAATGCGCATGCGCGCAACTACGCCTATCGTATCCCCCGAGATAACCCGGCCCATCGTTTACGCCCCAGGGTATAAATACGCCCAGACATGCGCCCATCGAGCGCAAAACAACACCAGCAGGTTTGGTGTGGCTACTTTTGTCCTGTATTTATTTAAACATGTCTGAAGCAGCAGTGCCTAAGGAAAGGAGGCTAAAAAACTTTACAAAAGAGGAGAAGGCTATAATCATTGATGGCATGGCAAGGTACAACCAGTACCTCCACGGATCGGAGAGTGGAACGACCAGCAAGGTCCGTAAAGAGGATATATTGGCTGAGATAGCAACACAGGTCAGTGCCCTTGGCCATGCGGAACGGACCCCAGACAAGATAGCCAAGAAAATCAATGACCTGCGGCATCTCGTGAAGGAGAAGGTGGCCAAGATGAGGAGGCACAGAAGGGGCATCGGAGGTGGACCAGCCCTGAATATCTCGCTGACACCTGATGAGCAGGTCATAGCCAGGTGCTTGGAGAGGGAGCAGGTGGAGGGCCTGGAGGGATTTGAGTCAGTTGATCAGCCCTTGAGGACAGGTGAGTGTGTTTTATCTCTTATCTGGTGTGTAGCATGTGTGGGGGGGGAGGGAACATGTGACAAGTGTGTGGGTCCTCCAACATGTGAATGTTTTGTGTCATCCACAGATGTGCAGGATGGAGCTGGGCCATCATCGGCTACTGCGCAACCAACTCCATCCCATGATGCCATTGTCCATACCTCTCCTTTAGAGGAAGTAGAGGAGGAGCACGGGGACCTTGAGGATGGCATTTACCTGGGGGACGAGGCCACCATCCCAGGACCCTCCCATACCTCCACCTCCATAGGGGATAGCCCCCCAAGGGCCTCCAACTTCAGGGGAAGCCCCCCAAGGGCCTCCTCAAATTTGGGAAGTTCCCCAAGGGCCTCCACCATTTTAGGAAGTCCCCCAAGGGCCTCCACCATTTTGGGAAGTCCCCCAAGGGCCTCCACCATTTTGGGAAGCCCCTCCTCCTCCTCCATAAGGGAAGTACCCTCAAGGGCATCCCCATATAGTCGGCCCCAAGCCACACCTGCACCCAGGAAGGCTACTAGGAAGTCGAGGGGTGATCCAGAGACCCTAGAAGCCACTTTGTCAAGGGACCAGGCCAGGCAGACCCAACATGTTGGTTGTGTCGCGTCTGACATGCACCGGGTGGCAGACAGCCTGGCTTCCATGCAGCAGACCCAGGCTGCTTACACTGCCGCCATCATAGAAAATGCACAGGAGGTCAGTGTCAACAGCAGTGCACTAGTGAGCTGTGTGAGTAAACTGGAGGCCACAAATACAGGCCTTGTGGCAGAGGTGAGGAGCCTGGCAGTGGCCATACAGGCCAATACAGCAGCCATTGAGGCTGTGGGGACTCAAACAAATGCGGTCCTCAAAAGGATGGCCGTGGCTTTGGAGGGAATCCAGGCAGCCAGGGAGAGACTGGGGGAGGATCCTCCTCCCAATGAATCACCCCCCCACCCACGGCTGCGCCCAGGCAACAGAGGGTCAGGAGCCTTGGCACTAGGCGTAGTCCACGTCAGGCCAAATGAGTGCCAGTTATATTATTTACTTTTTAGACTCGATATGAGTATTATTATTTTTTTATTATACTCGATATGAGTTGTAATTTTGTTATTATTATACTCGATATGAGTTGTAATTTTTTTGGGGATAATTAATATACAGCAACATAATTGGAGCCTTGACGTGGCGTTACTGATCCCTAGTACCGTGTGCTGTACTTCGGTCTAATCCAATTTAATGGGGTTGTGGGGTGTGTGTGCTAGGGACCACAGTGGTGTGCATGCATGCATTCTCCTTGTGCAATGATGAATGTGTGTGTTTAACGTGAAAATAAGCCTACTGTGAGGCATCTCCTGACTGCTCTTCCCTCAGCAGACGGGGTAGCCTCGGTTAGGGGGGGATTGTGTGGTTGGGGGGTCAGGTCATCACGTAGGTCAATCTGCAGGCCCCTTCTCATGGCGAAGTTGTGCAGAATGCAACATGCACCGATGATCTGTCACACAAAGTTTGGGAAATACAACAGGGTACCCCCAGACGTATCCAGGCATCGGAAACGGGACTTCAGGGGGCCAAAGGTGCGTTCCACCACTGCACGGGTACGTGCGTGAGCTTCATTGTATTTTCTCTCTCCTCTGGTTTCAGGATTCCGGTATGGAGTCATGAGATGGGGTCCCAGTGCATATGCAGAGTCACCTGGAAGGTAAAAGACAGGAGGATGTTAGTCGTGCATGTGCCCCTTGTGATGTTTGCATCATGGGGGGGGGGGCAGTCATACCTGACTCCCATGTCACTCACCAACCAGCCAGCTGTCCCCATACACGTTCTGTTCAAATTCTGTTGGGATGCTGCATTGACGGTATATGAAGCTGTCATGGCTGGACCCTGGGTGTTTGGCACGGACGTGCCATATGAGGCATTGGGCATCAGCTATCACCTGTACATTGATTGAATGCCAGAGCTTCCGATTCTGGTTTATGTACTCTGTCTCACGGGGGGCTGTAGTGCCACATGTGTGCAATCAATGGCCCCGATGGTGCGTGGGAATCTGGCAATTCTGTAGAAATCTGCCCTTGCCTTAATCCGCTGATGCTCCTGGGTGGGTCTGAAGATGTGGTGGGCCATGCGTCTGAGGATTGCGGGGACAACCTGGTGCACACATCTGCTCATGGTGGATTGTGACATCCCAGCCACAGATGCACTTGTTCTTTGAAAAGATCCACTGGCCAGGAAATGCAGTGTTGCCAGTACCTTGACCAGTGGCTGCACTGCAAGTGAGCGGTGTGTGTTGCTGGTGATGTCATCCTGCAGGGTTCTGACAATTTCCAGGATGGCATCAGTGTCAAATCTGAACATGCGATACACCTCCGATTCCCCCATGGCAAAGATGTCCATGCGCTCTCGGTATATCCTCTCCTGTGCCCTCCTCCTGCGTGCCCGTAGACGCAGTAGTGCTATGAACACGGCTGCCCCTGGCATGTTGGCACACAGATGTGTTGTCCTGCAAGTGTTGTTGCTCAGGTCGTCTGTAACGGTGCTGCTGTTGCTTCTCTCCAGCTGACCTGTGCAAGTCTGGTGCAAAGTTACCCCTGCTTTTATGAGGGGTAACTTTAGACCGGGCGTACAGCTTACGCGCACCGCGCGTAGCCTGCGCCGGCCAAACGTACGCATGTGAATCGGCATAACTCCCTCATTTGCATAATTGAATAGGAAATCAATGGGAACGAAAGATGCGCCCAGCCTAAATATGCGCCTAAGTTCCGCCGGCGGAGGACAGTTACGTCAGACGTATCTGCTTCTGTGGGTACAGCGCCGCACATTTTCATTTACGCCGGCGCATCTCGAGATACACCGTCGTATCTCTCTGTGAATCTAGCCCGAAGTTTCCACCTTATATAAGTCCTCCCATACTGGGAGCTCCTCAGTTTTTCCGCCAGTGTCTAGGATGTTGGTCACGACTAAGGCTGTGCTAAGAAGAAGCTCTACTAAAAAATCCCTCCGTGGGTCAAAGAGCTATGCAATCGGATGCATCCAAAATGCTTATTTTATACGCTTAAAATGGATGGTACCTGGACCTCGCAGAAGACCAAGGTTTTTGCCTGTAATGTCTCTCTTTTGATGACTGGGCTCTGGGATCCAGTACTTTTGCTATATACAAAAATGCGCAAAAGAGGCCGCCTTTAAGTAGGAACCCAGATCCCTGAAGGTTGAGGGGTGAAGGCTGGATCTGTCTGGCTCATCAGTATCCTGCGGCGGGGATAATGTAAGTGAAGACACTCCTAGGTAAATGCCCTAAGGAATATCTTCCATGAGTGGCTGCATGACTTATCTTTTTCCGCCACTAGAGGGAGTAAAAAGACATACCTGGTGTTTTTGCCATGCTCTCCAGGAACGAAAGCTCAGTGTCAGCCGGTCTATTGTGTGGCTCACTTCCTCTGCTTCAGGCTCTGCCACAGTTGTGTGTGGGGGGGTGCCCCCTCTCTCTCTCTCCCCCTCTCGCCTCCACCATTTACCTACGTGCGAGGGGGATGCCCCTTTTGAAGCCAGAACACGAAGGTAAGCGGGGTGATGTGGTTGCCGCTGGCGTGCATGTGCAACGCCGCCTTACAGTGCAGGCGCAGTTTGAGCCCTTCAGAGAAACCCCAGAGCTCTGTAAAGCCAGAGGGACTTGGCAGCTTTGGGCATGTAAGAACCTCCTGTGTGTTGGATACAGACTTACCTAGGACGCCTACTCAGCATCAGGCTGTGCAGATTAGCAGGCATTGTTAATTGCTAGACTAAGTTCAGCTATTGATGCATCTGTGTTAAGTTCCTCTGCTTTTTAGCTTAAGGACTTGTCTCCATGTAAAAAAGGTTCAGGGGCAGGATCATTCCTGCATGATACCATCTTCCTCTGAGAGGCTTGAGGCAGCCGCACGGGTTAAGCCTTCGGCCCTGTCAGGCATTGCAGCCTCCCCCAACCTTGCAGCCACTAATCATATGTCATTTTGGATGTTTTTTGCATTTGTTGGTCTATTGAGAGGTTAACTGCTAAAGTTGCAGCCTCCTCAC
Organism: Rana temporaria; assembly: GCF_905171775.1. Taxonomy (NCBI): domain Eukaryota; kingdom Metazoa; phylum Chordata; class Amphibia; order Anura; family Ranidae; genus Rana; species Rana temporaria. Next base: position 174,845,123 of record NC_053493.1, read on the forward strand.
AAAGAGCAGAACGCGGGGTGTGCCCATTCCCCTGCTCTAAGTCCTCAAACAAGAGGATTAAAGTCCTGAGGATGAAAATTCACCGGCAGGGGGGCGCATGCGCGGCGTGAAGCGGGACGGATGCAGAGCGAGTGAGCTCCGTCTGCCCGATTGAGACAGGCACAGATCCCGGGGCTAATTAGCGGTGAAAATCGCCCAAAATCTACCCATCACCCCCGCGGAACATAGTGGATGTCCTCTGGCAAAAAAGGGCAAAATCGCCGCACGCCTCACAACCTTACCAACTTCTTGCTGGATCAACACAGGAAGATGTCCCAAGATGGTGCCGGTCGCCATGCAGCCTCCTGCAACTCCCCTCAGGCTCCTGTCCTGCATCCACCTAACAGTGAGTACTCTCAGCCCCTATCAAAGGCTGATCTGGATGCTAGCCTGACAGCAGTCTATGAGAAGCTTGTGGGGAAATTTGAGCAAGAGATACATAAATCTACCAGTGCTCTTTCACAGGAGATTGCTAGTATAGGAGGCCGCACTGATATACTTGAAACCAAACTTGACGAACTAGCTCTTGCACACAATGATCTGAGGAAGGACTCTGAGCTTCTGGCAGATAGTTTCTCATTTATGCAAGCACATGTGGAGGATTTGGACAATAGAAACAGGCGCAATAATATTAGAATACGCGGAATTCCTGAATCGATCACTGATCTGAACCAAGCGATTAACAAACTCTTCCACAGTTTAGTACCAGATAAACCACTGTCTGCATTTGCCTGTGACAGACTGCACAGAGCATTACGCCCTAAACCAACTCCTGACAAGCCTCCCAGAGATGTGATAATGTGCTTGAAAGACTATATCACTAAAGAGGATATCATGAGGGCCTCCAGGAACACCCCAAATATTAATTTAGACGGTGTTAGACTACAAATCTACCCCGACATCTCCCCTGCAACCCTGGATCGCAGACGCAGGATGAAGGAGGTCACCAGTGTCCTCCAATCTGCCAGAATAAAATACAGATGGGGCTTTCCCTTTAAACTGTCTATAATGCATAACGGTACCACGTACACAGTATACAATGTCATAGAAGGAAAAGACCTGCTGATCAAACTAGGTCTACTTGACCAGGAACCCCAACAACGTTTTCCTGTAACCCCAAGATCCTCTCCCATCTGGTCGACCCCTTCCACAAGACGCAACCACAGAGATCAGAGAAGATGGCTACAACACCCCATCCATGATCAAGCAGCATAGTCTGATCCAGCTGTTCCAGTCTCGTTTTCTCTTTTAGTTTTGCTGGACTTTCATCTGTTCGGGCCTACACCTCTGATGTGATTCTACAAGAATTCCCTTCTCCCCCCCCTCCCTTGTTTTTTCTTCCCCTTTCTTTACAGGTACTTCTATTTCATGGAGATCTGTCCAGGAGGACTTCCTATGGGACTCCCCCCAGCAGCCCAGATCCAAAGAAGAAAAGACACAGAAACTGCCTAAAGAGAACTTTTCTTACTCGACGGCTGGGAGTTTTCCCAGCACCTCCCTGGCTCACGCCAGACCAGCATGCGGATCACTTCACACCTCAGGTTCGCTTCCTTTGCTAGCAGTGGCCACCTCATTCCTATTCTCATGGGAACCCCCCCCCCCCCATTGTTTCCCCAACTAACCTAACAAGGGTTTCCCCTGCTTCCCCTCAGGGTTACTGGGGTACCTCTTACATATAGTTCCCATCAGTGGACTCTCCCCTACCCTGCCTCCCCTCCCTGGTCCCTTCCCCCCCTCCCCCCTGTGTGGTAGCCCAAGTTACCTTTGCCTTGTACAATGTAGTTCACAATGTTCCACTATCATATTATGTGATATGCGTTATGTTTTTATATTTGTTTGGATGTTATATGCACTTACTTATTGTTGCCAGACAACTTTTTCTCACCCTAAACGCCTGGCTCATCCGCCGTCGTTGGATTGTCCCCCTATCCGCATGTGTGGTTTGCGGGCTGGCCTAATTTTTGGGCTTGTCCGCCGTCCTTGCTGGTGGATTTTGGACATACCTGTCCACTGTTCTTTTTGTGATGGTACCAAGGGTTCCCCCACCCCTTGGCCCTTTTTTCTGGCACTCTTTAGCAGCCAGTTATACTGCCCTTATGGCACCCCTTTTTGTATTCTTTTTTCTAGGAAGACATTTTTTCCTTTTTCTTTGGTTCAGTGCAATGCCCCTCCTACTGGGTAAATTGATGCATACAAAGTTTTTTTCCTCTGTGTACTGCCAGCGTATCATAACTCATCTATATATTTTGACTCTTTACTACTTAGGTATTGTTTATGTATATATCCTATGTTGTATCCATGGTCCCTCTCCCCAAGTCTTTGCTAATATCACTTCAAGCCTACAACCCCCCCTCCAACTTAATGGGTCTTAAAAAAAATTCTCATAACGTTCAAGGCTTCAACTCCCCTAATAAGCGTAAAAAGGCCTTCAGGCATTACAAAAGACTGGGCGCTGAAATTATCCTAATGCAAGAAACCCACTTCGCAACGACTAACCACCCCCAATACTTTGATAAAACTTTCAATCAACTACATTACACTACATTTTCTAATAAATCACGTGGAGTAGCAATTTTTAATAAGGAACACTATAATTTTGAAATACATTCTGTTTTCAAAGATGTAGATAGCAGATTCATTATTCTAAAGGGCAGTATTAACCGCCGTAATATGACTATTGCTTCCATATACAACCCTAATGAAGCCCAAACTTCTTTCTTCACAAAATTCTTCGACACACTTGAACTTTACACCTCCCCACACATGATTGTTGGCGGGGACTTCAACCTTGCAGCCCACCCCACTCTTGATAGAAATAGAACCTCCCGAATCCTAAATAAATCCCAGTTGGTCGACACCTGGAGAGCCCACAACATTGGAATTAGAGCCTACACACATTACTCCTTCCCCCACGACTGCTTCGCTAGGCTAGATTATATCTTTTGTACCCCCATACTTCTGGCCAACTCTTCTAAAGCAACCATTCACCCCTGCCCATGGTCCGATCACAACATAGCAGCATTTGAGACCTCCCACATTGGACTCGCTCCTACCACATTTAAATGGCGCCTCAATGACTCTCTCCTATCTGACCCAACTACCTACCAACAAATTAGATCCCACATCGAAAACTATTTTCAAGAGAACATCCCTGGAGACGCACTCCCGTCTTCTACTTGGGCTGCCCACAAAGCGGTCCTAAGAGGTCACATAATCAATATAGCAGCGGCGAAACATAGAGCCAAGCTTACAGACATAAAATGCCTCACCAGGGAATTAAACGTTCTATATAACAAGATTAACTCCTCCACATCCCAATCACTGACCGATCTTATTTATTCAAAGCGCCAAGCCCTTAACACTCTTCTCTCTGAGGACACAGAAAAAACACTCAGGTTCTCTAAAGCAAAATTTTTGCTACATGGTAACTCTGCATCTGCAATGTTTGCCCGCAAACTAAACCATGATGCCAAACCCCCTCACGTTTATAAGTTAAGAGACCCGAGAGGGAACATGATCACACACCCTCAAGACGTCCTCCAGGCCTTCACTACCTTTTACAAAAACCTCCTCTCTGGCCCTCAATCTCACCCAAAAGCATCTGCTCTAGACTGGTTGAATTCTCTGCAACTCCCCAAATTAAACGAAGCGCAATCCTCCTCACTTAACGAACCATGCTCAGAAACTGAGATTGCAGATCTCATAAAATCTATTAAAACTTCAACGGCCCCCGGCCCAGATGGCTTTTCAGCTATTTATTATAAAAAGTATGCGCCCCTGCTTGTACCTTCAGGGAGGGTACTTCCCAGAAGAGATGTTACTAGCGAACCTATCCCTGATTCCCAAACCCCAAAAAGACCATTCCCTTCCCCAGAATTATCACCCGATCTTGGTTCTTAATAATGACCTTAAATTATTCGGCAGACTACTCGCTAACCGACTATCATCAGTAATCACATCTCTCATCCATGTAGATCAGACTGGCTTTATCCCAGGAAGACAAATTGTCGACAACATCAGATTAGTCACCAACGTTATACAAGATGCTAACCTTCGTTCCCACCCACTATGCATACTTAGTCTGGATATCCACAAAGCTTTTGACAGTGTCAACTGGTCTTACCTTAACCACCTTCTCCCTAAATTTGGCATATCGCAAAAATTCATCCATGGCTTTAATGCCCTTTATCATCTCCCCAAAACCAGAATCAAGATACCTGGCAATAATTCAGACTTTTTCCCCCCTTAGCAGAGGCACCAGACAGGGCTGCCCCCTTTCTCCCCTCCTCTTTGCCCTAGCCATTGAGCCACTGGCTCATGCTATCAGGTCCAATCCAGATATCCATGGTTACCTTAAAAATTCCCACCAATATAAACTTAGCTTATATGCGGACGATGCCCTTGTATTTTTAACAAATCCACACACTTCTATCCCTAACCTCCTCACCGTTCTCCACAAATTCCATGAACTTTCGGGCCTATCTATCAGTACTAACAAATGTTCCATTCTCCCCATCAACTGTCCCCCTGATCTAACCGCCCTAATGAAACAAAACTTTAACTTTATATGGTCCCCCTTATCTTTTAAATACCTCGGGGTAAATATCACAGCCACACACAATCGACTCTATAAATCCAACTATCTCCCCTTGTTTTCCCAGATTAGTGCTTTGCTCAAAGTTTGGTCCTCTTATCACATCTCTTATTTAGGTAGGATAGTTGCTTTTAAGATGACGATTCTCCCCAAGCTTCTATATTCTTTAGGGCTTTGCAATTAATATCCCAAAACACGCTTAGAAGCGCTGCAAATAGAAATCAACAAATTCATATGGAGTGATAAAAAGCCTAGAAGCAGTTACTCTCTCATGCACAGATCTCAGACTATAGGTGGCCTTGGCCTACCAAATTTATGGCACTATTATTTAGCAGCTAGACTGGTACAGCTGGCCCAATGGTTCTCTCCCGTTGTAAATATCCCTTGGCTCCTGTAACGGGAGTCACTTTAGGGGCACAGGGTGAATGAGAACCCCACTATGTTCTGTGCTAGTCACATTTAATGCGTCAGATATTGTATATTATAATATATATTGTGTGTTGGCTGATGTTGACTAGTCAGCTTGCTGTGATGAAAGGGGTGGGGTGTGATTGTATTCCATTGTCTATTGTGGTAATTAAGTCTGCTATGTGGATTGGAGCTTGGTAGACAGTCTGCATACCTATTATGGGATGTTTTAGTGTCTTGCTGTGAGGGAAGGGAGGGGGGGAATCACTCCAGCAACCCCCCCTGCTAAGACTGTTTACTGAAGGAGAAGTTTGAACACCTGACCTGTATCACCATGTCATTGGACAATTTAACCCACCCTGTTTCCCAAGGGGTGGGAGGGATGTATTTTAAAGAGGAATGTATTACCATGTGCAGATAAAAAGATCAGTCCCCTGTTTTAAAACCTCAAACAGAGCTGTGTGTCTCGTTTCTGGGGGGATTCTTATGGGTCGTGTTCGGTTGCCTGATGGGAGTGTCTATAAGCTGTCTTGGATGGGATGAAAGGTCGTAAACTGTGGTGACCGTTACAGTGGTGGCACAGCAGTGGGATAATTCCAATCGCTTAAAAGGACAGCTACAAGGGCTACTGGAGAACCGTGGCAGACCAGCCAGCAACCATAAGAAGATGGACGTGATCACAGAACTGTCCAAATGGATGAGCGGAAAGACCCAACTTAACGGAAAGGCCCAGCGTAACAGACAGGACCCGGAGGAGGCAAGCTTTGATCGGGCTGTCAAACTAAGACTGGCACACTATGGTCTAACCCTCCACCGGAGATCATAGGACGGGTTATAGCTGCTGTGGACGCAAATTGGCTACGGCAAAGACGTTCTGCAGCAGCAGAAGTCACAGCAACTCCAACTGAAAGGAGAAAAATACATTTTGCTGCTTTTAAGAACTTTATTGAAACTGAAGGGGAGATTGATGGGTATCTTGCTGATTTTGAACGGCAATGTTGCCCTTACAACCGGGTGCCCACAGAGGAATGGGTTACCATTTTGTCTGGGAAATTGTACGGCCGGGCCAGTGAAGCGTTCAGGGCCATCCCAGACAAGGATATTATAAACTATGGACTGGTAAAAGAAGCACTTTTGGCCAGGTATGCCGTCACACCAGAGGCATACCAGAGGCGGTTCCGAGAGACGAGCAAGCAGACTGGAGACTCATATACCGAGTGGGCATGCCGCCTACACCGCACACAGCATCCCACTGGGTCGATGGATGCCAAGCAGAATCCGGGGAAGAAGGTGCTGCAGGTGTTCCTGCTGGAGCACTTCTTTGACAAACTGTCCCGGGAAGTCAGAGAATGGGTCCGGGACAGAAACCCCTTTCTCCTTGTCTGAAGCAGCTCGCCTGGCAGACGAATACACAGATGCCCGCAAACTGGACAACTCTGTGGTCAAGACCACAGCTCGGGTGGATTATCGATCAGCGGCACCCCTGCCGGCTATTGCCTACAAACCCAGTCGGACCGTCCTACAACACCACCTCCAGCGGCCACTTATCCTCAGAAGCCTAGGTTTAACTCCCAGGACTACTCACAGCCCATCAGGTGTTTTGGGTGTAAACAGCTAGGACACAGAAAGCTAGACTGTCCATTGAATCCACCCAGGCAGTCACAGTCATGGAGACAGCCAGAAAGGGGGAACCCCCACACATCCATGCCTGCGGCCCACTGCGTTGAGGAGGAAGAACATTGGGGCGTTCTGCATGAGGCAGATCCGATACAAGCAGCTAACAAGGACAACAGGCAGCAACACAGGCAGACTGTCTGGGTCAATGGAAAGGTAGCCAATGGACTACGCGATTCTGGGGCCACGATGACCCTGCTACAGAAGAAACTCATCCCAGAGAGCCAGCACACTGGAGACACCGTAGCCGTAAAGAGTACGGGAGGCACCATCTTCCGGCTACCCGTTGCCTGGGTTCACCTGGATTGGGGGGTTGGTTCGGGACATGTGAATGTGGGGGTGATGAAGGAATTGCCAGCAGATGTACTACTGGGGAATGATTTGGCCACCCTTGTTTCTGCGTACGCCCCGATGTGCCCCGCTGAAGCCCACACAGTGACTACCTGTGCCCCAACCCGCGTTGCTGGAACCAACTTCGCTTGCTGCTGAGACCGGGTTAAGACTACCTTCCCCCGACATGTACTGTAATCCGGGACAATATCACAGTCTAAAATGGGAAATGTGACAAGTTGGCCAGTGAGAAATCGGAGATGCAACGACACTACGTCATGTATTATGAGATGTCCCGTGGCTTGAACATTGAAATGCACAAACAGGCTGAAATTGTCAAAAGATTAAATGGGATTTGCATCCAGGTGGTGCCTTATCTCTCCCAAGAGCATCAGCAACAGGTTTTGGGAGCCATTGAGAGAGCAAAGCAAGTGACTGTTCCAGAAACTGAATTCCATTATTCCCCTTCACCATCAGCTTACCAACCTGGTAAGCCAAATGGCAATGCTGAGGGTTATCCCGGCAAACAGACGTCATCCCGGCCTCCTAGTTCCGGACATCCCCAAGTTGACACGAAAAGGATCAAGCCGGGTCTGCCGGAGTGTTCCACAAGGAGGGAGCCATGTAACGGGAGTCACTTTAGGGGCACAGGGTGAATGAGAACCCCACTATGGTCTGTGCTAGTCACATTTAATGCGGTCAGATATTGTATATATTATATATACAGTATATTGTGTGTTGGCTGATGTATACTAGTCAGCTTGCTGTGATGAAAGGGGTGGGGTGTGATTGTATTCCATTGTCTATTGTGGTAATTAAGTCTGCTATGTGGATTGGAGCTTGGTAGACAGTCTGCATACCTATTATGGGATGTTTTAGTGTCTTGCTGTGAGGAAAGGGAGGGGGGGGGAATCACTCCAGCAACCCCCCCTGCTAAGACTGTTTACTGAAGGAGAAGTTTGAACACCTGACCTGTATCACCATTGTCATTGGACAATTTAACCCACCCTATTTCCCAAGGGTGGGAGGGATGTATTTTGAAGAGGAATGTATTACCATGTGCAGATAATAAAGATTCAGTCCCTGTTTTAAACCTCCAACAGAGCTGTGTGTCTCGTTTCTGGGGGGGGGATTCTTATGGGTCGTGTTCGGTTGCCTGATGGTGGAGTGTCTATAAGCTGTCTTGGATGGGATGGAAGGTCGTAAACGGTGGTGACCGTTACAGCTCCGTTTCGAATCATCCTCTATACAGCCTCTTAACCTCAAAGGGATTCTGTGGGCCAATGTGTTACCTTACCTACCCTCTCCAAGAAAAACACAATAGTTGCTCAGATGGTGCAGTTCTGGAGAAAGAATAAGGACAAACATCTCTCTTTCCCCCACCCCTCCCCTTGCATCAATACCTAGGTGACCCCAGATGTTCTACTTCTCCCCAGACATGTCCCTATTCAATGGGTGGACTACTAGGGGACTCACCACCCTCAAATCACTCACCTCTAACTCATCTTTCTCTCCATTCTCTGCACTGATGGCCAGACACGGTTTTTCTCCCTCCGACCTACCTCAATACACCCAAATCCATGACTTTTACGCAAGACATTTCTCCACACGCATTTCCCCCCTAGCACCTTATTTGAACATGTCTGCCTATCTAACCCCAGAGACAAAGGCCTAATATCCAGCTTTTACAACTATCTCAACTCCCTACACCAACCAGGAAAATCAGGCCCTATGGAACGCTGGGAAATTGAGCTTAACTGCTCCTTCCAGGAGGACCAGTGGTTGGTTATGATTGACAACCTTAGAAAGAGTAACCGTGCTGCTGCCTTCAGGGAGACTCCCTTAAAGATCTTTACCAGGTGGTACATGACCCCGGCTAAACTTCACTCCTTCTACCCCAATGTCTCCCCTAACTGTTTTAGAGGCTGCCAGGAGATTGGCAACTACTTCCACATTTTCTGGGACTGTGGAAAGTTGCAACCCATTTGGCTGGCGGTTATTGATAGACTTGAGATCTCCCTCAAGAAAAAAATCACCCTCACTCCATATATACGCCTATTATTCGCCACAGTCCCTGATGTTCCACCCCCTTGTAATAGAACTGATTCACTCCTTATCAGTGCTGTGCAATGGATGATTGCATGCAACTGGAAATCAAGACCCTCCATGGCCTCAGGTTATATCCAGAATGGAATCCATCAAACTCTCTGAAAGAATCCACCACACTTTATTTTGACAGCATGCATATCTTCTCTAATAAATGGCTATACTGGTCTATGCCCGTCCTTAATAATCTTCTAGCTTATATATATTTGTATAGAGCATAAATCTTATTTCACCCTGTGGTGTATGTCTGCATTTCTGTATACCTATATTTTATCGTACACAGGTATTTGTCACTCCCCCCCTGTATGTTTCTTATGCCATGCCCACCCGATCATTGTCTCCCTCTTGTTATACCCCAAATTCTGCTTCCTTTACACACTGCACTGTATTGCATTGTTTTATTACTTGTCTTCCAAATAAAACCTTTTTGAAAACAAAAAAAGAAAATTCACCGGCAGGACAGGGAACAGGTGTAGCTGACGAGGCAGAGGTATCAGAAGCCTCACAAGCTCTGGAGTTGCAGCTACAGTCTTTTTCAGAGATTCAAGCTGCATATAACTAACCCTCAGACTAAATGGCCGAAGCCTCTGTCTACTCCTTGAGGTTTAAAAAATAAAATGAAAATCCCTATAGGTTGCTTGTACCTTCCCACTCCATCCATAAGACCCCTTTCACACTGTGGAGTTTTTCAGGCGGTACAACGCTAAAAATAGCGCTGCTATACCGCCTAAAAAACTCCTGCCCAGCAACCTCAATGTGAAAGCCGGAGGGCTTTTACACTGAGGCGATGCGCTGGCAGGAGAGAAAAAAATCTCCTGCTAGCAGCATCTTTGAAGCGGTGAGAGGAGTGGTATGTATAAAGCTCCTTCCCATTTAAAACAATGGGTTACCGCTGTATTAACCCTTTATCGGTTGCTAGCGGGGGTTAATACCGCACCGCTAGAGGCCGAATCCCGTGGCAAATCCGACGGTATAGCGCCGCTATTTTTAGCGGCACTATATCGCCTCCCGCCCCAGTGTGAAAGGGGCCTTACTGTGACAGTTTCTTTCTGCTGGTTGGGCACCCACATAAGCTGTTTTTTCTCCTACTAAAAACTTTAGCCGAGGAGTATAGGTTGCTAGAAAACCTCCACAGCAAACTACTGGGGTGCGCACGTTTGGCGGAGGATAACTTCTCTTTTAGCAGCCACATGTAAGCATAGGATACATGTTGGCAGTTGATGGATTGACATGTCTTTACACAATTGCATGAGGATGCTTGGTCACATTAAAATGTTTAAGTCGCTCGAAGAGGCCTGTTTCCACAAATGCACAAGCTGCTGGAATGCACAGTTGCTGGTGCACATTGTTGCTAAACGAACAACAATTAAATTGCATGATTGTGGAAATGCACGTTTGCTCTTTTCCAGTCCACATGTTTGCATAAAATACATGAGTTTGGAATGTGCAAGATGCAAGTGGGGTAAAAACAAGTAACGGAATGTGTTTAGTGTTGATCACATAAAAACGTTTGTTTGTATGAATTTACATGTTTTTTACATAGTCGCATAAAGATGCTTGATTGCATAAAGATGTGGGGGGTTGCACAGAGGTGCTTGATCTCACAAAGCCCTTGTTACCCAAGAGTACTTAATCGCACAAACAGGCTGTGTAAAACACAGACATGCCTAAAATTGCATAAAAATGCTTGATTGCATAAAATATGCTGAATCACAGAAGGGTGCCTGATCACTCAAGAAACTTTGGTCAAGGGTGCTTGTCCGCACAGTAGTGCTTAAGATACATTAAATGTTTGATCGCATCAAGATGCTAAATCGCATATAAGTTGCATGATCACCTTAATTTTGCATGGTTGCATAATAAGGCATGATAATTTAAGTATTCCTTAATTTATACAGGATTCCTTATGTTCGCATAAGAATACGTGTGTGCATGCATACATGATGTTGCATAAACACGTTCCTAAATGCATGCTTCCTTGCAAGATACTCGTTCCATAGCACATGTGCTCTATATATATATATATATATATATACTGTATATATATATATATATATATATATATATATATATTTGTACAAGTTCATGCTTCCATGAATGCACGCTTCCATAGAAGCATTTGGCTTCAACACTTGCCACTTACACATATGAAAAGCTATTTGTGTTTATTTACATGGGACTGCAAGAGGTTGTCTGCATTCGTGGGGGAACATCACCTCTTCCAGTTGGTGGTCTTGCCTCTTGGGTTAGCCACCGTGCCCGGGTTTACAAGGTGCTAGAGCCCGCCCGCCTCTACAGGACTAAAGGCACAGGGTATAGCAGCTATGGCAGACAGAGGGCAAATCCTGCTGCTGATAAATCAGTTAGTAGTATGGCTGGACCCAAGTGTGTCTAGCGGGTATCTGGAACTCCTAGGGTACGATCCCAGTCTAAGGGTACATTTGTACGTTCGACAAGGAGTTTGGAGCGTTTGGGGCACAGCCCAAAAAGGAGAGTTTTCTTGCTGTAGACAAAGTCAGCACTATAAGAAAGCTGGTCTATGTGGTCAAGGAAAAAAAGAGTTCCTTATATTCACCTTTTGCTTAAGGTGCTAGGAATGGTGGCTTCATTCAAGTAGTTCCCTATGCTCAGTTTCATTCTAGACGACTTGATCCTAATCTGGCATTATCCAGATCATTATCCAGATCTTTCAAGCCGGTTACCTGAGAGGTAGTGGCTACGAAGACTGGTCTCTTGGGATAGAGACCAGTCCTGGAACTGACCACTGCCCAAGAAAGGTGGTCTAGTACAATCTGACAAAGCCACATCAGTGGTTGACTTTGTTTACCAAGGAGGTACTAGAAGTCACGCAGACAGAAACAAATTCTGACTTGGGCAGAGGAGCTTGTGACTTGCCGGTCGCCAGTCTTCATTTCATAAATTAAGAACTGGCAGGTGGTTCTCTGGAACCATCAACAACTATTCCTCAGTGTATGGCTTCTACTTCCTGGTCAGAAGCCAGAGAAGGGGTGCCCCAGGCAAAATATTTATGGGTGTCCAGTTTCAAAAAGAAGTTGGACAGCTTTATGTCTAGGACAAAGGATCCACTTGCATTTGGGACAAGATGCTGGTTTGTGCGTTCTCTTCCCCAGTGCCGCAACTACTGCCGCCTCTATGCTACATCGGAGGGGAATTGAAACCGGCCTAATAATTCCGGCATCACCCAGACAACCTTACTATGCAGGGATTGCAAGGGTGGTAGTGGAGGACCCAGGGTCCCCTACATTTTGTCCAGACCTACTTTGCGAGGGACGGTATTCCATCCTATCTTGCAAACATGGAATTAATGGTTTACCTTGGTTTAGCCCGCATTCTTGAGTATCGCGGCTGAGCGGGCCTCCAGGACCATGTGTTATAGGATCTGGAAGGCCCATATTCCTGGTGTAAAACCAAAGAATGGTATCCTTGAAAGTATGTCATAGGTAGAATTCCTACCTTCCCACACTAGAGAAGGGATGGAGCTAGCTTTAAGTTCCATCAAGAGTCGATTCTCGGCCTTGTCAGTGTTTTCAGGGTCGCTGGCTTTGCACGCTTTGTTCCGGGCCTTTCTACAAGTGGTAACATGTATAAGTCCGCCAGTTAGTTCACCCATGTGCCCAGGGGGGAGTGGAGTCTGCTTTATCGGATTGCAGGGACAGCTCTTTGGGCCGATGCACCATATTTCCCTTCATCCTCCTTCAGGGGAGTTGGTGCTCTTGGTTGTGGTAGCCTCCGCAAGAGTATTTCAGTATTGGCAACTTTTTGTTTCCAATAGTTTTTATTGAAAGAAAAATAATATTACAATAAAACAGAAGCATCAGCACAGATTCATAAAGCGTTAACAAACACCTGAAAGGTCTCCATTACAATACATAACACCGTATAGTGTTTGGCAGCATCATTGTAACAAGAAACATAATAAAAAAAACTCCAGGATAAAACACAGAGTGTAATCCACCCCAAATAATCAATGACACAACCTTAGTAGGCCCAAGACCTGCCGGTCAAGGGTCCCGGACCTGGAAACCCCAAATCCATCCTGCTGCCAATATTATTATCTAGACGGGAGGACCCGCGTTGAAGAGCTTCCATAAGGAAGGTAGAGGTGAAAAGAAAAAGGCAGAAATGTAAATAGAAAAGAAAAGAAGAAAAGGAAGAGAAGAAAAGAGAGGGAACAGATAAGAGAGCAACTGACCAGCACCCAGAAATCAATCAAATGGAACTGTAACCGTAACTCACGTCTCCAGTGATCTTAGATCGTTAGTTAAATAAGCCAGCCATGGGTCCCAAACCTTATGAAAGATCTCCAGTTTGTCCTGAACCAGTGCCGTCAGTCTCTCATTAACCTCTTGACCACCGCCCCATGTCAAAAAGACGTCCTCCTTTTTAAAGTTGAATATCTCGATAACGGCAGCAGCTGCTGCCACAACCGAGATATTCATCTTTGCAGGGGGCGGTGGTGTACACGATAACGGCGGTCTCCGCGGCGGATTCGCCGCGAGATCGCCGTTATCGGTGGCGGGAGAGGGGCCCCCCCCCCTCCCGCCGCTCTCCCGCGCTCTCCGCCGCTTACCGGAGCCGTCGGTAGCGGCGGAGGGGATCCGATGTGTCCGGCAGCTGAGCGGGGACGGGACTGAAGGAGAAATCTCCTTCACCCGTCCTCATAGCTCTGCTGGGCGGAAGTGACGTCAAAACGTCAGTCCCGCCCAGCCTCTTAAAGAAACATTTTTTTTTTTTGTCATTTGAAAAAATGACTTTTTTTTTTTTATTTTTTTTTTTTTGCATATTAAGTCTAATTATGAGATCTGAGGTCTTTTTGACCCCAGATCTCATATTTAAGAGGACCTGTCATGTTTTTTTCTATTACAAGGGATGTTTACATTCCTTGTAATAGGAATAAAAGTGATCAATTTTTTTTATTTTATTTTTTTCAGTGTAAAAAAATTATAAAACTAAATAAAAATAAATAAGAAAACCAAAAAAAAATTTTTTAAAGCGCCCCGTCCCGACGAGCTCGCGCGCAGAAGTAAACGCATACGCGAGTAGCGCCCGCATATGAAAACGGTATTCAAACCACACAAGTGAGGTATCGCCGCGATCGTTAGAGCGAGAGCAATAATTCTAGCCCTAGACCTACTCTGCAACTCAAAAATGCAACCTGTAGAATTTTTTAAACGTCGCCTATCGAGATTTTTAAGGGTAAAAGTTTGACGCCATGCCACGAGCGGGCGCAATTTTTAAGCGTGACATGTTGGGTATCATTTTACTCGGCGTAACATTATCTTTCACAATATATAAAAAAATTGGGCAAAATGTATTGTTGTCTTATTTTTTAATTCAAAAAAGTGATTTTTATCCAAAAAAAGTGCGCTTGTAAGACCGCTGCGCAAATACGGTGTGACAAAAAGTATTGCAATGACTGCCATTTTATTCCCTAGGATGTCTGCTAAAAAAAAATATATAATGTTTGGGGGTTCTGATAAATTTTCTAGCAAAAAAATTGTGATTTTCACATGAAGGAGAGAAGTGCCAGAATTTACCTGGTGGGCAAGTGGTTAAACATTAACCATGACAATTTCCTTTTAAGCTGTTCAAATGGCAAGGAGGCGGAGCGCCAATTTCTAGCCATCGTAATTTTAGCTGATATAAAAATAAACATAAGCAATCGTCTTTGGGCTTTAGAGGCCTCCGCCACCCTGTCGCCCAAAAGAGCCTGTTTCGCAGATTTAGCCATGTTAAATTGGGTCAATGAGTAGATAAAATTATATACCCTAATCCAGAATCTTCTGACCTTTGGACATAACCACCAGATGTGATAGGCAGTTCCAACCTGGCCACATCCCTGGAAACAGTTAGGGGTGGCCCCATGAACAAAGGTAGCGAGTCTGGCCGGCACCATATACCATCTAAGCAACACTTTATAGTTGGCTTCTATTATGGACGTATTTATAAGTGACTTAGAAGCAGTCTCCGCCAACTCATACCACCTATTTAGATCAAAGGTTTCTTGCAGGTCCTCCTCCCATCGGAGCATGTAATTCAGCTTAATTGATGAAGACATCATCATCGCATATAATTTAGAAATATGTCCCCTTAGGCTATCATAGCGAATGCAAAGATACTCCATGGGAGTAAGAACCTCCAAGTCACTCTGGCCAGTGTTTGTATAAAGTGGCGCAGCTGAACATATCTGTAACATTCTACTAATGGCATTTGATACTTCTCCCGCATAAATTGCTCAGATAGAACATTCCCTCTGTCACAAAGGTCCGCTACGCGCAGCAGACCCCTGTTTGTCCACCATTGAAAAGCAACTGGATCGAGACCCGGGGTGAAAGCACTATTCCTCAACAGGGGAGCCAATGGGGAATGAGGTGATTTGAAATTCTGCATTCTAGAGACCCTATCTCAAATATCCAAAGAGAAAGATAAAGATGGGCATAGAATGGTGGGTCTGTCTTTAGGCGGAAGCCACATAATATAGGAAATAGGAGATGGACGACAAGCGTAGGATTCCATAATCATCCATATCGCCTGCGGTCGCTTTGAGTGGAACCTGGAAAGTTGGGCTAATTGAGCTGCATAGAAGTATTTCTGCAGGTTAGGCAGGCCCAATCCTCCCTTCCGCTTCAAAGTATACATAGTGCGTTTATTCACCCTAGGCCTCTTGTCTCCCCAGATGAATTCAAGTATTTTTCTTTGTAACATCTCCAAGTCACTGCGTACCAAGGCTACCGGTAGCGTACGGAATAAGTACAATATCCTCGGCAAGACATTCATCTTTATTGAGTGGAGTCTGCCGAACCACGATGGAGGGTGAATTCGCCATCTCGCCAGGTCCTCAGTTATCCTTTTAATAAGAACTGGGTAATTCTTTCTATATAAAGTTTGAAGGGATGAGGTCAGATTAACCCCCAAATAGGGAAGCGTTTCAGATTCCCAATGGAACCGATGCGTTCTTTCAATCACTGACTGGGCAGAACTAGGCAAAGAGATATTGAGAGCCCTAGATTTACTATGGTTTATTCGCAAACCCAAGATATCTGAAAATGGCTTAAGGATATTATATAGGTTGGGAAGGGACGTGATTGGTGAGGTCATAGTCAGTAATAAATCATCGGCAAAAAATAAACATTTATGCTCGTAGCCACCGCCGACGATCCCCCGTACATCCTGACAGTCCCTCTATTGCCAGGACAAATAAGAGCGGGGACAGCGGGCATCCCTGCCTAGTGCCCCTTCTGATGTTTAGAGATTGAGAGGGGTATCCCCTAATCATTAAGGAGGCTGTCGGAACATCATATAGCGTTCGGAGGAGAGCCAGAAAACGCTCACCAAAACCGTATCGATGCAACACGTCGAACAGATAATCCCAGGAAAGAGAATCAAATGCCTTCTGGATGTCCTCCCCATCCCAATCTGATTGAATCGCCGAGATCAAATTAATAATTCTGCGGGTTTGGTCTGACGCCTGCCTATTAGGGACAAAGCCAGCTGTATTCAATCTTAGAGCTAGGACTTTAGTTAAGATTTTCAAATCAGTATTAATTAACGAAATTGGGCGATAATTCGCACAATCTCCATGGTCTTTACCCGGTTTCGGTATGACGTAGATAAAAGCCGCGTTGTCATGTGTAGGGATTTTACCGTCCCGACGTAGATCATTAAAATATTTACATAAATG
Source organism: Rana temporaria (assembly GCF_905171775.1). Classification (NCBI taxonomy): domain Eukaryota; kingdom Metazoa; phylum Chordata; class Amphibia; order Anura; family Ranidae; genus Rana; species Rana temporaria. Next base: position 174,861,976 of record NC_053493.1, read on the forward strand.
AGGGGTAAGAATGTCTCGATATTTCCTGTAATATTGGCAACTTTTTTTGTAGAGCCATACTTATTTATTAGGGTGTTGTTGAATCCTCACCCAGCTTTTTTTTCTTAAAATTATCTAATTTCTCTTTTAATTAAAACACTTCTTACCTTCCCCCCTTTTTTTTTTCCAGAACTTGGTTACGGAAGGAAAAATATTACTTCTCTCTAAATATAGATGAGAACAGTTAAGGTCTGAAGGTTCATATACAGGAAACTGACGTTTTGCTATGCTGCCAGAAGACCCTAGAAACTGGTAGGCAGCATTCTAATCGCCTATTAAAATGGTTACTCTCTTGTTATACTGAGAGCAGTCAGATACGGAAAACTGATGTTGTTGCTCTACCAGGAGGCTCTGGAAGGAGCAGGCAGCAACTTAATCAATTGTTTCAATGTTGATTCATCAGGATATTCAGGCTTATGGTTAAGAGGGTTCCCCCTGTTTCTTTTAGTATGCACTCTACCAGAACAATAAGCGCTTCTAGCGCGGTGTATTACTGAGCCTTTATGATGCATATTTGATAGGCCGCAACTTGGTAATCGATACTTGCGTTACATAGTTAGTCAGGTTGAAAAAAGACACAAGTCCATCAAGTTCACACCATAAAAAAATAAAATAATAATATCGTACACTCACATATACCCAATTCTATACCCACAGTTGATTCAGAGGAAGGCAAAAAACCCCAGCAAAGCATGATCCAATTTGCTACAGCAGGGAAAAAATTCCTTCCTGATCCCCCATGAGGCAATCGGATATTCCCCGGATCAACTTTACCTATAAATGTTAGTACCCAGTTATATTATGTACATTTAGGAAAGTATCCAGTCATTTCTTAAAGCACTTTACTGAGCTGTCCAGAACCACCTCTGGATGGAGTCTATTCCACATTCCACATCACAGCTCTTACTGTGAAGAAACCTTTCCGTATTTGGACATGAAATCTCTTTTCCTCTAGACGTAAAGAGTGCCCCTTGTCCTCAGTGTTGACCGTAAAGTGAATAACTCAACACCAAGTTCACTATATGGACCCCTTATATATTTGTACATGTTGATTATATCTCCCCTTAATCTCCTCTTCTCAAGAGTGAATAAATTCAGTTCTTCTAATCTTTCCTCATAGCTGAGCTCCTCCATGCCTCTTATCAGTTTGGTTGCTCTTCTCTGCACTTTCTCCAGTTCCCCAATATCTGTCATGAATATGCAACAAGTCTGTCTGCTTACCTGATCTCCATGTGTTCATTAGAGGCTGACCCTGCTCTGGTTCCCCTTTTTATCACTTCCTCTTCCTGTATGGCTCCACCCTAGTCCATCCCAGGAAGCCTATATTAACCGTTGCTCTGCAGGTCTGCAGGGCTGTTCAACAGTGTTCCTATGCTTAGTTCCTGTCTGCAGTGTAGTTGCTAGTTCCTGTTTGCAGAGTGCTTCATTCATCTTCCGTGTACCGTTTTGGCTTGTTCCCGACTTCCTTGTCTGCCTGTGCCCCTGACTATTTGCATGTCCCACGGTTATCCTTGTCTGCCTGTTGCCCTGACTTCGGCTTGCCCATCACCACTGTTTGTCCTGCTGACTGCTTTCCTTTCTTCCCTGCGGAGTGTGGACTTGAGGAATCTCGGGGATGCGACCTGGACCCAGTTGCGGCCAAGACCATCCTTACCATCAAAGGCTCTGGTGAATACAAAACTGGGTCTTAGACTCCGTGCCCTGGGTGATCTTAAGTTCACGCTTCGTCTCTGCTAGCAGTAGTCAGCCATAGGGTTCACCACCCTGTGGTGCATCCCTGACCCCAACGGGGTGCACTCGTCACCTGGCTACGGGTGACCTGACAGTTTGAACAGCCATGAACCGGCCGACGTGCCGGTCCCCGCAGACGATCCATTACAGTACATTGTTCGCAGACTCGAGACCAATGAAGCTAATCAGGATCAGGTGATGCATTTCCTTCAGGATCTGGCTTCCCGCTTTAATCAGCTTCAGACCTCGCTGGGAACCCCGAATCCGCAACCCCAAGTACAACCAGCAGCTGCACCTGTTGCACCAGTCGCAGAGTCGCATTCACTGAAGCTATCACCTCCAATCCGTTTTTCTGGAGACTCCAAAGCCTGCAGGGGATTCCTTAGCCAATGCACTATTCATTTTGAGCTCCTGCCCCAGTACTTCTTGTCTGATCGGGCCAAGATAGCCTATATCATTTCTCTCCTCTCCGGGGAAGCCTTAGCCTGGGCTGCCCCTCTGTGGGAATTGAATGATCCAGTGGTTTCTAGCCTGCTGTTTTCTTAAAACTTTTTGGAATATCTTTGAAGAACCGGCTCGTGTCTCTTCAGCAGCCAGCGCCCTTTTACGTCTCCGCCAAGAATCCCGTTCAGTGGGACAATATGCTCTTCAGTTCCGTATCCACTCCGCTGAACTGAGCTGGAACAATGAGGCCTTAGTCGCAAACCTTTTTGCATGGCCTATCTGATAGAGTTGAAGGATGAACTAGCAGGAAGAACCATCCCCACTGATCTGAATGGAGTGATCTCCTTGTGTAATCAGATCGATATTCGCTTTCAGGAAAGGACCCTAGAAAAGCGACGCCAGCAAGCGTGAAGGAGAACCTGGTTGATGGAGAGTGTGATGAGGCTGAAGCATTATGGGTGGAACTGCATACAGATGTGCGTAGTTCAAAATTAATCATTGGAGTTTGTTATAAACCACCCAATGTTAATGAGGAGGTGGAGACTCAGCTCCTTGCACAGATGGAAAGGGCTGCAAGGTCTGGGACGGTGATAATAATGGGGGATTTTAACTACCCAGAAATTTACTGGATTAATGCAAGATTAATGGACAAGAAATACATACAGGAAATATTAAAACACTAAATTTTAAGAGAGCAAATTTTCCAAGGATGAGGGCTGCTCTCCAGGACTTGGACTGGGAGGGACTATTGGCACAGATGAACACAGAACAGAAATGGGAATTCTTCAAAAAGACTGTGTGGAACCTCACTGCAAAGTATGTTCCCATGGGCAATAAGTTTAAAAGGCTAAAAATAAAACCTATGTGGCTCACGGTCAAAGTTAAAAAAGCTATAAACAATAAGAAAGTAGCTTTTAAAAAATATAAAAATGAAGGAACACTAGTGTTGTTTAAATGTTACAAAGAATATAACAGGATATGCAAAAAGGAAATCAAGCATGCAAAAATTCAAAACGAACGACAGATTGCAAAAGATAGTAGGACAAACCCCAAAAAATTCTTTAAATATATTAATAGTAAAAAGGTGAAGTCTGAGCATGTAGGCCCCTTACAAAATAATCTAGAGTGGGTGACTGGGGACAAAGAGAAGGCAAATTTATTAAATGTTTTCTTCAGCTCTGTGTATACAATGGAGCATGGGGGAGCTCATGTCCAAAATGGGGGTGGGAGTGACACAGCCCAAATCCACAATGGCTCAAAGTGATATGGTCCAGAAATATTTAGACAGAATAAAGGTGGATAAAGCACCTGGACCTGATGGCATCCATCCACGGATCCTAGGTGAGTTGAGCTCTGTCATTTCAAAGCCACTGTATCTAATATTAGGGACTCATTAAAGACAGGAACAGTACCACTGATTGGCGCAGGGCCAATGTGGTGCCCATATTTAAAAGGGGAACAAAGTCTTTTACCAAGTAACTATAGACCTTGTAGTTTAACTTCTATAGTTGGGAAGATACTGGAACGTTTAATAAAAGACCACATGGATGAGTTCTTGCTGGAAAAAAACTATTTAAGCAGCAGACAACATGGATTCATGAAAGACAGAAGTTGTCAAGACAAACCGGATTTCCTTTTATGAAGAGGTAAGTAAAACCCTGGACAAGGCGTGGCTGTGGACGTGATATATTTGGATTTTGCAAAAGCGTTCGATACAGTTCCGCACACACGGCATTCATGTGTAAGGCAAGGTCCTACAGGATTGGATATATCAGTTTGTAAATGGATAGAAAACTGGCTGAAAGACAGAATTCAGAGAGTCGTCGTTAATGATTCTTACTCTGAATGATCCAATGTTATCAGTGGTGTACCCCAAGGTTCAGTGCTGGGACCCTTACTTTTCAATATATTTATAAATGATATTGGGTCTGAGATCAAAAGTAACATTTCTGTCTTGCAGATGACACCAAGCTATGGCAGTGGAATTAACGTCCTTACAGGATGTCTCCAATTTACAAGGCGACCTCAATGCTCTAGTCTTGGATTGGGCGACTAAGTGGCATGATGAGGTTTAATGTAGATAAATGTAAAGTTATGCACTTGGGGCTTAAGAAATATGCATGCATCATACATGTCTAGGGGGGAGTAGCAACTGGGGGGATCTGTAGTGGAGAAGGATCTGGGGGTTTTAGTTGATCATAAGCTCAATTATGGGCATGGACAATATGTCCACGCTGGCGGTTTCCAAAGGCGAGCAAAGGTCCTTTCTTGTATTAAGAGAGGTATGGACTCCAGAGACAGAGATTATAATTTTGCCCCTGTACAAAATCATTAGTAAGACCTCATGCTGGAATATGCAGTTCAGTTTTGGGGGCGACCAGTTCTCAAAAAGGGATATAGGAGAACTGGAGAAAGTGCAGAGAAGAGCAACCAAACTGATAAGAGGCATGGAGGAGCTCAGCTATGAGGAAAGATTAGAGGAACTAAATTATTCACTCTTGAGAAGAGGAGAATAAGGGGGGATATGATCAACATGTACAAATATATAAGAGGTCCATACAGTGAACTTGGTGTTGAGTTATTCACTTTAACGGTCATCAACTGAGGACAAGGGGGCACTCTTTACGTCTAGAGGAAAAGAGATTTCACCTCCAAATACGGAAAGATTTTTTCACAGTAAGAGCTGTGAAAATGTGGAACAGACTCCCTCCAGAGGTGGTTCTGGCCAGCTCAGTAGATTGCTTTAAGAAAGGTCTGGATTCTTTCTAAATGTACAGAATATACTGAGTACTAAGATTTGTAGGTATAGTTGATCCAGGGTAAATCCGATTGCCTCTCGGGGGATCAGGAAGGAATTTTTTCCCCTGCTGTAGCAAATTGGATCATGCTCCGCTGGGGTTTTTTGCCTTCCTCTGGATCAACTGTGGGTATGGAGTTGGGTGTATAGGATTTTACTGTGTTTTTTATTTAGTTTTTTTGTTTTTTGTGGTTGAACTGGATGGACTTGTGTCTTTTTTCAACCTGACTAACTATGTAACTATGTAACATCCCTTGGCCCTTAGTCAGCCTGAGCTCCCCTCTCTTCGACCCGTGGAGCATCCCTTGCCAACTGAGGAACCCATGCAGCTGGGTCGGACCAGGCTATCCCCTGAGGAACGTGCCAGGCGCAGAACTCTATGCCTGTGTCTATACTGTGGGGGCAAAAGTCATTTTCGTGACACTTGCCCTCTTCGCCCCGAGAAACGCTCGGGTTCAATACATCTGGAAGGTGGAGTATTGGATCCAGAAATATCTCCTTCACCTTCTCGTATTTTTCTTCCTGTGTCCCTTCATTTTGGTGCTTCTTCTCATTCGGTCTCGGCATATCTGGATTCCGGAGCCGCTGGCAATTTCATGGACTGGGAAATCGCATCGTCCATGAGACTTACCCTTTTGCCCCTCACCACACCATTGGTGGTCTCGGCGATTGATGGCACTGTTCTCCCAGGGGGTCCTATTCGCTTCCAGACAGTCCCTGTTAAGATTTCGATAGGCACACTTCACCAGGAGTGGATATCCTTCCTTGTTCTACCTAAGGCCTCAGCTCCTATCGTTTTGGGTCTTCCTTGGTTAAGACTCCATTCTCCTCACATTGACTGGACTGATGGACAGATCCTGGCTTGGGGTCCCTCCTGTTCCACGTCTTGCCTACCCAAGGTTGCCCCAAAAGAGAAACTTCCTGTTGCCACCATTCCAGTATCTTTTGCTCGTCCTAACACATGTAGTGGTGTCCGGAATGTGTCCTGCAATAGTCAGGCTGATGCACTTTCTAGCCAATGTAGCACTCTGGATGAGGAGCCCGTCTGTGAACCTGAGCCGATCATTCACTCCAGTTTACCGTTGTCTGTCCTTAAAACGCACAGCCAGGCTAACTTGTCTGCGAGTTCTGCAGTCACTACGCCTTGTGATGCGATTCGGATAATCACTACACCTGACTATGCTATTCAATCGGCCTCTGCATCAGCTATGCCAGGTCAGCCCATGCCCAGTGAGCCTCCTACCTTTTCTTGTTCAGGCCCTCCTGCAACCTGTCTAAGGGGCTCAATCCATTCCTTGGATAGATTGCCTCATTCGGCCAAATGGGGTTTTCTACCTTGTTTTCAGGGCTCTCTGCATTCTGCTGGTTGCCCTGCTATCCAGCTTGACTTCTGTGCCCTGTCACCTTCTAACCAACCTGACTTCAGGGTTTCTCTGACCTCTGCCCAGTCTGATGGTCCTGTGCTTAATTCCCAGTTCATCTTTAAGGGTCTGCTTGATCCTCCTCAGATTCCTGTTGACCCTCTCATGCCCTTACTTATTCCTAAAAGGCCTTTGGTCCTCAATAAATCCTCTCCTCCTGTCCCTACTTCGGTTCGGGTCAATGAGGATACTCAAGTTCTGGATTCTCGTCTCTGCAGAGGCATTCTTCAGTACCTTGTGCTTTGGGGAGGATTTGGTCCTGAGGAGGCGTCTTGGATCTTTGCATCTGAGATCTTTGCGCCCCATTTGTTGAGGAGGTTTCTTCTGGGATTCCCCTTTAGCCCTGGCTCCAGGCTGGGGAGGGGGAGGGGCCTTAAGAGGGAGGGTACTGTCATGAATATGCAACAAGTGTCTGCTTACCTGATCTACATGTGTTCATTAGAGGCTGACCCTGTTCTGGTTCCCCTTTTTATCACTTCCTCTTCCTGTATGGCTCCACCCTAGTCCATCCCAGGAAGCCTATATTAACCGTTGCTCTGCAGGTCTGCAGGGCTGTTCAACAGTGTTCCTATGCTTAGTTCCTGTCTGCAGTGTAGTTGCTAGTTCCTGTTTGCAGAGTGCTTCATTCATCTTCCGTGTACCATTTTGGCTTGTTCCCGACTTCCTTGTCTGCCTGTGCCCCTGACTTTTTGCATGTCCCACGGTTATCCTTGTCTGCCTGTTGCCCTGACTTCGGCTTGCCCATCACCACTGTTTGTCCTGCTGACTGCTTTCCCTTTCTCCCTGCGGAGTGTGACTTGAGGAATCTCGGGGATGCGACCTGGACCCAGTTGCGGCCAAGACCATCCTTACCATCAAAGGCTCTGGTGAATACAAAACTGGGTCTTAGACTCCGTGCCCTGGGTGATCTTAAGTTCACGCTTCGTCTCTGCTAGCAGTAGTCGGCCATAGGGTTCACCACTTTGTGGTGCATCCCTGACCCCAACGGGGTGCACTCGTCACCTGGCTACGGGTGACCTGACAATATCCTTCTTGAGAACTGGAGCCCAAAACTGAACTGCATATTCCAGATTAGGTCTTACTAATGATTTGTACAGGGGCAAAATTATATCTCTCTCTCTGGAGTCCATACCTCTCTTAATACAAGAAAGGACTTTGCTCGCTTTGGAAACCGCAGCTTGGCATTGCATGCCATTATTGAGCTAATGATCCACCAAAACCCCCAGATCCTTCTCCACTACGGATTCCTCCAGTTCTACTCCTCCTAGTATGTATGATGCATGCATATTCTTTTCAAATGTTTTTTATTGTATTTTTCAAAGATACACAATAAAGCACAAATAAGAGTCATAACAATACAACAGTTTCTTAGTCATACTATGTGTTCAACAGTGTGCCTGGGTAGGCTTCAAATTATCATTTTACTAAACAGTAACCATATAGGGCCTTAGTCCAGTTGGATAGTGGTCAGATGCTTAAACAAGTAACTAGCAATCCCTGTTTACCCCAACGGGATCATGCTGTAAACAAGGGATTATGGCTCATTATCTTATATTATTTAATAAAATCAAAATTAACATAAAGGGGTATCAAGGGAAGGAGGGGAGGGGAAGGTGAGTAGGAAGTTATCTTTTACATCCGGTCTAGTTTAGGAGTGTAGTCGTTCAGGAACACACTTAATAATTATTAAAATTCTTCAGAAAATTTGAGGCCCTAGGATGAGTAATCCATTCATTCCAATTTTTTATGAATTTACTTATGGTTCCTTTCCTATGTGCTAACATTAGCTCATAGTGAGCCTGAGTATTGAGTCTCTGGACAACATCAGATAAGTTAGGTGCTAAGGTAGATTTCCATAGTTTTGTTATGGTGAGTCTCGCTGCTGTAAGGAAGTTGGCAACTATAGTTCTAAATTGAGGAGGATAGACATCTAGATTTAAACCTAGTAGGGCTAATTCAGGTGTGAGTATTTTTAGATTACCAGTGAAGGATGCGATAAAGGAGGATACATTATTCCAGAAGCTAGATAAGGTTTTACAATCCCAGAGGGTATGTAACAAATTGCCAGTGTGGGATTCACATCTCCAGCATATGGGGGAGGAGCTAGGGAATATTTTGGATAGTCTGTAAGGGGTCAAATACCAGCGGTTTAGTATTTTCTGGGCGTTCTCCCAATGTTCTACACATGCAGAAGAAGAACTGTTAATATGGATGGCTTTTTGCCATTCTTCCCACGTAAAAGTTTGTGATAGATCCTTCTCCCATTTAATCATATTTAAAGTTTTGGTTTGAATTGGAAAAGATGAAAGTAGTTTATATATATGGGATATGCCTCTCTTCCCACTTATTTTATAGGAAGTGAAGAATTCCCACAGCGCCCTAGGGAGTTCCACACTTTTCTTTGGGTCAAAGTTTTTATTGAACGGTTTGGCTATGAGTTTATTCGTTATTTTATGTATGTCATCGGGTGATAGCTGATCAAAAAAATTGATTCCCTGTTTGGACCAGGGTGTGGTAGTAATTCTTACTTTACAGTAATCGATTACTCCTAGTGGTATTGGCATTAGGACTGGGTTACATGTCGGCTGTAATTTTGTTAGAGCATATTCTTAGCTCCCAAGTGCATAACTTTACATTTATCAACATTAAACCTCATCTGCCACTTAGTCGCCCAATTAGACAGATCATTGAGGTTGGCTTGTAAATCGGCGACATCCTGTAAGGACGTTATTCCTCTGCATAGCTTGGTGTCATCTGCAAAGACAGAAATTTTACTTTTGATCCAATATCATTTATAAAGATATTAAAAAGTAAGGGTCCCAGCACTGAACCTTGGGGTACACCACTGATAACCTTGGACCATTCAGAGTAAGAATCATTAACCACTACTCTCTGAATTCTGTATTTTAGCCAGTTTTCTATCCATTTACAGACTGATATTTCCAATCCTGGATACCTTACCTTACACATGAGCCGTGTGTGCGGAACTGTATCGAACGCTTTTGCAAAATCCAGGTATACCACGTCCACAGCCACGCCTCTGTCCAAGGTTTTACTAACCTCTTCATAAAAAGAAATCAGGTTTGTCTGACAACTTCTGTCTTTCATGAATCCATGCTATCTGTTGCTTAAATAGTTTTTTTTCCAGCAAGAACTCATCTATGTGGTCTTTTATTAATCTCTTTTATTAATCCCTGCGCCAATCCAGTGGTACTATTCCTGTCATTAATGAGTCCCTGAAAATTTGATACAATGGCTTTGAAATTACAGAGCTTAATTCTTTTAGTATCCGTGGGTGGATGCCATCAGGCCCAGGTGCTTTATCCACCTTTATTCTGTCTAAATGTTTCTGGACCATATCACTTTTGAGCCATTGTGTATCATTTGGGCTTTGTCACTACCACCCCCATTATGGACATGAGCTCCCCCATGCTCTTTTGTATACACAGAGCTGAAGAAAGTATTTAATTAGCCTTCTCTTTGTCCCCAGTCACCCACTCTAGATTATTTTGTAAAGGGCCTACATGCTCAGACTTCACCTTTTTACTATTAATATATTTGAGGAATTTCTTGGGGTTTGACCTACTATCTTTTGCAATCTGTCGTTCATTTTGAATTTTTTGCATCCTTGATTTCCTTTTTACATAGCCTGTTATTATCTTTGTAAAATTTAAATGACACTAATGTTCCTTAATTTTTATATTTTTTAAAAGCTATTTTCTTATTGTTTAGAGCTTTTTTAACTTTGGCTGTGAGCCATAAAGGTTTTATTTTTCGCCTTTTAAACGTATTGCCCGTGGGAATATACTTTGCAGTGAGTTCACAAACAGTCTTTTTGAGGAATTCCCATTTCTGTTCTGTGCCCACTGTGTTCACTAATTTTTATCAGGTGAATGTAAGACGGTTAGAGGATGTTGCTTTTTAGCGCAGTATGCTGCAGGCGGCAGTATAGGTCCTCACATCTGATGGTGGTCTGCGTTATTTGTGTCTCCCTCCCCTCAAGTTGAGCATTGCTCTGGGATGTCCAACTATGTAATGATTAACTACTTGGGACCCGCTAGCCGTCAGTTGACGGCTACAGCGCGGATCCCAAAATCCAAGTGGACGTCAATTCACGTCCGCCCCTTTGGGCGTTCCCCGCGCGCGCTCCAGAGCGCGCAGCGGGGAAAATCTGTGTTGGCCGTGTCCCTTGGATACAGCCAATTACAGATCGCCGCGAACGGCCAATCAGAGTGGCCGTTTGCGATGCGATCTGTGCGGCCAATGAGAGATGATCTCATATGTAAACATATGAAATCATCTCTCATTGCCGGCTCACACAGAGACAGCGGTGCTGTCTCTGGAGAGGAGACCGATCTGTGTCTCTTGTACATAGAGACACAGATCGGTCACCCCCCCCTCCACCCACAGTTATAACACTATATAGGGAACATATTTAACCCCTTCCTCACCCCCTAGTGTTAACCCCTTCAATGCCAGTCACATTTATACTGTAATTAGTGCATATTTATAGCACTGATCGCAGTATAAATGTGGATGGCGCCAAAAATGTGTCCGATGTGTCCGCCATAACGTCGCAGTCCCAATAAAAATCGCAGATCGCCGCCATTTCTAGTAAAAAAATAATTAATAAAAATAAAAATTCTGTCCCTTATTTTGTAAGCGCTATAACTTTTGCGCAAACCAGTCGCTTATTGCGATTTTTTTTTTTTTTTTACCAAAAATATGTAGAAGAATACGCATCGGCCTAAACTGAGAAAAAAAATGTATTTGTTTGGGAGCCACGTTGCACGACCGCGCAATTGTTAGTTAAAGCGACGCAGTGCCGAAAGCTGAAATTTCACCTGGGCAGGAGGGGGGTAGGGGGGTATATGTGCCCAGTAAGCAAGTGGTTAAAGGCTCTGTGTCCCGTGATGTACGAAAAAGAAAATAGGATTTTTAATAACAGCTTACCTGTAAAATCCTTTTCTTGGAGTACATCAAGGGACAGAGAGATCCCACTCCTCTTATTTGGGGATATTGGGACACTTATTGCTTGCTACAAAAACTGAGGAGCTCTCAGTATTGGAGGGGTTATATAGGGGAGAAACTTCCTGTCTAGTTGATTAGTGTCCAGCACCTGAAGGTGAGATATAACCCACTATGTAATGATTAAAGGGGTTGAGTGAGTGAGAAACTTGTAAAGCACAACACGTGCGAACTGAATCGCCTCTGGGCGCTGTATCCATTTCATGGGTAAGGAACCCCTTGACCTCAGAAGAGATGGGTTTTAATCTTTCTCCTGAAGGCCAAGTGGTCCGACTCCAGTCGGATGGTGGTTGGTAGTGCATTCCACAGGCGAGGTCCCTGGACTGCAAATCTTCGATCTCCTTTGGACTTGTATCTGGCTTTGGGTATCTGGAGTAGGTTTTGTTTGGTGGATCGCAGAATGCGATTGGGGTTATGGGCTTTTATTTTTTCGCATAGATATTGGGGGGCGTTGCCTTGAATACACTTATGTATTAGGCAGAGTGCCTTGAAAGTAATTCTGTCTTTTACTGGCAACCAATGAAGGGATCTCAGTGAAGGTGAGATTGATTCCCATGCTTTTTTTCTGGTCACTAGTCGAGCGGCCATATTTTGAACGACTTTCAGACGAGTGATTTGGTATTTGGGGAGTCCTAGATAGAGGGCATTTGCGTAGTCGAGTCTGGAATTGATGATTGTTCCCACCACGACTGCAATGTCCTCTTTTCGGGATAAAGGGCGTGAGTAGGCGCAGCAGATGGTGGGATCCGCTGACTACTGACCCTATTTGTGCATCCATTGTCATGTAGGTATTGAAAATGACTCAGAGACTTGGTTGTAAAGTAAAACATGTTTTGTTCCCTAAATAGCTTCCTTTACTTTAGTGCAGTCCTCCTTCACTTACCTCATCCTTAGATTTTGCTTTTAAATGTCGTTATTTCTTCTGAGAAATCCTCACTTCCTGTTCTTCTGTCTGTAACTACACACCGTAATGCGAGGCTTTCTCCCTGGTGTGGAGAAAGCCTCTTGAGTGGGGAGGGGGCAAGCAGGAGTGTCAGGACGCCCACTAACACACAGCTCCTTTCTCTATCTGCAAAGTAGAGAGTGTTCTGAAACTCCTGCTCGTCCCCATCCCCCCTCAAGAGGCTTTCTCCACACCAGGGAGAAAGCCTCGCATTACGGTGTGTAGTTGAAGACAGAAGAACAAAAGGTGAGGATTTCGCAGAAGAAATTAGGACATTTAAAAGCAAAATCGAAGGATGAGGTAAGTGAAGGAGGACTGCACTAAGGTAAAGGAAGCTATTTAGGGAAAACATGTTTTACCTTTACAAACCCTTTAAAGGCTCTGTGTCCCGTGATGTATGAAAAATAAACGGATTTTACAGGTAAGCGGTTATTAAAAATCCTATTTTTTCAGATGCTCAGAGAGTACTTTGCCATGAGGTGCCATGTTGAACTTCCAGTGACCAGTATTATGAGAGTGAGAGTGATAACACCAAATTTAACACACCTGAGACCTTGTAACACTAAAGAGTCACATCACACTGGGGAGGGTAAATGACTAATTGGGCCCAATTTGGACATTTTCACTGAGGGGAGCACTCACCTTTGTTGCCAGCAGTTTAGACATTGACTGTTTGAGTTATTTTAAGGGGACAGCAAATGTACCCTGTTATACAAGCTGTACACCCACTACTTTACATTGTAGCAAAGTGTAATTTCTTCAGTGTTGTCACAACAATGTGAGGGGTGTACTCACTTTTGAGAGATACTGTATTTATATATACAGTGTTCAGCATAAATAGTACACCCCTTTAGAAAAGTAAGATTTTAATCAATATTTCAATGAACACAAGAGCTCCATGACATTGAAAGTAAGGTTAATAATATAACTTAATTACAAAATCCTCAGTTTTACTCAAATTAGTTGATGCAAAAACGAATACACCCCACAACAAAAACTACTACATCTAGTATTTTGTATGACCTCCATGATTTGTAAAAACAGGACCAAGTCTTCTAGGCATGGAATGAACCAGTTGGTGACATATTGCAACGTCTATCTTTTTTCATTTTTCAAGGCTCTTTTAGAGCCTGGATGCTGGATGGAGAGTGATGCTCATTTTGCCTCTTCAGAATTCCCCATTGGTGTTCGATTGGGTTCAGATCAGGAGACATACTTGGCCGCTGGATTACTTTCACCCTGTTCTTCAGAAATGCAACAGTGGCCTTATATGTGTGTTTTGGATCATTGGCATGTTGGAAAAGTGCATGATGACCATGGGCACGGAGCGATAGTAGCATCTTCTCTTTCATTATAGAGCAGTACATCTGTGAATTCATGATATCATCAATAAAATGCAGCTTCCCAACACCAGCAGCACTCATGCAGCCCCACAGAAGGACACTGCCACCACCACGTTTCACTGTAGGCACCATGCATTTTTCTTTGTACTCCTCACCTTTGCGACACCATACAGTTTTGAAGCACTCCGTTCCAAAAATCTTTGTCTTGGTGTCATTACTACAGAGTCCCAGTTGTTTTCTTTTTCAGCATGGGCCCTGGCAAATTCTAGCCAGGCTGTTTTGTGCATGGGCTTTAGGCGAGGCTTCCTTCATTGATGACACACATGCATGCCATTCCTCTGTAGTGTACACCATATTGTGTCATGGGAAACAATCACCCCACTTTGGCTTTCTACTTCTTTAGCTAACTGCAGTGAACTTGCATGTCATTTTTCGTCAATTCTTCTCATTAGAAGATGTTCCTGCCAAAGTGTTAACTTACATGGACGGCCTAGACGTCTCTGTGAGATGGTTGCAGTTCCATCGTTGTTAAATATTTGTGTCACTTTTGCTGCAGTATTCTTTTTTTTTCTTTCAATTTTTTATTTATATATATATATATATATATTTTTTTTTCACAAAGATGTTCCAAGATACAACTTTTCAGGTGCAATATCTTATTTAAAAAATCTACATACTTAAAGCGTCACTAAAGGAATTTTTTTTTTTAGCTAAATAGCTTCCTTTACCTTATTGCAGTACTGGTTTCATGTCCTCATTGTTCGTTTTTGCTTTGAAGTAGCTGTAATTCTGCTGTGATCTCCACACTTCCTGGTTGCCTGTTCCTTATAACCATCAAACTGGGAGCTTTCTCACGGTGGTCTAAGCTGTCATTACTGTGTGTCTAAAACTCCTCAGAACCAATCAGATTAATTTTAAAAACAAAACACTGCCCTGGATTTGTTTGTTTTTGTTCTGTGAGTCTTCCCGACTCACCTCTCACCCGGAACTTCATGTATGTACCTTTAAAGCCGAAAGTGAAACTAGAGGCACATTATATGATAGATTAAATTAAATTTTTAATCATTTTTAAAAGGAATCAGTTAACTTTTATGTCTCTATACCCAATAAACAGTCATTTCAGCAAAAACATTTTTTTCCTTTAGTGACCCTTTAACTCATAAACATTTTTATTTTACCTTGATTGCAATTTACCAAAACAGAACCAAATTCTCCTAACCCATATTGCTCCTTTATCACCTTTAAACTCTGTCCTGTTTTGGACTGTTCTTATCCTTGTCACATTACTATCCACCTACAACCCACCCTGATTAACCCTGTCCCCAAGAAATAAAACTAAACCTGGCTATACCGGCTTAATCTTAGAACAGTAGAAGAATAAGAAAAGCAAGAGAGAGAGAGAGAGAGAGAAAAAAACACAATAATAATATTATTTCCCCCTCCCTCTCCCCCCCCCCAACCCCCCTCTGTCGGTATTTTTCCTCCTGTTCCTTCATAGTCATAATGAGATTTTCCATTTGTTGCACTTCTGTTAATCTCGTCATCCACTGCGCTCTGGTTGGAGATTTTTTGGATTTCCATAAAGCTGGAATACATAATTTTGCTGTTGTAAGCAGGTGTCTCAATAATGAATCTTTGAACTTGTCTATTGAAATGGGGATATCCAGCAACAGAACAGCCACAGGATTATCTCCAAGGGACACATCTATTACTTCTTCCACTGTTTCTAAGACCATTTTCTAGAAATCTTTTATTCCCAGGCAATCCCAGAAAATGTGCGTCATAGTACCAACAGTGCCTTGGCATCTCCAATAAAGATTGGACACCTGTGGGTATATTCGGTTCAAAACTTCTGAAGTTCTGTACCACCTACTCAATATCTTATAACTACCTTCTTGATATCTGGTTGCCTGTGGATGCCTTATGAGTAAACCTGAATATCTTATTTTTTTGTACAACGGAGAAAGTGATCCCCAACTCCCTCTCCCATGCTTGTATAAAGCCCAAGTTCTGCGGGGCTTTCAGCTCCGTCACCATGGCATATAACATCAATATTGCATGTCTCACTGACTATCCCTTTAGACATACAGTGGGGATCAAAAGTTTGGGCACCCCGGGAAAAAATGACAGACTAGACATTCTTATAATATATCAAAAAAAGTTAGATTTTATTTCCATCATTTACACTTTCAAAATTCCAGAAACAAAAAAATGGTGTCTGCAAAAGTTTGGGCACCATGCAGAGTTAATATCTGTACTTCCCTTTGGCAAGTATCACAGCTTGCAAACGCTTTTTGGAACCAGCCAAGAGTCTTTCAATTCTTGTTTGAGGTATCTTTGACCATTCTTCCTTACAAAAGTCTTCCAGTTCTTTGAGATTTCTGGGCTGTCTGTCATGCACTGCTCTTTTAAGGTCTATCCATAGATTTTCAATTATGTTGAGGTCAGGAGACTGTGAAGGCCATGGCAAAACCTTCAGTTTACGCCTCTTGATGTAATCCCCAGTGGATTTTGAGGTGTGTTTAGGATCATTATCCATTTGTAGAAGCCATCCTCTCTTTAACTTCAGCTTTTTCACAGATGGCATCAAGTTACCATCCAAAATTTGCTGAAATTTTATTGAATCAATTTTTTCCTTCTACTCGTGAAATGTTCCCCGTGCCACTGGCTGCAATACAACCCCAAAGCATGATTGATCCACCCACATGCTTAACAGTTGGACAGAGGTTCTTTTCATTAAATTCTGTGCCCTTTCTTCTTTAAACGTGCCTTTGCTCATTCCGGCCAAAAAGTTCTATTTTAACCTCATTGGTCCATAGAATTTGTTTCCAAAATGCATCAGGCTTGTCTATATGTTCATTTGCAAAGTTCAAACGCTGATTTTTGTGGTGAGGACGTAGACCATATTTGTACAAGTATCGCTTTATAGTGGAATAGTGTACCACAACTCCAGTGTCTGCCAGATCTTTCTGGAGGGATCATGCAGTCAAACGTGGGTTTTGAATTGCTTTTCTCACAATCCTGCGAGCTGTTCTGTCTGATATTTTTCTTGGTCTTCCAGATCTTGCTTTAACTTCCACTGTTCCTGATGACTGCCATTTCTTAATTACATTCCGAACAGAGGATATTGACATCTGAAAATGCTTAGAAGAACCCATAGTGCTGATTGTTGGGGCAAGGTCAGATGAGTCTGGCATTCAAAACCTTTGAGATTGACATCACCTGGTCTTCCCAGACGATAATTAGGAACAATCCATGACACTGGCAGGTCTCAGCTTTGCAAAGGGGGCAGTGCATGCTATAAATTCTGCAGGGTGCCCAAACTTTTGCAGACACAATTTTTTTGTTTTCTGTAATTTTGAAAGTGTAAATGATGGAAATAAAATCTAACTTTTTTTGACATATTATAAGAATGTCTAATCTGTAATTTGATGTCTTTTGGAGATTTTTCCATCTTTCCTTGGCTTCCTTATGCCCATTAATAACATTTTTTACCTGGGGTGCCCAAACGTTCGATCCCCACTGTAGCTCTTCAAATTTAGAGGGTATAGCAATTTCTCTTGTTTAGAGAGAAATGCTTTTAGCTGCATTCTCCTAAATGGGTCCAAAATTTCACAAAACTCACGATCAATCTCCTCACCTGACATTACCTGATTGTCTACTGTAAAATGTATGAGTCTACTTTTACCCTGTTTAAATTGCTAAAACTTCTATCTTTTAAACCGGGTTCAAACTTTGGGTTACCCACAATTGGAGTCATCGGGCTCAGAAGAGTCAACGTTTTAACTTTTTTAAATGTTTTTTTTAACCGATCTAAATGTCGCACCCACCGTTGGATGTTTCTTCACCTCCTGCGGTGTGGCCATGTTAGTGAGCCATATTAACCCCTCCAAAGGTAACTCTGAAATTGCTTGTTCCATGTGTACCCATGGTTTGTCTTTTTGAGATGCACACCAATCCAACACTCTTGGTAAATGTATTGCTTCATAGTAGCCCTCCGGGGCTGGGAGTCTCACTCCTCCTTTTTCTTTTGGTAAAACCAAGATATCTCTACCAATTCTGGCAGATTTTCCCGCCCATATGAACTTCGCAAATCTTGCTCTCAGATATCCCAAAGGGATTTTAATAAATATAGCAATCTCGGCATTCCATTCATTTTTATGATGTTGATTCTGCCGAACCATGTGAACACTTCCTTATCCCACTTCTGTAGGTCTAGTTTAATCTGTCGTGCCAGGGGGATAAAATTAAGTTCAAGTATCCTATTTAGTTTTCTTGGTATTTTTGTGCCCAAATATCCTATGAGAGAGTCTGTTCATTTGAACGCAAAGAAAGTGGATAGCTGCTGTTGCAAACTATATTCATCTCCACACCCATTGCTTCTGATTTATTATAATTCACTTTAAAGTTGGACAGTCTCCCATACTTGCCTATCTCAGATAGTAATGGCAGGAGGGATAGTGCAGGGAGGGTTACAAAAAACATAAGGTCGTCTGCGAATGCAGCTAGTTTATGCTCCTTTCCGTTTAACTTAATACCCTTAATGTCTGGGTTAGCCCTTATAGTCCTTAAAAATGGTTCTAGTGTCAGGATAAAGATGATAGGTGATAATGGACATCCCTGTTGTTTTCCATTGTAAATAGAGAAAGACTCGGATAATACCTCATTTATCCTGACTCTGGCTTTGGGAAAGGAGTATAAACTCATGACCCAGTTCTGCATCCCCCTTCTCAACCCTATATGTTGCATAGTAGCCCTCGGGAATGACCAGTCTACCTTGTCAAATGCTTTTTCTGCATCTGTAGAGATGTGCTGCAGTATTCTGACTGATAAGTAAAGCTTTGCTGATCTTCTTGTAGCCCTCACCTTTCTTGTGTAAAGAAATTGTTTTCTTTCTCAGGCCATCTCAACCATGTGGTACCATTGCTGACAGCATGAAAATGGGAAGGGGTTTTCTTTGTTAAGTAATGCTCTTTTATAATCAACTGCTTGCTGTTTAATGAATAATTAGACTTACCTGTAGTTGAATTCTTGTCAATTAGTATTTTGTTGTGTAAACCAAATATCAATCAGTGCAATCAAAAGAAAAGTGTAAATAAATGTGAAAAAATATAAAGTACAAATATAAGTAGCCTCTTTCACTAAAAAAGTGCTTTCACTCCACTTAGGGACAATAATAAAATTAACAATACAGTGCTGTGCTACTAAATATGCTATAATAAATGATAAACCAATATATATGTGTATAATCCAGTGCTTAACCATAAATCATCATCATCATCACCGTGACCATGAACAAACAATCCATAAATCTTTAAAAGTCTGTAAAAAATCCCAAGATTCACTGCTTTTGGATGAGGGTTTGTTCATTTTTATTATCGGTCACAATGGTCAAAATGATCAAGGATGCTAGGGTCGTCCTACTGAACAAACCAGTAGAAATTGCACCTCGACACTGATACACTTTATGTTCTTAGCGGCAAAAATTGCTATCGTCACAGCATGGAAAAGCCCTGTTATGGACATAGCATTGATAAAACGCAAACTTATGTGGATCATGTTGAACGAAAAGATAGTGGGCCAGATCCACGAAGCGCGGCGCTTCTCTCCGTCCGGCGTAGTGTATCTCAGATACACTACGCCGCCGTAACTTACTTTTTTTTGTATCCTCAAACATTTCCCGCCGTTAGTTACGGCGGCGTAGTGTAACTTAGGCGGCGTAAGGGCGCGCAATTCAAATGTATGAGATGGGGGCGTGTTTTATGTTAATATGTCGTGACCCGACGTAAATGACGTTTTTTTTTAACGGCGCATGCCCGTCCGTGGGGGTATCCCAGTGCGCATGCTCGAAATTAAACCGGAACAAGCCAATGCTTACAACGGTGACGTCATTCTACGCAAAGCCCTATTTGCGAACGACTTACGCAAACGACGTAACATTTTCAAAATTCGACGTGGGAACGACGGCCATACTTAACATAGGATACGCCTCATATAGCAGGGGTAACTATATGCCGGAAAAAGCTGAACGCAAACGTCGTAAAAAAATGCGCCGGCCGGACGTACGTTCGTGGATCGCAGTATCTAGCTAATTTGCATACTCAACGCGGAATTCGACGGAAACGCCACCTAGCGGCCAGCTTAAATATGCACCTACGATCTGACGGCGTACTAAGACGTACACCTGTCGGATCGAGCCCAGATTCCGCTGTATCTTTTTGTGGATACAAAACAGAGATACGACGGGGGAACTTTGAAATTACGCGGCGTATCCATAGATAGGCCGGCGTAATTCGTTTAAGGATCTGGCCCAGTGAGTGTTCTACGCGACAAACCATTCCTTTTTGATAAAACATGATCCCCTTGGCTTGCCTACTTGCAGGTCCGCAAAACATAGTTATTTTTTTATTCGACTGACAGGAGGGTCCCAGATGAATTTTCCTTTCTCTTATTCCACTTTCTTCTTTTCTTTTCTTTCTCACTGCCTTTTGTCAACCTTGTCATCAAGTTGTTATAGTTACCTTTTTTTATAACCCAGGCTCTTCTGGGCATTTTTTGGGGGAATATGATCCCTCATATGGGTTGTTGCAATGTTAGATAGTTGTAAGTGCCTTAACTACTGTACAAAATGAAGTAAGAGGCATTATTGCCATCAATACAATTTCATTGTGATTTGGTCATAGTAATGCTATGCATCCAAGTCCATGATCTCTTGTTTCTATATACTTTATCAGGTGGTCAGCCGGATGGTAACCCTCTTGAGTTGATGTTATTTGAATACTTTACAAGAAGTCTATAATAAGTTGATGTCTTCCTTAGATACAAATTTAGGTACGTTAGAGGGCCCTACGGCAGACCTTACCTCTGTGCTATGGTCCTCACCAGTTTCCTCACCTTGCATTTGTATGTTCCCCGTTGTAAGCTTGGAGCAGACGAGGATTGTTCGGTGCTCCATTAAATTATCCATTTTTTTTTATTTGTTCCCCAAAACAATAAAAATTATTGAAACAGAAAAGTCTGTAAAAAATAAATATGTACCATAGTCCATACAAAAACTAACAAGTGACTGATTGGATCCACTCCAGTCACTTATTTTTTTTGTATGGATTTTGATATATATATTTTTTACGGACTTTTGATTTATGGATTGTTTGTGCATGAGGTTTAATGTTGATAAATGTAAAGTTATGCACTTGGGGGCTAAGAATATGTATGCATCATACATACTAGGAGGAGTACAACTGGGGGGATCTGTAGTGGAGAAGGATCTGGGGGTTTAGGTAGATCATAAGCTCAATAATGGCATGCATGCAAGCTGCGGTTTCCAAAGAGAGCACAGTCCTTTCTTGTATTAAGAGAGATATGCATTCCAGAGAGAGAGATATCATTTTGCCCCTGTACAAATCATTAGTAGGACCTCATCTGAAATATGCAGTTCAGTTTTGGGCACCAGTTCTTAAAAACAAAATCAGGGAACTGGAGAGGGTGCAGAGAAGGGTAATCAAATTGATAAGAGGCATGGAGGAGCTCAGCTATGAGGAAAAATTAGAAGAACTGAATTTATTCACTCTTGAGAAGAGGAGAATAAGGGGGGATATGATCCACATGTACAAATATATAATGGGTCCATATAGTGAACTTAGTGTTGTTATTCACTTTACGGTCAACACTGAGGACAAGGGGGCACTATTTACGTCAAGTGGAAAATAGGTTTCATCTCCAAATGCGGAAAGGTTTCTTCACAGTAAGAGCTGTGAAAATGTGGAATAGACTCCCTCCAGATGTGGTTCTGGCCAGCTCAGTAGATTGCTTTAAGAAAGACCTGGATACTTTCCTAAATGTACATAATATAACTGAGTACTAAGATTTGTAGGTTAAGTTGATCCAGGGTACATCCGATTGCCTGTCGGGGGATCAGGAAGGAATTTTTTCCCTGATGTAGCAAATTGGATCATGCTCTGCTGTTTTATTTTTTTTGCCTTCCTCTGGATCAACTGTGGGTATGGCATTGGGTGTATGGGATTGTACTATGATTTTTTATTTTGTTTGTTTATTTTTTTGTGGTTGAACTGGATGGACTTGTGTATTTTTTTTCAACCTGACTAACTATGTAACTATGGTGATGATGATTTATGGTTAAGTACTGGCTTATACAATTTTTTTTATATATATTGGTTTATTATAGCATATGTAGTAGTGCAGCACTGTATTGTTCATTTTAATTAGGATTTTGTTCTCTAAAATTTAGCTTTGCTCCTAAGACTTTCATTGGAGTGTATTCGTTTCTTTATCGTACATCAGTGTTTCTCAAGTCCAGTCCTCAAGGCGCACCAACAGGTCTTGTTTTCAGGCTTTCCATTATTTTGCACAGGTGATTTTATCAGTTTCACTGCCTTGTAATTACCACAGCTGTTTCATCTGAGGGAAATCCTGAAAACATGACCTGTTGGTGCGCCCTGAGGACTGGTGTTGAGAAACACTGTCGTACATCACGGAACACAGAGCACCATAGTCATAACTATGTGGGTTATACGCCACCTTCAGGTGATTGGACACTGGCATAATCAAAACAGGAAGTCCCCCTCTATATAAACCCTCCCATACAGGGACTACCTCAGTGTTTTTTGCCAGTGTCTAAGCTGTTGGTCACAGTTAATGAAGTGCTAAGTAGAGCTCCGCAGTTGATCCTGCATAGGATCGGGGGTCTATGCAATCGGATCCATTCAAAGAGCCTCAGTACCCGAGCCTTGGAACGGAGTCTCTGCCTGTAATGCTTCTCTCTGAGAGCTAGGCCCTGGGATCCGGCGCCTTGGTCACATTTCCATACCACAAGTTTGCTCTGGCAGGGTGCTGTACAGGTCCAAGGGAGTGGAGCCTATATGCAAAGGGGACCTGGTTATTGAAGGTCTGTCATGACACAACCCGCCATGATGGGTGGAAGATTGGGTCTGACTGGAATTTCCAGCAGTATCCTGCGGGGGTAAAGGTAAGTTAAAGATGATAAGAAGATCCTGAGAAATTCTTATGGACTTCTTAAATGAGTGAATGATGTTTCGCCTGCGTTTACCGCTAGAGGGTATAAATACAACATACCTGGCGTCAACATTCCATACTTACCTGATGATGCAATATGTCAGCAGCGCTTGTGGACAGTTTTGCCTCTCACTCTTATTTTCAGCTGCCTGGGGGGGGATTTAGGGGACTTCCCCTATCAGGGTAAAAGTCTCAAGTGGTAAGCTGGGACCCACTGCTTCCCACCCTCCTGGGATTCCCGTAGGGGGAATCGCCGTGTGCAGGAGTCACCCTCCTTCAATATAATAGGAGAGGACATCACAGGGGGCAGGACTCGGCGTGCACGTGTGGCGGCGTGCACGTTTTTTCACTGCATAGGCGCAGGCCAGCTAGATTTTAAATGTCTCAGGCTGCAATTAAACTGGTAGCTGACAGAGAGGGACACAGACGCATATCCAAGGGCACGCAAGTGCTGTGGGTGTTGGCTACAGGCATTTCAAGGCACATTTATTCAGCATCTGGCTGGGCATTGATAGCAGCATATTTAACCATTGCTGGACTAAACTCAGCAAAAGATGCATGGTATAGTACCTCTGCTTTGTGCTTAGGACTATGTATTCCCAAAAGAGAGTAACAAAAACAGTGAAGAGGAGTGCAAGGGCGCCGCGGTCAGGATCTAAGGATCCTAGTCACGCCTCCACAGTATCATCCTTTCCTGAAAGACCCAAAGCGGCTGACAAGGCTGAGCCATTGAGCTTATCAGGCATTGTAGCTTCTTCCAACATTCCAGCCTCTGCATACGTCACTAAAGATGATTTGGCTACAGCACTAGCTGGTTTGGAAGGGAAGATAGATGATTTGTTTCGCATACCATCCCAGGCTGGGAGGAAGCGCGATAGGTCCCCTTCCCCTGCCCTGCGTCCGTCGTTGGTGGATCAGAAGTGGGTTGGGGATACGGATATATCCCCAGAGGACCCACTAGGAGAGCAGGAAGATGGTTCCTCTTTTGAGGATTCAGCTTCAGAAGAGTCCTTCTCAGCCTCGCAGTCTCAAAGATTGCTAGTTTAATCACTTACAGAGGCAGTCCGTTTGGGATATAAGTTACCCCTGGCAGAGACGGCTGAGGTTTCATTCTCCTGTTTGGGGTCTCTAGAGCCTCCTCAGGGTTCACATGCTTTTCCTATGCACCTATTGCTGGAACAGCTCATATATGCTGACTGGGATCATCCAGACAGGCATTTTCTTCCTCCCAAGAGATTTTCTCTTGTTTATCTGATGGATAAAAAGTTCACTAAGAAATGGAGTGTGCCAGCAGTAGATGCTGCTATTTCTTCTCTGAATAAGAGTCTCACTTGTCCAGTGGACAACGTCCAGTGTTTAAGGATCCGGCTGATAAAAGGCCTGGATCTAGCTGAGCTACCTAGAGCCCTATGTTTTGCGGTCGGCGCTATTAAAGATTATATTCTATCAGACGTCTCGCCTTACTCTCCTGTTAGTGCATATGCGGAGAGTGCTGTGGCTTAAATATTGGTCAGCTGAGTTGCCATGTAAAAAAGTTATTGGCTGGCTTTCCCTTCCATGGGGAATGTTTATTTGGGGATGATTTGGATAAGTACATCTCAGGTGGTAAGAGTACCCTTCTTCCAGTTAAGAGTAGAAGGCCTTCATTTTTACGGGCTGCTTCTCCAATTCCAGGGGAGATGGCATCCGCCATCAGGTCCAAGAGGTAGACCTCAGAACCAAGCTCAGGGACAGAAAAAGCCCTGGGGGCAAAAGTCTGTAAAGCAAAGTCCCAAGGCCTCCTTATGAAGGGGCGCCCCTGCTCAATTGAGTGGGGTAAAGGCTTCTGCAGTTCGCAGGAGCCTGGCGGGAAGAGATCCAGGACAGATTGGTCATCTCCACAGTATCTCTAGGATACAAACTAGAGTTTCGAGAATTCCCACCATCCCGCTTCCTAAGATCGAACGTTCCAAAAGACCCAGTCAAAAGAGAGTCTTTATTTCAGGCATTAGACCAATTGATGTCTCAGGGTGTAATCATAGAGACCCCCTCAGAAGAACAGGGTATGGGATTTTATTCAAATCTCTTTACAGTGCCAAAACTGAATGAAGATGTCAGACCCATTCTAGATCTCATGGGTCTGAATCGGTTCCTCAACATCTGCTCTCTTTGCATGGAATCAATCAGGTCTGTATCAATTTCCACCCTGAGGGGTGGAGAATTTCTAGCGTCAATAGAAATCAAGGATACATCAAGTATGCATATCTACATGTTCCAATATTTCCTGTTCACCAGAGGTTACTGCGGTTCGCGCTATAAGAGATCTGGTTCACACGGTTAGGACAAAGAAGGGTCCTTCCATCCGCCTTTGCATGAGGTTGTTAGGGAAGATGGTAGCTTCATTCGAAGCAGTTCCCTATGCCCAGTTCCATTCAAGACTGTTACAAAGTGGTACCCTGTCTGCTTGGAACAAGAAGGGCAAAGACTTGGATTGTCCAATAAACCTGGCTCCAAAGGTGCGCCAGAGTCTCAATTGGTGGTTGATAACTAAAAATTTGCAGAAGGGGAAAACCTTCATACCAGTAGCGGGCTGGGCAGCGGTCCTGGCTCTAAGGGCCTGGACGAGCAGATTATGACATTTTCCTGTCAGGATTCAATCCGACAATGCCACAGCTGTGGCCTACATCAACCACCAGGGCGGCACCAGAAGTTGTGCGGCACAGAAAGAGGTAAACCATATTCTTGCCTATCTGCAGTTCTCATTCCGGGAGTGGAGAATTGGCAGGCGGATTTCTTGAGTCGCCAACAATTGTTTCCGGGGGAGTGGTCTCTACATCCCGACATTTTTCTGGCCATATGCCAGAAATGGGATACCCCGGACATAGATCTATTGGCGTCCAGGTTCAACAAGAAGTTGGACAGCTTTGTGTCAAGGACAAGTGATCCACTTGCATGCAGGGCAAATGCATTAATGACACCATGGGATCAGTTTTCACGATTTGTGTGTTCCCCCCCAGTTCAGCTGCTACCGCGGCTTCTACGCAGGATCAAGGAGGAACGGAAGCCAGTAATCCTAGTTGCCCCGGCATGGCCCCGAAGATATTGGTATGCAGAGATTGTAAGGATAGCAGTGGGGGATCCTTGGACTCTTCCATCTTGGCCAGACCTGCTGCAGCAGGGATTGGTGTTCTATCCTGCCTTACAAATGTTGCATTTGACGCTTTGGCTATTGAAGCCCACATTCTAAAGAGTCAGGGGCTTTCAGGTTCAGTGGTGACTACACTGATAAATGCAAGGAAGCCGGCCTCTAAGACCATTTACTATAGGGTCTGAAAGGCCTATGTTTCCTGGTGAGAACCCAAAGGATGGCATCCTTGCAAGTATGTCATAGGTAGGGTCCTTGCCTTTCTACAATTAGGAGTGGAAATTAAGCTATGCTTAAGTACGATCAAGGGTCAGATCTCGGCCTTGTCAGTGTTTTTCCAAAGGCTACTTGCTTCGCATTCTTTGGTCCAGGCCTTTATACAAGGGGTAAGACGTATAAATCCACCAGTTGGGTCTCCCTTGTGCCCGTGGGATTTGAATCTAGTTTTTTTGTCGGCTTTACAAGGACATCCTTTTGAGCTGATGTGCCATGTGCCCTTCATCCTTGTGACAAGGTTGGTGTTCTTGGTTGCGATCATTTCCACAAGAAAAAGTTTCAGAGTTGCCAGCTTTCTCTTGTAAAGTGCCATACTTATAGTTATTCATAAGGATACAGTGGTATTGCACCCTCACCCATCCTTTCTGCCTAAGGTAGTATCTAGTTTTCATATGAACCAAGATGTTTCCCTACCTTCATTCTTTCCAGAACCTTGTTCTGCAGAGGAAAGATTATTACACACTCTCAATGTAGTGAGAGCAGTTAAGGTCTATCTGAAGGGCAGCACAGTGGTGCAGTGAGTAGCACTTTCGCCTAGCAGCAAAAGGGTCGCTGGTTCGTATCCTGACCACGACACCATCTGCCTGGAGTTTGCATGTTCTCCCTGTGCCTGCGTGGGTTTCCTCCGGGAACTCCGGTTTCCAAAGACTCCAAAGACATGCTGGTAGGTAAATTGGATCTTGTCTAAAACTGGCTCAGTATATATAAGTATATCTGTGTGTATGACTGTGTGTCGAAATCCTACGGGATAAAATGACCGCACCAGCCAAGCAGACTCTGGCTGGAAACAGCGCCCAGAGGCGATTCAGTTCGCATGAGTTGCGCTATACAAGTCATTCATTCATTCATTCATTCATTCATTCAAGGCAACTTCTCAGATACAGAAGACTGACACTTTGTTTGTACTGCCAGAAGGCCCCAGGAAGGGGGGAGGCAGCATAAAAATTGTACTATTTCTAGGTGGATCCGTCAGGTTTTTATTCAGGCTTATGATTTAAAAGGAAATATTGCACCTTTTCAATCTAGAGCACATTCTACCAGGGCAGTAAGTGCTTCCTTGGCAGTGCATCACTAAACCTCCATGGCTCAGATTTGCAAGGCCGCAACTTGGTCGTCAGTACATACATTCACTAAATTCTACCAGCTGGATGTAGGTCAGCAGGAGGATGCCGCCTTTGGGTGCAGTGTACTGCAGGCTGCAGTATAGGTCCTCGCATCCGATAGTGGTCTGCTTTATTTTGGGTCTCCCTCCCCTCAGATGGCATTGCTTTGGGACATCCCACATAGTTATGACTATGGTGCTCTGTGTCCCGCGATGTACGATAAAGAAAAATAGGATTTTTGTACGCACCGTAAAATCCTTTTCTCTGAAGTTCATGGACGGACACAGCTTCCTTATAATCTTGACTGTAGGGTTATGTTCCATCTATCAGGAGAGGACTAGGCAGACATGTTAATAGTTAAAACATGTAATCTTTACCAAAGCTGAACAGCCCCGTCCAGGGGGTGGTCCCTCTGGTCATAACAACTCACACTGCACTCAGAAGCTCAGTTCGTCAAAAAGCAGTACAAACTTAAAAAGGAGGGGTGGGTGCTGTGTCAGAGAAAAGGATTTTATGGTGAGTACAAAAATCCTGTTTTCTCTTTCGTCCATGGACGGACACAGCTTCCTCATAATCTTCACTGTAGGGATGTCCCCAAGCAGTGTCAAAAAACGAGGGGGTGGGAACAGCAAACAAAAATTCCCCCCAACACAACCAGAGCTCCTCAACGGAGGAGTTGCAACCTCAAATGGCCACCTGCAAAACCTTGCGGCTGAAG
Organism: Rana temporaria; assembly: GCF_905171775.1. Lineage (NCBI taxonomy): Eukaryota > Metazoa > Chordata > Amphibia > Anura > Ranidae > Rana > Rana temporaria. The sequence continues at coordinate 174,889,976 of NC_053493.1, forward strand.
CAAGCATCTAAAGATGCACTCACATCAACCTTGTAAAATGTAGTAAAGGTGTCGCCACCTTACACACTTGTGATACAGACGCTTGATGTCAGAAAGCCCAGGAGACATCAATTGCCCTGGTCGAATGCGCAGAGACAGGAAAGGGAGGCGCCCACCCTTTAAGGGCATAGACCTGAATTACCATCTGTCTGATCCACCGAGAAATGGTGGCCGACGAGATCGCCAGGCCTTTCTTTGGACCAGTCACCAACACAAACAATGAGCCTGACCTCCGGAACGGAGCCGTAGCAGACAGATACACCCTCAGAGCACGTGAGCACTCTAGGGAAGCTGTGTCCCTAGACGTGGTCGTCTAAGGAATGAAACGCAGCCTCCTTGGGATGCGACAGCCGAGGACATAAGGATGGAAGCACAATGTCCTCATTTAGATGAAGGGCCAAAACTACCTTCGGAAGAAACAAAGGTTGCCGACGTAGCACCGCCTTATCCTTATGAAGGATCAAGTACGTGGACTTGCAAGACAAGGCCACCAACTCAGAAGCCCTCCTGACAGATGTGATGGCCACCAAAAAAGCAACTTTCTGAGAGAATGTCAAAGGAGGAATCCCTCTGATGTTCTCAAAGGGAGGTTTCTGAAGCACCGAGAGCACCAGGTTCAAATCCCACGGCGGAAGTGGTGGTCGAACGGGGGGACCACATGTCGGACCCCTTGCACAAACATACTCACCAGTGAATGAGCCGCCAAGGGTCGTTGAAAGAAAACAGCCAAGGCGGAAATCTGCCCCTTAATGGTGCTTAAGGTAAGGTCTGATCCACTCCACGCTGTAAAAACAGCAGGATCCAGGAAACTGAATATATACGTAGACCTCACACAGAGATGTAGGCCTTCCACGTGCTATGGTAAATCCTCTGAGAAGATGACCTCCGTGCTCTTAGCATGGTGGAAATTACCGAATCCGACAGGCCTCGGTTCCTCAGTACCTGGCTTTCAATAGCCATGCCGTTAAAGCCAGCGACTGTAGAGCAGGAAGAAGTATGGGACCTTGCGACAGAAGTTCCTCCCGCATCGGCAGTCACCAAGGGACCTCCGCCACCAGGCGCACTAGGTCGGCGTACCAGGGACGCCAAGGCCAGTCTGGGCAATCAGAATCACCAGAATCCCCTCAGCCTCCACTCTGCGGAGCAGACGAGGAGGAAGTTTAAGTGGGGGAAAAGGCATAAATTAGCTGATACTGACCCCACAGAGCCACCAATGCGTCTGTGGCGTCTGCCCAGGGATCTCTGGACCTGGTCACAAACCTCAATACCTTTGATTGAGTCGAGAAACCAGAAGGTCCACGTCTGGTATGGCCCATCTCAGGCAAAGGAGTTGAAGCACATCTGGGTGTAGTGACCATTCTCTTTCGTCCAGTGTATGGGAGACTTAGGTAGTCTGCTTGCCAGTTTTCTATGCCCAGAATGCATACGACTGATAGAGCCGGCACGCTTCTTTTTGTCCTCCTCAGGATGTGAGCGACCTCTGATGCTGCAGCTGAGCTTCTTATTCCTCCTTGATGGTAGACTGCTGTGGCGTTGTCCGACTGGATCCTAACTGGATGCCTTAGTAGCGTATGTGGAGAGACACTGCCTGATCGCCTAAAGTTCCAGTACAATGATCGGCAGGCGGGATTCCTCCTGTGTCCAGCGACTTTGTGTCGACTGAACCCCCCAAACACCCCCCCCAACCGGTCAGGCTGGCGTCCATCGTGATTACCATCCAGTGAAAGGGAAGGGCCGGAGACCTGGGAGGCCCTGACTAGTTGGCTCACCCGGATTTGACAATCCAGGGACAATGGAGACTTGTCCCATTTGGACAGGATCTCCTTTTGCAAGACTCGAGTGTGGAATTGAGCATACAGTACCGCCTCGAAGGAGGCCACCATGAGATCAAGAATTTGCATGCAAAGCAACAATTACCTGTGGGATGCCAACAGCTTCACTGCTACCTGAAGAGCCTACAATTTCTCTAAAGGGAGAAAAAACCTTTGCCTTCGAGGAGTCCAGAATCAAGCCCAGGTATTCCAGGCGCTGAGTCAGCACCAACAACGACTTCAGGAGGTTCAGTACCCAACCAAATTCTTGAAGACACTGACTGGCATTCACCGCATTCTGCTTGAATTTTGAGTCTAAAGCAGCTCTCAGAAGAAGGTCGACCAGGTAGCCCACGATAGTGATTCCTCGCTGTCTCAGCAAGGCCAGAATTGGGGCGAGCACCTTGGTGAAAACCCTTGGTGCCGATGCCAGGCCAAAAGGGAGAGCCACAAATTGGTAGTGATCGTCCTCGACTGCAAAACGCATACACCCGTCCAAGGACGCTAGAAAATCCCCCCAGATGGAATGCAGCGACCACAGAGCGAACTGATTCCATCCTGAACCTTTGCACTTTTACAAAGGAGTTGAGGGCCTTGAGATACAGGATTGGACGGACCCTGTCCTTTTTTGGGACTACAAACAGATTGGAGTAAAATCCCTGAAAACCTTTCCGGCAACGGCACAGGTACGATCACCTTGTGCATCAGCAGGTCCTGCACTGCCCCAAACAGGGTGTTCAGACGAGCCGGGGGAAGATGAAGGTCTGAGGGAAAAAATCTGTTTGGTGGACAAGAAAGAATTTCTATCTTGTACCCTGGTGAAACCTCATCGCAAACTCAGCAGGGAGGTCCACGGGGTTGCAAACTCGCGAAGGCAACCCCCCACCCGAGAGTCAGGCGGAGCCAACCCTTCATGCAGTTACAGACTTGTTTGCAGGCTTGTTTGGCTTGCGAACCCAGGGACGCCTTTTGTCCCTCAGCTGGACCCTGTTGGCCCATCTACCTGTGGGCTCGGACTGACGAAAAACCCCTTCTGAGGGCCCTGGCCTAAGGCGCCTTACTCTTTCTGGATTGTGGGAGCAGTGTGCCCTTACCCCCAGTGACATCCTTAATAATGTCATCCAGCGAGGCTCCAAATAGCCTCTCACCCCAGAAAGGCAAATTAGCCAGAGGCTTCTTGGAAGTCTGGTCCGCGGACCAGCATTCTAGCCAAATCAGGCGACGCAGTACCACAGCAGATACTGAGGCTCTAGAGAGCAGGGGAGCGATGTCCAGGGCTGCATCGCAGACATATTTGAGGCCATGCACCAACTGGTCAGCCATTTCTATGCAGACCAGGGAAACCTGTTGTCTAACTCCTGGTGAAATTTTTTAGCCCATTCTGTAAGTGTCTGTGACACCAGAGCCACAGCCAAAACTGGTCATAAAGCAGATCCCAGCAAGGTAAATATGGACCTGGCCACCGCCTCGGACCTCCTATCCGCAGGGTCTTTAAATGCAGGGGTTTCCTTAACCGAAATAGTGGTTACTTTGTTTAACCGACATACCGGGGGGTCCACAACCGGGGGAGATGCCCATTTTTTTCAGAAGGCTCTCCTCAAAAGGGTAACGGACCACCATGCGCTGAGGGACCACAAAGGACTTGTGTGGCCATTCCCATTCCTTACCAAACGCTTTGGGACTGAAAAGGTCCTCTGCGGTTGTTCCCATTCCTTGTCTATAAACTTATCAAAATAAGTTACATAAGGAAACACCTTAGTAGTGCGGGTCGGCTTGTGGGACCCAAAAGGGACCGACACCTCAGTAGATGCTCCAGCCGCATCCTCCAGCTTGAGGGTTTCCCGCACTGCAGTGATAAGTGCTCCAACAAGTGCCATGTCCTGCACTGACCCGGTCTTCTTCACTGTCCAAATGCTCCTGGTCTGCATACTCTGACCCTTCAGAACAGAGCTTTCCCCAGAAGATGGTGGGGGAGGGGGCTTTTTTTTTTTACCCCCCTTGTGCCCGCACACTGCTTCCACCCTGGCAACAAATGATTCCAGGACCGCCAACAAAGCGTCCACAGGTACCGCAGGTTCAGGGGCACTGGTTGCTACCACCGGAATATCTGGGGAAGAAAACGCCAGCTTCTGACGCCATGCTGATCCACACACTTGACAGCCACTCAGAGAACAAGTCAAGGTACAAGAAAAGACCCACTCTCCTAGCTGCCCAGACCGAGGGGTATTCCCAAAGGACTCACCGCCCTGACCCAGGCCCTGCTTCAGCGCTGCCATCAGCTCTAAACACCTGCACAGAGTGTGCCTGAGGTGTCTCTGATGTGATCTGCCATTCGCGCCGTTCAGAATGACAAACCAGCGCTAGAGGTCCAGCCAATGTAAAAATCCCCACAAAGTTGGCCGCTGGTTACCTCAGGAAAAAGGAGTGTGAGCTACAAGAAAATGGAACACACTAAACATCCGCGCTCATGGCTCTCAGAAAATTCACTATATACCAAAAATTAACAAAGTCCATTTATTAATAGATGCAGTCCAAACAAAAAAGTAAAATAAATGTGAATTGTCCATGTATGGTCATGAAGCACATATGAAATAAATACAGTGTGCAGTGTACAAACAGCAAACAGCTACCATGGAGCACAAAGGATTATGGTATCCAGGGCTCAGAGAGCAGTTCCTCGAATGGGGGAAAAAACAGCAAACAGTACCTTGTTAGGGCTGACTGTGTGTGAGCGATGGTAAAGAGGTGGATGATCAAATCCTCAATTGAGCTGAGCTGTGCTCCCAGGGTCACCCATACAGTTTGTGGCTCACTGTGATGATGGAGCAAAGGGGGCATGTCGTGGCCGACCCAGCGCGTAGCTAAGGCCTGCTCACGCTCAATGGCCGGACTGGGGAGACTACAAGGATCTATATTATCCACCCTGTCACCCAGCCCGCAGTTGATAGTAGATCTCAGGATCAAAAATAAAAGTTCTTCAGGACCGTGGGCTCAAAGGTAGCCAGGTCCTTCTCCTCTAGTAGGCAGAAAAAAACTGAGCTGCTGAGTGCAGTGTGAGGGGTTATGACCAGAGGGACCGCCCCCTGGGTGGGGCTGTTCAGCTTTGCTAAAGATTACATTTTTTAACTATTAACATGTCTGCCTAGTCCTCTCCTGATAGACGAAACATAACCCTACAGTCAAGATTATAAGGAAGCTGTGCCCATCCATGGACGAAAGAGAAATAAGATTGTTCACATGCACACATGGCACCAGCTTTCTCTGCCCAAGAACCCACCAAGACACTTGTGGAATACGCATTGACCAATAAAGGTGGAGTAGTATGCACTTGCAGTGTTCTGATGAGGAGAGCCAATCATACAAGCAGGAAATTATATTTCTGAGGATATTCTGTATACCAACAGGGTAAAGAAGGCCTCCAGATTGCCATATTGCATTGAATTTCAAAGAAAATTACAATGCTGTGGATCGAAAAGATAAGGTAATTTTTAAAAACTTTAAAATACACTATAGCGTATTTTCTCAAAAAAAAAGTTACCCTTTAAATTTTTCAGCTCTTCGAACGGACAAACACAGTGTTGATGGAGGAATGCCTAGTGCAGTGGTGTTCTGCCAGCAGGGGGGGGGGGGGGGGGGGGGGGGGTAGGCATGTTGAGCCTTTCTGGCCGGTAGAACACTGTTAGTGGCTATAACTGCATGTAAAAAATCCAACAGGCTCCTGGTACCCAATTTAATCAATGGATCGACTTGGGTACAATCAGCCTGCCCATGCATGGATCGAATTGCCTGAATTTCGATCTGTGTATACCCAGGCTCATCCTCATTTCTTATAACTCTTCCTCAGGCGCAGCATATGGGGACTTTAAATTTCTATCTTTTTATTGGATTTATATTACAAAGAAAGCCGGGGAATGGGGAATAATACACAGGTATTTGGGTACAGATGTTATTAATGTTATAACAAAATTATCAGTAACAAAAATGTCGGCTTAAGTAAAAAAAGACATTTGTGGTTATGACATAACTTTTGCTTGGATGATAAGTAGATAGACAATATCAAATAAAGTTCATAATCAATATTCTTGTCTACTGTCTTTCTTGCACAAATTGTCCAAAAGGAAACAAAAAACAATACAAATTTAGTTTTAGGATGTCCCCAAGGGGAAGCAAAGAGAAAGGACACAAAAGGAGACTTTATACCACACCTATTGCCATTTATCTTTTGCTTTGTTTTCTTCCTTTAGTTTGTATCTAGTTATAATTTGTGTGAGAATATAACAATTTATAATGAGAAAGAGCAATCCAGCTAGCCACACATGTAAAAATGTGTTTTTTCCTTCAAATTCCAGAAAATAAGCTGGAGCCAGCCACAAAGCCTACAAGAGAAAATAGCAGTGTTAGTTTCATATGTATGATTTAAAGAGTGGTAGACAAGATAAAGGCTGATTCACATGTTTTATTTTAGGATTTGCTATGGTTTTAGGATATGCGATATGGTCATGCCAAGAATGTTGGGCTCTAAAACAATTAGTATGCTTAAAGTGGAGCGCCACCCAACAGGGTATGTTCTGCTTTAAGCACACTTCCTATGCCACATTTGGCATGTCATTATTTTTTTTGGGGGGGGGGGGGGGGGGGTAGGTACCTAGTTTTGGCAAGTTCTCCTCTGCCGCCCCCTCCCCCTGCAGGAGGCACAGCACGACTCGCGGATCCTGGGACAGGTGAGTGTGTGTTTATTTTAAGTCAGGAGCTACACTTTTTGTATAGGCTGACTTTAATTAAACATACAAATGACTAGAGCTCTGCTTTAATGACACAATGTCAATTTGTCTTAATGTACACGTCTCTTTCCAAGTCACAGCAAGAAGGGGAGGGGAGCAGACGTGTGTCTGCTCTTCTCCATCCCCTCTTCTTGCCGGCACCCGCCATGTCAGTCCCGGGCCCACAGATGGGCGCTGGTACCGGCAGCGGAGGATTAACATAGGGGCTATTGGAGCTGCAGCTCCAGGCCCCTTACCTTAACCACACCAATAAAGGGCATTTTTACCCCCTTCCTGCCCAGGCCAATTTTCTGTTTTCAGCGATGTTGCACTTTGAATGAAATTGCACAATCATGCAACGCTTTACCATATGAAATTTTGATAATTTTTTCCCCCACAAATAGTTTTCTTTTGGTGGTATTTGATCACCTCTGCGGCTTTAATTGGTTGCACTATAAACAAAACAAAAAGTGACAAGTTTGAAAATAACACAATATTAACTTTTTACATAAAAAAGGAAAATGTTACTGCGCTGATCTAATTATCCAGAGGGTTTAATCTCTGGAGGTGTGGACTAATATAATACACCATCAACCATATGTAAAATATATATATCAGGGACACAATGTACCCAATATAGGGTGTAAATAACCTAAATACAAACAATCTGTAAAAATATAAATTACATTTAAATTATGCAAGTGTGACACAGTAATTTTAAACTTGAATCACAGATATGAATTAGTGTGTCGGCATACTCATCAATTTGCCACAGTGCTCCTGTGAAGGAAAAAATGGCTATTGTTACTACTACTAGCCAGGTAAATGGTGAAAACAAACATTTCCAAAAATAGATATATATAAAAAATATTCAAAAAACAAGCACCCAATGTGCAATGCGCCAACTGCACCGTGAATTATCCAATAGCTGATATTGGAAACAAATACCAAAAAATGTCAAAGAATAAAATGATTATCAAACAACCAGTAGAATGTGCAATGTACTGGCTGCACTGAAAATAGTCCAATGACAGACAATCTTGCTCTTATACAATAGGTTCCAGTATAACAAAAGATTCAATGTTGGTAGTGCTGTATACAGAAAAGTGCCGCTATCTCTTCCACCCGACAAAGATGTGCCACCATCACCAATGGTTAAACTCAACACTCACCAGACCCCAGATAGTATTAGGCCCCAAAGTGGTGTCTTTTCTTTGTCCGTCAGTGGGTATTGCCTCCTTTTCCCTTTTACAAGTTATCCTTAAATCCTCAAAAACAAGGGGCTCATCATGGTGTAGTATATTAAAATGTATTTAGTAAAAAAGGTAAAAAATAACACTTACAATATAAAGTGCCTCTGACCGGCACTGAGTGTCTTTGGCAGTGTCAACCGTTAAAAGCCACTGACCAGCATTTAAATGGCGTCCTAGAAGGTGTGCGCACCCCGCCTCACTCCACGTGTGTCGCCACAAGGGATCCCTGCGTGCTGGTATGCTTCACCTTCCGTGTGTGTGTGTCCAGACAGCCTCTACGCGTTTCGCTATTGCATCGTCAGGAGAGCTGTGGACACTACTGTTTCAGCTGTATTTATACCCCTATGTGTTACCTGTAACTGTGCTAAAGTGGTCACTGAAAACCGGAAATCCCCCGGCCGCCATCTTGGCTGATGGCGCCGGAAGTTCCAGTTCCACCATTTTGGTTCCTGGATCCCAGTATCATTACAGTCGTTTTGCCATTCCGACTGTTAGTGCCGAGTATTTAGGAATTAAAATATGCCCAGCAGCCAGGGTGGCTTTGTGTGTGTAGCGCTATGCGCGCTGCTGCCTCTGTTTCTGCCTGTCCCCCTCCCACTGTGTGTGGACGCTTGTCGCCCTGTGTATCATCCCCTAATGGTTTATCGCCGCCACCGGAAGTGTGTGTGCGCGGCCATCTTGCCTGCGTCACCGGAAGTGCCCGTGCCACCATTTTGGTTGCTGGCCTCCTATGTTATTCTATGTGTGTTTGGAATGGTCATTGATTCCCCATCCAGGATGTGTCGTTGGCCATTTTAAGTACTAGAAATGATCCCTGAGTAGCAGTCAACGTTTCTGGTTGACGCTGTCAGGGACACTTTACATAGGAACAGCATTTATTACTAAAATTGTGTTACTAGAAATTTGTCCAAAACCATAAAAAGCAGGAAACAATATACAGTTTTCATTTCTTGTACTGCAATATTCTTATAACAATATACAGTTTAGTTTCTTATACTGCAACATTTCTATACATGGGCACTTCTCAGTTTATACCATTACTGGTATCTGTCTCGACCCTATGTTGCTAGTTACTTAATACACATGCTCGTTAATTTTTAATGCTTAATGATAAATAATCTTAAATAATCTAATATTGGTTCTTAAAGGGGAACTGCTCTAATAGCATACATACTTGAGATATTCATGTGCATATTATCAAATTACTCATGAAGTATTTAGGGGAAATAGAACGTGAAATGCACAAACCATCAATAATCTTTCAAGAAACAATTTATGTCTAGTTCCACATTCATTCCCCTAGGCTTAAGTGTGTCTAGTCTAAAGATCCACTCGGTTTCGTTCCTCGATACTTCCCTTCTTAGGTTTAAGTTCCTCCAATTCTGTTCAATTTTGTCTATGGCATAAAACTTCATTTTACTAGGGTCTTTGTTGCGTTTATTTTTAAAGTGCAATGACACACTATGGTGTATGAACCCTTTTTTGATATTTCTAATGTGTTCTCCCATTCGTACCGAAAGTTTTCTTGTGGTTCTGCCCACGTATTGCAGCCCACACTCGCACTCCAACACGTACGTGACATGTGTGCTGCTGCACGTGATCAGCTTATCCACTTTGAATTGTTCATTGTTGGTATGGGATTGAAAATGGTCAACCTTTCTTGGTCCTTTTGTGGTGCAACAGGGTTTACATCTTCCGCACCTGTGAGAAACCCTTCTGATCAAGGAAGGATATCATCTTTTTGGGTGGGTCCGGTACATTTTTAACCAAGGAATCTCGTATTCTTTTTGCTCTTCTATACACAAATTTTGGTCTGGTTGGTAAAATTGTGTTGAGTTGTGGGTCTCCCAAAATAATGGGCCAGTGTTTTCTAATGATGTTTTCAAACACTCTATAGTCTGCATTGAAACCTGTTATGAAGGTCACATCATTCTTTTTAGGTGGTTCAATTACTCTCTCTTTTAGCATATCATCCCGGTTCAGAGATCCTACCTCCAATCTAGTTTGCTCCAACCTGTCTCTATCATAACCTTTATCAGCAAACCTATCAATCAAGGTGTTTGTTTGTATCTGATAATCGGTCATAGAGTTACAATTCCGTTTTATTCTGATGAACTGACCTTTGAGTATGGCCCGCTTCCACTGCGGATGGTGGCAGCTTCCAAACGGTATATAACCGTTACGGTCAGTTTCTTTGAAGTGTGTTCTCGTGTGCAGCTCACCTTCGACCTTGAATATTTCCAGGTCTAGAAACTGAGTCACATCAGGTTGTATATTTACCGTAAATTTAATTCCATAGTGGTTGGTGTTGATATGCTCTATGAAATTATTTAATTGCTCACGATTCCCCTTCCATACAATTAGGATATCGTCAATGAATCGTTTGTATGTTTGTATGTTTGTATGTGTGGCCAGCATTTTCCGAATATCTCTTCACTCTCCCATTTATTCAGGAAAATATTGGCGACACTTGGGGCGTACTTATTCCCCATGCCAACCCCCTTTATTTGGCTATAGTACTTATGGTTGTGCCAGAAGAAGTTATTCTTCATAGCCATCCGCAGACCTTCAAGTATGAACCTCCTTTGTTTTAATTTAAGTTCCGAGTGTTTTTTTAAAGCCCATGCCCATGCCAGTGCATCTGTTTGTTTTATGTTCGTATATAGAGACTCCACATCTATGGTTATTAATAGTGTGGAGTCATCTACTGGGACCTGCTTCAGTGCGTTTATAACGTCTTTACGATCTTTAATAAATGATTCACCTTTTGCTGCCAATGGCTGTAGGAATACATCTAAGTACTCCCCCAGTCTTGAATGAACGGAATTGATGCCGCTTATTATTGGGCGGCCGGGAGGTTTCAATTTATTTTTGTGTACCTTTGGTACCTGATAGATCACTGGTATTCTGGGGGCCTTTGGTAGTATATATCTTCCCTCTTTTTTGTTCAGAATGTGATCCGCAATCCCTTTGTTTAGAAAATCTCTCAGTTTGTTTTTTAGTTCTTTATTGGGGTTCTTTTTTAGTAGTTGGTAAGTGGTGATGTCATCAACTAACCTGTTTAGTTCGTTCGCATAGTCTTGTTTGGTCAGGATGACCAGCCCCCCCCCCCCTTATCTGCTGGCCTCACCGCTATGTTTTTACATTTTTCAAATGTTCTTATCCCTTGCCATATTCTATCTTGTTTGATGTTTTTCTTTGGTTTGATGTTTTTTATTTCCTTTTCCACCATCTTTTTAAATACTTCTATATGTTGGTTGGAACTGATTTTGGGGTTGAAAGTGGATTTGTTTTTTCTTGTACAAAGAGTTTTATTGAAAAAGGTACATCAACAAACAAAAAGAATACAAAAGAGAAAAAGACAGTGGTGGACACAGCATAAGCTATCAAACATCAGAACAGATAGTCCGTAGACCTGAGATCGATCCGGCTTCTAGGGATCCAAAAGCGAATCCAGAAGACCGGCAATAAAATGTCCTCAACTCCAGTAGCCTGCTAAATTAACCTAATGCTGGCTTAGGTAACATACCGGCTAACACGCCGGGGTAAATGTAGAACTTAAAAGCAAAGTTGCTATATGATACACAACATTACCAAATAAAAAAAAAAAGATAAAGATAATAAATAAAATAACAAACCAAAAATTAAAATTCAAGCAGGCACATAGCAGAGGATATCAGTTTTTCAAAATATAAAATAAATAATGCATCCTGTGTCCAGGGCCGACAGGACCAAGCCCGAGGGCCCAAGCTACAAAGAACAAAGAAAGAGAGGATGAAAAGAAAGAGAGCCAACTAGATAAGTAGCATGAGCAAGTAGCAATGAAGAGAAAGAGGAAAAGAAATAGAGAAAAGAAAATAGAAAAAAGAAAGAAAAATAGAAAGAAAGAAAGAAAGAACGAAAGAGAGAAGGGGGTCCACGGGGCAGGGGGAACAGAGACCTATCAAAGAGAAAGTAGTGTTGGGTTAAATCGTGAAGGGTGGTTGTTAGCCACCCAGGGTTGCCATACCCTGAGAAATTTATCGTGGGTATCTGCTAACACAGCAGTGAGTTTCTCGTTAACCATAATATCATTAATGCAGTTTTTAACTGCTTCGAAACTGAGAACCGGGGTCTTCCAGGCCCTTGCAATGATCAATTTAGTTTCAGTAAAAACATGCGCCGCCAGCTAGCGTTCAGGGCGGAGAAGCTCCGTGATCGGTTTCCATAAAAGGGCCTCAAAAGGGTCCTTCTTTAGGTTGGTATCAAAGAGGTTGCGGATCAACGCATAAACTCTAACCCACAATCTGCATACCCTGGGACAGGTCCACCAGATATGTGCCATGGTACCCTCCTGAGAGCATCCATGGAAACACAAAGGGGAATAAGAAGGTATGAAACTCGCCAGTCTGGCCGGGGTATAGTACCACCTATAGAACACTTTATAAGCGTTCTCCTGAAAAAGAACATTGGTAGAGCATTTAGACAATGCCATGGTCATAGCCTGCCAATCTTCCGGATCGAGTTGCCTCCCAAGTTCAGCCTCCCACTGAAGGTGATAAGGTCTCAAGGGCGGTCTCCTAGAGTTGATAATCGCTGTATAAATGAGAGATATGAGTCCCGGGGAATGGGGGCGTGATCTACACAAGCTTTCAAAGGGGGTCATGGTATAGGGGGTAGGTTGGGATCTGGTTAGGCGCTGGAGGAAATGTCGGAGTTGCAAGTAACTATAATGTTCCCTGAGGGGAATATCATGGGAGGAACGTAAAAGCGAATAAGAAATAATCTTGGTTGGGGAGAGCATAGAATGAACGTCTACAAAGCCATGTTCAGTCCACCATGCAAACTGTAAGGGGTTATCCCTACCTGGAGGAAATAACGGGTTATGAAGGAAACTAAGTAATGGCAGATGGGGAGAGATCAGACCCGCAGAATATTTAACCGCATCCCACAATCTAAGAGAATGGGCCAGAAAAGGACCTATAGAGGACGGGCGATGTGCTCGAGGGAGCCATGGAAGAGAGGCTAGAGGTGTTGGGTGAGAATCCACCAAGTCAAAAGTAGCCCACAGTGGCATTTGCTGTTTCTCATGGAGGCGAGACAACGGAGCGATACCCGCCGCGGTGTAGTAAGCATGCAAATTGGGAACCGAGAGGCCACCATTGATTCTGCGTGCAAAAAGCACTTGCCTCCTAATCCTGGGCCTCTTGGGGCCCCAGATAAACTGCAAAATTTTACGTTGGTGAATTCTAAGGATGTGAGAGGGTACCTGAACAGGTAAAACCCGAAAAAAATAAAGCAATTTCGGAAGATAGGTCATTCGTACCGTCGCAACACTCCCGAACCAAGAGAGCGGAAGAGTGGACCAAGAGGTGAGCATAGCTGTCAGTTTGCCAAACAATGAAGGAAAGTTTGTTTGATACAGTTCGGAATACTTCGGGGTAAGCTTAATCCCCAAATAGGGTAATGAGGTCAACCACTGAAAAGGGAACGCAGACCGTAAAGAGTCTAAATCCGAGGGGCAAATATTGATAGACATCGCCTTCAACTTTGCCTGGTTGACAGCTAAGCCTGAGAACAAGGCAAAAGAATCCAAAAGTGACAACAGATTGGGGAGAGATTGGGCAAATAATGACAATTTGTGCGAAGTGAAAGTGGATTTGTTTTTTAATTGACTATGTATATATTCAGGGGTACTTGCCTTATGGGCGTTCTCCCCTTTCCCCTCAAAGAATTTTTTTAGATTTAATTTCCTTATAAATTTTTGCGAGTCTATAAAGGTTTCAAAACTGTTAAAGGCCCTGCTTGGCGCAAACTTAATGCCCTTATCTAATACCAATAGTTCCTCCTGGGAGAATGCAATGTTAGTTAAGTTGAAGATCCCTTCACCTAACACACCCTTTTTCTTTTTGCTTCCCCCTCTGCACCCTCTCCTTCTTGGGGGTTGTGTTTCCACCCCCCCTGCCGGTCTGAAAAACCGGCATGGGTGGTCTGAAGGACTCCCCCCAGTCCCTCCATTCCCCCTGCCACTGGGGAGTCTCTATATACGAACATAAAACAAACAGATGCACTGGCAGCGGTGGCATGGGCTTTAAAAAAACACTCGGAACTCAAATTAAAACAAAGGAGGTTCATACTTGAAGGTCTGCGGATGGCTATGAAGAATAACTTCTTCTGGCACAACCATAAGTACTATAGCCAAATAAAGGGGGTTGGCATGGGGAATAAGTACGCCCCAAGTGTCGCCAATATTTTCCTGAATAAATGGGAGAGTGAAGAGATATTCGGAAAATGCTGGCCACACATACAAACGATTCATTGACGATATCCTAATTGTATGGAAGGGGAATCGTGAGCAATTAAATAATTTCATAGAGCATATCAACACCAACCACTATGGAATTAAATTTACGGTAAATATACAACCTGATGTGACTCAGTTTCTAGACCTGGAAATATTCAAGGTCGAAGGTGAGCTGCACACGAGAACACACTTCAAAGAAACTGACCGTAACGGTTATATACCATTTGGAAGCTGCCACCATCCGCAGTGGAAGCGGGCTATACCCAAAGGTCAGTTCATCAGAATAAAAACGGAATTGTAACTCTATGACCGATTATCAGATACAAACAAACACCTTGATTGATAGGTTTGCTGATAAAGGTTATGATAGAGACAGGTTGGAGCAAACTAGATTGGAGGTAGGATCTCTGAACCGGGATGATATGCTAAAAGAGAGAGTAATTGAACCACCTAAAAAGAATGATGTCACCTTCATAACAGGTTTCAATGCAGACTATAGAGTGTTTGAAAACATCATTAGAAAACACTGGCCCATTATTTTGGGAGACCCACAACTCAACACAATTTTACCAGCCAGACCAAAATTTGTGTATAGAAGAGCAAAAAGAATACGAGATTCCTTGTTTAAAAATGTACCGGACCCACCCAAAAAGATGATATCCTTCCTTGATCAGAAGGGTTTCTACAGGTGCGGAAGATGTAAACTCTGTCGCACCACAAAAGGACCAAGAAAGGTTGACCATTTTCAATCCCATACCAACAATGAACAATTCAAAGTGGATAAGCTGATCACGTGCAGCAGCACACATGTCACGTACGTGTTGGAGTGCGAGTGTGGGCTGCAATACGTGGGCAGAACCACAAGAAAACTTTCGGTACGAATGGGAGAACACATTAGAAATATCAAAAAAGGGTTCATACACCATAGTGTGTCATTGCACTTTAAAAATAAACACAACAAAGACCCTAGTAAAATTAAGTTTTATGCCATAGACAAAATTGAACAGAATTGGAGGAACTTAAACCTAAGAAGGGAAGTATCGAGGAACGAAACCGAGTGGATCTTTAGACTAGACACACTTAAGCCTAGGGGAATGAATGTGGAACTAGACATAAATTGTTTCTTGAAAGATTATTGATGGTTTGTGCATTTCACGTTCTATTTCCCCTAAATACTTCATGAGTAATTTGATAATATGCACATGAATATCCCAAGTACGCATGCTATTAGAGCAGTTCCCCTTTAAGAACCAATATTAGATTATTTAAGATAATTTTTAATGCTTAATGATAAATAAACGAGCATGTGTATTAAGTAACTAGCAACATAGGGTCGAGACAGATACCAGTAATGGTATAAACTGAGAAGTGCCCATGTATAGAAATGTTGCAGTATAAGAAACTAAACTGTATATTGTTATAAGAATATTGCAGTACAAGAAATGAAAACTGTATATTGTTTCCTGCTTTTTATGGTTTTGGACAAATTTCTAGTAACACAATTCTAGTAATAAATGCTGTTCCTATGTAAAGTGTCCCTGGCAGCGTCAACCAGAAACATTGACTGCTACTCAGGGATCATTTCCAGTAGTTAAAATGGCCAACGACACATCCTGGATGGGGAATCAATGACCATTCAAAACACACATAGAATAACATAGGACGCCAGCAAACCAAAATGGCGGCACGGGCACTTCCGGTGACGCAGGCAAGATGGCCGCACACACACTTCCGGTGGCGGCGATAAACCATTAGGGGATGATACACAGGGGAACAAGCGCCCGCACACAGTGGGAGGGGGACAGGCAGAAACGGAGGCAGCAGCGCGCATAGCGCTACACACACAAAGCCACCCTGGCTGCTTGGCATATTTTTATTCCTAAATACTCGGCACTAACAGTCGGAATGGCAAAACGACTGTAATGATACTGGGATCCAGGAACCAAAATGGTGGAACTGGAACTTCCGGCGCCATCAGCCAAGATGGCGGCCGGGGGATTTCCGGTTTTCAGTGACCACTTTAGCACAATTACAGGTAACACATAGGGGTATAAATACAGCTGAAACAGTAGTGTCCACAGCTCACCTGACGACGCAATAGCGAAAGGCGTGGAGGCTGTCTGGACACACACATACGGAAGGTGAAGCATACCAGCACGCAGGGATCCCTTGTGGCGACACACGTGGAGTGAGGCGGGGTGCGCACACCTTCTAGGAAGCCATTTAAATGCTGGTCAGCGGCTTTTAACGGTTGACACTGCCAAAGACACTCAGTGCCGGTCAGAGGCACTTTATATTGTAAGTGTTATTTTTTACCTTTTTTAATAAATACATTTTAATATACTACACCATGATGAGCCCCTTGTTTTTGAGGATTTAAGGATATCTTGTAAAAGGGAAAAGGAGGCAATACCCACTGACGGACAAAGAAAAGACACCACTTTGGGGCCTAATACTATCTGGGGTCTGGTGAGTGTTGAGTTTAACCATTGGTGATGGTGGCACATCTTTGTCGGGTGGAAGAGATAGCGGCACTTTTCTGTATACAGCACTACCAACATTGAATCTTTTGTTATACTGGAACCTATTGTATAAGAGCAAGATTGTCTGTCATTGGACTATTTTCAGTGCAGCCAGCACATTGCACATTCTACTGGTTGTTTGATAATCATTTTATTCTTTGACATTTTTTGGTATTATTTGTTTCCAATATCAGCTATTGGATAATTCACAGTGCAGTTGGCGCATTGCACATTGGGTGCTTGTTTTTTGAATATTTTTTCTATATATCTATTTTTGGAAATGTTTGTTTTCACCATTTAGCCGGCTAGTAGTAGTAACAATAGCCATTTTTTCCTTCACAGGAGCACTGTGGCATATTGATGAGTATGCCGACACACTAATTCATATCTGTTATTCAATTTTAAAATTACTGTGTCACACTTGCATAATTTAAATCTAATTTATATTTTTACAGATTGTTTGTATTTAGGTTATTTACACCCTATATTGGGTACATTGTGTCCCTGATATATATATTTCACATATGGTTGATGGTGTATTATATTAGTCCACACCTCCAGAGATTAAACCCTCTGGATAATTAGATCAGCGCAGTAACATTTTCCTTTTTTATGCACAATTAACCCCTATCTAGGGTACACAGTACTGCAGCAGGTCACGGTTTTTATTTTATTTTATTTTGCGCCGGTGACACCTATAACAAATATTTACTTTTTGCTGTAATAAATATCACAATTTAAAAAGTTTAGGCCGATATATATATTATTCTACATATTTTTGTTAAAAAAAAAAAATCACAATAAGTGTTTATTGATTGGTTTGCGCCAAAGTTATAGCGTCTACAAAATAGGTGATAGATTTACGGCACGGAGGTTCGTTTCTTCCCAGCGCATGCGCCATTTACATTATCGACGCACTACACGTGAAATATCTCCTAAACAGAGCACGTTTAGGAGATATTTCCACTACCTATAGGTAAGCCTTATTCTAGGATTTCTTATAGGTAGAAGTCACACAGAAGGGTTTACAACCACTTTAATACTAGTATCCTAGTAGATAGGCTTAGCAATGGCATGCAATACCAAGCTGCTGCTAACAAAGCAAACTGAATATTGGCATGCATTAAAAAGGGAATCAACTACAGACATACAAATGATAATTCTCCCGCTCTACAAGACTCTGGTCCGGCCACACCTAAATTATGCTGTCCAGTTCTAGGCACCAGTCCTCAGGAAGGATGAACTGAAAATGTAGCGAGTAAAAAAAAAAAAAAGCTGAGTTAGGCTTACCGGTAACTCCTTTTCTGAGAGTCTTCCAGGACAGCCCATGAGACCTAGGGCTCCTCCTACCAGGACAGGAAACACGTTAACCCCCACCAGATAAAAGGGCGGTCCTCCAGGCCCCATGCCAGTCTTCTCGAGAACCGTAGGACTACCCTGAAAAACATATGCATTAATAACACATAACTTCCATACAACAAAACCGGGTGGGAATCCGGCTGTCCTGGAAGACTCTCAGAAAAGGAGTTACCGGTAAGCCTAACTCAGCTTTTCTCTCAAGCGTCTTCCAGGACAGCCCATGAGACGATGAGCCAGAACTTACCAGTCTAGGGTGGGACAACTGCCTGAAGGACCTTTCGACCAAACGCCTGTTCTTGAGCGGATAGCAGATCCAGGCGATAATGTTTAATAAAGGTCGAATAACTGGACCATGTGGCAGCTTTACAGATTTGTTCTGGTGAAGCACCAGCCCTCTCAGCCCAAGATGCAGCCAAAGCTCTTGTTGAATGTGCTGTAACAAAAGGTGTAGGAACTTCTCTGATTTTATAGGATTCTGAGATGGCCTGCTTAATCCATCTAGCCAATGTGGCTTTAGATGCACCTTTACCTTTGTGTGTACCTGAAAAAAGGACAAATAAAGCGTCTGTCTTCCTGAAGACCTTGGTGACCTCCAAATATGCAAGAAGGGTTCTTCTTACATCTAAAAAACTAAATTTCTTTTCCTGATCACCCTGTGGTGAACTACAAAAGGATGGCAGTACAATGTCTTGTGATCTGTGAAATGTACTAGCTACCTTAGGCAAAAAACCTGGATCAGTTTTCAATACAACTCGATCCTCAAAAATCGTGAGGAAAGGCTCCCTTACTGATAAGGCCTGTAACTCGCTTACTCTACGAGCTGAGGTAATAGCTACTAAAAAAATAGTTTTTAAGGTAAGTAATTTAACAGAAATATCCTCCAAAGGCTCAAAGGGAAACTCTACCAGAGTTTGAAGTACCAGGGACAGGTCCCAAGTTGGACAACTTCTTACCACTACTGGCCTGGCCCTTGAAATGGATTTAAAGAATCTAGCTACCATGGGATTTTCCAAAAGAGAAAACTGGAGGAAAACGCTGATAGCTGCCGCCTGTACCTTTAAGGTACTAACTGAAAGACCCTTGTCGACACCCTCTTGAAAAAATTCCAAAATAGAAGGAACATCATGCGTTGATCTTTGGTTTTCAGACAACCATGAATTAAACTTTTTCCAAACCTTGGAATAGATGGCTCTAGTGACTGGTTTTCTGCAATTTACCAAGGTTCTAATCACCTTGTCAGAAAACCCCTGAGCCTTCAGTATCTTCTCTTCAGATACCAAGCTGTCAAGCTTAATGAAACCACCTGTGGGTGTGACACTGGACCCTGCGACAGCAAGTCCTCTCTGTTCTGAAGTCTCAGTGGAGGCTCCGAGACCAGAGACTGTAGCAGGGAAAACCATGGCCTCTTGGGCCAGAAGGGGGCGATCAGAATAAGATCTGTTTCTTCTAGGAGAAACTTCCGGAGCACTTCCGGAATGAGTCTGATTGGCGGAAATGCGTAGCAGAGGTTGAAGGGCCACGGATTCGCCAGGGCATCTATCCCCAGTGATCGATCCTCTGGGTTTAGAGAAAAGAACTCCTCTGTTTTGCGGTTGTCCTGATTTGCGAACAGATCCGCTTCGGGACAACCCCATTTGTTGGTGATCTCCAAAAAGACTTCTGGATGAAGTGACCAATTGTCTCGCTCCACCCTGTGGCGACTGAGGTAGTCTGCCAAACTGTTTTGCGTCCCCTTCAGGTGCACTGCTGAAATTGAGCCTAGATTTACTTCTGCCCAAGACAAAATGTTTTGTGCGATTCCTTGAAGAATTCGACTCCTCGTGCCTCCTTGTTTGTTGAGGTACGCCACTGTCGCAATGTTGTCTGACAGGATCTGGAGATTGTGACCCCTTACCTCCGATTGAAAAGCTTGCAGGGCTCTTTGCACCGCTAGCAGCTCCCTCTGGTTCGATGAGGCTCTTGCTTCCTTCAAGGACCATTTCCCCTGTGCGACCTGGTCTTTGAGGTGGGCTCCCCACCCCCAGGCACTTGCGTCCGTCGTGATCCTCTTGGATATCGAGATGGACCAAGGCAGGCCTTTTGTTAGGTGCAGATTTTTCCTCCACCACCACAAACTTCTCTTTACCTTGGTCGGTAACCAAACTTTTGACTCTAGGGACCTGGCGTCCCCGTCCCAATTTTCCAGAAGGAATCTCTGCAATGGTCTCTGATGGAACCTTGCCCATGGTACCGCAGGGAAACACGAGGTCATGAGACCTACCGTCCTTGAAATTTCCCTCAGTGAAACCAACTGATTGGTCTGTAAGGCTGACACTGCTTGCACCATCTTGGAGACCTTCTCTTCTGGGAGAAAAACTTTTTGGACTACTGAGCAAAAGTCGTAACCCAGGTACTTCACCTTCTGGGCTGGATCTAGGGAAGACTTTTCCCTGTTTATCAACCAGCCCAGGGATTGAAGGAAGTCGAGTACAGTCTGAAGATCTGCTAGTAATTTCTGGCGGGACTCTGCCACTATTAATAGATCGTCCAGGTAAGGGATGATAGTTATCGCCTTTAATCTTAGTGGCGCCAGCGCTTCCCCCAATACCTTTGTGAAGATACGAGGGGAAGAGGACAGACCGAAGGGGAGGGCCTGAAACTGGAAGTGCCTGATTTCCGATCCCATCTTTACTGCTATTCTCAGGAATCTCTGGAAAGCCGGATGGATCGGGACATGTAGGTAAGCATCCCTGAGGTCCAACGTGGCCATAAAACAGTTTGGGTAAAGCAGATTCTTGATAGAGAAGACTGTCTCCATCCTGAAGTGTTTGTATCGGATCGATTGATTTAGAGACCGAAGATTCAGAATAAGCCGATACTTTCCTGACGGCTTTCTGATGACAAAAATGTGGGAATAAAACCCTTTGTTCTGATCTGACCGAGGAACCGGAATCAGGACCTTCTGGTCTAACAACTCTCCTACTTGGAGACCCAGAGCTCTTGCTTTCTCCCGATCTTTGGGAGGAGATGTGATCAAGAGTCGTTCTGGTGGCCGACAGGAAAACTCTAGCCTGTATCCATTTGCCACCAGATCCAGAATGAAGGGACTTGAGGTGACGGTTGCCCATTGTGGGAGAAAGGCCCTCAGTCTTCCCCCCACTGGCAGATGTTGGTCATTGTGGCTTGGCGGGCTGCTGAGGTGTGTTAAACAACACACCTCCTCTCCCTTTGCCTTTGTACCCGGACCAATGTTTTTTGGGCCTATTGTCCTTTTCTTTAGGACCTTGTTGCCATGGCAAGCCTTTATTTTGGCCACGAAAAAACTTTCTTCCCGTCTGCTTTTTCTTTTCTGGAAAGGCCTTTTTCCTATCGGCCGTACGTTCCAGTGCCTCCTGCAAACCTGGGCCAAAAAGATGATCCCCGTTTAGGGGAAGCCCACATAATCGTAATTTAGATGCTGCATCCCCAGACCATGTTTTAAGCCAAATGCTTCTTCTGGCTGAGTTCACTAAAGCTGAAGTTCTGGCTGTCATTCTTACTGATTCCGCAGATGAATCTGCCAGAAAACCCACAGCACTAAAAAGGAGAGGAAAGGATTTTAAAATCTCTTCCCTAGAAGTACCCGCTAAAAGATGGGTTTGGATTTGTGTAAGCCATTCCTCCAGATTTCTGGCTACACAAGTAGAGGCCAGAGCTGGTTTGAGATTCCCCATAGCTGAATCCCAAGCTCTATGAAGAAGGACATCACATTTTTTGTCCATAGGATCCTTTAGCGTACCCATGTCATCAAACGCCAGGTCCGAATTTTTTGAAACTTTTGAAAGAGGAGCATCTAACTTTGGGTTCTTATTCCACGGTAGCGCTGCATCCTCATCAAATGGAAACCTTCTTTTTAGGTTACCGGAAAAGAAAGGTTTTCTCTCTGGACTCTCCCACTCCAGTTTGATCGTATTAAGGAGGGAATCGTGCACTGGAAAGTTTTTACTTTTCTTTTTGTGCAAACCTTTGTACATAAGGTCATGCTTAGACATTTGTACCTCCTCCTCCTCCATTTCAAGGGTGGTATAGATGGCTTTTAACAAATTATCCACATCTTCCAGAGACAATTTGAACCTTGAGCCTTTAGAGGATACTCTATCCTTGGGCTCTGTATCTGACCCTGAGTCTTCCTGAGAAGAATGGGTAGATTTGGCTTCAGCCTCAGAGTCTTCACTCTCTACGCTCACCTGTGGGGTGCTAACCACTGAAGCCTTTCTTTTTGAAGATGTACCCTGTTGGGGAACCTGCATTTTGTCAATCAACTCCCTAAATGAGCCAAAGGTAGAAGCAAGCTCATCCCTGACCGAAGTCAACATTTTTTGACATGAGGTCACTGGGTCATCCTTCACTAAACCATCTATACAAGTGCGGCAAACTGGTTTTCCCCAAGTGGAACTCAGTTTGTTACCGCACACCGCACATTTTCTCTTATGTGGCTGTGATTGGGCTTTGTCCTGAGTCTTGGCCTGAAAGACACAAATTAAATGACCCCATAAGTAACCCAAGCCACAAAAAAATACTCCATCACCACGTGCAGGAGAAGAAAATGTGTCCCCTAACACCTAATCCTATGATTGGGAGGGGGGGGGGTAAAAACCTTCACCAGGATAGCAAGAAAAAGTGACCATAAAAAACACTTGCAGCTTACCTGAGAGGTGCTGGTGTTGGGGACTGCATCCGTTGCCTGAGCGATTATCGCAGGATTGTCCATGCCGTCCGTCTGGTAGTCCTACAGCCTGTGCTGTCTTTACCAGAAATCACCAGCAGCCATTAGCCCCCGTTTCGCGCCGTTTTATGGAGACAGGAACCATGTCTCCGGCGCCCGAGGATGACGTCATGCGACCCGGAAGTGACCCTCGCCGGATCTTCCTGTAGCCAGCTTGAAGCGCAGAGGCTCCGCCCCTACCAGCGCTAGTGAGCTCCACGTTTCCCAGCACGAATCAGCCATGCTGTGTGCGGGAAACACTCTCACCAACATACAGCCTGTGCTGCGAACAGCGCAAGGGACCCGACGCCATCCCGGTCCTGGCCCTCTCCAGGCACAAAGAAGCAAGGGCAGCAGCAAAAACTTCCCCATGGAAAAAACTGCTAATGGCAAGGAGGTTAGTCAAAATATATACATACCCCTTTGAACGGTCATTAGAGCCCCTGCCCATGAGACCTAGGGGACCAGGTTCCTGAAACATGTTACCCCCCATCCGGAGGAAACACTAATACTGGCATGGGGCCTGGAGGACCGCCCTTTTATCTGGTGGGGGTTAACGTGTTTCCTGTCCTGGTAGGAGGAGCCCTAGGTCTCATGGGCTGTCCTGGAAGACGCTTGAGAGAAAGTGAAACATAGCTACCGTATTTGCCGGCGTATAAGACGACTGGGCGTATAAGACGACCCCCTAATTTTCCAGCCAAAATGTTGGTTTTGGGATATACTCACCGTATAAGACTACCCCCTTCCTACTATTCATGCCTCACCTCACGGTGCCACCATTACATGCCAGACTATGCCACTACATGCCAGACTGTGCCCCATTACATGCCAGACTGTGCCCCATTACATGCCAGACCATGCCCCATTACATGACCAGACCGTGCCCCATTACATGACCATGCCCCATTACATGACCAGACTGTGCCCTTACCTTTTTCTAAGACATGCGAATCGCAGCCGTACGTTTTTTCAAAAGCCGCGCCTCCTACGTCTTCTGTTCCGTGATAGGCGGAACATTCAGCTTCCCAGGAGGCACTGTGTTCAGTGTTTGCCTATCACGGAGGCCCTCTCGTCCGAGGACGAGAGGGCCTCCGTGATAGGCGGACACCAAACACAGGACGAGAGGGCCTCTGTGATAGGCGGACACTGAACACAGTGCCTCCTGGGAAGCTGATTGTTTCCGCCTATCACGGAACAGAAGACGTCGGAGGCGCGGCTTTTGAAAAATCGTACGGCCGCGATTCTGGGATAAGGTAAGGTTACCGGCGTATAAGACGACCCCCGACTTTTGAGGAGATTTTAAAGGGTTAGAAAGTCGTCTTATACGCCGGAAAATACGGTAATAAAGGGTCTGGAGGATATTAGTAATGAGGAAAGGTTTGCGAGCACTAAACGTATTCTCTCTGCAGAAGAGACACTTGAGAAGGGATATGATTTCAATTGACAAATACCATACTGGTGACCCCACAATATGGATAACAAAAATTTGCGGAAGGGAGTTTAACAAGACACGTGGCCACTGATTAAAATTAGAAGAAAAGAGGTTTAACCTTAAACTACGTAGAGGGTTATTTACTGTAGGAGCGGCAAGGATGTGGAATTCCCTTCCACAGGCGGTGGTGTCACAGATCAGCTGCTGACCTGATCTGTGTCTTACCTTTTACTGATGTAGGTCGGCTGGCACCTGTGGTTCCACAAGCTTATGTTCAGCTCTTGCTGCACTTAGCAGCTATGGGTGTCACCGGCTTCACCTGATGCTTAATATATGTTTCCTTCCTGCTACTTCCTGTCCAGCCTCCCATGTGCCTCTCTATTTAAATTTCCACTCAGACCAGATTCTGGTTGCTTGAGCAACACTTGTTCCTGAGCGCCTTTCGTGCAAACCTTCCTTACCTTACTTCTCGTGAACTGATCTCTTGTGTACCAACTCAGCTAGTTCTCCTGATTACATTGTCTGCTGCTCACCCTGACCTTGGCTCGCTACCCGAATCTCCTTTTGCTCCATCCCTCCATCCTTATCTGACAGTATCTTCTGGTACTCTCCTCGCGAGCAGGGTGAACCTGGGGGTCGTGACCTGGGGTCAGCACGCAGCTAAGTCCAAACTCTTGTGAGGGGGTCCCCGGCAGAATACCAGCTGGCCCTTAGATCCCATGCCCTGGGGTATCCCGGGTCATCTGCTCGCCTATGGGCTCACACCAGTAGCACCGTGACAGTTTGCTCAAGACATGAGCTCCTCAGAGAGTCTGTCACTGACCGAAGACCAAATGCAACACCTAGTTCAGAGACTTAACTCCCAGCAAGCAAATCAAAAGCAAATAATGCTGTTTCTACAGGATCTTATCTCCCGTCCGTATCGTCTGCAAGTCGCTGCAACCTCAGCTCTTTCGGGCTCCTGCCTCATCTGCTCCTGGCAATCCCTGCTTGTATCTGCCGCCACCACCTTGTTTTTTTGGTGACCCTAAGGCTTGTCGTGGCTTCATTAATCAGTGTTCCATCCACTTTGAACTTTCCAGCCACCATTTTCCAACAGATTGCACCAAAGTGGCATATATTATCACCCTCCTTTCTGGTGATGCCTTAGCTTGGACCTCCTCACTCTGGGAACTACATAATCCTATCACCTCCGACCTCCAGGTCTTTTTGGCTGCATTCCGGAAAACTTTTGATGAGCCCGGCAGAGTGTCTTCTGCTGCTGGGGCCCTCCTTTGTCTGCAAGGAATAATAGTCGTTAAATACACAGGCCCAGATTCTTGTCCAGCAGCGTAATTTTGTGTGGGGGCGTAACGTAGCCGCTTTACGTTACGCCTCCGCAACTTAGACGGGCAAGTGCTGTATTCTCAAAGCACTTGCTCCGTAAGTTGCGGCGGCGCAGCATAAATCGGCCGGCGTAAGCCCTCCTAATTAAAATTTGGATCAGGGGGCCGTGTTTTATGTAAAACTACTGTGACCCGACGTAATTGAAGTTTTTGCGGAACGGCGCATGCGCTGTCCGTGGAATTTCCCAGTGTACATTGCTCCAAAGTACGCCGCAAGGACGTCATTGGTTTCGACGTGAACGTAAATGACGTCCAGCCCCATTCACGAACAACTTACTCGAAAAACAATTTCGTCGCGGGAACGACGGCCATACTTAACATTGGCTGTGCCTCATATAGCAGGGGCAACTTTACGCCGGGAAAAGCCTAACGTAAACGTCGTATCTGTACTGCGTCGGCCGCGCGTATGTTTGGGAATTCGCATATCTTTTTTTTTTTGAAATTTTTTATTTATAACAGGAAGATCGGCCCGCACAGGCCATAATGGTACAACAGTTCAACTTGTGTGATGCCACACATCAGGTTACAGGGTCAACAACAGTGCAGCCTATCATCTCATGGGACATTACAGATCAGTTATTGAAAGGCTGTATTATCTACTGGTAGTATCATCAAGCAACATCAGCGTGTGTCTAAATATAAGACATCTCTAGAGAATCCCTGGGTGTATGACCCCATTTAGAGTGGCAGCGTGTGTGCTATTGGGAGACCTAAAAATCTGCCTGCCAATCTACGTGTGATGTCCCTCGCATGGACCCCCTCAGGGGTCCGCACGAGCATCACGTATGTCCCTCGGCCTAGGGGGGCCCTTAGGTAGCTTGACCCGTGCCGGACCAATCCCTCCTTCATTTTCCAAAGTATTTAAATAATAAGAAATTAGAAAGATCAGGTACTGGTGTACCGAAAGAGAAGAAGAAGAGCAAAGAGAGAGAAAAGAGAAGTGTCAGGGGGTTGGGGGATTCCTGGGGGGGGGGGGTGCGGTCAGGTAGTCTGGGGAACGTATTAATCGGCGTCTCCTGCTTGCTCTTCCCTAAGGCTCCGTCCTTCAGAGGAGTATTTAAACACATTCCACAGTTGCCATGTGTTTTTGTATGCTTCCTGTCTATTTTGGCTGGTGAGGATAAGATCCTCCAAACGGTTGATACTATCGACTTTGTTGAGCCAGAGGGCTAGTGTGGGTGGGTTCTGGGATTTCCAAGTCAGCGGGATGCAGGCCTTAGCCGCATCTAGTAGGTGGCGCACCACCGATTTCTTGTAAACCCGCAGAGGGGTGTCCGTCGCGTGAAGCAGGAAGAAAGCTGGGTTGTCTGGGATTTCCCGGTCACTGAATTTCTGTGTTATGCGACGTACTTCGCTCCAGAATCCCCGTAGACGGGTACAGGACCAGAAAACATGTAGGAGGGTACCTCTCTCCTCCCGACAGCGCCAACACAGGTCCGACGCCTCCGGAAAGAGAGTGTGCAACAGCACCGGGGTCCTGTACCATCGAGTCAAAATTTTATAATTAGTTTCTTGGGTCCTGGAGCATATGGAGGACTTGTGGGTTAGCTCAAGGATGCGTTGTTTTTTACCCGTGGAGAAGGAGCAGCCCAGATCCCCCTCCCATTTAAGGATGCATGGGACAGGGCTGTCAGCGGGCGGGACGTTTAGTATACCGTACATCAGTGACAGAGTGTGAGATACCATCCCGGACCCCATACACAACTCCTCCAGGGGCGTGAGTGGTTGCTGTGTGCCATCAGGAGGTGGCATGCTGCTCAGGAAATGTCCCAGCTGGAGCGCTCTCATGTGGTCCAACCCATAAGGACCCGTGGGATCCGCCAGCTCCGCGGCGGTCTTCCATTTCCCCCTATCGCTAAAGTGTGATGCCTGGCTAAACCCGGCCTCACGCAATTCAAGGAATTTTTTATCCAGCAGGCCCGGGGAGAATTGGGGATGGCCCAGTATTGGTCTCAGCCTGGAGTTGCGCGTTGTGAGCGAGGGTTTTATCCACAATTGCGAGCAGATCTTAGTTGTCGTACCTATCAGCGGGTGACTCTTCAGACCCGGCGGCAGCGCCGCAAAGCACCACGGGGCTCCGCGTAGTGGGATAGGACTCTGGCTCTGCTCAATCTGTGTCCACAGTTTGGTGTCTGTGTTACGACACCAATCCACAAGTCTCCCCAGGTGTGTCGCCTGGTAGTAGGTGCGAAGGTCTGGCATTGCCAGGCCCCCGTGGAGTTTCGGGAGTGACAGCATTTTCCTGTTCAAACGGGGGCATTTCCCCGCCCAGAGGAATTTAGTAAATGCCGAGTGGGCCTGTCTAAAGAAATCTCCCGGTATCCGTACCGGTAGGGCCTGCAAAAGATACAGGAACTTAGGCAGTATCGACATCTTAAGGATGTTGCAGCGCCCCAGCCACGAGTGTAAGCCGCCATTCCATTGGTCTAGTAATTTTTTCACTGACCCGAGAAGGGGTGGGAAGTTAAATTGGAATAGGTGGGATAGTGACGTTGGTATATAGGTCCCCAGATATTTCAGGGCCTTATCTGTCCAGCTTAAGTCAAAGTCGTTCCTAAGCTCCCGGAGTTTGTGTTGTGGGATCCCCACTCCCATGGCCTCCGACTTACTGAAGTTAATCTTCAGGTTAGAGAGCCGGCCATACACCTCAAACTCCTGTAGGAGATTCGCCAGCGAAGTGTGGGGTTTCGTGAGGGTGAACATAAGGTCATCCGCATAAGCCGAGATCTTATGCTGTGTTCCGCCCACCGTTATCCCAGATATGTTGGGGTTCTGTCTGATGTGGCAAAGGAAGGGCTCCAGTGACAGAGCAAAGAGCAGGGGTGAGAGAGGGCACCCCTGTCTGGTGCCGTTAGATATCGGGAATGGCTCTGATAACACCCCATTCGCTTTGACTCTGGCCGTAGGGCCAACGTAGGCAGCCCCCACCCATCGCATCATCCGCTCCCCCAGGCCTACGTGTCTCAAAGTTGCAAACATGTATTTCCAATTCACGCGGTCAAACGCCTTTTCGGCGTCTGTCCCTACGAGGACACAAGGTGTCTTGCTGCTAACTGCAACATGTAATAGGTTAAGGACTTTGGTGGTATTGTCCCTGGCCTCTCTCGTCGGGACGAATCCCACCTGATCCAAATGAACCAGTTGGGGAAGATGTTGCTGCAATCTGGAAGCCAGGACCTTGGTAAATACCTTAAGGTCTGCGTTAAGGAGGGAGATGGGGCGGTAACTTCCGCACAGAGATGGGTCCTTGCCCTCTTTCGGTATAACCGAGATCTGTGCCTGCAGCGTGGTGGTGTGAAACTGTTTCCCGGTACCGAGGCCATTGAACAACCCAACCATCCTTTGACCTAAAGATGGCAGCAAGGTCTTGTAATAGTGTGCGGTAAGGCCATCCGGGCCGGGGGCTTTGCCTAATTTAGTATTGCTGAGGGCAAGTTGGAGTTCAGGTAGGGTGATGGGTTCTTCTAGTAGTTCACGGATGTCGGTCGGTAGTGTGGTCATATGTGATCTATCAAGATATCCTGTCGTGGGGTCTAGCGCGTGTGTCGGCGTGTGCAGGTTATACAGGGCTTCATAAAATGTCCTAAATTCCTGGGTGATTTGGTGCGGTAGTGATGCCTTCAACCCGGCTGCGGAGACTACATGTGGGATGTAAGATGCTAGGCGTTGTGCCTGTAGGGTCTGGGCCAGAAGTCTGCCGCACTTGTTGCCCGACTCATATACCTTCCTCCGGCATCTCTGCATTGCCATCTTGGCTTTATGTTGCAGCATGTCGGTAATCTGTGAGCGGACTACATTTAGATCCGCCCCCAGATCGCCCGCCAGGGTTGTCTTATGTGCAGCCTCCAATGTCTGTAGCTTTGTGAGGAGTGCGTTCAGTTGTGCCGTCCGGGCCCGCTTTATTCTCGCCCCATGTTTTATAAGGACCCCTCTAATCACGGCTTTATGAGCCTCCCAGACCACCCCGACGTCACTGTCTGCTGTAGTATTAGTCTCAAAGTAGCGGTCTATTTCCGTCACCACATCCGCCAAGACCACTGGGTCTTGTAAGAGGCTTTCATTAAGCCTCCAGGTCGGGTTCTGTCCCGCCCGAACGTCGGACAGCGCGTATCTCATCCCTACCGGCGCGTGGTCTGACCACGTGATGGAGCCAATCGAGGTATCTTTAACCGCATGCAATTGGCCGTGGGGTACCAGGATGTAGTCAATGCGCGAATACGATTGATGGGGTTTGGAGTAGAAGGAGTAATCCCTCTCACCAGGATGAAAGAGCCGCCAAGTATCAATCAACTGCGCAGCATGAAGCGTCGCAACTATCCGTCCCCGAGCGTCTCGCGATGTAGACGACGTCCCCGCGGAGGTATCCTCTGGGGGAGAGAGGGGTATGTTCAGATCCCCTCCCAGGATAAGTTGTCCTTCCGTGTATCGCATAAGTCTATCTACAGTTTTCTTAATGAAAGTGTCCTGATGGACATTGGGGGCATACAAATTTGCTAACGTCACCCTACTGTTTCCGACGAGGCCTTTCAGGAACAGAAAGCGTCCCTCGCTGTCTGTCTGGGTGTCTTCAAGTCTCCAAGGTACCTTTGCCGAGATGAGGATGGAGACTCCTCTGGATTTGGCCTCTGAGTACGCCGAATGATAGACCAGGGGGTAGTATCTATTCTTAAGTAGTGGCAGTCTAATGTCCCTGAAATGCGTTTCCTGTATCATGACAATGTCTGCCTTCAGGCGACGCATGTCATGGAGTAACATCTTTCGCTTTTCGGGGATGTTCAAGCCCTTTACATTTAGGGATATGATGTTGAGTGGGTCCATGACCGCACCTTGTATAGGGGGGTTGGGGGAGGGGGTATTAAGGTAGGGGGGGTTGGTTGGTGTGAGTAAGAAGCAGAGAACAGTACACCAGGGAGAACTAGAAGAAGAAAGAGAGAATAGAATAGAACGCTGGCACTAGGTCGTGCAGCTACAGGGAGAACTAATATAGCCCTAACGGCTGTGGCGCTCGCCGGGGCCTCCGCTCAAAGGGTGACCCCGGGGTATAGAGCGCCGCCCTACTTGGGGAAGTGGGTGTGCAGAGCCAAGGTATAAGCTACCCGGCCCTCTCCCCCAGAATGTGTAAATGCAAAGTGTAACAAATATCGGTAATATGAATAAGGCTTAATTATACCAAAGAACTTACTCTCCAACAACACCTAGGAGCAGTGTAAGCAATACAACAATAGGCATAAGAAAAAAAGAAAAAAAAAACATCCCAAACTTAGTAGTGCAAAATAAGGTGCATATCGCTCCGCAGTCCCCCTCCCCCCTCCCAAGCAAACCAAAACCAACTGGTGCCCGTCCCCCACATCTCCCACCCAGTGGCAGGTCCAACTTTCCCAGGCATATTATGACGAGTGGCGTGGGGGGGATTCTCCGAACGGAAGTCAAGGCCCCCCCCACTCGATTCCAGCCGCTCCTTGTCAGTAAATCGTCATCCTCTAAGCGTTGTGGGGAGACTGCCATGGCCCCCTCCAAAAACAACAGCCCACACCCCTCAATAGGAGCATCCGTAGACAACCACCCTCCCCGAACCCCCCCCCCGGGCGGCCGGCACACTACCATCGTGCGTGTCTGCATCAATCAGTTCCATCGGTGCGGGGGGGTGAGGGGTGGTCCGGCAGGCACCACAAAGTACACCCGGTGCGTGTCATGGATCGGCCCGCGTCCCTGCACGCCTAAATCTGGCATACATGGCAAGGGGGTAACAAGGCAAGATAATGGGACGTGGTGGGGCAAAACAGGCCAGTGTGAACAGCGGGAGGAGTGGAGTGGAGATCAGAGACAGGGAGACATGGCCCTCAGCCTACTCACGCGGCTCCTCCCGCGATGCCGAACGGTTCCTCCGTCTTCCCCGTTGTTG
The DNA here is from genome assembly GCF_905171775.1 of Rana temporaria. NCBI lineage: Eukaryota > Metazoa > Chordata > Amphibia > Anura > Ranidae > Rana > Rana temporaria. Next base: position 174,921,445 of record NC_053493.1, read on the forward strand.
GCGACGTGGAGGGGGGCCTCGTCTTGCCGAGGGTCCGGAGCGCCCGGGAGGCCTCGGCAGCAGCTGCAGCCAGTTGGGTACCTGGATGGGTTCCGCCTCTAGAAAGTCGAATAGTGCCGGGAGGTCCGCCATCGTCTGCAGCGTGAAGGATCCAGAGTCTCCCCGGAAGGTCACCGACAGCGGGTATCCCCACCTGTATGTTAGGTCTTTCTGCCTAGCCAGGTCAAGCAAGGGACGTAGAAGGGCTCTTCGGCGTAGCGTCGCCCTGGAGAGGTCCGGGAGGATCCTAACGTGTGCGCCCGCAAGCTCCACGTCGCCAAGGTCCCAGGCTCGCCGGAGAATGTCCTCCTTCTGCGCGTAGCGATGGAGCCGGCAGATGACATCTCGCGGCCTGTCTGGTGATCGCGGCCCTAGTGCTCTGTGCGCGCGGTCCAGAATTATCGTCGCCTCCGGGTCTCCCAGCACGCCTCGGAACAGCCCCACGACCGTATCTCCGAGGGTCTCTCCCTCCGCACCCTCCGGGATTCCCCGCAGCCGCAAATTATTGCGGCGGCTACGGTCTTCGATGTCCTCCAGGTGGAGCTGTAGCTCCACTGCCGCGTCCCGGTGCATGTCCCTCGCGGTCTCCAGGGCCGCCACCCTCGCCTCCAAGGCCGTCACCGATGCCTCCCCCGTCGTCACCCGTTCCGTCAGTGTGGAAACCTCGCCACGGACCTCCTGGATGTCCCGGTTATGCGTTTCCTCCAGCCGGAGGATAAGAGACTCTATGTCTGACCGGGTCGGGAGGGCCTCAATGTCCGCGCGTGTTGGGAGGGCCAAAAGCAGAGTCCTTATTTCCTGGTCTTGCATCTCGTCGGCGGTTTGTTGGGTCTCGGGCAGCCCGGGGCTAGGCAAGCGGTGAAGCTGCTTCGGAGGCTCAACCACCGGGGGGGCTGTATTAGGTGAGCCCGCGCTGGCAGACGGCGAGGTGCCTCCCTGTGGGGATCCACGTGTTAGGCCTCGTGGTGCAGTTGCTCTGGTGCCCGGGGATCTGCTCTGTAGGCTGTGGAAATATTTATGAATTTCGCCTGGTCTTGCTCCAGAGGGTGCCTTGCGGTTAGTTGCCCTAGTGCTATACCTTCTAGCCGGGTGCATACCGATATTTCAGTGTATTTGCTGGGTTTTAGGGGATTCGGGCCGGGAGCTCACAGAAAGTGCTGCTTCACTCAGCCATGTCCAGGCCACGCCCCGGAATTCGCATATCTAGCTAATTTGCATACTCAATGCGGAATTCGACGGAAGCGCCATCTAGCGGCCAAAAGAAATTGCAGTTAAGATCCGACGGCGTAAGAGACTTATGCCTGTCGGATCTAATGGATATCTATGCGTAACTGATTCTAAGAATCAGGCGCATAGATACGATGGCTCGGATTAGGACTTACGACGGCGTACATGGCGCTGCGCCATCGTAAGTCCTTTCTGAATCTGGGCTACACTTCAATTACGTATGCTGGCTGCTGAACTCAAATGGAATAATGAGGCTCTTACCGCTACCTTCTGGCGAGGCCTATCTGAGCGTGTAAAGGATGAACTCACCACACTCCTACCACACTTGATGATTTAATCGCATTGAGCATTCAAATAGAAATTCAGATCCAGATCCAGTCATCTTCCTGCTGGCTGTCCAGCACTGGTAGTCCAAAGATATGAGAATGAGTTTGTGCTTGTTTCTTTATTGTGGCGGTAAAGGACATCGTTTGAACTCCTGTCCAGCTCGTCCAGGAAACTCCAGAGTCCAGGTCACTCTGAGGGAGGTGATCTAGACTGATCCTTTAATTCTGTCAGCTTCTCTCGTTTCACCCTACCCGTGTCTAATCATTGGGCTCAAAATGCCTATTAACTCTCTGCATATGTGGACTCTGGAGCAGCCGGGAATTTCATTGAACAATCTTTGGCTTGCGAGTTGGGCATCTCCTTTGTTGCCCTGGCTATACTGCTCTCCGTGAGCGCAGTAGATGGCTCCTTCTTGCCAATGAGCCCCATCCAGTTTAAAACCCCTCCTATTGCGTTACGCATAGGGGTTTGCATGGTGAGGAAACGTCTTTTCATAATTCTGCCTAAATCCTCCAGTCCCATCATTCTCTGCGTCCCATGGTTGCAGAAACACTCCCCGCATGTTGATTGGCACTCCAGACAAGTATTGGCTTGGGGCCCTCAGTGTTATGAACAATGTGTTTCCAAGGTACTACCACCTCCTTCAATCTCTCTGACCGAAACCTCCACAACTCCCATGTTGCCTTCCCAATATAAGTCTGCTGATCGCCATTGATCTGTTACCAGGGACCTCTCCTCCCCAAGACCGAGTCTACCCTCTATGTATCCCAGAGACACAAGCCATGTCTGAATACATTCAGGAAAACCTGCAAAAGGGTTTCATCAGGAAATCCAATTGCATTTTGCTCCATCCCACCATGTCTGACAGTGTCTTCTGGTACTCTCCTCGTGAGCAGGGGGAACCTGGGGGTCGTGACCTGGGGTCAGCTCGCAGCCAAGTCCAAACTCTTGTGAGGGGATCCCTGGCAGAATACCGACTGGCCCTTAGATTCCACGCCCTGTCACCTGCTTGCCTGTGGGCTCACACCAGTAGCACTGTGACAGGTTGTCTCAGTGGGGAGCATCGTTTAAAAAAACTATTAGATAAGCACCTGAATGACCACAACATACAGGTATATACAATGTAATACTGACATATAATCACACACATAGGTTGGATTTAATGGACTTGTCTTTTTTGAACCTCATCTACTATGTAACTATGTAAGGTCTCGGGATTACAGTGGAAAGGTTAATGGAACTTACCACTCCTGGGCCAGGTGCAACTCACATCTAGAAGCTTAGGGACACTGTGGGCCAGATCCACGTACCTCTGCGCTGGGCGCAGTGTATCTAAGATACACTTCGCTCCCGTAACTTTTTTTTTCCCAATCCTCAAAGAATTTGCGCCGTAAGTTATGGCGGCGTAGTGTATCTTTGGCGGCGTAAGGGCGCGGGATTCAAATGGATTTAATGGGGGCGTGTTTTATGTAAATACGTTGTGACCCGACGTAAACAATGTTTTTTTTAACTGCGCGTGCTCCGTCCCTGGGGGTATCCCAGTGCGCATGCTTGAAATTAAACCGGAACCAGCCAATGCTTACGACGGTGACGTCATTCTATGCAAATTCCTATTCGCAAATGACTTATGCCGGGTACACACGAGAGGATTTATCCGCGGATACGGTCCTCCGGACCGTTTCCGCGGATAAATCCTCTGAGGATTTTGATCCGATGGAGTGTACACACCATCGGATCGAAATCCGCGCCGAATTCCCATCGCGATGACGTGTCGCGCCGTCGCCACGATGATGACGCGGCGACGTGCGCAACGCTGTCATATAAGTAATTCCACGCATGCGTCGAATCATTACGACGCATGCGAGGGATGGGTTCGGACGGATCGATCCGGTGAGTCTACAGACCACCGGATCGATCCGCTGGAGCCGATTCCAGCGGATAGATTTCTTAGCATGCTAAGAAATTTTTATCCGCTGGAAATCGGTCGTCCCGAAATATATCCGCGGATAAATATCCGCTGGATCGTACACACCAGCGGATCTATCCGCTGAAACCGATCCGCGGATCAATTTCAGCGGATCGATCCTCTCGTGTGTACGGGGCCTTACGCAAACAACGTAAAAAATTCAAAATTGGACGCGGGAACGACGGCCATACTTAACATTGAGTACGTCTCATAATAGCAGCTTTAACTATACGTCGGAAAAAGCCGAACACAAACGTCGTAAAAACAATGCGCCGGCCGGACGTACGTTCATGGATCGTCGTAACTAGCTAATTTGCATACTCGACGCGTAATTTGACGGAAACGCCACCTAGCGGCCGCCGAAAAATTGCAGCTTAGATCCGACGGCGTACTAAGACGTACGCCTGTCGGATCTAGCCGAGATGCCGTCGTATCTTGTTTTGAAGATACAAAACAAAGATACGACGCGCAAAATTTGAAATTACGCGGCGTATCAAGAGATACGCCGGCGTAATACCTTTGTGGATCTGCCCCTGTGTCTGCAGTTAAAATCCATTATCCATTATCAAAGGTAAATTACTATGCTGTGGATATGTCTGATGCAGTTCAGAGACAAGACACGCTAGAGTAAAATATAGTTTTAAAAAAACGTAACATTACGGAGATCTCAGAGCTTTTGAGAAGGATCCTGATCAGAGAACAGGGACTGAGCATACCATTCGGGCAGGAGTTGCCATTTCTGCTTGAAGTATGGAGAAACAGGAAATGTTTAAGTAATTGAAACTCAAGATAGAGAATAATTACATTTTTACAGCCAGTTTCAAGCTAGCAGTAGATATTGAGAAATTTTGGGGTATGTGTAAGCCTATATATATTAATATTCAAACAAATAAAAGTGGAACTTGCCATACAACATATAATATTGTTGGTTATTTTAAATAATTAATAATAAATGAAGGCAGATGATGATATGATAGAGTTGATTCTTATAAATGTTGTTTTATGGGTGCACTTCATCCTCTATTATTGGAGAATGCATATTGCTATATTTGCATTCCATATTCAGCGAGTCTGAGAGACTTGCTGGATTGGAGAGTGAATGTTGAGAGGGGTTTAGTTCAAAGAAGTTAACTGTATAGATTGAAAGCATGTTATTACATGTTTATTGCTTAAAAGGTTGCAACTGCTGTTAGTCTATTCATGGAATGTGTTGGGCACATATTAAGCCCATACCCAATGCATAGTTAATTGGAATCATAAAAGGGAAATGTGACGTCACTATTAAATTACATGTTTGTGCTGTTTTTTTTTTTTTTTTAGGAATCTGATCAGATACTTAAATAGGCTAAGAATGTTTAAGATAATTGCAAGATACAAATTTTAAAGAGGAACATTTCACCTTATACATGGGGTATTTTGATTACTTTAGCTAGAGTCTGACTTTAAGGCAGGGGTGGGGAACCTGCGGGCCGCGAAATCATTCCATCCGGCCCCCCATGGGTTTGTAAAACAGCGCCGCCGATTGTCACTATGGAGCGGAGTAAATGTATTGCTAAACACACTGACAATGAATGAATGATCATGGCGATCATTCATTCATTGTCGGTGTGTTTAGCAATACATTTACTCCGCTCCTGCGGCCGCCCCCGTTAGCCGGCGCCAGCCTCCAGCCAATAGGATGATTGCACTGCAGCTGATGAGCTGCTCGCCTTGGTTTACAGCCCCGCCCGGCGGCGGCGCCCGTCCTGGCGGCGTGACGTCACTCACGGCAGGCGGGGATTACCATTCATGGCTGGGAGGAGCATAGAGAGGACGAGCCAGCGCCACCGACGAGGAACCATTTCTACAGCAGCAAGTAAGCCATAAATATGCTGACCGGATCATGACATACGGCGTATTTTTTTTAATATGCAGCATAGCAGCGGGGGGAGGGGGTAAATGTCCTGCACAGTGCACAGGACATTAATACATAACTTACCATGACCAGTGCAGGACATTTACCCCCCCCCCCCACATGCTGCATATTAAAAAATGCAGCATGTCGGGGGGGGGGGGGGAAATGTCCTGCACTGGTCATGGTAACTTATGTATTAATGTCCTGTGCACTGTGCATGACATTTACCCCCGCCGCTATGCTGCATATTAAAAAAATCACAGACAGTCATCAAAGTTAATAATCTTCAGACTACATCATTCTGTATGCAGTCTGAAGACTATTAACTGTGATGACTGTCTGTGATTTTTTTAATATTCAGCATGGCGGTGGGGGGAGGGGGTAAATGTCCTACCTACACAGTTGCACTGGTCATAGTAACTCATGTGTTAATGTCCTGCACTGTGAGTTACCATGACCAGTGCAGGACATTTACCCCCTCCCCCCATGCTGCATATTAAAAAAAAATCAAATGTCATTAGGGGAAAGTTCTTATCTTTATTCCGCAGTTCTGATTCCCGACAATTTAATCTCCCCACGTCCTCTTCTATACAGATACCCTGGCTGAGTAATGTAATTGCCGAGAACCTCTGCACAAGGATTACTCCGCCTGAGCCCGAAAATCATCAAATAGTCCCTGCAGAGTAATCCTTGTGCTGCTGATCCCAGCAATTACATTACTCAGTGTATCTGTATAGAAGAGGACATTGGGGCTCAGATTAAATTGTCCGAACTGCTGTATAAGGATAAGAACTTTCCTCTACCAACTTTAACTACTAGTGTTCTTCCACCAGCTAAGCCACAGTACAGTTTGAATCATGTGTCCGGGTTGAAGGCGGAAGGAGACCCGGACACATGATTCAAACCCCGTACTGTCTGGGTCAATCCTGTACAGGTGGCAACCCTAGGTAAATGTCCTGCACTGGTCAATGATCATGGTAACTCATGTATTAATGTCCTGCACAGTGCAGGGTGCTGTGTAATGTAAAGGGGTCTAGTGATGCAGGGTGCTGTGTAGTGTAAAGGGTCCAGTGATGCAGGGTGCTGTGTAATGTAAAGGGTCCCTAGGTACAGGGTGCTGTGTAATGTAAAGGGGTCCAGTGATGCAGGGTGCTGTGTAATATAAAGGGGTCCAGTGATGCAGGGTGCTGTGTAATATAAAGGGGTCCAGTGATGCAGGGTGCTGTGTAATATAAAGGGGTCCAGTGATTCAGGGTGCTGTGTAATATAAAGGGGTCCAGTGATGCAGGGTGCTGTGTAATATAAAGGGGTCCAGTGATGCAGGGTGCTGTGTAATGTAAAGGGGTCCAGTGATGCAGGGTGCTGTGTAATGTAAAGGGGTCCAGAGGTGCAAGGTGCTGTGTAATGTAAAGGGGTCCAGTGATGCAGGGTGCTGTGTAATGTAAAGGGGTCCAGTGATGCAGGGTGCTGTGTAATGTAAAGGGGTCCAGTGATGCAGGGTGCTGTGTAATGTAAAGGGGTCCAGAGGTGCAAGGTGCTGTGTAATGTAAAGGGGTCCAGTGATGCAGGGTGCTGTGTAATGTAAATGGGTCCAGTGATGCAGGGTGCTGTGTAATGTAAAGAGGTCCAGAGGTGCAAGGTGCTGTGTAATGTAAAGGGGTCCAGTGATGCAGGGTGCTGTGTAATGTAAAGGGGTCCAGAGGTGCAAGGTGCTATGTAATGTAAAGGGGTCCAGTGATGCAGGGTGCTGTGTAATGTAAAGGGGTCCAGTGATGCAGGGTGCTGTGTAATGTAAAGGGGTCCAGTGATGCAGGGTGCTGTGTAATGTAAAGAGGTCCAGAGGTGCAAGGTGCTGTGTAATGTAAAGGGGTCCAGTGATGCAGGGTGCTGTGTAATGTAAAGGGGTCCAGTGATGCAAGGGGGGGGCACGTTTAATCTCCGCTAGCGGTCGAAGAAAGGGTTAAATGCGACTGTGTATCGCTGCTGCCGAAGCGCCCCCCCCTGAAAAAATGTTTGACCAAATATAACAGGCTAATTTTTAAGTTGATAATTTTGTACAGCCCCCGAATGATGTTACAAAAATCCAAATGGCCCTTGGCAGAAAAAAGGTTCCCCACCCCTGCTTTAAGGAATGTTTTAATTGTGTAATTGCCTATCCTTACATTGAAGCTTTGGAAGTTTTTTTTTTTGTTTTCAATAATCAACAAATCTGCTATATTTTGGATTGAGATAATTGCCGTGGGCTCCAAAGTGTTCAATAAATGGCATTATGGTTTTATAGAATTTTTGATTTTTACCTTTTTTAGTAATACAAGTTTAAGAATATTATAATTAAGAAGTAGAAATCCTTCGATTAAAAAAAATTGATTTTTAATAACAGCTTACCTGTAAAATCCTTTTCTAAGCGCTAATTTCATATCCACTCCTAGCTGGCAAAAGGCAAGAATCCTACTTATGTCATATTTTTTGAGGATTCCATTTCTTAGTTTCACACCATGAAACATATGCTTTCCAGACTCTATAGTAGATAAGCCTGGAGGCTGGCTTTCTGACATTAATAAGTGTAGAAAGCACTGGACCCGAGATCCCTCGTTTCTTCAGAATGTGGGTCTCAGTAGCCAGACCTTCAAATTTTGCTTTTGTAAGGAATTATGGAACACTGGATCTGCCGTTTAAGTCTTGCGTGTGCCCATGGGATTTGAATTTGGTATTATCTGTTTTACAGAAGCTACCTTTTGAACCATTACACCATGCTTCTTAAGTCTTTTTGACAAAGAAACAGTTTTTTTTCTTGTAGCCATATCTTCGGCAAGAATTGGAGGTTCTTTCTGTAAAGAATCATATCTGATTATTCATGATGACAGGGTGGTGCTGCGTCCCCACCAAACTTTTTTACCTAAGGTGGTTTCAGGATTTCATCTAAATCAAGATATAGTCCTACCGTCTTTTTTTCATGATCTGCAGTCTGCGGAGGAAGAAGGTCCAGAGATGTTGTAAGAGCGGTGAAAGTTTATCTGCCAGCTACGGCTCAGATACAAAAGACTGATTGTCTGTTTATTCTGCCAGGGCCCAGGCAGCGTCAAAATCTACTATTGCAGATTGGATTTGACAAGTCATTATTCAGGCCTATGGTTAGGAAAGAAGATTCCTCCTTTTCAGGTGAAGGCGCACTCGGCCAGATCAGTTGGTGCTTCATGGGCAGTGCATCACCAGGCCTCCATGGCTCAGATCTGTAAGGCTGCAACTTGGTCTTAGGTCCATACATTTACCAAGTTCTACCAGGTAGATGTGAGAGGGTATGAGGGTACGCCTCGGGGCGTAGTGTGTTGCAGGCAGCAGTATGGATCCTCTTTCCTGATGGCGGTCTTATTTCTGATCTGTGTCCCCCCTCAATTTTAGCATTGCTATGGGACATCCCATTAAGTATTTAAGGCTCTGTGTCCCGTGATGTATGATCAAGAATATAGGATTTTTTTTTTTTTAAATCAAAATGACGTTTATTGAGCATAGAGCAAGGGTGGTTACAGACAGTGCAGTAAAATATAGGATTTTTTAATACAGCTTACCTGTAAAATCCTTTTCTTGGGAATACATCACAGGACACAGAGCTTCCACCCCTCTTCGGAGTTAACGTGGAACACTAATTGCTTTGCTACAAAACTGAGGGACTCTCCATTTGGGAGGGGTTATATAGGGGAGGAAATCAATTTTAATTGGGTTAACCAGTGTCCAATCACCTGTGGTGACTACAAAACCCATTAAGTAATTAAGGCTCTGTGTCCCGTGATGTATTCCCAAGAAAAGGATTTTACAGGTAAGCTGTAAATCCTATTATCCCATGAGATAACTATCTCTTTGTGTACTTTTTAAACACTTAGGGCCAGATTCACGTACAATTGCGCCGGGGAAACGTAAGCCATTTAAGTTACACCGCTGTAAGTTTTCAGGTTTAGTGCTCGATCCACAAAGCACTTACCTGGAAACTTGCGGCGGTGTATCGTAAATGCGTCCGGCGCAAGGCGGGCCAAATAGAATGGGGCGAGTACCATTTAAATTAGGCGCGCTCCCGCACCGGACGTACTGCGCATGCTTTCCCGACGTGCTTTGCGCGAAATTACGACGAGCCGACGTTTTGTGAATCGCGACGTGAAAAAAGATTTACACCGGGAATTTTATTTATTTTTTTTTAAATTCAAAAGCGACGCGGGAAAGACAGGCATACTTTAACATGGTGGAGTTTTTTTACACCATGTTAAAGGTGCCCTATCTTTGCGACGGAAATCTAACACTCGCGACGATGTAACAACGGGAAAAATCTTCGTGGATCGCCGTAACTCCTAATTTGCATACCCGACGCTGGTTTACGACGCAAACTCCCCCCAGCGGCGGCCGCGGTACTGCATCCTAAGATCCGACAGTGTAAGTCCATTACACCTGTCGGATCTTCTGCCTATCTATGCGTAACTGATTCTATGAATCAGTCGCATAGTTAGAAACAGAGATACGACGGCGTATCAGGAGATACGCCGTCGTATCTCTTTTGTGAATCTGGCCCTTAGATACTTTACTAATCAAATAATACATTGTGCATTCATTAAACACAATACAACCACTTTCTCATTCATTCAATGTTTCCATATATTCCCCTCAAACACCCTTTCCCATTTTTTTTTAACTCCATATCTCACCCGAAGTATATATAAAAATGTTTCCTAGTTGTAGCTTAGTACATAGGATTACACAACCTTAAGTTACTTCCCTTTTTCTTTCCTAACCACAATTCCTCTGATGTTGCACTTTAAATGCATAACTTCCTCTTATTTTTCTTTCCATACCTTGGATTCCTACTTCTTTTCTTTATCGTACACCACGGGACACAGAGCCTTAAATCATTACACCAGAGGTGATTGGACACTGGCACAACCAATCAAAGACAGTTCACCTCCATATAACCCCCTCCCATAAGGGAAGTATCTTATTTTTTTTGCCAGTGTCTAAGGTGTTGGACGCGAGTAAGATGTTCTCAAGGAAGCTCTGCCAAAGAGACCCTATGTGGGTAGAGAGCTACGCTGTGGGTCCATCCAAGACACTTAATTTTATTACTCCAAAACTGGATGGTATCCGGACCTCGTGGATGAGGTGTCGCCTGTATTGTCTCTCTTCGGAGGACTGGGCTCTGGGGTCCAGCACTTTCACTATATACGCTAAAAGTCTTGGGAGAGTCTTTTACAAGGCCCAGGGAAGAGGTCTTTAAGTAGGAACCCATACCCCTGAAGGTTGGTACGCAGACCCCGTCGTGATGGGGGAAGATTGGTATCTGCTTGGCAGAAAACCTGCGGCAGGGACAAGGTGAGTTAGGAAAAGGTCCTAAGTTTTAAACTTAAAGCGGGGGTTCACCCTATCGACGGGGAAAAAAATTTTTTTTTTTCTTTTACCTTAAAATCAGGCATTGTAGCGCGAGCTACAGTATGCCTGTCCCGAATTTTTTACCCCCGTACTTACCTTGTAGTCGTCCATCGAAGATACCGGGGAATGGGCGTGCCTATGGAGACGGAGGATGATTGACGGCCGGCTCTGGCGCGTCACGCTTCTCCGGAAATAGCCGAAATAGGCTTGGTCTTCACGACGCGTGCGCATAGCCTGTGCGCAGGCGCCGTGAAGAGCCGAGACCTACTCCGGCTGTCTTCGGGGAGAGTGATGTGCCAGGGCCGGCCGACAATCATCCTCCCTCTCCATAGGCACGCCCATTCCCCGCGGGAGCCGAAATCTACGATGGGCGACTACAAGGTGAGTACGGGGTTAAAAAAATCGGGACAGGCATACTGTAGCTCGCGCTACAATGCCTGTCTCGATGGTAAAATGTGTCGGGGGGGGGTGAACTACCGCTTTAAGGACCTTTCCTATTTAGAGTGGGTGTAATTTTTGAAACCGCCACTGGGGGAGCAAAGAGCTGAGTTCTGACTCACCAAGCTCCAAAGCAGTGTCAGTCTAAGCGACAGCACACTCCTACCGCTGCAAGCTCTGCCATAGACATTGTCCTCCTCCTCCTTTTAGATAAGACTGGAGGATCTCCCAACACAGGAGAGTGCCATTAACCGCACAGGGGTGCGGAGGATGCCATTAGGATGCACGCACGGGGGCATGCTTTATGACGATCTCAATGGGAGGGGGCGGGCCTGAATAGGCACGAGGGCGCGCATGGGTGCGTGGGGCACGCTTTATAATGGCAGCCAGGCAGGAAGGAACAACCTCACATGTCTGGAGCTTCCCTGCAAGGGACACAGCAGCGTTTAAAGGGTATGTAAGATCTCCATGTGGTTGGCTGGGCACTCCCAAAGGATAAGACACCCACTCTGGCATGAAACTGCGTGTTATTAGTTGCATACTTATATGTAGATTGCTAAACTAGCACAGTAGTATATGCATTTGTTGGTACCTTGGCTTTGCTTGGCATTATGTCTTCTCAATTAAGAGGCTCTGGGAGAAGCAAAAAAGCATCGCCGCCAAAGACAGGAGACTCTAGCCGCGGCTGCTCAGTACCTTCCTCTCCTGTAATACCTGATTTATTTATACAGGGTAAACTATTACCTCTATCAGGAGTTGCAGCCTCTCCTGTGGTACCGGTGCCCGCATATGTCACTGAAGACACTTTGGCAAGAGCCCTAAACAATTTAGAAGGGAGAATCACTGCGTTAGTCGCAAAATCCTCAGAAAGGGACAAAAAGCGAAGCAGGTCTCCTCCTGTTGTGTTGGATCTCCTTGTAGAAAGATCTGAGGAGGATGAGGACCCATCAGGGGATGAGGACTCAGTGGGATCCGAGCTATCAGAGGAACCTTTTTCTGCCTCGCAGGTTCTAAAGTTACAGGTGCAATATTACAATGAAGCGATGCGCTCCACTTTCAGATTACCCTCTAAGGAGTTAACTTAAAGGGGAGTTTCAGGCTTTTTTAATGTTTATTAAAAGTCAGCAACTTCAAAAAGTGTAGCTGCTGGCTTTTAATAAACAGACGCTCACCTGCTCCTTGGTCCAGCGACGCGTCGGCCGGAGCTCCGCTCCCCCCCCCCCCTCCGGGCGGCGTCTTCATTCTTTTTTAAAATAAATTATTTTCTTTTTATTTAAAAATTTGCTCTTGTGGTACACTCTGTGCTTTCAATAACATCCAAAAAATATATTAAACATTAAAATACATTTAAGAAATTTTCCATAAAACATTATTTTTATAATCAACTGTGTAGCCTTTTGTGTATTATTTAAATTTTCCTTTTCCTTCTTCCCTCCCCCCTCTCCCCTCTCCCCCCTCCTACCCCTTCACCCTCAGTCATCACCTTTTTTATACCTTATTGGCCCAGATTCTCAAAGGGCTTACGACGGCGCAACGCCATTAGAATCAGTTACGCATAGATATCCCTTAGATCTGACAGGCGTAAGGCTCTTACGCTGTCAGATCTTAAATGCAATTTTTTTTTCTCGCCGCTAGGTGTCGCCTCGTCGTTTTCCCCGTCGTCCATGCAAATTAGCTATTTACGTGAGATTCCCGAACGTACGCGTGGTCGACGCAGTGAATTGCTATATGAGGGGTAAGTTTACGAAGGTCCGTCGTATGCCATGTTAAGTATGGCGTCGGGTCAGCGTTGTCTTTTTCCGTCGTTTTCCTAAGTCGTCCGCGAATACGACTTTACGTCAATGACGCTCACGTCGGCGTCATTGATGTTTTCTGTCTTGAGCTGGAGCATGCGCACTGGGCTATTTTTCTGCCCGGCGCATGCGCAGTTCGGTCGGCGCGGGGGCGCGCTTAATTTAAATACAAGCCGCCCCCTTTGAATTACGCGGCCATTTACACAAATTACGGAGCAAGTGCTTGGAGAATACGGCACTTGCTCCAGTAATTTGCGACGGCGTAGTGTAAATGGCTTGCCCATTGTGTCTAAGTGTCTTTTCCTTCTGCCCCCAGGTATCTCTAGGGTCTAGTGCGTATGCTTTATCTCATTTAGATTATGCTTTTTTTACTCCTTTCTGTTTCTCTCATGACCCCCACTAGGCTCCCCATCTCTGGAGTCTATCCATTACCAGTTGTGGTGGCGCAAGACTGGCATCCTCCAGCAATGGTTGCCATATAAGATCAAACCTGCTTGTTTCCCCCCTATGACTATATGACAATCTTTCTCTTAGAAGTAGGGAGTTTACATATTGGATCCACTGTCTCCCTGTGGGTGACCCTGGTGCCATCCAATGTCGTGCAATAAGTTTTCTAGCAATCTGGTTATCATGAGATACATTCCTTTTGAAAACAGCTCAGCATCTATAGCACCAAGTAGGTACACCAAGGGATCTAAGGGGACTGGTACCTGAGCCAGTCTAATTATGCACTGGGAGACTTCCTCCCAATACCGATGTAATTTTGGACATCTCCATATTAGATGTATAAAGTCCCCCTAATGTACTTTACACGTTGGGCATTGGGGGGGGAGTCTCCCCCCCCCCCACTTATCCATCTGCACTGGTGTTCTATATGCCCGAGTGGTAGATAGCACCGTAGATAGCAGTTTCATATAGATTTTTTATATTAATCCTCTCCGGTCATCCGTTCCATGGATTTCATCCATCAGGGGTGATGACACTATTGTTAGTGATTGTGTTGTTTGTTGTGCCTGCAAAGCGTGTCAAATTTGGATGTATTGATAAAACCCCCTTGGATTTAACTGGAATTCCTGACACAGCTGTTCATATGTTTTTAATGCCTCCCCCTCATACAGCTGTGCAAAAAAAAAATCCCTTTCTCTTTCCATAGGGTAAATCCCCTTAGTTCCTGTAGTTCCAGGTATCTCGGGCAGTGGCGGAACTACCGCCATAGCGACCCACGCGGGCGCTATGGGGCCCGCAGCCGAGTGAGGATCAGGGGGGCCCGGTGAAGGGAAGAGAGAGGAGAGGAAGAGGCGAGCTGAGGGCCCCATGGCCACTAGGGGGCCCCATCAGGGTTGCCAGCCTTGGTAAAAGCAGGGACAGTTTGTTGGAATCAGTGTTTTTTGACATCTATCACTGAAATGGCCACTACCAACATAATTTTGATGTACAAATCTCCACTGCCTTCTCAGCCAATGGGAGCACAGTGTACACGCCCCCTTGTCCAGCGCGGCTTTTTTGACATACGAGCAGGAGATGCCGACTGCTGGAGAGATGAGAGGGAGGAGGGGACAGCCTGCAGTGTGGGGTGGATTGCTGCCTCATAAATGGTAAGTTGGCTGAGCTGGAAGAATTGTATTATCAGTGCTTACCTATCCTGGTTAAGAGGGGGAGGGGGGAAGCTGTGTAGCAGCAGGGCTCCTCTTGCTGTTAGATGGTTTTTCTGTGTGTGAGAAGTGCCATGCTTCTGGGAGAAGGATGTGCTGAACTTCTCCAATCTCTGCTACATCTCCCTACTCATCACCTGCCCACCAGTACACAGGCACAGCCTCCTCTCCTGTATTACCACATGCTATGTCTGTGAGCTGCTGGGGCACTACAAGTACCAGCATGGCAGAAGGGGCAGCAGCAGTGTGTTCTATCAGGATGATTTTTGGAAAAAAAGTGCTGGTGTGTGTATATATCGATAAATATATATCTATATATACACACACACCAGCACTTTTTTTCCAAAAATCATCCTGATAGAACACACTGCTCCTGCCCCTTCTGCCATGCTGGTACTTGTAGTGCCCCAGCAGCTCACATGTGGCAATACAGGAGAGGAGGCTGTGCCTGTGTACTGGTGGGCAGGTGATGAGTAGGGAGATGTAGCAGAGATTGGAGAAGTTCAGCACATCCTTCTCCCAGAAGCATGGCACTTCTCACTATATATATATATATATATATATATATATATATATATATATATATATATACATACATACATATACACTGTGTATGTATACAGTGCATGTGTGTGTGTATACCAGGGGGCGGTCCATCCATTAAGGGCACCACCCCCTCTATGTAGAATGTATGGATTCATGCATTGCATGAATCTATCCATGGCCACCCCCAATTCAGGTGTCCATCCCCTTTTAGGACGCTGGGTGCCTAAATTGCAGGGGGGGGGGTTTGAAGCACCTGATTAGAGCCCTAGGCTCTAATAGGCTTCACATTAGGGTGGGCTTGGAGCGCAGAGCACTCAGAGCCCATCCAGGTGGGTTTAGAAAAGCAAATTAATGTTTGCTTTTCTAACAATGAAGCGGCTCTCCGCCAATCAGGAAGTGCGGGTCTGATACCCATCATGTGATTGGCTGAAAGGACAGGCGCTCCTATTGGACGCCTAGCAGGAGAAAAGAAGAGGTGCAGGGAGTAAGCAGCTCGCCGCTGCCCGTCCCACATCTCACCGCCGTCACCCACTGCCTGACCTGCCACCAAGATGGGGCAAGTGTCGGTCAGACAACAGGGGGGGGTGCTGAGGGTCACAGCGGCTGCATTTAATGGCACGGTGGCTGCATCTGTGCTCCATCAAATGCAGCCAACTGTGCCCCATGTGGGGGGGGGGGCTGAGGGTCACAGTTGGCTGCATTTGATGGGGCACAGTTGGCTGCATTTGATGGGGCACAGTTGGCTGAATTTCATGGGGCACAGTTGGCTGCATTTGATGGGGCACAGTTGGCTGCATTTGATGGGGCACAGTTGGCTGCATTAGATGGGGCACAGTTGGCTGCATTAGATGGGGCACAGTGGCTGCATTTGATGGGGCACAGTGGCTGCATTTGATGGGGCACAGTGGCTGTATTTGATGGGGCACAGTGGCTACATTAGATGGGGCACAGTTGGCTGCATTAGATGGGGCACAGTGGGCTGCATTTAATGGCACAGTGGGCTGCATTTGATGGAACACAGTAGGCTGCATTTGATGGGGCACAGTTGGCTGCATTTGATGGGGCACAGTTGGCTGCATTTGATGGGGCACAGTGGCTGCATTTGATGGGGCACAGTTGGCTGCATTTGATGGGGCACAGTTGGCTGAATTTGATGGGGCACAGTTGGCTGCATTTCATGGGGCACAGTTGGCTGCATTTCATGGGGCACAGTTGGCTGCATTTCATGGGGCACAGTTGGCTGCATTTCATGGGGCACAGTTGGCTGCATTTCATGGGGCACAGTGGCTGCATTTGATGGGGCACAGTGGTTGCATTTGATGGGGCACAGTGGCTGTATTTGATGGGGCACAGTGGCTGTATTTGATGGGGCACAGTTGGCTGCATTTGATGGGGCACAGTGGCTGCATTTGATGGGGCACAGTTGGCTGCATTTGATGGGGCACAGTTGGCTACATTTGATGGGGCACAGTGGCTGCATTTGATGGGGCACAGTTGGCTGAATTTGATGGGGCACAGTTGGCTGAATTTGATGGGGCACAGTTGGCTGCATTTCATGGGGCACAGTGGGCTGCATTTAATGGCACAGTGGTCTGCATTTGATGGAACACAGTTGGCTGCATTTGATGGGGCCCAGTGGCTGCATTTGATGGGGCACAGTTGGCTGCATTTGATGGGGCACAGTTGGCTGCATTTGATGGGGCACAGTTGGCTGCATTTGATGGGGCACAGTTGGCTGAATTTGATGGGGCACAGTTGGCTGAATTTCATGGGGCACAGTTGGCTGAATTTCATGGGGCACAGTGGCTGCATTTCATGGGGCACAGTGGTTGCGGGGCACAGTGGCTGTATTTGATGGGGCACAGTGGCTGTATTTGATGGGGCACAGTTGGCTGCATTAGATGGGGCACAGTTGGCTGCATTAGATGGGGCACAGTGAGGCTGCAATTGTTTGCCCATGAGAGGCTTCTGGTGAATTTAGTGGGTCACGAACTCTAAGCCACTCAGCATGTCACGGAGCTTGGTGCCTCTCCGCATGGGTTTGCCCACATTCATGTTGCATAAAAAAAGATGGCGGCCATCTCTAAGCCTGGGGGCCCCATAATCTCCTATTGCCCGGGGGCCCCATGAGTTGTCAGTCCGCCCCTGGCTGTCCATATCAGCAGAGAGCGGAATTGCCCGCTGTAACACCTTTCATTAGAACTTCCAGTGTTCCCGGGGCTCACGTCACATAGCTCCACCTCTTGGTCCGGCACCTTTGATCGACAGATTGCCGGTCCAGTGTCAGACATGTGACGTCATCAAAGGCGTTGGGCTAAGAGGTGGGGTTATGTGACGATGAGCCCCGGGAAGACGGGAAATTCAAATGAAAGCTATTACAGCGGGCAATCCCGCTCTCTGCTAATCCGGCCGGCTTGCCTCTTCCTCTGCACAGGTGAGGCTGTATTTGGCACAGGCAGGCCAGGCTGTATTGGGCACAGGCAATGCTGTATTGGGCAAAGGTCACGCTATATGGGGCACAGGCAGTTCAGACTGTATTGGGCACAGGCAGGCCAGGCTGTATTGGGCACAGGCAACGCTGTATTGGGCACAGGTAATGCCGCATTGGGCACAGGTAATGCCGCATTGGGCACAGGCAATGCCGTATTGGGCACAGGTCACGCTGTATGGGGCACAGGCAGGCCAGGCTGTATGGGGCACAGGCAGGCCAGGCTGTATGGGGCACAGGCAGGCCAGGCTGTATGGGGCACAGGCAGGCCAGGCTGTATGGGGCACAGGCAGGCCAGGCTGTATTGAGCACATGCAGGCCAGGCTGTATTGGGCACGGGCAGCGCTGTATGGGGCACAGGTCACGCTGCATGGGGCACAGGTCACGCTGCATGGGGCACAGGTCACGCTGCATGGGGCACAGGTCACGCTGCATGGGGCACAGGTCACGCTGTATGGGGCACAGGTCACGCTGTATGGGGCACAGGTCACGCTGTATGGGGCACAGGTCACGCTGCATTGACACTAGGGCGGCTCTGGGGGGCCCCATACAACATTTTGCTATGGGGCCCTGTGATTTCTAGTTACGCCCCTGATCTCGGGTTATGTCATATCGGTGTATAAGGCAGCAAACCGGTTCTCCCCAAAGCTTTCTGTGTCTCCCCCAATACCCTTTTGAGAAGAGTACCTATCCGAGCAGAGTATGGTATACTGGGCAGATCAATTTCCAAATGCGATGATGCCTTTAATGTAGGGACAGATATAGTCACCAAATTGCATATATGGTCCTCACTCATTTCCCGCCCCCAGCCCGCCAACTGCTGAAGCTGAAAATACATTTTAGGTTGGGGGACTGCCAGGCCTCCTCTGTCTTTTCTATACTGAAGGGTAGCTAAACTTATCCTGGCTACCTTCTTCTTCCAAATTAGATCCCTCATTAGTGTATCAATTTGTTTAAACTATGTGTTTGTGATCCATATAGGTGAATTGTGAAAGACGTATAAGAGCTATGGTGCCCATACCATTTTTATTAAATTTGCCCGTCCTACCACTGACAATGGGAGCTTACACCAGCTATTACATTTCTCCTTCTGTCTTTCCAACAGAGGGCCCAGATTCAACCAAAGGTACTCGGCCGGGTCTGGGGATACCACCACTCCCAGATATTTAAAGCTATTGGTTATCATAATCTGTTCTGCTCCAGCTGGCAGGGGCTCCCATAACTTATCTATGGACATTAGGGTTGGTTTAGACCAGTTGATGGCAAAACCCGAAAAACTTCCGAAGTCGCCTATTATCCCCATCACTGCCCGCAGCGAGTCGGCCGAGTCACCTAAATAGACAAACGCATCATCCACAGCGATATTTTGTCTTCCCTCTGGCCCCTACGAAACCCCACCACCTCTGTAACAGTGCGGATCATAATGGCCATAGTCTCGACCGCTAGTGCGAACAGCAATGGGGACAACGGCACCCTTGCCGGGTCCCTCTATATAAGTCAAATGCAGGTGTGAGGTTATTATTAATGCAGAGTCTAGCTCTGGGTTTGGAATAAAGCACCTTTACCCATTCTATGAACCTACTCCCCAGTCCAAATCTTGCCAGGATCTCCAGGAGGTAGGGCCACTCCACACTATCGAACGCCTTTGCGGCGTCCAGTGACAGAACGGCCCTACCTCCCGGATTATCCACCAGCACCTGTAAGTTCATATATAGTTGCCGTATGTTATCCGCCATAGAGCGATTGGGTATAAAACCCGACTGGTCCAAATGTACCAGTTTGTCAATTACCCGAGATAACCTTGTGGCCAAAATTTTAGCCAGGAGCTTGACATCTGCATTCAATAAGGAGATCAGACGATAAGAATCCAGCAGGAGCCTCTTTTCCCGGCTTTAATACTACTATGATTATCTCCTCCTGCATGCTATCTGGTAAGATACCAGTTTCAGCTACCTCCTGCAAAGCCTGTAACAAAGGAGGCAGTAGAATCTCCCCATAATATGAGTACACCTCCACCGGTATACCGTCTGGTCCTGGGGACTTATGGTGCGGGGCCCCTTCCAGGGCTTCCTTTAGCTCCGTCAGAGTTATGGGTGAGTTCCACATTTCCCTATCTACCTCCGAAAGCTGTGGAAACGGGCATGTGACAGACTCACCCGGGACATCCCGAACCATCTTATGTCTAAAATCATCCTATGTCCACTAGGGGCATAGGATGACTGAGAAATTATATCTTGGACTACCTGAGATGTGATTATTATGTATTTATTATTCACAATATTCCAGGATATCTGTAGAACTATTTACTGGTTGTTAATTCTGAACTCAACGGGTTAATTGTAAGAGTGACTCATTCATACTGCTAGATGCTAATGCCATTACCCCCAGCCATCTCTCTATTCTCTGTGCTAATTGACCCTGCTATTGTGTGAAGATGCCCTGTGTTTACACTTATGATAATGTGTATTGTATAGCAGGTGAATGAGGAGATGTGACGTCTACACTCGCCTAGTCTGGGTAAATTGTTAGTTAATTAGCTCATGTTAATTTATCTTCTGGTTACCTCCTCTAACTGTATATAAGACTGTATTCTTGGTTCTAATAAACACTCCATGTTCAGCACACAAACAAGTCTTGTCTCGTTGTGTGTTGAGGTCAGCTGGAATATCGGATATCTATATCCAGACTGATAGGAAGCGGTATATGACTGAAGCACTCAATCGGAGTGTGGAACGTTCCATTACATTGGTGGCTAGCAGCGGGACGCTTCCTGCAGTCAGGGACATCCAACCTCCACCTGGATCCAAGGTTCGGATAGCAGGAGAGGAGAGGTACAGATACCAGCCGCCATGAAAGAGGAATTTGGAAGGAGGTTGCGAGAGAAGCAGATACAGCACAGAGGACCAGTATCAGAGCAGGTCCTGCTGGGATGGTCGGATTCTGTACGCTGCAAACTCTGGAAGGAAGCGCTAGCCCGTGAGCAGCGACACCAGGGAAAAGTTCTCCCCTCCAACCGGGAAAGGTACTGGTCGCAGTATGGATTGCGGGTGCTGTTGTTGGGAGAAAAAACGCACAAGGAACAGACAGCTGAATTAAGCAGGCTGGTCTGGGCAGAGATGCGGCTGGATGAGAGCTACAGAGCCCTTCGGTGGCATGTATCCCAAGCATATCCCTGGATAGCAGATGACAGCCCAACGGAAGGCTTAAGCTACGGCGGCCTGGAACTGTTGTATGTGAAGCTGACAGGGGACTCTAACTTTGGCAGTGATTTGGAGTGGAGGTTGGACAAAATCATGGATTTCAGAGAAGGGCTACAGAACGTGCACTGGACACTGGAAGATTTGGAGTTTCTGGCCATTCAGGAATGGGAGCTGGAGATCGCCTACAGACGGCTGCTAGACTCTGCTCAGCGCCAGGGCTGGGTTCCCTTTGCCTGGGACAATCAGGAAATACCAGTGGACAACACTGAAATCCTAGCTGAAAAGTCAGCAATGTGACAGAGTAACAGTGTGCTTTGCCAACCTGCCCCCGTAGCTATGGACTAGGAGGTCTTATGGCGGATGCAGCAAGTGCTGACTGACCTTAATGATCCTGTTTCTGCATGGGATGATCTTGGATGTAGGAATGTGCCTGTCCAGCAGTATGCCAGAGAATCGGCAGTGGAAAATCTGGAGATTGCCATTCCCAAAGCTGAAGTGCTGACCGCAGGGCAGAGCTCTGCTAACCTCTGCCCAGTACCTACAGCATCTTCTGGGTTCCATAGACAGGAGATGGTGAACCTCTATCCACAGACACCAGTTGCAGAGACAGGGGATTTAATAGACTTTTCTGCTGAGGAAAAACAACCTGAGGAGCCTCCAGTAGAAGAGCTGGTATCAGGGCCAAACTTCACTGTGCTCTGTCCAGCACTAAGGGCAGTATCCCTCCTACATCTGGCCACCGACTTTGTGATGAACTTGTCAGACCTCCCCGGCGTCTTCATTCTTAGTGTGGGCACCCGGCCGTGACAGCTTTTGGCTTCACAGCCGGGAACTCACTGCGCATGCACGAGCGGCGCTGCACACTCTGATTGGTCAGGCGATCAGAGTGGCCAATTTCAAAATGGCCAAATGTGGCATGTAAGGGGGCAAGGAGTGGATTAAGCGGAAGTTCCACTTTTGGGTGGAACTCCGCTTTAATCACCTGTCTCCTCTCTGGGCTTGTTAAAATCCCCACAGGCTGCCCGTGCCTTTCCGATTCATCCTTTTATTGTAGAATCTGATTTACACAGACTGGAAACACCCAGATAAGCGTGTTTCTGCTCCTAGGAAGTTTGAAGTGCTTTATCCTATAGAAGAGAAGTTTACCAAGAACTGGAGTCTGCCTTCTGTGGATGCAGTGATTTCTTCTGTAAACAAAAGCCTAACTTGTCCAGTGGACAATGCCCAGGTATTTAAAGATCCTTCTGAAAAAAGGTTGGAATCTTTAAAAAAACCATCCTTCTTCCTGGCAGGCGCAGTAACCCAACCTGCTGTAGCAGCAGTGGGTATGTGTCAGGTCTTAAAGGACCAGGTGGAACAGGGGATGAAAGATCTGACTTCGGAACAGATCAAATTTTGGGAGAATATGCCCAGGGCATTATGTTTTACAGTGGATGCCATTAGAGATTCTATCCAACAGGCATCCTGCCTCACGATGCAGCTGGTGCTTATGCACAAAATTATTTGGCTAAGGCATTGGTCAGCAGAAGCCCCATGCAAAAAGCTTTTGGCCAGCTTCCCCTTCCATGGCAAAGGCCACTTTAGGGGTTCATTTGGAGAAATAGATCCAAAAGATATTGAGCGGTAAAACTACCCTTCTACCAGAGAAGAAGAAATACAAGCGTCCTTGTTTTAAGCTTTCTCTCTCCCCGGCTCCTGGTAGATCTAGCTCCAGCCAGTGGCGATGACATTTTCAGCCAGCCACAAAGGCTAAGGAAAACCAAGCCCAGAAAAACAAGAAGCAGTGGGGTTCAAAGACTAACAAGCAAAACCCCAAAGCCTCTTCCTGAAGGGGCGCCCCTGCTCAGCAGTTTTCAGCAGCATGGCAGACAGAAATCCAGGACAGATGGGTAGTATCCACAGTATCCCTAGGATACAAACTGGAATTTCGACAGATCCCATCTTCTCAGTTACGAAGCTCAAGAGTCTCCAAAGATCCACTAAAAAGAGCATCCTTCAAAGGATTGGATCACTTGCTATCCCAAGGGGTTATCACAGAGGTACACCTCAAGGAGCAAGGTTCAGGTTTTTATTCAAACCTCTTTGTGATTCCAAAACCAAATGGAGATGTCAGATTCATCCTGGATCTAAGATCTCTAAATCAGTTTCTGAACATTCAACATTTCCGAATGGAAACTATTTGATCACCTCTTTGGGCATCCAGACTTCTGGTGCCTCCTTGGTAATTGATAGGCCATGGCTGTAGCATTGTTGGACTGTATCTGCACAGGCCAACCCTGCAGTCTGTAAGACCAAACTCTGAGTGCCAGATGAATTGCCCGAATCTCCAGAATGTTGATGGGTAGGAGCTTTTCGGCTCCGGACCACTTCCCCTGGACAGATGCTTCTTCTAGAACTGCCCCCCCCCCCCCACAGCCAAGAAGGCTGGAGTCTGTGGATACCAAATTTCAGGTAAACCGAGTGAAGGATTTTCCTTCTCACAGATTTCAGGAGAGCAACCACCAATTGAGGCTTTGGTGAACCTTTGGAGATAAGATCATAGAAAGGTCCAGGGCCTGAAAATCCTTGTTCCAAGCTGACAGAATTCTGCCCTGTAACTGCCTTGAGTGAAACTGGGCATAAAAAACAGCCTCAAATGAGGCTACCATCTTTCCCAATAATCTCATGCATAGACAGATGGAAGGCCTTCTCTTTGCCTTTATCACTCGGACCAAGTCTCATATGTCTTTTGCCTTTGGCTTGGGAAGTAATACCTGGTTTTGGGATGTGTCTATAATCATGCCCAAGCACTCCAGCCTTCTTTGAGGCTGCAAGGAGGATTTTTTTCAGATTGAGGACCCAGCCTAAGTACTCTAAATATTCCACTGTGCTGTGCACATTGTGGCCCAAGCCTGCAGCGGACTGATCTATGATCAACAGATCGTCCAGATAGGCTGTTACTGCTATGCCCTGTGCCCATAGCCTTTCCAGGGCTGGGCCCATATTTTTGTGAACACTCGAGGTGCTGTAGCCAGCCGAAAGGAAGGGCCACAAACTGAAAGTGGCACTGAACCACCGAAGCCTTAGAAACTTTTGGTGAGCAGGAAATATTGGCACATATAGATATGCATTTCTGATGTCTATTGATGCCAGATATTCTCCTCCCTGAAGGGTGGAAACAACTGAACAGAGAGACTCCAATGCGAAAGGAGCTGATTCAGAAACTGATTCAGGCCTTTTAGATCCAGGATAGGTCTGACATCCCCATTTGGTTTTGGAACCGTGAAAGGTTTAAGTAAAAAACCCTGATCCCTGATCCTCTGGTGCCAACTCCATGATTACCCCTTAGGACAACAGGTGTTCCAAGGCCAACAGCCAAGACCTTATTTTTTCTGGATCTTTGGCAACTCTTGATCTCAGAAACCGCGGTGGTGGAAGTTCTCTGAATTCTAACTTGTAGCCTGAGGACACTGTGCAGATGACCCACTTGTCCTGAACTTCGTTCCGCCAGGCGTTTGCAAATTGCAGCAGCCTTTCCCCCACTCGACTGAGCGGGGGCATCCCATAGGGAAGTTTAAGGGTTCTGCTTAGACTTTGGACCCCAAGTCCTTTTCTGCCCTTGGCCTCTCCCCTAGTGTTAGACTGGGGAGGCCGTCACCACTGCCTGGAAAATAAGGATCCAGGGTCTGGAGAAAAGAGAACGCTTAAATTAAGGACGTTTACTCTTTTTTTAAACCGGCAACAGAGTAGTCTTGCCTCCGGTAAACTTTTGGATGTACATATCCAGGTCATCCCCAAACAGGTGACCTTCCCCAGAGGGGAACGCTGCCAAGTATCTTTTGTAAGAAACCTCGGCCTCCCAATGTTTTAACCAAAGGGACCTGCACATGTGTACCTGCAGGAGATTCAGGCGGGATTCTTGCTGAACAGCGTCCATAATTGCATCAAGCGCAAAACACTAGGCCTTAAGAAGGTCCTCATAAACCTCAATCTCCTCTGTAGGGAGGAGGTTAATAATCTGCTTCAGTTGTTCCTTGAGGAACTGACATACACCAATGGCTGCAACTGCAGGTTGTACTACAACCCCAGCCATGGAAGAGGAGGCTTTTAATAGGGACTCCAGCTTTTTATCAGTTGGATCCTTAAAACCCTGCAAATTGTCTATAGGACAGGTCAGGTTTTTGTTTGCACAAGAAATACCTGCATCAATAGCAGGTACCCCCCATTTCTTGGTGAAACCTTCCTCCATAGGGTAAAGGAGGGAAAACTGTTTAGGAGGAGAAACAGTTTATCTGGGTGAACCCAGTCATCATACATCAGTTTATCCAGCAAGGGATGAACTGGAAAAGAGCATGCAGCCTGCGGGGACTTCCGAGATCCCCAAAAGAGGAAACAAGGACATAAAAACTTCCACAGGAGGCATTTTGTAAGTGGCACGCACCATCTCTGCATAATATTGCACCTGCGTTTTTAGCGACTGAGAGGTAGCAGGAATCCTCTCAGCCTCTGAGTCCTCAGACTGCACAAGATCCTCATCTCCAGAGAGGGATTTTTCACCCTCAGAAGGCTCATCTGATGAGAGAGCCAGAGCAGATGAAGGGGGTTTTCCACTATTTTCCAAGAAAGTTGCGATAATATTAGCAATCCTTCCTTCTAGGCCAGGGGTCTTCAAACTATGGCCCTCCAGTTGTTCAGGAACTACAATTCCCATCATGCCTAGTCATGCCTGTGAATGTCAGTGTGTTACAATGCCTCATGGGATGTGTAGTTCTACAACAGCTGGAGGGCCGTAGTTGAGGATCCCTGTTCTAGGCCATCCAAAGCAACTTTTAAAGCGTCCTCAGTGATGAATACAGGAGCTGCCATAGGAGAAGCTGCAAAAATCAGACAGGGGCTCATCCTGTGAGGCTACTATTAGGCTGACAGAGGGGGGTGGTAAACTGCAGGCAAGCTCAGATTTCTTAGCCATAAGCGGGGATCTTCTGATGCCTCTTTACCAGCCATTGCACCTCTTTTCGGGGACACAGTCCTTACTGTAAGCAAAGGTACTATCCACAAAAAAAATGCAATCACTGTTGTGTTATAGTCTTACAATACACATATATTAGCTCACTGAACAACCTGATGCAGAGTAGGAGTCTTGGATGGCATGGACACAAAGCTGTGGGCTGTAAGCATCCCTGTGGATTTGAACTTACAGAAGGCTTCTGGCGTGCTGGGCTTTAAATCAGCCTTTTGGCGCCTGCACACAGATGTGCGGTGTCCGCGCATGGGCATGCGCAACCACGGCCCCCCCCCCCTCAATCTTCCCATTAGACAGCATAAAGTGTGCTCCCGGCGCGCGCACGTGCATGCAGCACTGTCATGGCAGCGCCCAGGGAGACGAAGAGAAGGGGGAGAGATTACTGGGGCATCATTGGGGGACCCCTGTATGCGTTTTGTGGTAGAGCCGGCAGCGGAGGAGGTGAGTGGCGTTTTTTATTTGACTGACTTCACTGTGCTTGTTCCTGGATGGCTATGTAAAAATACACCAGTAAGCACATCCTACTCACAGAAGATAATACAAAATAAATTATCCTCTTCTTACCTTATCCACGCTGCAGGAAAAACTACTAAAAGTAGTTCCAGCTTTCATCCATCACGACGGGCAAGTTGTGTCAACCTTCAGGTTTATCAAGGGTTCCATTAGGCCACGTACATACCATCGGTCCAAACCGATGAAAACAGACCGAAGTTCAGTTTCATCGGTCCAAACCGTCCGTGTGTACGCTCCATCGGTCTTTTGTCCTTCGGACAAAAGTTAGAGAACTTGCTTTGAAATCAAACTAATGGACCGCTGTCCGATAAGTCCAAACCGATGGTTAGTACACAAAAGCATTGGTTCAAAACCCGCGCATGCTCAGAATCAAGTCGACGCATGCTTGGAAGCAATGGACTTCGTTTTTTTCAGCACGTCGTGTGTTTTACGTCACTGCGTTCTGACCCGATCGGTTTTTGGAAGATTGGTGTGTACGCACATCAGGCCATCAGTCTGCTTCAGCGGTGAACCGATGAAAATGGTCCGTCGGACCATTCTCATCGGATGGATCGACCGTGTGTACGCGGCCTTAGAGAAACCTGATACCTGGACCCGTAGAAGACTCTGACAGAAACTTTTCGTGCCACAGATGTATTAGTACACCAAAGTCTGGATCCCAGACCGCCACAGAGAGACATTACAGGCAAACCTTGTTTCTTCTTTATACAAGGCCCGGGTACTAACCATCTTAGGCCATGGATATCAGCCAGAGGAATGGATCCGGTTATAGCTCCTAGGTCTCCACAGCCAGACCATCAAAAGAGCATTTTTCTTCTTAGAACATGTGACCAACCACCTTAAACACTGGCGAAAAAACGGAGGCACTCTCCATTTGGGAGGGGTTATATAGGGGAGGAACTCAATTTTAATTGGGTTAACCAGTGCCCAATCACCTGTGGTGACTATATAACCCATTAAAGCGGAGCTATGTCGTAAAAAAAAAATTAAAAACCAGCAGCTACAAATACTGCAGCTGCTGACTTTTAATATTATGACACTTACCTGTCCTAGAGAGTCCAGCGACGTTGGCAGCAGAAGACGAGCAATCGCTCATCATTTTTCTGCCCCCACCGCCATCCGCGGTGAGGGAACCAGGAAGTGAAGCATTGCGGCTTTACTGCCCGGTTCCCTACGGCGCATGTGCAAGCTGTGTTCTGGGAGCCGTGTGTTTCCCAGAACACAACGGGGGGGGGGGGAGTGACGCGCTACCTGCAGGTCTCCGCAGAGTGGACTCCCAGAAGTGGGTGAACATACCTTAAGTAATTAAGGCTCTGTGTCCCGTGATGTATGATCAAGAAATGTTGTTTTTTTTGTTTTGGGAGTAGAGGTTAAAAAAGGAGATTGTACTACACTAGGTAGTGACATGGCGGACTTTCAAAGGCATTCACAGGGACATTTTGGGTTATATAAAAATAAATTTAATTACAAAAATATAAATATACAAATAAATTTCAATAAATGTTGAGAAAAATACATAGATACATATTCTTAAGCAATATATTCGTCTCACCGACGCGTTTCGCCTTACGGCTTCTTCAGGACGAGTTTTGAGATTTTATGACAAGGAGATATTGCTACTTACATACGTCAATGGGTTGGTGGCCATCCACATCCATCAAGGATCATTGAAATCACAGGTAAAGAGGTACCAAGTGATGAGTTGGTAAGCCCAATGGGAGGAGAAAAGAGAATCTCCTAATGATGTAAAGGGGCCACAGCGAGAGTAAATTGCTGGTTCTGAAAGTAAAAACAGAAGAGCAAAACCGGGACCAGCAAGGCAAAGGGCAGGTGGGGGGAGCCTGGAGGAAAAGCAGATTCCGACACAAGGCAGCCACACTGCATTGTCCAGCAAAGGACAGACCGGAGGGTTAGAAGCCTTGCAGCCTTAGAGGTGTAGTGTGTCCCGGGGGGGGTAGCAGCCTGTGCTCCGCGCGGAGCACCTCTAAGG
The DNA here is from genome assembly GCF_905171775.1 of Rana temporaria. Taxonomy (NCBI): domain Eukaryota; kingdom Metazoa; phylum Chordata; class Amphibia; order Anura; family Ranidae; genus Rana; species Rana temporaria. The sequence continues at coordinate 174,949,926 of NC_053493.1, forward strand.
CTGCAAGGCTTCTAACCCTCCGGTCTGTCCTTTGCTGGACAGTGCAGTGTGGCTGCCTTGTGTCGGAATCTGCTTTTCCTCCAGGCTCCCCCCACCTGCCCTTTGCCTTGCTGGTCCCGGTTTTGCTCTTCTGTTTTTACTTTCAGAACCAGCAATTTACTCTCGCTGTGGCCCCTTTACATCATTAGGAGATTCTCTTTTCTCCTCCCATTGGGCTTACCAACTCATCACTTGGTACCTCTTTACCTGTGATTCCAATGATCCTTGATGGATGTGGATGGCCACCAACCCATTGACGTATGCAAGTAGCAATATCTCCTTGTCATAAAATCTCAAAACTCGTCCTGAAGAAGCCGTAAGGCGAAACGCGTCGGCGAGACGAATATATTGCTTAAGAATATGTATCTATGTATTTTTCTCAACATTTATTGAAATTTATTTGTATATTTATATTTTTGTAATTAAATTTATTTTTATATAACCCAAAATGTCCCTGTGATTGCCTTTGAAAGTCCGCCATGTCACTACCTAGTGTAGTACAATCTCCTTTTTTGAACTACTATTTCGGATGTGGGCTAATGTGAGTGCCTATATGTTATTCCCCTTCCCCCTTTTTTTGGGAGTAGAGGTTAATTGGACCCATATTCCGGTTAATATATGTGTATTTACAAAAGTTTGGGGTTAAAATAAACATGTGATAATGGGATTTGGGAAAAAAAGGGTGACATTATAAATGTAAATGTTTGAAGAGTTACTGAAATTAAAGTGGGGGTTCACCCAAAAAAAAACAATTTTAACATGACATTCACCCGAATTGTCAGAATGACAATCGGCCGTTTTTTTTTTATTTCATTGCCGTACATACCGTATTTTCACTGCCGCTTCTGGGTATGTAATCTGCGGGACTGGGCGTTTCTAATTGATTGACATCCTTCCGACCGGCACATACAGCGCGTCACGAGTTGCCGAAAGAAGCCGAACGTCGGTGCGCAGGCGCCGTATAGAGCCGACTCGCAGTCCGGCTTCTTTCGGCAACCCGTGACGCGCTGTATGCGCCGGTCGGAAGGATGTCAATCAATTAGGAACGCCCAGTCCCGCAGATTACATACCCGGAAGCGGCGGTGAAAATACGGTATGCACGGCACTGAAATAAAAAAAAAAAAACGACGATTGTCATTCTGACAACTCGGCTGAATGTCATGTTAAAATTTTTTTTTGGGGTGAACCCCCGCTTTAAGTAACGAGGACCAAAATAAATTGCTGCATATGGAGTCTGTGAAATGCTAACATTTGAGGGGAAAGTTGGTTGGTTAACAGTCAGAGTGACTATTCTGGATATATTTACCTTTTGAATTCCCAGAGTGTCAATCGTGAAGTGTTAATGATGTAGTGTTGTTTATTTTCAATGTTTTGTTTGTTGCTGATGATCAGATTTATTTGCAAAGTTGGGAGGCTGACTTCTGAGTCAGAATATGTTTGGGTAAAATGTTCTGTTCAGACCCTATAAAATTTTTTTTCAAGTATACATAATTGGGAAACAGTATGTTGATGCTCCAGAAAACAAATGCGTTACTACACAGTAATAGTCTCTGTAATTAATCAGGAATTGTATGTATTGTCTATATAGGTCATGTGTGAAATGATTTTACTGAACAAAGAAAATGTTTGTGCATTGGAAAATTGTACATGTTTGGGAAATAAAAAGGTTTAATAAAAATAAAAATATCCTGTTCCACTTGGGATAGAAGGAACTAAAGGTGTTTGTTTTGCTAAAATCCTGCTTTAATATTGGATTTGGGAAAATGTTTAGTTAAATATATTGAATCTATAAAATGAAAACTGTTGCTGAAACATTTTTTATTTTTGCATGCTTACTTATGTTTGAATTAATGAGGAATATTATTTATAATACCTCCAATTGTTAAGGCCTGAACTGATCAAATAGATTCTGTGGTTATTCATGTTGGATGAGGAGTATTCACCCTAGCCAGTATTCAACCCCAGTACCATACACATGAAGAAATGCCCACCCCATTCATACCCTATACCCAGGGCTTTTTTTCAGGGGGAGCTTGGGGGAACTCAGTTCCACCACCTCTGGCTCAGACCCTTTGGTGCCTGCTCACCACAATCACTTGTAAACACAGAAGTCTGGTTTCTGTGTTTACAAGTGACAGCTCTGCAATCTGTGTGTAACCCCCCTGAACTCTGTACTCTGTATGTAATGCAATCCTGGTATTTAATGCTCCTACTGTTTGTGAAATCTGAACAGGGTCATGGTTGAGTTCCTGCACCTATTTTCTGAGAAAAAAAGCTCTGCCTATACCCAATTCATACAGTACCATATCCGGATGTCAAGTTACTTGAAGAAACAAAACACCTTGAGGGGGAGCCAAATGACGCAAACCTGAGGTCTATGAATTCCAGTAAGCATCACAAGGAAGAGATCCAGATGCCAGCTCAAAGACCCAAGTCTAGCCCAATGCATCAGTTCCAGTCTGTATGTGGATGTTGAGTTCTGTCCTTTCTTTTATGGACTGTCACGCCCCTTTCCCCTCTGTATTTCATGTACAATTGCTATGCAGCCAAGATTTTGATATCTACTAATTCTGATGTGTTTATTGTTCACTATTTTTACATGCTTAAAGCGGGAGTTCACCCATTTCTAAAAAAAAAAAATTTCTTCCCCTAGATTCCTGCTCGTTTTGTCTAGGGGAATCGGCTATTTGTATTAAAATATGAGCCGTACTTACCCATTTTAGAGATGCATCTTCTTCCGTCGCTTCCGGGTATGGGTCTTCGGGAGCGGGCGTTCCTTCTTGATTGACAGTCTTCCGAGAGGCTTCCGACGGTCGCATCCATCGCGTCACTCGTAGCCGAAAGAAGCCGAACGTCGGTGCGGCTCTATACTGCGCCTGCGCACCGACGTTCGGCTTCTTTCGGAAAATCGTGACGCGATTGATGCGACCATCGGAAGCCTCTCGGAAGACTGTCAATCAAGAAGGAACGCCCATTCCCGAAGCCCATACCCGGAAGCGACGGAAGAAGATGCATCTCGTAAACGGGTAAGTACTGCACATATTTTAATACAAATAGCCGATTCCCGTAGAGAAAACGAGCAGGAATCTAAGGGGAAAAAGTGCCCTCTAAGGGTGAACCCCCGCTTTAAGATAGTGGTACATTTATGGGAAAGTAGCCCAGGTTAATGTCTGGGGTAACAGGGTTTGTGATTGTCACGTTTGTGACTGTCACGTTTGTGACAATAGAGAGCATTGAAAGGGTCATGAAAAGGCCCCCCCTTGTGTTTTGTAATCTATTACATGACTGTTCCTTTAAAAGTTATAATTTTGCTGATTAAAGGGGCTGTAAACCCTCACATTTGTTCACCTTAACCACTTTCCGACCAGGCCATAGCCGAAATACGGCTACAGCGCGGTCGAGTTATTCTGGGAGGACATCCCTGGGACTTCCTTGCAGAATCTTGCTCCTGCGCGCCCCCTGGGGCGTGCTCCCGGAAACATTTGTGACCGCCGGGAAGACCCGGCGCATCACGGTAGATGGCCGCAAATGGTGGCCGTTTACCACGTGATCGCTCCGTCAAATGAGATGACGACGGTTTCCTCTCTCCCCTCTGTGTACCGATCGGTACATTGTGAGAGGAGAGGGGGAGGGATCGAAAGGCAGCAGCGCTGTGGGCTGGATCTGTAGTGCCCACAGGCTGCTCTGTGACAATTGAAGTCCATCCATCCCTGCTCAGCCATCCCTGCCCATACTCTGCAAAACCATCCAATACCCTTGCCCATACTCTGCAATACTCTGCAATACCCGGAAATATACTCTGCAATACCCGGCAATACTTGACAATACCCGACAATACCCTGCAATACCCGGCAATACCCTGCAATACTCGGCAATATTCTGCAATACCCGACAATACCCTTCAATACTCTGCAATGCCCGGCAATATGGCAATACTCTGCACTACCCAGCCATGCTCGACCATACCCAGCCATGCTCAGCTATACTCGGCCATGCTTAACTTTGTGTTAAAAAAAAAAGGCATTTTAACAATTTCCTGCCCGCCAGCTGCCATATGACATCCTTGAATTTGTGCGGGGATATCTGAAAGATGGGTGCAGCTGCAGGCATCATTCAGATATCAGCTTTTTCAGCCGGTGATTCCCTACACCATAAGAATGATCATAGCAGCTGTTTTGCCACTTGATCCTTCTTACGGGAGGCGAGAGGGGACGTCCCCCCCCCCTCCCGCTGCCCTACTGCTTCTACTGACTCACCGCTACGATCGAAGCCAGGATCGTTTTTTTTTTTTCAGGCTTCCAAGCCTAGAGGTGAGATGTGGGGTCTTATTGACCCCATATCTCACTGTAAAGAGGACCTGTCATGCCATATTCCTATTATAAGGGATGTTTACATTCCTTGTAATAGGAATAAAAGTGATAAACAATTATATTTTCACACTAAAATAAAGTAAAATGAACAATACATCACATGCAGAAGCAAACGCATACGCAAGTCCCGCCCACATATGAAAATGGTGTTCAAATCACACATGTGAGGTATCGCTGTGAACGTTAGAGCGAGAGCAATAATTTTGGCCCTAGACCTCCTCTGTAACTCAAAACATATAACCAGAAAAAAAATGTAAAGCGTCACCTATGGGGTTTTTTAAGTAGCGAAATTTGGCGCCATTCCATGCAGTGTGTGCAATTTTAAAGGGTGACATGTTAGGTATCTATTTACTCGGTGTAACTTTATCTTTCACATTATGCAAAAACATTGGGCTAACTTTACCGTTTTTTTTAACAAACAAAACAGTTATTTTTTTCCCAAAAAACGTGTTCGAAAAATTGCTGCACAAATACCGCGCAAGATAAAAAGTTGCAACGACCGCCATTGTATTCTCTAGGGTCTTTGCTAAAATATATATATATATATATATATATATATATATATATATATATATATATATATATATATATATACACAGATCCACAAAAGGATTACGCCGGCGTATCTACTGATACGCCGGCATCATTTTAAATTTCCTGCATCGTATCTTTGTTTTGTATCCACAAAACAAGATACGACGGCATCTGGGATCGATCCGATCTAAGCTGCAATTTTTCGGCGGCCGCTAGGTGGCGTTCCCGTCGAAATCAGCGGCGAGTATGCAAATTAGCTAGTTACAGCGATCCACGAACGTACGTCGGCCCGGCGCATTTTTTTACGTCGTTTGCGTTCGGCTTTTTTAAGTTTTTTTTACGTTTTACGTCGTTTGCGTAAAACGTTCGCAAATAGGGCTTTGTGTAAATTACATTCACATCGTCTAGGCATTGAGCGGGCGTAATTTTATTTAAAAATTCAATGTGATACTTAGCATGCGCATGCATGCGCCGTTCGAAAAAAGCGTAATTTACGTGGGGTCATGCTTAGTTTACATAAAACACGCCCCCCTGTTCCTCATTTGATTTAGGCGCGCTTACGCCGGCACAGTTACGCTACGCCGCTGTAACTTTAGACGCAAGTGCTTTGTGAATACAGCACTTGCCTCTCAAAGTTGCGGCAGCGTAGCGTAACTACGATACGCTACGCCCGCATAAATTTACGCCTATCTACGTGGATCTGGCCCAATATCTCTATAAATTAAATCAATAGACATATTAATAAATTATATGTCCAATAATCAGATAAAATAATATATATATGAAGCCCAAATAGTGGAAAGAAATCCCAAATGAAGTTTGGCCCCCGTTTTTACTGTATCTTTTTATCTATATTAAATGGTTTGCACTATGGAAGTTCTGTTTTTTTATTCCATGTTCCATCTCTGAAACAGAGACTTTTGAGTCATTAACCCACATCTCTATCTAAGTGAGCAGGCACGCTCCTGCTAAGCGCTTGCGATCTTTTTCTAATCAAAAAGATCCATTGAGTCTGGTAAGCACATTCCCCTTCTGTGCACTTTGGGTGCCTTGATTTTGGTGAAGGAAAGTTTGCACTTCCTGATTAATTACAATACAGCAAGAATCTTCATTAATTTTTTGTTGGTGAAAGGATTTTGGACTATAATCACTTCATTTGGGATTTCTTTCCACTATTGGGACTTTATATTTATATTATTTTATCTGATTATTGGACATATAGTTTATTAATGTGTCTATTGATTTAATTTATAGAGATATTATCACTAATTGTATAGCACTATACTTGATTCACTTCAGGTGGAATTTGTGATTATTTTCATATATATGTTGTTATATTTATAGTTTAATTATTTATGAGTGTTTATCATTGCTAAATTTTAAAACAGAAACAAAGAAAAACATTTTTTTTTACAGAATTTTCAGTCTTTTTTTATTATATAGCGCAAAAAATAAAAAACCCAACGGTGATTAAATACCACCAAAAGAAAGCTCTATTTGTGTGAAAAAAAGGACAAAAATTTCATATGGGTACAATGTTGTATGACTGAGTAATTGTCATTCAAAATGTGAGAGCACCGAAAGCTGAAAATTGGTCTGGTTAGAAAGGGGGTTTAAGTGCCCAGTTGTCAAGTGGTTAATGCATCCTATGCATTAAGCTGAAAAATACTTCTGTCACTGACCCCCCCCCCCCTGTTTCACTCACCTGAGCCCTGTATTTCCCACGCCGGAGATGCACTCTTCCCCTCTGCCCGTTGTCTCGGCTCTTGATTGGGTAGATTGATAGCAGCGAAGCCATTGGCTCCCGCTGCTGTCAATCAAATCCAATGACGCAGAGGGCAGAGCCAAGTCCGGCATTCTGCGTCTATGGACGCAAATGCTGGACTTGGGAGGGCACCCGCAATGTAACCCCCCAGGAGAGCGCTTTTCTTAGGGGGTTATACAATGCGGGGAGGAGCTACCAGCGTCGCCGGTGGACCCCAGAAGAAGTCGAGGATTGGGGCCACTCTGTGTAAAACTAACTGCACAGTGGGGATAATTATGACATTTTGTTATTTAAATTTTTTTTAAATGAAGACTTACATTCACTTTAAGTAAAAAAACATATTGTTGTGTAAAATAAGTCTTGTGTTGAAAATGAAACTAGACATAAGAAAGTGACTTATGTGTCATGAGATGATCTACATTTATATCTGTCAAGATGATAATAATGTGACATGATGGGTTTTAGATTTTAAAGATTTTAAAAAGAAAAAAGGGCATTTAAATATGTACCCCTTATTGGTGGAAGATGGTCTGCAATGCCTATGCTCATTATTATTTAACACCATGTCTGGGATAACAAACGTAACAGTGTACAAAGCAATTTTACTGTGTGAATTATTCAAGTACACTGTTTCCTGCATAGAGATATATTTGGGTGTGAAAGCAATGGAATTGGCAGATAAAAGGAAATTATATTTAGATAATTAGATGATAGTCAGGACTAGTGTTTAACCACTTCAGCCCCGGAAGAATTTACCCCCTTCCTGCCCAGGCGAAATTTCAGCTTCCGGCACTGCATCGCTTTAACTGACAATTGTGCGGTCGTGCGACGTGGCTCCCAAACAAAATTGACGTCCTTTTTTTCCCACAAATAGAGCTTTATTTGATCGCCTGTGCGGTTTTTATTTTTTGTGCTATAAACAAAAAAAGAGCGTACATTTTGAAAAAAAAAAAAACAATATTTTTTACTTTTTGCTATTATAAATATCCCAGTTAAAATAAAAATGTTTTCTCAGTTTAGGCCGATATATATTTTTGGTAAAAAAAAAAAAAATCGCGATAAGCGTATAGTGACTGGTTTGCGCAAAAGTTATAGCATCTACAAAATAGGGGACATAATTATGATTTTTTAAATTTATTTTTTACTAGTAATGGCGGCGATCTGCGATTTTTTATTGGGACTGCGACATTATGGCGGACTCATCGGACACTTTTGACACATTTTTGGGACCATTCACATTTATACAGTGAACAGTGCTATAAATATGCACTGATAACTGTATAAATGTTACTGGCAGGGAGCGAGGAAGGGGTTAAATGTGTAGCCTAGTGAGTGTTCTAACTGTGGGGGGAGGGGATTGACTGGGGGAGGTCACTGATCTGTGTCCCTATGTACAAGGGACACAGCATCGGTCTCCTCTCCCTGACAGGACGTGGAGCGTCCTTTACACACAGAGCTCCACGTCCCTGCTCAGTTACTGGGCAATCGCGGGTGCCAGGAGGCCATCGCGGCCGCCAGGCACGAGCATCGTGTTCCCAGTAAAGTGGTGGGTGGGTCCCCTAGCGGCTTTAAAAGACGAGGACGTCATATGACGTCCTGTCAAAACAACTGAGCTACTATGCCGCCGTCAATTGACGGCGGCTGGTAGAGAGGTGGTTAAAGGTGAAAATGCACCTTTCAGAGGCAGCAGTAGCACCTCATAAACACCTGTCAGCTGCTGCTATACCACTCGTTAAAAAGCAATCCACCACAGATCACTTTTGAGAGGGCAGTAAGCATTACCGCAAATGTGAAAGAAACTTGAAACATGTCATCCATTTCACACTCGCCACCAACCGGGTCACTCCCCAGCCACTTCCCATGTTAGCCACATCTCTTCAACTCACCGTATTTATTGGCGTATAACACGCACAGGCATATAACACACACCCTAACTTTAAGAGGGAATTTTCACGAAAAAAACTTTCCACAGCCCCCTGCGTATAACACAGTTTACCCTCTATTTTCAGGGTAAAAAAGTGAGTGTTATACGCCAATAAATACAGTATATCACAGATGACCATTTCCCCAACCTGCAGATGACAAACCTATTTCAAAAGATATCCCTCCCAGTAACTCCCCCCACCCACTGATTGATATATCCCTCCATGACCACCATCCATACACCCCCCTGCTGACAGACCTTTCTCCCCAGCCTGTCCCCACACACCCTCTTACCTGCTGACCAGTGGATAGGGGAATCACTCCTGCAGTGTTATTATGTTATGCCAGTGGCCAGTGTTATGCCAGTGGGGAGCCTTCCATACCCCCAGAATACAATGATCAGTTTTGCTAACCATAGCTGGCTGCACCGATTGTTTTGGGAAAAACTTGATGGGCTGATTGTACTCAAGTCGATTGATTTGTGTATAACCAGCTAGCCCAGCCCTCAAAATTTGCACTAGCCTAATTGTATTTAGCGAGTAAACAAATGAGGATGGCAGGTATGGACAGGGATGTGCTGTCCCAGGAATGTATAGCCAATGCCTCCCCCGCCATGGACAGGTTTGCAGCGTTTCCACCTCTTGCCGCACATCCCCGCCCAAGCTCGCAGAGCGTGCTGTTCACGTCCCTGTGTAGGCACACAGACCTTGCACTTCAATAGGCATAAAGAGCCGCCTGGGACCACCTCTCTCCTGCTTCACATCCCTGCCCAGGCACACAGATCCTTACACTTTAATAGGCATAAAGAGCCGCCTGGAACCGCCCCTCTCGGCCTCCCTCCTGCTGCACATCTTGGTCCGCCCTCAGTGTGTACCGATAACTGACCCCCATGGTTGCAGAATAGTAAAATATGACAGTGTGCTGTAGGCATTGGTACAATGAGGGATTAGACAGGATGTGTGTTGGGAGGAAGGGAGGAGGGGGCATGGGAATGAGAGCAAGCATGTGCTGGATTGGGGGGGGGGGGGGGGTAATTGGAGGCATAGATAGGATGGATTGGGAAGGGGGTGGAATTGGAGGCATAGATATGATGGGTTGAGAAGAGGGGGGGATTGGAGGTCTAAATGATATCTGTGCCTCCTATTGCCCCCTGTCCCAATCCATCATACCTATGCCTCCAATTTCACCCCCCAATCCATCATACCTATTCCACCCCCACCCCAATCCATCATACCAATTTCACCCCCCCCCCCCCCAATCCATCATACCTATGCCTCCAATTCCACCACCACTCCCCCAATCTATCATACCGTATGGTAGATTGGGGGTGAGTGTGGTGGAATTGGAGGAATATATATGATGGATTGGGGGAGGGGGGGATTGGAGGCATAGGTAAAATGGATTGGGGGAATTGGAGGCATAGGTATGATGGATGTGGGGGGCGGCTTGAATTGGCAGCATAGGTATGATCGATTGGGGGGAATATTGAAAGCATAGATGTGCTGGATTGGGGTGGAGATTAATATTGGTAAAGTTGTTGTTAATATTTATTTTTGTAACCTAATCCTGAATAAAGCATTTAACAGTGTAATTTCATGAGATAATTTACGAGGGTGTGTTTAGGGGCGGGATTAGGGTCGGGCAGGGTAGGGTTTGGGTGGGGCAACTGGTGGCGAGTAACTCTTACTCTTAAGGCCTGGCTAGTAGCTCAGGACTAGAAATTTTGAGCCCTGAGCTAGCCCATACATAGATCGACTATAGCTAGTCTCTGCTTAATTTGAATCCACGTATGGCCCATGTAGGGCCACTATGCAGCCCCTAAACATCCTTCCACAAACCTTTAAATTTTTCCTTCCAAGATTCCTTTATCCTCCTTACCTTTACATAGTGGCCACTGTCATACCCTCCACACTCCTCTCCTGTACATACTGCTCACTGTCATACTCTCCACACTTCTCTTCCCTACATACCACAGACTGTTATACCCTCCACACTCTCCTCCTGTACATGCTGCCCACTGTCATACCCTTCACACCTCTCTCCTATACATAGTGCCCGTTGTCATACACTTCTCTCCTGTACATAGTGCCCACTGTCATACCCTCCACACTGCTCTGCTGTACATACTGCCCTTTCATATCATATATTTTTGAAAATATGAAAACTAGTAAAATTACATAACCTGCATTACCTGTCCAAAAAACCACAAAATCAGTAGGAATGTTCCATGTTGTAATGACATCTGAAGTCCTGGCATAATGAGTGGCAGTAGACAGAGATACCAGAGGAAATACTAGAAGATAAAACCAGAATATTAATGCCATTTTAACTTTCTGTCACAAGCATGTAACAAAAGATAAGGTACATGGCTTTCTAATTTTAATGTTACTTAAAAAGCATTATTTTTACAAAATGTTTTATGATGTATTATCATTGGTGGAGGGTGTGCATCCCACCGTAACAGGGCTGGAAAATTGCAAATGTATAATAAGTATTTGTTCTGCAGCACAAACTTTTTTTTTGTCTTACCTTTTCTTGAAGTACACTACAGGATGAAGAATTCTGGAACCTATGGGTTATGCGGTTATCTTCAGAATACTGGACACTGGCAAAGAACACCACAAGGAGAGCCCAGCATGCCTCAGTTTTATTAGCAAGTAAAATTAGTGGATCATAAGAACAGAGGGGAAGGAACTCTGCCCTCTAATTCAGGGGTGACAATCTCTCACTGCCTGCCTCGCATCACTGCTCTTCGACCCCTATAGCAGGGCCGTGAAGGCTGTACTTGACAGAGCTGTAGCCCCGGCTGAACAGAGAGATAGTTATGTCATCTCTCACCGCTCACACGCATGTTGAAGTTTACCCCCTAAGACACTGTGGGGAGAGGCTGCTAGAAGCATTGTAAGTATCTGGGTAGTAGGTGACAGTGGCAAGATGCATCTGAGTGGCAGACGACAGTGGCAAGCTGCATCTGGGTGGCAGATGATCGTGGCAAGCTGCATCTGGGTGGCAAGTGATGGTGGCAAATGACATGTTGCATCTGGGTGGCAGGTGACCGTGGCAAGAGGCATGTTGCATTTGGGTGTCGGGTGACAGGGGCACATAACATGTTGCATCAGGGTGACTGGCAAGTGACATGCTGCATCTGGGTGACTGGCAAGTGGCATGCTGCATCTGGGTGGCATGTGACTGTGGCAAGTGACATGTTACATATGGGTGGCAAATGACAGTGGCAAGTGACATGTTCCATATGGGTGGCAGGTGACAGTGGCAAATGGAATGTTGCATCTGGATGGCAGGTGACAGTGGCAAGCGACATGCTGCATCTGGGTGGCAGGTGCCACTTGCTACTGTCACCTGCCACCCAGATGCAGCATGTCACTTGCCACTGTCAACTGCCACCCAGGTGCAACATGTCACTTGCCACCCAAATGCAGCATGTCATTGTCACCTGCCACCCAAATGCAGCATGCCATGGCATGCAGCAGTTGGGTGACAGGTGCCGATGACATTCTGCATTTGGGTGGCAGGTCAAAGTGGCAAATGACATGTTGCATCTGGGTGGCAGTTGACAGTGGCAAGTGACATGCTTCACCTAGGTGGCAGGTAATAGTGGCAAGTGACATGCTGCATCTGGGGGGCAGGTGACAGTGACATGCTGCAACTGGGTGGCAAGAGACACCATGCATCTGGGTGGCAGGTGACGATGACATGCTGCATTTGGGTGGCAGGTGACCATGACATGCTGCATTTGGGTGACAGTTCAAAGTGGCAGGTGACATGTTGCATCTGGGTGGCAGTTGACAGTGGCAAGTTACAAGCTGCATCTGGGTGTCAAGTGACAGTGGCAAGATGAATCTGGGTGGCAGGTGACAGTGGCAAGCTGCATCTAGGTGGCAGGTGACAGTGGCAAGTGACATGCTGCATCTGGGGGCAGGTGATGGTGACAAGTGACACGCATCTGGGTGGCAGGTGATGGTGACAAGCTGCATCTAGGTGGCAGGTGATAGTGGCAAGTGACATGTTGCATCTGGGGGGCAGGTGACGGTGACAAGTGACACACTGCATCTGGGTGGCAGGTGATGGTGACAAGCTGCATCTGGGTGGCAGGTGACAGTGGCAAGCTGCATCTAGGTGTCAGGTGATAGTGGCAAGCGACATGCTGCATCTGGGTGTCAGGTGACAGTGGCAAGCGACACACTGCATCTAGGTGGCAGGTGACAGTGGCAAGTGACACGCTGCATCTGGGTGGAAGGTGACTGTGGCAAGTGACATGTTGCATCTGGGTGGCAGGTAAAGATGACATGCTGCATTTGGGTGGCAGGTCAAAGTGGCAGGTAACATGTTGCATCTGGGTGGCAGTTGACAGAGGCAGGTGACAAGCTGCATCTGGGTGGCAGGTGATGGTGACGAGCTGCATCTGGATGGCAGATGACAGTGTCAAGCTGCATCTAGGTGGCAAGTGACATGCTGCAGCTGGGGGGCAGGTGACAGTGACAAGTGGCACACTGCATCTGGGTGGCAGGTGATGGTGACAAGCTGCATCTGGGTGACAGGTGCAGGGGCGGACTGACCATTGAGTCACTCGGGCACTGCCCGAGGGCCCCATGCCACTAGGGGGCTCCATCAGGGTTGCCAGGCTCAGTAAAACCAGGGACAGTATGTAAAAATCTGTGTTTTTTTTAGATCTGTCCCTGATATGTCCGAAACTGACATGCTTTTAATGTGAATATCCCAAGATTTTAGCTGCCCTGCCTCTGCACTGCCTCCTGGCGTGGTGGCCATCTGTAAGCCAGAGGGGCCCCATAATCTTCTATTGCCCGGGGGCCCCATGAGTTGTCAGTCCGCCCCTGGACAGGTGACAGTGGCAAGCTGCATCTAGGTAGCAGGTGACAGTGGCATGCTGCATCTGAGGGGCAGGTGACAGTAACCCACTGCATCTGGGTGGCAAGTGACATCCTGCATCTGGGTGTCAGGTGACAGTGGCAAGTGATACGCTACATCTAGGTGGCAGGTGACAGTGGAAAGCGACAAGCTGCATCTGGGTGGCAGGTGACAGTGGCAAGTGACACGCTGCATCTGGGTGGCAGGTGACAGTGGCAAGTGACATGTTGCATCTGGGAGGCAGTGGCAAGTGACATGTTGCATCTGGGTGGCAGTGGCAAGTGACATGCTGCATCTGGGTGGTAGTTGACAGTAGTAAGTGACATGCTTCATCTGGGTGGCAGGTGACAGTGGCAAGCTGCATCTAGGTGGCAGGTGCTAGTGACATGCTGCATTTGGGGGCAGGTGATGGTGACAAGTGACATGCTGCATCTGGGTGATAGGGGCAAGTGACATGCTGCATCTGGGTGGCAGGTGACAGTGGCAAGTGACACGCTGCATCTGGGTGGCAGGTGACTGTCGAGTGACATGCTGCATCAGGGTGGCAAGTGGCAAGCTGCAACTGGGTGGCAGGTGACAGTGGCAAGCTGCATCTGTGTGGCAGGTGACAGTGGCAAGCTGCATTCGAGTGGCAGGTGACAGTGGCAAGTGACATGCTGCATCTGGGTGACAGGTCACAGTGGCAAATGACATGATGCATATGGGTGGCAAGTGACATGCTGCATCTGGGTGGCAGGTGACAGTGGCAAGTGACATGCTGCATCAGGGTGGCAGATGACTGTGGCAAGTGGCTGTGACAAATTACATCCTGCATCTGGGTGGCAAGTGACAAGCTGCAACTGGGTGACAGGTGACAGTGGCAAGCTGCATCTGGGTGGCAGGTGACAGTGGCAAGCTGCATCTGCTTATGGGTGGCAAGTGACAGGCTGCATCTGGGTGGCAGGTGACTGTGTCGAGTGACATACTGCATCAGGGTGGCAAGCTGCAACTGGGTGGCAGGTGACAGTGGCAGCTGCATCTGTGTGGCAGGTGACAGTGGCAAGCTGCATCCGAGTGGCAGGTGACAGTGGCAAGCTGCATCTGAGTGGCAGGTGACAGTGGCAAGTGACATGCTGCATTTGGGTGGCAGGTCACAGTGGCAAATGACATGATGCATATGGGTGGCAAGTGACATGCTGCATCTGGGTGGCAAGTGGCAAGCTGCAACTGGGTGGCAGGTGACAGTGGCAAGCTGCATCTGTGTGGCAGGTGACAGTGGCAAGCTGCATTCGAGTGGCAGGTGACAGTGGCAAGTGACATGCTGCATCTGGGTGACAGGTCACAGTGGCAAATGACATGATGCATATGGGTGGCAAGTGACATGCTGCATCTGGGTGGCAGGTGACAGTGGCAAGTGACATGCTGCATCAGAGTGGCAGATGACTGTGGCAAGTGGCTGTGACAAATTACATCCTGCATCTGGGTGGCAAGTGACAAGCTGCAACTGGGTGGCAGGTGACAGTGGCAAGCTGCATCTGGGTGGCAGGTGACAGTGGCAAGCTGCATCTGCTTATGGGTGGCAAGTGACAGGCTGCATCTGGGTGGCAGGTGACTGTGTCGAGTGACATACTGCATCAGGGTGGCAAGCTGCAACTGGGTGGCAGGTGACAGTGGCAGCTGCATCTGTGTGGCAGGTGACAGTGGCAAGCTGCATCCGAGTGGCAGGTGACAGTGGCAAGCTGCATCTGAGTGGCAGGTGACAGTGGCAAGTGACATGCTGCATTTGGGTGGCAGGTCACAGTGGCAAATGACATGATGCATATGGGTGGCAAGTGACATGCTGCATCTGGGTGGCAGGTGACAGTGGCAAGTGACATGCTGCATCAGAGTGGCAGATGACTGTGGCAAGTGACTGTGGCAAACTACATCCTGCATCTTGGTGGCAAGTGACAAGCTGCAACTGGGTGGCAGGTGACAGTGGCAAGCTGCATCTGGGTGGCAGGTGACAGTGGCAAGCTGCATCTGCTTATGGGTGGCAGGTGACGGTGGCAAGTGACATGCTGCATCTGGGTGGCAGGTGACAGTGGAAAGCTCCACCTGGGTGGCAGGTGACAGTGGCAAATGACATGCTGCATCTGGGTGGCAAGTGACAGTGGCAGGTGACATGCTGCATCTGGGTGGAAGGTGACAATGACATGCTGCATTTGGGTGGCAGGTCACAGTGGCAAATGACATGTTGCATTTGGGTGGCAGGTCACAGTGGCAATTGACATGCTTCATCTGGGTGGCAGGTGACAGTGGCAAGCTGCATCTAGGTGTCAGTTGCTAGTGACATGCTGCATCTGGGGGGCAGGTGATGGTGACAAGTGACATGCTGCATCTGGGTGGCAAGTGACATGCTGCATCTGGGTGGCAGGTGTCAGTGGCAAGTGAAATGCTGCATCTGGGTGGCAGGTAACATGCTGCATCTGGGTGGCAGGTGACTGTGGCAAGTGACAAGCTGCATCTGGGTGGCAGGTGACTGTGGCAAGTGACATGCTTTAACTGGGTGTCAGGTGACAGTGGCAAGCTGCATCTGGGTGGCAGGTGACCGTGGCAAGTGGCATGCTGCATCTGGGTGGCAGATGACAATGACATGCTGCATTTGGGTGGCAGGTCACAGTGGAAAATGACATGCTGCATCTGGGTGGCAGGTGACAGTGTCAAGCTGCATCTACAGTGGGGATCGAAAGTTTGGGCACCCCAGGTAAAAATTTGTATTAATGTGCATAACGAAGCCAAGGAAAAATCTCAAAGGCATCAAATTACAGATTAGACATTCTTATAATATGTCAAAAAAAGTTAGATTTTATTTCCATCATTTACACTTTCAAAATTACAGAAAACAAAAAAATGGTGTCTGCAGAATTTATAGCATGCACTGCCCCCTTTGCAAAGCTGAGACCTGCCAGTGTCATGGATTGTTCTTAATCATCATCTGGGAAGACCAAGTGATGTCAATCTCAAAGGTTTTAAATGCTGTAAGGCAGGGATCCTCAAACTACGGCCCTCCAGCTGTTGCGGAACTACACATCCCATGAGGCATTGCAAAACTATGAAATTCACAGACATGACTAGCCATGATGGGAATTGTAGTTCCTGAACAACTGGAGGGCCATAGTTTGAAGACCCATGCTGTAAGGGGTTCGCTCGATAGCGGGATGTGTGACCCCCTACACACTGAATTTATACAGATTTTGGTTTATTCTTCCATCTTGCTGGAAACAAGTGCAAGCATCCAAACAGCATAAACAAAATCAAACATAAAATAAACCCTGGCCACTTGGGGCGTCTACCTTCACCACACAGGAACCTATCTAGGGAGTCTGGCACAGCCTAGTGCTGGGCAGACACTGCTGGTCATACAGCAGAAAAACAATAGTCTCTTTTTGATTTTTATCACACAGAAAAATCAATCACCACCTCACCTCCTCAGAAGACTTTCAGCTACTGCTCTCCTTACTCACAAAGCCTCAGGATGTAGCAATCAGTGGTAATCCTCTGGATTACTTATAGAGGCCTTAATTGCCTCATTCCGAACAGCTGAAGTTTTCCAACGCCCTTAAACCTTTTCTGGCTACTTCTGCAGCCGACGCCTAATAACAATTGGTGTATTGTCTAAACAAGGCAGAAATGTATCTCCCGTCTGTGACAACACCCACAGATTTACCTGACTTCCTGTCACAATGCCCAGACTCATCTGACCTTGCCCCAACAATCAGCACCATGGGTTCTTCTAAGCTGTTGTCTAGAAAACTGAAACTGAAAATAGTTGATGCTCACAAAGCTGGAGAAGGCTATAAGAAGATAGCAAAGCGTTTTCAGATGTCAATATCCTCTGTTCGGAATGTAATTAAGAAATGGCAGTCATCAGGAACAGTGAAAGTTAAAGCAAGATCTGGAAGACCAAGAAAAATATCAGACAGAACAGCTCGCTGGATTGTGAGAAAAGCAATTCAAAAACCACGTTTGACTGCACAATCCCTCCAGAAAGATCTGGCAGACACTGGAGTTGTGGTACACTATTCCACTATAAAGAGATACTTGTACAAATATGGTCTTCATGGAAGAGTCATCAGAAGAAAACCTATTCTACGTCCTCACCACAAAAATCAGCATTTGAACTTTGCAAATGAACAAATAGACAAGCCTGATGCATTTTGGAAACAAGTTCTGTGGACCGATGAGGTTAAAATATAACTTTTTGGCCGGAATGAGCAAATGTACGTTTGGAGAAGAAAGGGCACAGAATTTAATGAAAATAACCTCTGTCCAACTGTTAAGCATGGGGGTGGATCAATCATGCTTTGGGGTTGTATTGCAGCCAGTGGCACAGGGAACATTTCACGAGTAGAAGGAAAAATGGATTCAATAACATTTCAGGAAATTTTGGATGGTAACTTGAGGACATCTGTGAAAAAAGCTGAAAGTAAAGAGAGGATGGCTTCTACAAATGGATAATGATCCTAAACACACCTCAAAATCCACGGGGGATTACATCAAGAGGCGTAAACTGAAGGTTTTGCCATGGCCTTCACAATCTTCTGACCTCAACATAATTGAAAATCTATGGATAGACCTTAAAAGAGCAGTGCGTGACAGACAGCCCCGAAAATCTCAAAGAACTGGAAGACTTTTGCAAGGAAGAATGGGCAAAGATACCTCAAACAAGAATTGAAAGACTCTTGGCTGGCTACAAAAAGCGTTTACAAGCTGTGATACTTGCCAAAGGGGGCAGTACAAGATATTAACTCTGCAGGGTGCCCAAACTTTTGCAGACACCATTTTTTTGTTTTCTGTAATTTTGAAAGTGTAAATGATGGAAATAAAATCTAACTTTTTTTGACATATTATAAGAATGTCTAATCTGTAATTTGATGCCTTTTGGCGATTTTACCTGGGGTGCCCAATTTTTCGATCCCCACTGTAGGTGGCAAGTGATAGTGGCAAGTGACATGCTGCATCTGGAGGGCAGGTGACAGTGACAAGCTGCATCTGGGTGACAGGTGACAGTGGCAAGCTGCATCTAGGTGGCAGGTGACAGTGGCATGCTGCATCTGGGGGGCAGGTGACAGTGACACACTGCATCTGGGTGGCAGGTGACAGTGGCAAGTGACATGCTGCATCTGGGTGGCAGATGACAATGACATGCTACATTTGGGTGGCAGGTCACAGTGGAAAATGACATGATGCATATGGGTAGCAAGTGACATGCTGCATCTGGGTGGCAGGCAACAGTGTCAAGCTGCATCTAGGTGGCAAGTAATATGGTGCATCTGGGGGCAGGTGACAGTGACAAGTGGCACGCTGCATCTGGGTGGCAGGTGATGGTGACAAGCTGCATCTGGGTGACAGGTGACAAAGGCAAGCTGCATCTAGGTGGCAGGTGACAGTGGCATGCTGCATCTGGGGGGCAGGTGACAGTGAAACACTGCATCTGGGTGGCAGGTGACAGTGGCAAGTGACATGTTGCATCTGGGTGGCAGTGGCAAGTGATATGTTGCATCTGGGTGGCAGTGGCAAGTGACATGTTGCATCTGGGTGGCAGTTGACAGTAGTAAGTGACACGCAGCATCTAGGTGGCAGGTGACAGTGGCAAGTGACATGTTGCATCTGGGTGGCAGATGACAGTGGAAAGCTGCATCTCGGTGGCAGGTGACAGTGGCAAGTGACATGCTGCATCAGGGTGGCAGATGACTGTGGCGAGGGACATGCTGCATCAGGGTGGCAAGCTGCAACTGGGTGGCAGGGGCAAGTGACATGCTGCATCTGAGTGGCAGGGGCAAGTGACATGCTGCATCTGGGTGACAGGGGCAAGTGACATGCTGCATCTGGGTGACAGGGGCAAGTGACATGCTGCATCTGGGTGACAGGGGCAAGTGACATGCTGCATCTGGGTGGCAGGTGACAGTGGCAAGTGACACGCAGCATCTAGGTAGCAGGTGACAGTGGCAAGTGACATGTTGCATCTGGGTGGCAGATGACAGTGGAAAGCTGCATCTCGGTGGCAGGTGACAGTGGCAAGTGACATGCTGCATCAGGGTGGCAGATGACTGTGGCGAGTGACATGCTGCATCAGGGTGGCAAGTGGCAAGCTGCAACTGGGTGGCAGGTGACAGTGGCAAGCTGCATCTGGGTGGCAGGTGACAGTGGCAAGCTGCATCTGGGTGGCAGGTGACAGTGGCAAGTGACATGCTGCATCTGGGTGGCAGGTGTCAGTGGCAGGTGTCACACTGCATCTGGATGGCAGGTGACAGTGGCAAGTGACATGCTGCATCAGGGTGGCAGATGACTGTGGTAAGTGACATTCTGCATCTGGGTGGCAGGTGACTGTGGCAAATGACATGCTGCATATGGGTGGCAAGTGACAAGCTGCAACTGGGTGGCAGGTGACAGTGGCAAGATGCATCTGGGTGGCAGGTGACAGTGGCAAGCTGCATCTGGGTGGCAGGTGACAGTGGCAAGCGACATGCTGCATCTGGGTGTCAGTGGCAAAATGCATCTGGGTGGCAGGTGACATGCTGCATCTGGGTGGCAGGTGACAATGATATGATGCATATGGGTGGCAGGTGACTGTGGAAAGTGATATGCTGCATCTGGGTGGCAAGTGATAGTGGCAAGCTGCATCTGGGTGGCCGGTGACAGTGGCAAGCTGCATCTGGGTGGCAGGTGACAGTGGCAAGTGACATGCTGCATCTGGGTGGCAGGTGGCAAACTGCATCTGGGTGGCAGGTGACAGTGGCAAGCTGCATCTGGGTGGCAGGTGACAGTGGCAAGTGACATGCTGCATTTGGGTGGCAAGTGACATGCTGCATCTGGGTGGCAGGTGTCAGTGGCAGGTGTCACACTGCATCTGGGTGGCAGGTGACAGTGGCAAGTGACACACTGCATCTGGGTGGCAGGTGACAGTGGCAAGTGAAATGCTGCATCTGGGTGGCAGGTGACTGTGGCCAGTGACATGCTTTAACTGGGTGTCAGGTGACAGTGGCAAGCCGCATCTGGGTGGCAGGTGACAGTGGCAAGCTGCATCTGGGTGGCAGGTGAGAGTGGCAAGTGACATGCTGCATATGGGTGGCAGGTGACAGTGGCAAGTGACATGCTGCATCTGGGTGGCAGGTGACAGTGGCAGGTGACATGCTGCATCTGGGTGGCAGATGACAATGACATGATGCATTTGGGTGGTAGGTCACAGAGGAAAATGACATGATGCATATGGGTAGCAAGTGACATGCTGCATCTGGGTGGCAGGTGACAGTGGCAAGTGACATGCTGCATCAGGGTGGCAGATGACTGTGGCAAGTGACATGCTGCATCTGGGTGGCAGGTGACTGTGGCAAATGACATGCTGCATCTGGGTGGCAAGTGACAAGCTTCAACTGGGTGGCAGGTGACAGTGGCAAGATCCATCTGGGTGGCAGGTGACAGTGGCAAGCTGCATCTGGGTGGCAGGTGACAGTGGCAAGTGACATGCTGCATCTGGGTGTCAGGTGTCAGTTTCAAGATGCATCTGGGTGGCAGGTGACATGCTGCATCTGGGTGGCAGGTGACAATGATATGATGCATATGGGTGGCAGGTGACTGTGGAAAGTGATATGCTGCATCTGGGTGGCAAGTGACAAGCTGCAACTGGGTGGCAGGTGACAGTGGCAAGCTGCATCTGGGTGGCCGGTGACAGTGGCAAGCTGCATCTGGGTGGCCGGTGACAGTGGCAAGCTGCATCTGGGTGGCCGGTGACAGTGGCAAGCTGCATCTGGGTGGCCGGTGACAGTGGCAAGTGACATGCTGCATCTGGGTGGCAGGTGGCAAACTGCATCTGGGTGGCAGGTGACAGTGGCAAGCTGCATCTGGGTGGCAGGTGACAGTGGCAAGTGACATGCTGCATTTGGGTGGCAAGTGACATGCTGCATCTGGGTGGCAGGTGACATGCTGCATCTGGGTGGCAGGTGACAATGACATGCTGCATTTGGGTGGCAGGTCACAGTGGCAAATTACATGCTGCATCTGGGTGGCAAGTGACAAGCTGCAACTGGGTGGCAGGTGACAGTGGCAAGCTGCATCTGGGTGGCAGGTGACAGTGGCAAGTGACATGCTGCATTTGGGTGGCAGGTGGCAAGCTGCATCTGGGTGGCAGGTGACAGTGGCAAGCTGCATTTGGGTGGCAGGTGACAGTGGCAAGTGACATGCTGCATCTGGGTGGCAAGTGACATGCTGCATCTGGGTGGCAGGTGACATGCTGCATCTGGGTGGCAGGTGACAGTGGCAAGTGACATGCTTCAACTGGGTGGCAGGTGACAGTGGCAAGATCCATCTGGGTGGCAGGTGACAGTGGCAAGCTGCATCTGGGTGGCAGGTGACAGTGGCAAGTGACATGCTGCATCTGGGTGTCAGGTGTCAGTTTCAAGATGCATCTGGGTGGCAGGTGACATGCTGCATCTGGGTGGCAGGTGACAATGATATGATGCATATGGGTGGCAGGTGACTGTGGAAAGTAATATGCTGCATCTGGGTGGCAAGTGACAAGCTGCAACTGGGTGGCAGGTGACAGTGGCAAGCTGCAACTGGGTGGCCGGTGACAGTGGCAAGCTGCATCTGGGTGGCAGGTGACTGTGGCAAGTGACAAGCTGCATCTGGGTGGCAGGTGACTGTGGCCAGTGACATGCTTTAACTGGGTGTCAGGTGACAGTGGCAAGCCGCATCTGGGTGGCAGGTGACAGTGGCAAGCTGCATCTGGGTGGCAGGTGAGAGTGGCAAGTGACATGCTGAATATGGGTGGCAGGTGACAGTGGCAAGTGACATGCTGCATCTGGGTGGCAGGTGACAGTGGAAAGCTGCATCTCGGTGGCAGGTGACAGTGGCAAGTGACATGCTGCATCAGGGTGGCAGATGACTGTGGCGAGGGACATGCTGCATCAGGGTGGCAAGCTGCAACTGGGTGGCAGGGGCAAGTGACATGCTGCATCTGAGTGGCAGGGGCAAGTGACATGCTGCATCTGGGTGACAGGGGCAAGTGACATGCTGCATCTGGGTGACAGGGGCAAGTGACATGCTGCATCTGGGTGACAGGGGCAAGTGACATGCTGCATCTGGGTGGCAGGTGACAGTGGCAAGTGACACGCAGCATCTAGGTAGCAGGTGACAGTGGCAAGTGACATGTTGCATCTGGGTGGCAGATGACAGTGGAAAGCTGCATCTCGGTGGCAGGTGACAGTGGCAAGTGACATGCTGCATCAGGGTGGCAGATGACTGTGGCGAGTGACATGCTGCATCAGGGTGGCAAGTGGCAAGCTGCAACTGGGTGGCAGGTGACAGTGGCAAGCTGCATCTGGGTGGCAGGTGACAGTGGCAAGCTGCATCTGGGTGGCAGGTGACAGTGGCAAGTGACATGCTGCATCTGGGTGGCAGGTGTCAGTGGCAGGTGTCACACTGCATCTGGGTGGCAGGTGACAGTGGCAAGTGACATGCTGCATCAGGGTGGCAGATGACTGTGGTAATTGACATTCTGCATCTGGGTGGCAGGTGACTGTGGCAAATGACATGCTGCATATGGGTGGCAAGTGACAAGCTGCAACTGGGTGGCAGGTGACAGTGGCAAGATGCATCTGGGTGGCAGGTGACAGTGGCAAGCTGCATCTGGGTGGCAGGTGACAGTGGCAAGTGACATGCTGCATCTGGGTGTCAGTGGCAAAATGCATCTGGGTGGCAGGTGACATGCTGCATCTGGGTGGCAGGTGACAATGATATGATGCATATGGGTGGCAGGTGACTGTGGAAAGTGATATGCTGCATCTGGGTGGCAAGTGATAGTGGCAAGCTGCATCTGGGTGGCCGGTGACAGTGGCAAGCTGCATCTGGGTGGCAGGTGACAGTGGCAAGTGACATGCTGCATCTGGGTGGCAGGTGGCAAACTGCATCTGGGTGGCAGGTGACAGTGGCAAGCTGCATCTGGGTGGCAGGTGACAGTGGCAAGTGACATGCTGCATTTGGGTGGCAAGTGACATGCTGCATCTGGGTGGCAGGTGTCAGTGGCAGGTGTCACACTGCATCTGGGTGGCAGGTGACAGTGGCAAGTGACACACTGCATCTGGGTGGCAGGTGACAGTGGCAAGTGAAATGCTGCATCTGGGTGGCAGGTGACTGTGGCAAGTGACAAGCTGCATCTGGGTGGCAGGTGACTGTGGCCAGTGACATGCTTTAACTGGGTGTCAGGTGACAGTGGCAAGCCGCATCTGGGTGGCAGGTGACAGTGGCAAGCTGCATCTGGGTGGCAGGTGAGAGTGGCAAGTGACATGCTGAATATGGGTGGCAGGTGACAGTGGCAAGTGACATGCTGCATCTGGGTGGCAGGTGACAGTGGCAGGTGACATGCTGCATCTGGGTGGCAGATGACAATGACATGATGCATTTGGGTGGTAGGTCACAGAGGAAAATGACATGATGCATATGGGTAGCAAGTGACATGCTGCATCTGGGTGGCAGGTGACAGTGGCAAGTGACATGCTGCATCAGGGTGGCAGATGACTGTGGCAAGTGACATGCTGCATCTGGGTGGCAGGTGACTGTGGCAAATGACATGCTGCATCTGGGTGGCAAGTGACAAGCTTCAACTGGGTGGCAGGTGACAGTGGCAAGATCCATCTGGGTGGCAGGTGACAGTGGCAAGCTGCATCTGGGTGGCAGGTGACAGTGGCAAGTGACATGCTGCATCTGGGTGTCAGGTGTCAGTTTCAAGATGCATCTGGGTGGCAGGTGACATGCTGCATCTGGGTGGCAGGTGACAATGATATGATGCATATGGGTGGCAGGTGACTGTGGAAAGTGATATGCTGCATCTGGGTGGCAAGTGACAAGCTGCAACTGGGTGGCAGGTGACAGTGGCAAGCTGCATCTGGGTGGCCGTTGACAGTGGCAAGCTGCATCTGGGTGGCCGGTGACAGTGGCAAGCTGCATCTGGGTGGCCGGTGACAGTGGCAAGCTGCATCTGGGTGGCCGGTGACAGTGGCAAGTGACATGCTGCATCTGGGTGGCAGGTGGCAAGCTGCATCTGGGTGGCAGGTGACAGTGGCAAGCTGCATCTGGGTGGCAGGTGACAGTGGCAAGTGACATGCTGCATTTGGGTGGCAAGTGACATGCTGCATCTGGGTGGCAGGTGACATGCTGCATCTGGGTGGCAGGTGACAATGACATGCTGCATTTGGGTGGCAGGTCACAGTGGCAAATTACATGCTGCATCTGGGTGGCAAGTGACAAGCTGCAACTGGGTGGCAGGTGACAGTGGCAAGCTGCATCTGGGTGGCAGGTGACAGTGGCAAGTGACATGCTGCATTTGGGTGGCAGGTGGCAAGCTGCATCTGGGTGGCAGGTGACAGTGGCAAGCTGCATTTGGGTGGCAGGTGACAGTGGCAAGTGACATGCTGCATCTGGGTGGCAAGTGACATGCTGCATCTGGGTGGCAGGTGACATGCTGCATCTGGGTGGCAGGTGACAGTGGCAAGTGGCACACTGCATCTGGGTGGCAGGTGATGGTGACAAGCTGCATCTGGGTGACAGGTGCAGGGGCGGACTGACCATTGAGTCACTCGGGCACTGCCCGAGGGCCCCATGCCACTAGGGGGCTCCATCAGGGTTGCCAGGCTCAGTAAAACCAGGGACAGTATGTAAAAATCTGTGTTTTTTTTAGATCTGTCCCTGATATGTCCGAAACTGACATGCTTTTAATGTGAATATCCCAAGATTTTAGCTGCCCTGCCTCTGCACTGCCTCCTGGCGTGGTGGCCATCTGTAAGCCAGAGGGGTCCCATAATCTTCTATTGCCCGGGGGCCCCATGAGTTGTCAGTCCGCCCCTGGACAGGTGACAGTGGCAAGCTGCATCTAGGTGGCAGGTGACAGTGGCATGCTGCATCTGAGGGGCAGGTGACAGTAACCCACTGCATCTGGGTGGCAAGTGACATCCTGCATCTGGGTGTCAGGTGACAGTGGCAAGTGATACGCTACATCTAGGTGGCAGGTGACAGTGGAAAGCGACAAGCTGCATCTGGGTGGCAGGTGACAGTGGCAAGTGACACGCTGCATCTGGGTGGCAGGTGACAGTGGCAAGTGACATGTTGCATCTGGGAGGCAGTGGCAAGTGACATGTTGCATCTGGGTGGCAGTGGCAAGTGACATGCTGCATCTGGGTGGTAGTTGACAGTAGTAAGTGACATGCTTCATCTGGGTGGCAGGTGACAGTGGCAAGCTGCATCTAGGTGGCAGGTGCTAGTGACATGCTGCATTTGGGGGCAGGTGATGGTGACAAGTGACATGCTGCATCTGGGTGATAGGGGCAAGTGACATGCTGCATCTGGGTGGCAGGTGACAGTGGCAAGTGACACGCTGCATCTGGGTGGCAGGTGACTGTCGAGTGACATGCTGCATCAGGGTGGCAAGTGGCAAGCTGCAACTGGGTGGCAGGTGACAGTGGCAAGCTGCATCTGTGTGGCAGGTGACAGTGGCAAGCTGCATTCGAGTGGCAGGTGACAGTGGCAAGTGACATGCTGCATCTGGGTGACAGGTCACAGTGGCAAATGACATGATGCATATGGGTGGCAAGTGACATGCTGCATCTGGGTGGCAGGTGACAGTGGCAAGTGACATGCTGCATCAGAGTGGCAGATGACTGTGGCAAGTGGCTGTGACAAATTACATCCTGCATCTGGGTGGCAAGTGACAAGCTGCAACTGGGTGGCAGGTGACAGTGGCAAGCTGCATCTGGGTGGCAGGTGACAGTGGCAAGCTGCATCTGCTTATGGGTGGCAAGTGACAGGCTGCATCTGGGTGGCAGGTGACTGTGTCGAGTGACATACTGCATCAGGGTGGCAAGCTGCAACTGGGTGGCAGGTGACAGTGGCAGCTGCATCTGTGTGGCAGGTGACAGTGGCAAGCTGCATCCGAGTGGCAGGTGACAGTGGCAAGCTGCATCTGAGTGGCAGGTGACAGTGGCAAGTGACATGCTGCATTTGGGTGGCAGGTCACAGTGGCAAATGACATGATGCATATGGGTGGCAAGTGACATGCTGCATCTGGGTGGCAGGTGACAGTGGCAAGTGACATGCTGCATCAGAGTGGCAGATGACTGTGGCAAGTGACTGTGGCAAACTACATCCTGCATCTTGGTGGCAAGTGACAAGCTGCAACTGGGTGGCAGGTGACAGTGGCAAGCTGCATCTGGGTGGCAGGTGACAGTGGCAAGCTGCATCTGCTTATGGGTGGCAGGTGACGGTGGCAAGTGACATGCTGCATCTGGGTGGCAGGTGACAGTGGAAAGCTCCACCTGGGTGGCAGGTGACAGTGGCAAATGACATGCTGCATCTGGGTGGCAAGTGACAGTGGCAGGTGACATGCTGCATCTGGGTGGAAGGTGACAATGACATGCTGCATTTGGGTGGCAGGTCACAGTGGCAAATGACATGTTGCATTTGGGTGGCAGGTCACAGTAGCAATTGACATGCTTCATCTGTGTGGCAGGTGACAGTGGCAAGCTGCATCTAGGTGTCAGTTGCTAGTGACATGCTGCATCTGGGGGGCAGGTGATGGTGACAAGTGACATGCTGCATCTGGGTGGCAAGTGACATGCTGCATCTGGGTGGCAGGTGTCAGTGGCAAGTGAAATGCTGCATCTGGGTGGCAGGTAACATGCTGCATCTGGGTGGCAGGTGACTGTGGCAAGTGACAAGCTGCATCTGGGTGGCAGGTGACTGTGGCAAGTGACATGCTTTAACTGGGTGTCAGGTGACAGTGGCAAGCTGCATCTGGGTGGCAGGTGACCGTGGCAAGTGGCATGCTGCATCTGGGTGGCAGATGACAATGACATGCTGCATTTGGGTGGCAGGTCACAGTGGAAAATGACATGCTGCATCTGGGTGGCAGGTGACAGTGTCAAGCTGCATCTACAGTGGGGATCGAAAGTTTGGGCACCCCAGGTAAAAATTTGTATTAATGTGCATAACGAAGCCAAGGAAAAATCTCAAAGGCATCAAATTACAGATTAGACATTCTTATAATATGTCAAAAAAAGTTAGATTTTATTTCCATCATTTACACTTTCAAAATTACAGAAAACAAAAAAATGGTGTCTGCAGAATTTATAGCATGCACTGCCCCCTTTGCAAAGCTGAGACCTGCCAGTGTCATGGATTGTTCTTAATCATCATCTGGGAAGACCAAGTGATGTCAATCTCAAAGGTTTTAAATGCTGTAAGGCAGGGATCCTCAAACTACGGCCCTCCAGCTGTTGCGGAACTACACATCCCATGAGGCATTGCAAAACTATGAAATTCACAGACATGACTAGCCATGATGGGAATTGTAGTTCCTGAACAACTGGAGGGCCATAGTTTGAAGACCCATGCTGTAAGGGGTTCGCTCGATAGCGGGATGTGTGACCCCCTACACACTGAATTTATACAGATTTTGGTTTATTCTTCCATCTTGCTGGAAACAAGTGCAAGCATCCAAACAGCATAAACAAAATCAAACATAAAATAAACCCTGGCCACTTGGGGCGTCTACCTTCACCACACAGGAACCTATCTAGGGAGTCTGGCACAGCCTAGTGCTGGGCAGACACTGCTGGTCATACAGCAGAAAAACAATAGTCTCTTTTTGATTTTTATCACACAGAAAAATCAATCACCACCTCACCTCCTCAGAAGACTTTCAGCTACTGCTCTCCTTACTCACAAAGCCTCAGGATGTAGCAATCAGTGGTAATCCTCTGGATTACTTATAGAGGCCTTAATTGCCTCATTCCGAACAGCTGAAGTTTTCCAACGCCCTTAAACCTTTTCTGGCTACTTCTGCAGCCGACGCCTAATAACAATTGGTGTATTGTCTAAACAAGGCAGAAATGTATCTCCCGTCTGTGACAACACCCACAGATTTACCTGACTTCCTGTCACAATGCCCAGACTCATCTGACCTTGCCCCAACAATCAGCACCATGGGTTCTTCTAAGCTGTTGTCTAGAAAACTGAAACTGAAAATAGTTGATGCTCACAAAGCTGGAGAAGGCTATAAGAAGATAGCAAAGCGTTTTCAGATGTCAATATCCTCTGTTCGGAATGTAATTAAGAAATGGCAGTCATCAGGAACAGTGAAAGTTAAAGCAAGATCTGGAAGACCAAGAAAAATATCAGACAGAACAGCTCGCTGGATTGTGAGAAAAGCAATTCAAAAACCACGTTTGACTGCACAATCCCTCCAGAAAGATCTGGCAGACACTGGAGTTGTGGTACACTATTCCACTATAAAGAGATACTTGTACAAATATGGTCTTCATGGAAGAGTCATCAGAAGAAAACCTATTCTACGTCCTCACCACAAAAATCAGCATTTGAACTTTGCAAATGAACAAATAGACAAGCCTGATGCATTTTGGAAACAAGTTCTGTGGACCGATGAGGTTAAAATATAACTTTTTGGCCGGAATGAGCAAATGTACGTTTGGAGAAGAAAGGGCACAGAATTTAATGAAAATAACCTCTGTCCAACTGTTAAGCATGGGGGTGGATCAATCATGCTTTGGGGTTGTATTGCAGCCAGTGGCACAGGGAACATTTCACGAGTAGAAGGAAAAATGGATTCAATAACATTTCAGGAAATTTTGGATGGTAACTTGAGGACATCTGTGAAAAAAGCTGAAAGTAAAGAGAGGATGGCTTCTACAAATGGATAATGATCCTAAACACACCTCAAAATCCACGGGGGATTACATCAAGAGGCGTAAACTGAAGGTTTTGCCATGGCCTTCACAATCTTCTGACCTCAACATAATTGAAAATCTATGGATAGACCTTAAAAGAGCAGTGCGTGACAGACAGCCCCGAAAATCTCAAAGAACTGGAAGACTTTTGCAAGGAAGAATGGGCAAAGATACCTCAAACAAGAATTGAAAGACTCTTGGCTGGCTACAAAAAGCGTTTACAAGCTGTGATACTTGCCAAAGGGGGCAGTACAAGATATTAACTCTGCAGGGTGCCCAAACTTTTGCAGACACCATTTTTTTGTTTTCTGTAATTTTGAAAGTGTAAATGATGGAAATAAAATCTAACTTTTTTTGACATATTATAAGAATGTCTAATCTGTAATTTGATGCCTTTTGGCGATTTTACCTGGGGTGCCCAATTTTCCGATCCCCACTGTAGGTGGCAAGTGATAGTGGCAAGTGACATGCTGCATCTGGAGGGCAGGTGACAGTGACAAGCTGCATCTGGGTGACAGGTGACAGTGGCAAGCTGCATCTAGGTGGCAGGTGACAGTGGCATGCTGCATCTGGGGGGCAGGTGACAGTGACACACTGCATCTGGGTGGCAGGTGACAGTGGCAAGTGACATGCTGCATCTGGGTGGCAGATGACAATGACATGCTACATTTGGGTGGCAGGTCACAGTGGAAAATGACATGATGCATATGGGTAGCAAGTGACATGCTGCATCTGGGTGGCAGGCAACAGTGTCAAGCTGCATCTAGGTGGCAAGTAATATGGTGCATCTGGGGGCAGGTGACAGTGACAAGTGGCACGCTGCATCTGGGTGGCAGGTGATGGTGACAAGCTGCATCTGGGTGACAGGTGACAAAGGCAAGCTGCATCTAGGTGGCAGGTGACAGTGGCATGCTGCATCTGGGGGGCAGGTGACAGTGAAACACTGCATCTGGGTGGCAGGTGACAGTGGCAAGTGACATGTTGCATCTGGGTGGCAGTGGCAAGTGATATGTTGCATCTGGGTGGCAGTGGCAAGTGACATGTTGCATCTGGGTGGCAGTTGACAGTAGTAAGTGACACGCAGCATCTAGGTGGCAGGTGACAGTGGCAAGTGACATGTTGCATCTGGGTGGCAGATGACAGTGGAAAGCTGCATCTCGGTGGCAGGTGACAGTGGCAAGTGACATGCTGCATCAGGGTGGCAGATGACTGTGGCGAGGGACATGCTGCATCAGGGTGGCAAGCTGCAACTGGGTGGCAGGGGCAAGTGACATGCTGCATCTGAGTGGCAGGGGCAAGTGACATGCTGCATCTGGGTGACAGGGGCAAGTGACATGCTGCATCTGGGTGACAGGGGCAAGTGACATGCTGCATCTGGGTGACAGGGGCAAGTGACATGCTGCATCTGGGTGGCAGGTGACAGTGGCAAGTGACACGCAGCATCTAGGTAGCAGGTGACAGTGGCAAGTGACATGTTGCATCTGGGTGGCAGATGACAGTGGAAAGCTGCATCTCGGTGGCAGGTGACAGTGGCAAGTGACATGCTGCATCAGGGTGGCAGATGACTGTGGCGAGTGACATGCTGCATCAGGGTGGCAAGTGGCAAGCTGCAACTGGGTGGCAGGTGACAGTGGCAAGCTGCATCTGGGTGGCAGGTGACAGTGGCAAGCTGCATCTGGGTGGCAGGTGACAGTGGCAAGTGACATGCTGCATCTGGGTGGCAGGTGTCAGTGGCAGGTGTCACACTGCATCTGGGTGGCAGGTGACAGTGGCAAGTGACATGCTGCATCAGGGTGGCAGATGACTGTGGTAAGTGACATTCTGCATCTGGGTGGCAGGTGACTGTGGCAAATGACATGCTGCATATGGGTGGCAAGTGACAAGCTGCAACTGGGTGGCAGGTGACAGTGGCAAGATGCATCTGGGTGGCAGGTGACAGTGGCAAGCTGCATCTGGGTGGCAGGTGACAGTGGCAAGCGACATGCTGCATCTGGGTGTCAGTGGCAAAATGCATCTGGGTGGCAGGTGACATGCTGCATCTGGGTGGCAGGTGACAATGATATGATGCATATGGGTGGCAGGTGACTGTGGAAAGTGATATGCTGCATCTGGGTGGCAAGTGATAGTGGCAAGCTGCATCTGGGTGGCCGGTGACAGTGGCAAGCTGCATCTGGGTGGCAGGTGACAGTGGCAAGTGACATGCTGCATCTGGGTGGCAGGTGGCAAACTGCATCTGGGTGGCAGGTGACAGTGGCAAGCTGCATCTGGGTGGCAGGTGACAGTGGCAAGTGACATGCTGCATTTGGGTGGCAAGTGACATGCTGCATCTGGGTGGCAGGTGTCAGTGGCAGGTGTCACACTGCATCTGGGTGGCAGGTGACAGTGGCAAGTGACACACTGCATCTGGGTGGCAGGTGACAGTGGCAAGTGAAATGCTGCATCTGGGTGGCAGGTGACTGTGGCAAGTGACAAGCTGCATCTGGGTGGCAGGTGACTGTGGCCAGTGACATGCTTTAACTGGGTGTCAGGTGACAGTGGCAAGCCGCATCTGGGTGGCAGGTGACAGTGGCAAGCTGCATCTGGGTGGCAGGTGAGAGTGGCAAGTGACATGCTGAATATGGGTGGCAGGTGACAGTGGCAAGTGACATGCTGCATCTGGGTGGCAGGTGACAGTGGCAGGTGACATGCTGCATCTGGGTGGCAGATGACAATGACATGATGCATTTGGGTGGTAGGTCACAGAGGAAAATGACATGATGCATATGGGTAGCAAGTGACATGCTGCATCTGGGTGGCAGGTGACAGTGGCAAGTGACATGCTGCATCAGGGTGGCAGATGACTGTGGCAAGTGACATGCTGCATCTGGGTGGCAGGTGACTGTGGCAAATGACATGCTGCATCTGGGTGGCAAGTGACAAGCTTCAACTGGGTGGCAGGTGACAGTGGCAAGATCCATCTGGGTGGCAGGTGACAGTGGCAAGCTGCATCTGGGTGGCAGGTGACAGTGGCAAGTGACATGCTGCATCTGGGTGTCAGGTGTCAGTTTCAAGATGCATCTGGGTGGCAGGTGACATGCTGCATCTGGGTGGCAGGTGACAATGATATGATGCATATGGGTGGCAGGTGACTGTGGAAAGTGATATGCTGCATCTGGGTGGCAAGTGACAAGCTGCAACTGGGTGGCAGGTGACAGTGGCAAGCTGCATCTGGGTGGCCGTTGACAGTGGCAAGCTGCATCTGGGTGGCCGGTGACAGTGGCAAGCTGCATCTGGGTGGCCGGTGACAGTGGCAAGCTGCATCTGGGTGGCCGGTGACAGTGGCAAGTGACATGCTGCATCTGGGTGGCAGGTGGCAAACTGCATCTGGGTGGCAGGTGACAGTGGCAAGCTGCATCTGGGTGGCAGGTGACAGTGGCAAGTGACATGCTGCATTTGGGTGGCAAGTGACATGCTGCATCTGGGTGGCAGGTGACATGCTGCATCTGGGTGGCAGGTGACAATGACATGCTGCATTTGGGTGGCAGGTCACAGTGGCAAATTACATGCTGCATCTGGGTGGCAAGTGACAAGCTGCAACTGGGTGGCAGGTGACAGTGGCAAGCTGCATCTGGGTGGCAGGTGACAGTGGCAAGTGACATGCTGCATTTGGGTGGCAGGTGGCAAGCTGCATCTGGGTGGCAGGTGACAGTGGCAAGCTGCATTTGGGTGGCAGGTGACAGTGGCAAGTGACATGCTGCATCTGGGTGGCAAGTGACATGCTGCATCTGGGTGGCAGGTGACATGCTGCATCTGGGTGGCAGGTGACAGTGGCAAGTGACATGCTTCAACTGGGTGGCAGGTGACAGTGGCAAGATCCATCTGGGTGGCAGGTGACAGTGGCAAGCTGCATCTGGGTGGCAGGTGACAGTGGCAAGTGACATGCTGCATCTGGGTGTCAGGTGTCAGTTTCAAGATGCATCTGGGTGGCAGGTGACATGCTGCATCTGGGTGGCAGGTGACAATGATATGATGCATATGGGTGGCAGGTGACTGTGGAAAGTAATATGCTGCATCTGGGTGGCAAGTGACAAGCTGCAACTGGGTGGCAGGTGACAGTGGCAAGCTGCAACTGGGTGGCCGGTGACAGTGGCAAGCTGCATCTGGGTGGCAGGTGACTGTGGCAAGTGACAAGCTGCATCTGGGTGGCAGGTGACTGTGGCCAGTGACATGCTTTAACTGGGTGTCAGGTGACAGTGGCAAGCCGCATCTGGGTGGCAGGTGACAGTGGCAAGCTGCATCTGGGTGGCAGGTGAGAGTGGCAAGTGACATGCTGAATATGGGTGGCAGGTGACAGTGGCAAGTGACATGCTGCATCTGGGTGGCAGGTGACAGTGGAAAGCTGCATCTCGGTGGCAGGTGACAGTGGCAAGTGACATGCTGCATCAGGGTGGCAGATGACTGTGGCGAGGGACATGCTGCATCAGGGTGGCAAGCTGCAACTGGGTGGCAGGGGCAAGTGACATGCTGCATCTGAGTGGCAGGGGCAAGTGACATGCTGCATCTGGGTGACAGGGGCAAGTGACATGCTGCATCTGGGTGACAGGGGCAAGTGACATGCTGCATCTGGGTGACAGGGGCAAGTGACATGCTGCATCTGGGTGGCAGGTGACAGTGGCAAGTGACACGCAGCATCTAGGTAGCAGGTGACAGTGGCAAGTGACATGTTGCATCTGGGTGGCAGATGACAGTGGAAAGCTGCATCTCGGTGGCAGGTGACAGTGGCAAGTGACATGCTGCATCAGGGTGGCAGATGACTGTGGCGAGTGACATGCTGCATCAGGGTGGCAAGTGGCAAGCTGCAACTGGGTGGCAGGTGACAGTGGCAAGCTGCATCTGGGTGGCAGGTGACAGTGGCAAGCTGCATCTGGGTGGCAGGTGACAGTGGCAAGTGACATGCTGCATCTGGGTGGCAGGTGTCAGTGGCAGGTGTCACACTGCATCTGGGTGGCAGGTGACAGTGGCAAGTGACATGCTGCATCAGGGTGGCAGATGACTGTGGTAAGTGACATTCTGCATCTGGGTGGCAGGTGACTGTGGCAAATGACATGCTGCATATGGGTGGCAAGTGACAAGCTGCAACTGGGTGGCAGGTGACAGTGGCAAGATGCATCTGGGTGGCAGGTGACAGTGGCAAGCTGCATCTGGGTGGCAGGTGACAGTGGCAAGTGACATGCTGCATCTGGGTGTCAGTGGCAAAATGCATCTGGGTGGCAGGTGACATGCTGCATCTGGGTGGCAGGTGACAATGATATGATGCATATGGGTGGCAGGTGACTGTGGAAAGTGATATGCTGCATCTGGGTGGCAAGTGATAGTGGCAAGCTGCATCTGGGTGGCCGGTGACAGTGGCAAGCTGCATCTGGGTGGCAGGTGACAGTGGCAAGTGACATGCTGCATCTGGGTGGCAGGTGGCAAACTGCATCTGGGTGGCAGGTGACAGTGGCAAGCTGCATCTGGGTGGCAGGTGACAGTGGCAAGTGACATGCTGCATTTGGGTGGCAAGTGACATGCTGCATCTGGGTGGCAGGTGTCAGTGGCAGGTGTCACACTGCATCTGGGTGGCAGGTGACAGTGGCAAGTGACACACTGCATCTGGGTGGCAGGTGACAGTGGCAAGTGAAATGCTGCATCTGGGTGGCAGGTGACTGTGGCAAGTGACAAGCTGCATCTGGGTGGCAGGTGACTGTGGCCAGTGACATGCTTTAACTGGGTGTCAGGTGACAGTGGCAAGCCGCATCTGGGTGGCAGGTGACAGTGGCAAGCTGCATCTGGGTGGCAGGTGAGAGTGGCAAGTGACATGCTGAATATGGGTGGCAGGTGACAGTGGCAAGTGACATGCTGCATCTGGGTGGCAGGTGACAGTGGCAGGTGACATGCTGCATCTGGGTGGCAGATGACAATGACATGATGCATTTGGGTGGTAGGTCACAGAGGAAAATGACATGATGCATATGGGTAGCAAGTGACATGCTGCATCTGGGTGGCAGGTGACAGTGGCAAGTGACATGCTGCATCAGGGTGGCAGATGACTGTGGCAAGTGACATGCTGCATCTGGGTGGCAGGTGACTGTGGCAAATGACATGCTGCATCTGGGTGGCAAGTGACAAGCTTCAACTGGGTGGCAGGTGACAGTGGCAAGATCCATCTGGGTGGCAGGTGACAGTGGCAAGCTGCATCTGGGTGGCAGGTGACAGTGGCAAGTGACATGCTGCATCTGGGTGTCAGGTGTCAGTTTCAAGATGCATCTGGGTGGCAGGTGACATGCTGCATCTGGGTGGCAGGTGACAATGATATGATGCATATGGGTGGCAGGTGACTGTGGAAAGTGATATGCTGCATCTGGGTGGCAAGTGACAAGCTGCAACTGGGTGGCAGGTGACAGTGGCAAGCTGCATCTGGGTGGCCGTTGACAGTGGCAAGCTGCATCTGGGTGGCCGGTGACAGTGGCAAGCTGCATCTGGGTGGCCGGTGACAGTGGCAAGCTGCATCTGGGTGGCCGGTGACAGTGGCAAGTGACATGCTGCATCTGGGTGGCAGGTGGCAAACTGCATCTGGGTGGCAGGTGACAGTGGCAAGCTGCATCTGGGTGGCAGGTGACAGTGGCAAGTGACATGCTGCATTTGGGTGGCAAGTGACATGCTGCATCTGGGTGGCAGGTGACATGCTGCATCTGGGTGGCAGGTGACAATGACATGCTGCATTTGGGTGGCAGGTCACAGTGGCAAATTACATGCTGCATCTGGGTGGCAAGTGACAAGCTGCATCTGGGTGGCAGGTGACAGTGGCAAGCTGCATCTGGGTGGCAGGTGACAGTGGCAAGTGACATGCTGCATTTGGGTGGCAGGTGGCAAGCTGCATCTGGGTGGCAGGTGACAGTGGCAAGCTGCATTTGGGTGGCAGGTGACAGTGGCAAGTGACATGCTGCATCTGGGTGGCAAGTGACATGCTGCATCTGGGTGGCAGGTGACATGCTGCATCTGGGTGGCAGGTGACAGTGGCAAGTGACATGCTTCAACTGGGTGGCAGGTGACAGTGGCAAGATCCATCTGGGTGGCAGGTGACAGTGGCAAGCTGCATCTGGGTGGCAGGTGACAGTGGCAAGTGACATGCTGCATCTGGGTGTCAGGTGTCAGTTTCAAGATGCATCTGGGTGGCAGGTGACATGCTGCATCTGGGTGGCAGGTGACAATGATATGATGCATATGGGTGGCAGGTGACTGTGGAAAGTAATATGCTGCATCTGGGTGGCAAGTGACAAGCTGCAACTGGGTGGCAGGTGACAGTGGCAAGCTGCAACTGGGTGGCCGGTGACAGTGGCAAGCTGCATCTGGGTGGCAGGTGACTGTGGCAAGTGACAAGCTGCATCTGGGTGGCAGGTGACTGTGGCCAGTGACATGCTTTAACTGGGTGTCAGGTGACAGTGGCAAGCCGCATCTGGGTGGCAGGTGACAGTGGCAAGCTGCATCTGGGTGGCAGGTGAGAGTGGCAAGTGACATGCTGAATATGGGTGGCAGGTGACAGTGGCAAGTGACATGCTGCATCTGGGTGGCAGGTGACAGTGGCAGGTGACATGCTGCATCTGGGTGGCAGATGACAATGACATGATGCATTTGGGTGGTAGGTCACAGAGGAAAATGACATGATGCATATGGGTAGCAAGTGACATGCTGCATCTGGGTGGCAGGTGACAGTGGCAAGTGACATGCTGCATCAGGGTGGCAGATGACTGTGGCAAGTGACATGCTGCATCTGGGTGGCAGGTGACTGTGGCAAATGACATGCTGCATCTGGGTGGCAAGTGACAAGCTTCAACTGGGTGGCAGGTGACAGTGGCAAGATCCATCTGGGTGGCAGGTGACAGTGGCAAGCTGCATCTGGGTGGCAGGTGACAGTGGCAAGTGACATGCTGCATCTTGGTGTCAGGTGTCAGTTTCAAGATGCATCTGGGTGGCAGGTGACATGCTGCATCTGGGTGGCAGGTGACAATGATATGATGCATATGGGTGGCAGGTGACTGTGGAAAGTGATATGCTGCATCTGGGTGGCAAGTGACAAGCTGCAACTGGGTGGCAGGTGACAGTGGCAAGCTGCATCTGGGTGGCCGGTGACAGTGGCAAGCTGCATCTGGGTGGCCGGTGACAGTGGCAAGTGACATGCTGCATCTGGGTGGCAGGTGGCAAACTGCATCTGGGTGGCAGGTGACAGTGGCAAGCTGCATCTGGGTGGCAGGTGACAGTGGCAAGTGACATGCTGCATTTGGGTGGCAAGTGACATGCTGCATCTGGGTGGCAGGTGACATGCTGCATCTGGGTGGCAGGTGACAATGACATGCTGCATTTGGGTGGCAGGTCACAGTGGCAAATTACATGCTGCATCTGGGTGGCAAGTGACAAGCTGCATCTGGGTGGCCGGTGACAGTGGCAAGCTGCATCTGGGTGGCCGGTGACAGTGGCAAGCTGCATCTGGGTGGCCGGTGACAGTGGCAAGCTGCATCTGGGTGGCCGGTGACAGTGGCAAGTGACATGCTGCATCTGGGTGGCAGGTGGCAAACTGCATCTGGGTGGCAGGTGACAGTGGCAAGCTGCATCTGGGTGGCAGGTGACAGTGGCAAGTGACATGCTGCATTTGGGTGGCAAGTGACATGCTGCATCTGGGTGGCAGGTGACATGCTGCATCTGGGTGGCAGGTGACAATGACATGCTGCATTTGGGTGGCAGGTCACAGTGGCAAATTACATGCTGCATCTGGGTGGCAAGTGACAAGCTGCAACTGGGTGGCAGGTGACAGTGGCAAGCTGCATCTGGGTGGCAGGTGACAGTGGCAAGTGATATGCTGCATCTGGATGGCAGGTGGCAAGCTGCATCTGGGTGGCAGGTGACAGTGGCAAGCTGCATTTGGGTGGCAGGTGACAGTGGCAAGTGACATGCTGCATCTGGGTGGCAAGTGACATGCTGCATCTGGGTGGCAGGTGACATGCTGCATCTGGGTGGCAGGTGACAGTGGCAAGATCCATCTGGGTGGCAGGTGACAGTGGCAAGCTGCATCTGGGTGGCAGGTGACAGTGGCAAGTGACATGCTTCAACTGGGTGGCAGGTGACAGTGGCAAGATCCATCTGGGTGGCAGGTGACAGTGGCAAGCTGCATCTGGGTGGCAGGTGACAGTGGCAAGTGACATGCTGCATCTGGGTGTCAGGTGTCAGTTTCAAGATGCATCTGGGTGGCAGGTGACATGCTGCATCTGGGTGGCAGGTGACAATGATATGATGCATATGGGTGGCAGGTGACTGTGGAAAGTGATATGCTGCATCTGGGTGGCAAGTGACAAGCTGCAACTGGGTGGCAGGTGACAGTGGCAAGCTGCATCTGGGTGGCCGGTGACAGTGGCAAGCTGCATCTGGGTGGCCGGTGACAGTGGCAAGCTGCATCTGGGTGGCCGGTGACAGTGGCAAGTGACATGCTGCATCTGGGTGGCAGGTGGCAAACTGCATCTGGGTGGCAGGTGACAGTGGCAAGCTGCATCTGGGTGGCAGGTGACAGTGGCAAGTGACATGCTGCATTTGGGTGGCAAGTGACATGCTGCATCTGGGTGGCAGGTGACATGCTGCATCTGGGTGGCAGGTGACAATGACATGCTGCATTTGGGTGGCAGGTCACAGTGGCAAATTACATGCTGCATCTGGGTGGCAAGTGACAAGCTGCAACTGGGTGGCAGGTGACAGTGGCAAGCTGCATCTGGGTGGCAGGTGACAGTGGCAAGTGATATGCTGCATCTGGATGGCAGGTGGCAAGCTGCATCTGGGTGGCAGGTGACAGTGGCAAGCTGCATTTGGGTGGCAGGTGACAGTGGCAAGTGACATGCTGCATCTGGGTGGCAGGTGACATGCTGCATCTGGGTGGCAGGTGACATGCTGCATCTGGGTGGCAGGTGATGGTGACATGCTGCATTTGGGTGGCAGGTCACAGTGGCAAATTACATGATGCATCTGGGTGGCAGGTGACATGCTGCATCTGGGTGGCAGGTGACAGTGGCAAGCTGCATATGGGTGACAGGTGACAGTGGCAAATGACATGCTGCATCTGGGTGGCAGGTGACAAGCTGCATCTGGGTGGCAGGTGACAGTAACATGCTGCATCTGGGTGGCAGGTGACAGTGACACACTCTCACACTGATTCTGCATTTTGGCGAGTTGAGCTATTTCATTTGATATTGCTATGTAATAAAATATATAATCATCCTGACACCATAACAACCACAGTGTTTTGATGATTGAAGCACTAACAGCAGTCATTGCGCCAACAAATCACATATGGCTGTGGAATCCACCCCAACCATCTCTTCCCCCCGAATTCCCCTCCACAAGTCCTTGCCAAAATGTTCTGGGGACCACTGCTCTAATGCACTCCAAGTAAAGCATTTCTTGATCATACATTACGGGACACAGAGCCTTAATTATAATGGGTTATGTAGTCACCACAGGTGATTGGACACTGGCAAACCCAATTTAAAGTTCCTCCCCTATAAAACCATGCCAGAGCCTTCTGTAAGCGGCATGGACACAGAGCTGTGGGCTGTAAGCATCCCTGTGGATTGAACCAGGCAAACCTAATGCCGCGTACACACACTCTCAAGCCTGCCTTGCATACACACGTTTGTTAAAAAAATGCTTGAGCAAAGCACGGTGACGTAGAACACGTACAACAGCACTATAAAGGGGAAGTTCAATTTGAATGGCGCCACCCTTGGGGCTGCTTATGCTAATTTCCCCATTTCATAACTTGCTTCCGAGCATGCACGTTTTTTCTTTGGATGGCCTGGAAGGAAGGATTGCTAATATTGTTGCAACCTCCTTGAAAGATAGCAGAAAACAGGAACAAATGAAGCAGATGATTAACCGCCTCCCTACAGAAGAGATTGAGGTTAATGAGGACCTTCCTAAGGCCTTGTGCTTTGCGATTGATGCGATTATGGACTCTGTTCAACAAGCATCTCACTTGAATCTCCTACAGGTACACCTGTGCAGGTTCCTTTGGTTAAAACATTGGGAGGCCGAGGCTTCCTGCAAGAAATACTTAGCAGCGTTCCCCTTTGGGGGAGAACACCTGTTTGGAGATGAACTGGATAAATACATCCAAAAGATTACCGGAGGCAAGTCTACTCTGTTGCCGGTTAAGAAAAAGAGTAAGCGTCCCTCATTTAAACGTACTCTTTCACCAGCCCCTGGAAACTCAGTCTTCAGGCCGTGGCAACGGCCGCCCCAGTCTTACACTAGGAGCCCAGAGCCAAGCCCAAGGGCAGAAAAGAACTTGGGGTTCAAGGTCTAAACAGACCCCCAAAACTTCCCTATGAAGGCTGCTGCATTTTGCAAACGCCTGGAGGAACAAGGTTCAGGATATGTGGGTCATCACCACAGTGTCCTCAGGCTACAAGCTAGAGTTCAGAGAACTTTCACCACCCTGTTTTCTGAGATCAAGAATTGCCAAAGATCCAGAAAAAATAGGGCCTCTACTGTTGGCCTTGGAACACCTGTTGTCCCAAGGGGTAATTTTGGAGTTAGCCCCCAGAGGATCAGGAGTCAGGATTCTATTCAAACCTGTTTACAGTTCCAAAACCAAAACGGGGATGTCAGACCTATCCTAGATCTAAAAAGTCTGAATCTGTCCGTTCAGTTGGTTCCACCCTTCAGGGAGGAGAATTCCTGGCATCAATAGACATCAGAGATGCGTATCTACATGTGCTAATATTTCCCGTTCACCAAAGGTTTCTAAGGTTTGCGGTGGATCAGCGCCACTTTCAGTTTGTGGCTCTTCCTTTCGGGCTGGCTCCAGGACATCGAGTGTGCACAAAAATACTGGGCCCAGCCCTGGCAAGGCTAAGCGATAACAGTCTACCTGGACGATCTGTTGATCATAGATCAGTCCGCCGCACAGCACAGTGAAATATTTAGAGTACCTAGGCTGGGTCCTCAATCTGATGAAATCTTCCTTGCAGCCTCAAAAAAGGCTAGAGTACTTGGGTATGATTATAGACACGGGCGGAACGTGTATTCACAGCGGTATCACCCCCCATTG
Source organism: Rana temporaria (assembly GCF_905171775.1). Taxonomy (NCBI): domain Eukaryota; kingdom Metazoa; phylum Chordata; class Amphibia; order Anura; family Ranidae; genus Rana; species Rana temporaria. The sequence goes on from NC_053493.1 coordinate 174,991,305, forward strand.
ATTGCACCTATTCCACACCATTGATGGGTTGTCTGGTCTGCTTCCGGCCGGAGCTCCAGCTTGACAAGCATTTCAAACATTACTAAATTGTGGTATGGTTACCGAGTCCACGACTATGGGAATGATACAGTGATTGACTTCCGGATGTGCCTATGCAGACCTTAATCCTCTACAGCATTAAACCACACGCTACCTGGGGTCCTCTTTTAAAGCGGGGGTTCACCCTTAGAGGGCACTTTTCCCCCTTAGATTCCTGCTCGTTTTTACTAGGGGAATCGGCTATTTATTTTAAAATATGTGCAGTACTTACCCGTTTACGAGATGCATCCTCTCCGTCGCTTCCGGGTATGGGCTGCGGGAATGGGCGTTCCTTCTTGATTGACAGTCTTCCGAGAGGCTTCCGACGGTCGCATCCATCGCGTCACGATTTTCCGAAAGAAGCCGAACGTCGGTGCGCAGGCGCAGTATAGAGCCGCACCGACGTTCGGCTTCTTTCGGCTACGAGTGACGCGATGGATGCGACCGTCGGAAGGCTGTCAATCAAGAAGGAACGCCCGCTCCCGAAGACCCATACCCGGAAGCGACGGAAGAAGATGCAGCTCGAAAACGGGTAAGTACTGCTCATATATTAATACAAATAGCCGATTCCCCTAGACCGAACGAGCAGGAAGCTAAGGGGAGAAATTTTTTTTTTTTATAAATGGGTGAACTCCCGCTTTAAGTAAGAGACCACTGGGAATCAGATTCAATACTCGTTTGGTGGAGGATCTTCTATATTGGATTGTCACTTCAATTTATGATAATCGAGTGGACTGTTCTGTTTTCATTCACTGGTGACAGGATCTGTTTTCTTTCAAGGACTTTGGACTTTTTATCTCTTTATTCAAAATTTATTATCCATGGACAATTATTAATTTTATTTGCTTTTGGATATTTTCACTTTATTTAAGTGTAGCGCATCTTGTTTTTTTCCCTTATGATTATAGACACGTCCCTAAGCAAGGTATTCCGTCCCAAGCCAAAGGCAAAAGCCATAGGAGACTTGGTCCGAGTGGTAAAGGCGAAAAGAAGGCCTTCCATCTGTCTATGCATGAGATTGTTGGGAAGATTGTTACGCCCAGTTTCACTCAAGACCGTTACAGGGCAGAATTCTGTCAGCTTGGAACAAGGATGTTCAGGCCTTGGACCTTATTATGATCTTATCTCCAAAGGTTCACCAAAGCCTCAATTGGAGGTTGCTTCCCCTGAAATCTGTCAGAAGGAAAACCATTCACTCCAGTTACCTGGAAAGTGGTGACCACAGATGCCAGCCTTCTGGGCTGGGGGGAAGTGCTGGAAGAAGCATGTGCCCAGGGGAAGTGGTCCGGGGCCAAAAAGCACCTACCCATCAACATTCTGGAGATGCGGGCAATTAATTTGGCCCTCAAAGTTTGTTCTTTCAGACTGCAGGGCTGGCCTGTTCGTGTTCAGTCCGACAATGCTATGGCCGTAGCCTATATCAATCACCAAGGAGGCACCAGAAGTCTGGATGCCCAAAAAGAGGTGAATCACATCTTGGCCTGGGCAGAAAGGCATATTCCTCACCTTTCTGCGGTCTTCATTCCAGGGGTAAAAAATTGTCAGGCGGATTTTTTAAGGAGAATGGTCTCTACACCCCGACATGTTTCAAATCATATGTCAGAAATGGGGAACCACGGATGTGGACCTGTTGGCTTCCAGGTTCAACGCAAAACTGGACAGTTTTGTGTCAAGAACAAGAGATCCCTATGCTCAAGGCTCAGATGCCCTGACAATCTCATGGGATTAGTATTCACTGATTTATGTGTTCCCTCCAGTACCGCTCCTCCCCCAATTCCTTCAGAGAGTCAAGAAAGCAGGAAAGTCCGTGATTTTGGTCGCCCCGATTCGGCCCATGAGACCCTGATACGCAGTCGTAAGGATAAGGTCTTCCACCTTGGGTTCTTCCATTACGCCCAGACCTACTATCGCAGGGTCCAATATTCCATCCTGCCTTACAAATTCTAAATTTGATGGTTTGACTGTTGAGACCCACATTCTGAGGAAACGTGGGCGCTCAGGGCCAGTCCTATCCACCCTGGTTAATGCTAGAAAGCAGGCCTCCAGGCTCATCTACTACAGAATCTGGAAGGCATATGTTTCCTGGTGTGAACATAGAAAGTGGCATCCTAGGAGGTTTGCCATAACAATTATTGATTATTGTCTTTCTTCAGTTGGGCTTAAATATGAAATTGGCCTTGAGCACCATCAAGGGCCAAATCTCGGCTTTGTCTGTATTTTATCAAAAACTGCTTGCCTCTCATTCCCTAGTCAGGGCCTTTGTTCAGGGTGCACTGCGGTTGAATCCGCTGATTAAGTCTCCTGTCTTGGCTAGGAGGGTATTGGAATTGGCGGCTCTTTCGTGTAAAGAACCATATATGATTATTCATGAAGACAAAGTGGTACTGCGGCCTCACCCGAATTTCTTACCTAAGGTGGTTTCAGTTTTTCATCTGAACCAATATATAGTCCTACTGTCTTTCTTTCCAGTTCAGCAGTCTGCGGAGGAAGAGAGTCTACACTCTCTAGATGTTGTAAGAGCGGTAAAGGTTTATCTGCAAGCTAAGAGGCATGGAGGAGCTCAGCTATGAGGAAAGATTAGAGGAACTGAATTTATTCACTCTTGAGAAGAGGAGAATAAGGGGGGATATGATCAACATGTGCAAATATATAAGAGGTCCATACAGTGAACTTGGTGTTGAGTTATTCACTTTACGGTCAACACTGAGGACAAGGGGGCACTCTTTACGTCTAGAGGAAAAGAGATTTCACCTCCAAATACGGCAAGGTTTTTTCACAGTAAGAGCTGTGAAAATGTGGAACAGACTCCCTCCAGAGGTGGTTCTGGCCAGCTCAGTAGATTGCTTTAAGAAAGGCCTGGATTCTTTCCTAAATGTACAGAATATAACTGAGTACTAAGATTTGTAGGTAAAGTTGATCCAGGGTAAATCCGGGGATCAGGAAGGAATTTTTTCCCCTGCTGTAGCAAATTGGATCATGCTCTGCTGGGGTTTTTTGCCTTCCTCTGCATCAACTGTGGGTATGGAGTTGGGTGTATAGGATTTTACTGTGTTTTTTATTTTGTTTTTTTATTTTTTGTGGTTGAACTGGATGGACTTGTGTCTTTTTTTAACCTGACTAACTATGTATGTACTGCTCAGATAAGGAAGACTGTTGTCTATTCATTCTGCCACAAGGCCCAAAGAAGGGCCAGGCAGCATCAAAATCCACTATTGCAAGGTGGATTTGACAAGTCATTATTCAGGCGGTAGTAGTTGGAACAATCATCAATTCCCAACTCAAATACGCTAACTCCCTCTATATGGGACTACCTAAATACCAGATTTTGCGCCTACAAGTCGTCCAGAATACGGCAGCAAGACTGGTAACGGGAAAAAACCCTGAGAATCCATCACCCCTTCACGGAGGACCCTCCATTGGCTAACCGTAAAGGATTGGATCACATTCAAGACCCTCTGTCTCACCCATAAGTGTACACAAGGAAACGCTCCTCAATACTTATGCAAGAAAATAAAACACTACACCCCCAATCGCATTCTCCGATCAACCAACCAAAACCTCCTCCACATCCCCAAGTCTCACTACAAATCGAAGGGAGAACGTAGAGGGTTTATATAGGGGAGGAACTAAATTTTAATTGGGTTTAATTGGGTTTGCCAGTGTCCAATCACCTGTGGTGACTACATAACCCATTAAGTAAAGTAATTAAGGCTCTGTGTCCCGTGATGTACTCCCAGAAAAGGATTTTACAGGTAAGCTGTATTAAAAAAGCCTATTTTTACAGGCAAGACCTATATACTATGGGCCAGATTCACAAAGCACTTACGCCGACGTATCTAGAGATGCGCGGCGTAATTGAAAAATGCACCGCGCGTATTTTTGCGCCTGATCCTCAAAACAAAATAAGCCTGAAAAACATTTTTTTCCGTCCTACCTAAAACAATTACATCGAGCGCAAAATACGCTAGACACACCATTGTTTTTCTAGGCAAAGATGCAAATGAGGGAGATAAGGCGATCCACAAAATTAAGTGTGTGCGGCGTAGGCTACGCCCTGTGCGCATCTGTTAGTTTCCCGGAGTAAAGTTAAACTTCATAAAAGCTGCCCTAACTTTGCTCCAGCCGTGTAAATGTCAGCTAAATCAACACCATTAAGGAAGAGCTGAGCACACACCCTTGCCGGACTACAATCTGCATGCCACCATGCCAGGGGCATCCATGCTCATAACTATACTAGTGACTTTAGTAACCGAGGGTACTCCCTCTTCTGATGAAACAGCAGTCAGGAGACGCCTCGCAGAATGCATCTTTGCACAGTAAACACACACATTAATCATGGCACAATGAGAATGCATGCATGCACACTCACTGTGGTCCCTAGCACAGACACATCACATGCACATCTAATTGGATTGGACCCTAGAAAACCACATGGTATTAGGGAGCAGTAACGCCACGCCACGGCTCCAATTATGTCACTGTGCATTCATACACCATTCACATGGACCTGGGATCACTTCTTCCTGGTCCTGGGGATCCCTAATCCACCAAAACTGAGGGTGACACCCCTTTTTCACCAGAAATGTCACCCCCACATTCATACATCATTCACACACAAAAAAAAAATCAGAATCACAAAAAAAATCAGGAAAAAAAAGAAAAGTACACCCAAAATCTCAATGGCGGCAGCGGCGTGAGCTACGCCTGGGCCGGCCACGGGCACGGCCCCTCAGGGGAGACTCATGGGGGGGGGGGCAGGGGAAGGAGGAGCCTCATGGGGGGCAGGGGAAGGAGGAGCCTTCCCGGGTGACTGCCCACCTGCTGGCCTGCCCTCCAAGGCCACAGCGATCCTGTTGAGGCCCAGAGTGAGGGCTGCCGTATTGGCCTGGACAGCCTGGGTGTTGTCCTAGACAGCCTGGGTCAGGGCAGTCACCTCAAGGGCCACGCCTGTTGTGGCGGCCTGCAGCTCAGAAAAGCAATTTATAAAAGCTAATGAATTTGTGCTGACGTCACTCACTGAATCATTGATGGAGGCCAGGCTCTCCTCTATCTGGGCCAAAGTCCGGGTGACCTGACCCAGATGGCGGGTCTGAAGGGCCTGGTCCCTCTGCAGATTTGCAGGCAGGAACTCGGCCACCCCCCTGGTCTTCTGGGTGGCCTTCCTGCCTGCAGTTGAGGCTTGTGGACTGGGAGGAGGGGAGCCCCCTGGGGGGCAGCCCTGTTGGGGGAGGAGTGGGAGGGACTACACATGATGGTGGCCTGACTGCCTCCAGATGAGGCTTGTGGCCTGGGAGCAGGGGATCCCCCTGGGGGGGCCTGTTGGTGGAGGAGTGGGAGGGACTACCCATGATGGTGGCCTGACTGCTGTCAGGCGCAAGGGAATCCTGATCCCAACACAACATCACTTCTCGGGCAAGCTCCATCGGATCATCCTCAACCTCCCCCCCTCATCCTCCTCCCCCTGAACCTCCTCATGAGGGGAGTTGTGGCCACTCCCCTCCCCTGAGGACTCCGGCCTTTCTTGGGGCTCCTCAGCAGTCTGTTGTCCTGGGGGTGGTGCAGCCTGGCCTGATGGCCCAGCAACCTCCTGGCCTGATGGGCCAGCAATCTCCTGGCCATCTGTGGAGGACACAAAACATACACAGGTTGGAGGATCCACACACTTGGCACATATTCCCTTCCCCCACCCACACATGCTACTCACCAGATGGAAATCCAAAAAAACTTACCTGTCCTCACAGGATCATCAGATTCAAAGCCAGGCAGGCCCACCACTTGCTGGCTGTGGAAGCAACGGGCCACCGCAAGTTCCTCCTCAGTCCACCTTACGGGGCAAGGTGGGCCTCCTCCAGTGCCCCTGGCATGGGCTGCTTGCTTGGCCATCTTCTCACGGACCAAACTCCTCAGATCATTGAACTTCTTCTGAATCCCACTGGGGGTCCTTGTCCCCCCCCCCTCCGCATTGATCCGATCAGTAATCTCTCGGATTATTGCCCTCTTCCTGGCCGGGGTGACGTCCCGTCTGTCAGGGCCATGCAAAAATCTCCCAAATTGGGTGGTCGCCCTGGCCAGCAAGTGATTCTCTCGCACCGAGAAGTTTAATTTTCTTCTCTTAGGTGCCATCTCAACAAACAGCACTCAGCAACAAACAGACACTAAATTCAAACAGAACAAACAAACACAAAAACACACAGAACAAACAGACAAAAAGACACAGAACAGACAGCCAAAAAGACACAGAACAGACAGCCAAAAAGACACAGAACAGACACACACAAAAATCAGACAGCAAAAAAACAAAAACACAAGCAGACAGCTAATACAAATTCAAACAAAAAACACAGAAGAAACAGACAGAAAAAACACTCCGAAAATACACACACCTACTACAATAAATCTTTAATATAACACTACACTCACCAACAAACAGCCACAGACAACAGAGCAAAAGACACTTGCTTTAGGAAGGGAAACACAGGGATGTACTTTTGCAAGGGAAGTGCGTTTGTCTGGGGCTATTTAAGCACAGGGCGATTCTCAAACTAAGTATGCTTGGCCTTTTTCCTATCTCACTGATTGCACCGAGCCGAGTTCTGCACATGCCCAGTGAGGTGCAGATTCTTGCGCGCATGCGCAGTACGGCCGGCCCTTCATTTGCATGGGGTCACGGCTCATTTCAATGGAGCACGCCCACTTCCTTCCCACTTGCAATAACCCCGCCTTACGCCTCTGTATTTACGTTGTGCTGGCGCAAATTTGGGCGTAAATGCGCTGTGGATACGGCACTTACGTCACAAAATTAAGGCGCCGTAACTTAAATGATATACGTTTGGAGTAACTTAATTTGCGCTGCTCTACGTGAATCTGGCCCTATATTCTTATTCATACATTACAGGACACAGGATGAAGTATTCTGGAACTAATGGAATGTCCAAAGGCAGTTCAATGAGGGGTGGGCACTAGAGCAACCAAAGGCTAACAGGTTCAAGAGAAAGAAACCAAAAACTTAACAGAGCTGGCTCAACAGTACCCATTGGGCTGCCTGAAGAGCTCTTCAAACTAAAGGCATTAGTTGAAGCCTGAATCTACCTGGTAAAACACATCTGCGACGAGAAGGCAAGGTGCCGGGCTTGAAAATTTTAGAAACAAAAGCATTAACTGATCTAGCAGAACACTTCTTGACACGGAATAGGGTGACTTTGCCCTTGAGGTCATAAGCATAAATGATAAATTGTGGAATCCATCTAGCTATAGCGGAACAAGAAGCAGGCTGTCATCTATAGGGGCCTTCAGAAATTACGAATGGTGAAAAAAAAACTGTAGATAACAGTCAAACTCAGACAATGGAAGGAAATCTCCTTAGGATTTGTAGGCGTAGGACAGAGAAATAGAACAATTTCCTTATTAAGGTGAACAGAAGAAATCACCTTAAGAAAAATAGGGGTTCTGGGCCTTTTTTGTGTAGCACAGGAAAAGGTTTTCTATAAGTTAAGGCTGGAAATTTGGAAACCCACCTCACAGAAGTGATGGCAATAAGAAAGGCAACTTTGTGATAAAGGCTACACACAGGAATGCCTCTCCTGTTGTGTCCTCTGGAGAACTGACATAAATACGTTGAGAGAAATGTACAGTGGGAACAATGTGAATTACACCCCAAGACCTTCATCAGGAAGGAGAAAAGAACCATCAAAGTTGAGACCCAACCTTTGAAGGTACTCAAGGCCAAATGTTGCTCTTCAAAAGACAGAAAAAAAAAAGAGAGGATTAATCCATTGGAGAACTTCCTGAGCTGCAAATTCACTGCCTTGCATCAAATAAATATGTTTTCCTTTCGCATCATGGCAGCATACACCATTGGGGTTGTGGCTCCGCCCCCACAACCTGATAGGACCACATAGCTATTAAGCCCAGAAGGGGCCCCCGCCCAGGTATTCTCTTTTTTCCCCTCACCTGACAAGGACCAAACAGCACCCCTTACCGCTCTCGCCCCAGCCAGGTTCAAGCCTCTCCTGGGTGGAAGTCCTTACCTGTACGGCCTCTAAATGAGCTTTACCCACTATGATGGTCTCAGGGGTATGTGCCAGCACCTGTATGAAGCTTAAATAGGTTCTTTGTTTGCAGCGGCCTCCAGCTCCTTTTGCGCACCCTTTTTCAAACTTTTTGGCTTTCTGATCTCTGTAGTCCCACAGGACTCTTCTACACAGGACGCCGAGCGTCCGGGCACTTCCTCGCATGCGCGGAACAAGCGGCATCATGCTGGCCTCCCTATTCCAGCTTCCAAAATGGCGACGAGGCCTGTGACACGCTTCTGCGCATGCGCGAGAGTGACGTCATCACCGCCGCATTGGCGGCAGATTTATAATCACACAGCTGTTTCTCTGTCTCTTTCCCTGTATATTGCAACCTGCTTCAGCGCGTTTGTCTGTCTGATCTCCAGCCTGCTAAGTCTCTCTCTTCCTCTATAAGGTGAGCTCCTTATAGAGGAAGGGCTACTTGGGCTACTTTTGGTATTAATCTATCTCCTATATGTCTGCATATTCACTCCACTGTTTACTATAGGTGGGATCCTGTCACCTCTCATGGAGGCCACTGCCCCAGTAGACAATCACCAGCCTAATAGGTAAGAAGGGGCAACAATTGGTAAGTAGTGAAGATAGAAATAGAGAGCCTGTCACTAATGCCGTCTAAATTGGACAGCCCTATCAGGTCGGCCAGATCGTCAGATTCAAGACAAAGAGAGCCATCTAGAAGAAGCCGTTCAAGCCATAGGCAAAGCCGCTTAGATCGCGGCAGAAGCCGCTCACGCGGTAGAAGAAGCCGCTCAAGACGCAGAAGAAACCACTCAAAAAATTATTCACGGCACAGCCACTCCTATCATAGGAGGTCTCCTCCATACAGATGCTCTCCTCCCGCCCAGCATCCCCCGTCCTTCTGGGAATTCCTGCTGGGTCTGCGGTGCAATAGCGCTTCCGGACAAGTTGGCCTGTTGCACATGCTTAGATGAAGCAACCAGAGAAAGAGAGCCAACCAGAGAGCCAGCTAGAGACACATCCCTGCAAATTTCAGAATCTGAAACGGCCAAGTCCGTACAAGGCACTTCGCGTGTGACTGCCTCCACATCAAAAAAGTCAGACCCCTTATCTGACAATGATGACTTTAGGTCTCTACCAAATTTGACTTCGCACTGATAGAACCCTTGATAAATTCAGTGAAAGAGGCAATAGAATGGGAGGAGGAAAAGAAACTCTGCAAAAAGCAAATAAATATTTTCCGAACTTTAAAAAAAGACCTGGAGACCTTCCCATTCATCGATGAGCTGGAGGATCTAATCAAAGATGAATGGCAAAAGCCTGAGAAACAGATCAGTCTCAGCAACAGACTAGTCAAACTTTATCCGCTTAAGGAGCCTAGCATCAACCCGCTAGTATCACCGCCAGTGGTCGAATCCTCCCTGATGTGCCTTGCCAGGCACGTAACACTTCCAATTGAAGATATGGTTACATTCAAAGATGTGCTAGATAGAAAGATCGATCTGGATCTCAAAAGAACCTACCTATCTGCAAGGGGCGCCTGCAGGCCAGCAATAGCACTGGCAGCAGTGGAAAGAGCCATTTCAAGCTGGTTCACAAACAACAACAAAATGGTAGTAGAAGAGATGAAACAAGAGAAAGTAATTGCAGCTCTGCAGGAACTTAGTCTCGCAGGCGACATCGTCGCAGAGGCCTCTGTAGACATGATTAAGTCCACATCAAGAGCACTGTTAAGCTCAGTGTTGGCCAGAAGGGCACTCTGGCTGAAACCTTGGTCAGCAGACCCCTCCTCAAAGTCTAATTGGTGTAAGATCCTATTCGACGGCACAAACCTCTTTGGGGAGAAGCTGGACTCGGCCATCTCAAAAGTCACCGGCGGAAAATCAGGGCTCATCCCTTCAGACAGAAGGCCTAAGCAACAAAGGCCACCTGCCTCTAGACGAACCTCCCAGATAGATATAGGGAGGCAAAATCCTACAGGCCCAGTCATCCTCCTTAAAACTCCAAAAATCCAAGACCCCTACCACATGGGACCAGAAGTCTTTTTGAAGGTGCGTCCGCCCAACCAGCTGTAGTAGGAGCCAGGCTCAAGGATTTCAAGCAGGTTTGGGCGGAACAATAAAAGACCCATGGACAGTGGCTACTGTCCAATCCGGGCACAAATGGAGATTCAAGAACCGGCCTCCAAGAGATCAATTCTGTATAACCAGACTACCAGCATCTTGAGAGAGGAGACTTTTGCTAACAGAATATGTCAAGACCTAATCCATAAGCAAGCCATAATGGAGGTCCCAGTACCCCAGAGGGGAAGGGGGTTTTACTCCCCCCTTTTCCTGGTGAAGAAAAAGACAGGGGATCTGTGTCCTGTTCTGGACTTAAAAGATCTCAACCGGTCAATCCAAGTGGAAACATTTAAGATGGAAAGCTTGCAGTCAATTCTTTATGCCATAAATATTGGAGACTGGATGCTCTCACTTGATTTAAAGGATGATAAAGGAGAGAACTAAGGGCTAGTTTTTGGACTTTTTAGGCACGATTTGGTTGGTCAGAATATATTTACGCAAGAAAGGATTTTTTCTAAAAAATAGATTTGTTTATTTAGATATAAAATATCGTAATATGTAGAACAAAATAAAGAAGAAAAAGTATTGCCGTTTCCAGCACAAAAAACTATCTAAAAGGCTAACTAGGCAAGCCTATCCATAAACAATGACAGGAATTTGTACATAAAATATAACAATGTATCAACAATGAAGTTGAACACTTCCAAAGAGATTTGGAATAAGGTGCATAAATGTGATTAGTAGTCCTGTCGCGTTGTGGAAATGCAGGCAAAGATATGTCTGCGGTGGTTTGGCTTGCTGCGTTGGTGGACTCGACCGGTTTCGCGCTTTAACAGCGCTTCCTCACGGAGTCAGCAGTGTAGTTTTAACTATAGGACAACATTGAACAAAAACATACAAAAAAATGAATAAAAAACAGTATATCAATTTAAATAATAGCGCTGATAAAGCAGTAGAATAAATAAGTATACACAGAGATATATACACGGGCAAGTGGAGGTAAAAGGGGAAGGTAAGAAAATGGGGAGGGGGAGGGGGGGGGGAGGGAAGGTGAAGAGTAAGGAAAGGATGGGAAAGAAAGGGGGGGGGGAAGGGAGGACATAAGGGGGTAAAGACAGGGAAAGGGAAAGGGAAAAAGAAGAAGCATAAAGTCCTGATAGGTGAATGCAACCCCAGAGCATTTCCTCAATGATGCAGTGGGAGCGAGGGTGCGTGTGTATATAGAGTATAGAATAGTCTTGGGGAGAAGGGGATGATAAGATAAAGCAGCTGATATAGATACTTACAGATAGTATTGGTTGGTAGGGGAATCGATACATAAATTTTCTGGCAATAATAAGAGAACAAGAAACAGACTGTGTCCGGGCTGCTGGACGTTGTAAGGGGTATAGGGGAACGACCCAAGTAAAATGAAAAGTAACAGTCTGAAGAATAAAAAATACAATGAATATAATATAGAGCTGGTATAGGATAATGACAAAATAATAAGGAGAACATCCTACCTTCAGTGAAGGAGGGCAGAGCTTGAGGAGAAGGAAGAAGGGAGAGGGTGACCACTATTTCCTAACAATCCTCAATAAATGCTGCACTTCCTGGTAGCAGAAGGATTGTTAGGAAATAGTGGTCACCCTCTCCCTTCTTCCTTCTTCCTTCTCCTCAAGCTCTGCCCTATTATTTTGTCATTATCCTATACCAGCTCTATATTATATTCATTGTATTTTTTATTCTTCAGACTGTTACTTTTCATTTTACTTGGGTCGTTCCCCTATACCCCTTACAACGTCCAGCAGCCCGGACACAGTCTGTTTCTTGTTCTCTTATTATTGCCAGAAAATTTATGTATCGATTCCCCTACCAACCAATACTATCTGTAAGTATCTATATCAGCTGCTTTATCTTATCATCCCCTTCTCCCCAAGACTATTCTATACTCTATATACACACGCACCCTCGCTCCCACTGCATCATTGAGGAAATGCTCTGGGGTTGCATTCACCTATCAGGACTTTATGCTTCTTCTTTTTCCCTTTCCCTTTCCCTGTCTTTACCCCCTTATGTCCTCCCTTCCCCCCCCCTTTCTTTCCCATCCTTTCCTTACTCTTCACCTTCCCCCCCCCCCCCCCCCCCCCCCCCTCCCCATTTTCTTACCTTCCCCTTCTACCTCCACTTGCCCGTGTATATATCTCTGTGTATACTTATTTATTCTACTGCTTTATCAGCGCTATTATTTAAATTGATATACTGTTTTTTATTCATTTTTTTGTATGTTTTTGTTCAATGTTGTCCTATAGTTAAAACTACACTGCTGACTCCGTGAGGAAGCGCTGTTAAAGCGCGAAACCGGTCGAGTCCACCAACGCAGCAAGCCAAACCACCGCAGACATATCTTTGCCTGCATTTCCACAACGCGACAGGACTACTAATCACATTTATGCACCTTATTCCAAATCTCTTTGGAAGTGTTCAACTTCATTGTTGATACATTGTTATATTTTATGTACAAATTCCTGTCATTGTTTATGGATAGGCTTGCCTAGTTAGCCTTTTAGATAGTTTTTTGTGCTGGAAACGGCAATACTTTTTCTTCTTTATTTTGTTCTACATATTACGATATTTTATATCTAAATAAACAAATCTATTTTTTAGAAAAAATCCTTTCTTGCGTAAATATATTCTGACCAACCAAATCGTGCCTAAAAAGTCCAAAAACTAGCCCTTAGTTCTCTCCTTTATCATTTATATTAGGACGTGGCACCCTCTTTTTACCCTATAATATCCACATGCACACTACATGTGAGGATATTGTCATCTCTTCTCTTTTAATTGATTTAAAGGATGTCTACCTGCACATTCTTATCCACACTGAATTTCAAAAAAGTTTCTCCGCTTTGCGGTCGACCATCAACATTTCCAGTTTCAAAGCCTCCCGTTCGGGATTTCCACCGCGCCCAGAACATTCACCAAAGTCCTGCTGCTGGTGATAGCATTACTGAGGGAACAAGGATTGAGATACCCGACTCAACACCATAGAGCTTCCTCAGAAAAAAATTCCCATCCTAATCCTAAAGGCAAAGAGACTACTTCTGTCCAACACTCCCAGCCAGGGAATACCTCAGCATCTTGGGGTCACTGTTGGCAACCATCCGGATGGTCCAATGGGCCCAATGGAACACAAGGCCTCTCCAGACATCATTATTGAGGCAATGGAACGGGGTATCGATGTCTCAACGAATAGGGATCCAAAGGGAAGTCAAACAATCACTCTGTTGGTGGACCCAATTGCACAATCTCAAGAGATGCAAACACATAGTTACCCTCTCCCAGGAGGTGATCACATCGGACGCCAGCATGGAGGGCACACTACCAACACTTTGCAGTCCAAGGCCGTTGGCCATTCGAGACACAGGATGTGGTATCAAACATCCTAGAAATGAAGGCTGCGTTCCAAGCTCTGTTGGCTTTCAGCCCCTCCTGAAGGGGAAAGAAGTCCTGTTAAGGATGGACAGTTGCCTATATCAACAGGCAGGGAAGCACCAGAAGTCGCTCCATGATGAAGGAAGTCTGCCCAGTCCTCGAATGGGCACAGAGGAATCTGACGGGGCTGAGGGGGACGTAAGTCCCAGGAGCCCAAAACCAGCTGGCCGCCACGCTAAGCAGAAGTTTTGTTTCCAACAACGAATGGGCACTGAGCCCCCAAGCCTTCTCCCTCATAACCCAAACTTGGGGCATGCCGGATATAGACCTAGCAGCGACTCCTGCCAATGCAAAATGCCGGAGGTATCTGGCAAGGGTTCCCTTCCCATTGGCAGAGGGGACAGACTGCCTACAACACGTCTGGGACTTCTGTCTGGGCTACATCCCCCCCCCCCCGATGCCTCTTATACCAACATTTCTACTCAGGCTCAAGAGGTCAGTGGCAACAATTATAGCAGTCCTCCCTTTTTGGCCGAGGCGCCATGGTTCACGACTCTTCTTTAGCTGAATACAGTGAGACCATTGCCACTCCCACCTGCAGCGGACCTACGCTCTCAGGGACAACTTCTTCATTTATCCCCGCAAAGGATGGACCTGACAGTCTGGAGATTAAAAGGGCTAGGTTCTTAGACCAAGGGTGCTCTCAGAAAGTGGTATACTCTTCTTCAGGCCAGAAAGTGCACCACCAACAGTACCTATAAAAGGATCTGAGAGAAGTTTCTCTCAGTAGCACAGCAACAAACCTGGAACCCATCATCTCCAACAGTCGCTCAAATCCTGGAATTTCTCCAGTTAGGCTTACCATGAAAGTCCACATATCAGCCTTATCTGCCATGACAGGAGTTAAATGGGCGCAAGAGCCTCCCGTCATTCAGTTCCAGAGAGCCAGCCTAAAGTTAAGGCCCCCCAGAAAACCATCCTTCCCGATCTGGGATCTTTCGGTTGTACTAGAGGTTCTATCCCATGAACCATTCTTTCCATTGGAAAACATCTCCCTGTGGGACATAACACTCAAGGTCACCCTCCTAATCGCAATAACATTGTCTCAGAGATGCAGGCACTATTGGCGAAGGAGCCATACCTAATCGTCTGCCCAGACAATGTAGTCTTCAGACCATCTAATCGCTTCATTCCGAAGGTATCATCCTCCTTCTACTTTAATTAGGAGATAAACCTTCCTGCTCTCTCCACAGAACAAGGGGACCCACATCCTCTGGATGTAAGAACCAACATCTTGGTGTACCTCTCCGGAACCAGTGACCTTAGGGAGTCGGAAAACCTCCTGGTCATCCCACACGGCTTTAGGAGAGGGCAAGTGGCAACCTCTCGCACCATTGCAGCATGGTTGGTGAAGATCATCAAAAAGGCTTACTCACCGAGTCAAACACAAATACCTGAGGGCTTGAAGGCACATTCCACAAGGGCTCTGGCGACCTCCTGGGCGGCCTACTGCAGGGTGTCCTCGGAAACTATTTGCAGAGCAGTGACTTGGTTGTCTAGAAACACCTTTAGATCTCATTACAAGGTGGACTCTGCCCGACTGTCCACGGCAGAGTTTGGACGAGCAATTATTCAGTCCAACACCGCTATTCCATGTAAATAAAACTTGTCTTTATGCTCAGACCCACCCAGTTTGCGAGTTATTCCCCAAAGGTGTATGCTGCCATGATGTGACAGGAAAACAGAAAATTGTATACTCGCCTTTCCGTAATTTTCCTTTCCTGTTGCATCTTCATGGCAGCATACAGATGCCCACCCGTCTGAGGTGAGGTATATATATATATATATATATATATATATATATATAAGAATACCTGGGCGGGGGGGCCCCTTCTGGGCTTAATAGCTACGTGGTCTTTTCAGGTTTTGGGGGCAGAGCCACAACCCCAAAGGTGTATGCTGCCATGAAGATGTGACAGGAAAGGAAAATTACGGAAAGGTGAGTATACAATTTTCCGTTTTCCAAGTGCAACAGCAGACCTAGCTTTCAAGAACATCGGCATGACCAAATCTGACAGGCGCTTGTCCCTTAAGACTTGAGCTTAAACAGCCAAGCTGTTAAAGCAAGTGGCTAAAAAACAGTGGCTATCATGACAGAAGATTCAAATGAGGGCTCACAAAGAGTCTGCCAGGAAGGATAGATCAGGTAAACTGATCCCACAAGTAACTAGAGCATCCACTGCAAAGGAAAAATGATCCTTGGATTTGTTTGTTGCTCAGTTTGTTGGAACCTGCAAACCAGGAGGTCCAAATCCGACAACACACGTAATCTGTCAGCAAAGTTTACATGCTTGGAAAGTGTTCAGGGCTGGAATGTGAAGTTCATCCCACGCTTATACCAGATTCACTCCGCTCCATCGCTTCCCAGGAAGGGTTCTGATCTTGCTGAACTGTATGGGGACAGAGACATTAGGCAACATCTTTGGACTACCCCCAATAAAGAGGACTTGGAGTGCTTCACTAGTAGAGTAGAACAGGCTTTCAAACAGGACATTGAGCATATTATAATATGGACACTACTTAACTGGGGAACAGACTTGAAACGCTTGAGCAGAAATTTGACAATGCTTTGCCTGCTATCTCAATGTTGAAGAGAGAGGAGAGAGTATAGAGGAACGAGAGATCAGCTGTTCCTAGGGATCAGAAACAGTGATCTCTGTTTACACCCAGTGATACCCTGATTTCCATTGTTGATAGGTCTGGACATTATCAGTCATAGGGCATAATTCACCCTCAATGGTGGGCCCCACTATTTGATTTCTGTACCAGCCGTCATCTGTAGAACATACAATTATATCAACAACAGGTCACACAGGGGTTTTTTCTCCTTTTTCAGCTGCCTACTCCCCCCTCCCCGCAGTGTCATCTCTGTGGTTCGTTCACTATTAACTAGGTTTATCTTTATATATCTTTTATAACATAATTTTTCCTTAAACCAATAGGGGTTTTCCCCTTGGTGAACCACCACAGAAGTGATACTCTTTTGTCCGGACTGTCTGAGTCTTATTCTTGTATGTTTGTCACTGTTTTTTGTTTGTATGTCTGATATCAGCAATACCGCTTACGCGGGAGCATACTGTTCTACCAACTAGCTCTGCCACATTTTCTATTTATATTAATAGTAAAACATTTTTGTGAAACCATCCTCTCCTGGGGACTTATGCAGATGGTGCAGATTCACAGAGCAAGTACGCCGGCGTATCTACTGATACGCCGGCGTCCTTTCAAATTTGCCACGTCGTATCTTTAGTTTGAATCCTCAAACCAAGATACAACGGCATTTGGGTAAGATCCGACAGGCATACGACTTCGTACGCCTTCGGATCTTAGATGCAATACTTTGGCGCCCGCTGGGTGGAGTTTGCGTCGTTTTCAGCGTCGTTTTTTTTTCGTAAGTCGTCCGTGAATAGGGATGGACGTAAGTCACGTCTAAGTTCAAAAAATGATGTCCTAGCGACGTCATTTAGCGCAATGCACGGCGGGAAATTTCACGACGACGCATGCGCAGTTCATTCGGCGCGGGGACGCGCTTCATTTAAATGAAACCCGCCCCCAACCCGCCCAATTGGAAATCCGCCGCTAGAAATACACTACGCCGCCGTAACTTACGGTGCAAATTCTTCCTGGATTCAAATTTAAGCCAGGTAAGATACGGCAGCGTAGCGTATCTCTGATACGCTGCGCCTGTCCAATTGTATGTGAATCTGCCCCAGAGCTTTTATTGCTGAGGACTTCAGTCGTATTGAACGTTTTGAAGATACATTTGAATTGGGCCTCTGAAATTGTTGGCAAATTGATGGGGGCTAGAAAGCTACGTATTTGCTCTTCAGTGGGTTGGGGGTGGGAGGGTCCTTCTTGAGATTGTATAAGGAGGTGTAAAAGTCACTTAACTCGTTAGCGATCTCTTGCGGAATGGTTAAAAGTTGCTTTAAGGTAGGGTGATGGAGGGAGAGAATTTTGCCTTTTTTACGTTGGGCCTATATTTGGGACATAACCTTGTCAATCTGCTGGGTTCTCTGGCGTCTCACCGTTTACTCAGCTTTATGAAAATTCCTCGTAAGTAAGCTTTATAAGTTCACCAAAGCCTAAATATGTTGGTGTCAGGCAGTTTAATAAGTTCAAAGGTAGATCAGTGCTCAGTCTCTATTTCTTGCTGGACTTTGGGGTCCGCTAGCAAGGAGGGGTCTAGCCCCCATAGTCTCGGTGGCCCAGGTCGTAGGTCGCCTAGAGTGATTGAAATAGGGGCACAATCTGACCATGAAATGACAGATTTCATGACGTTTTGAAGGGTCCATTTAGCGACCAGGAAGGAATCAATGTGTGAATTTGATAGCTGTGAGTGGGAAAAATAAGTATAGTCACGTTCTGAGCCATGCTGCGCTCTCCATACATCGAAGAGATCCAGATCATGTAGTATGGAGTTCAAAGTCGGGCGGAGTTGACATTGTGTATTGGACATGTCAATGGAGGGATCGCCAACAATATTGAGGTTTTGTGGTGTGGTGGTGTTGAAACTGAAGGGTATCTCGGATAGCCCTCGGTATCTCCATTCTTATTCTTTGGGCCCAAGAAGAGATAGATGGTGTCATACCCCTTGAGTCTGAGCATCTGGGTTTTTGACTCTGCAAAGTGCGTCTCCTGTATAAATACAATGGGGTAGATTCAGGTACCTGCGCTTCTTCTTACGGCGGCGCAGTGTATCGTATTTACGCTACGCCGCCGTAACTTACAGGAGCAAGTGCAGTATTCACAAAGCATTTGCTCCGTAAGTTGCGGCGGCTTAGGGTAAATGGGGCCGGCGTAAGTGAGCGTAATTCAAATGTGGAAGGGGGGGGCGTGTTTTATGTAAATGTATGATTACCTGACGTGATTGACGTTTTGTACATGCGCCGTCCGTGTACATATCCCAGTGTGCATTGCTTCCAAGTACGGTGCAACGACGTATTGGTTTCGACGTGAACGTAAATTACGTCCAGCCCTATTCGCGAACGACTTACGCGAACGACGTAAAAAATTAAAATTTCGAAGCGGGAACGACGTCCAGACTTAACATTGGCTGCGCCTCCTAATAGCAGGAGCAACCTTACGCAGAAAAAGCCTCACGCAAACAACGTAAAAAACTATCGCCGGGCGCACGTACGTTTGTGAATCGGCGTATCTAGGTAATTTGCATATTCTACGCCAAAAAAAACGGAAGCGTCCCTAGCGGCCAACGTAATATTGCACACAATTCTACGCCGCTGAATTCAAGTTACGTCGGCGGAGGAAGCCTATTTTTTTAGCGTATCTGCCTTTGAGAATCGGCGGAACGATACGCCGGCGCAGATTTAAAATTACGGCGGCGTATCTGGAGATACGCCGCTACGTGAATCTACCCCAATGTCTGTGTTTTGTTTGGTTATTTTCCTTTGAAGATTAGCTCTCTTTTGCGGGCTGTTTAGACCCCTAATGTTTAAGGAAGTCAGTTTTATCTGACAGAAATTACCGTATTTATCGGCCTATTGCGCGCACTGGCGTTTAGCGCGCACCCCTAATCTGGACGTGAAATTCCTGTTTTTTTTTTTTTATTACTTACAGTTTTGGTGTCTTGCCCGGCGTCCATCAGCGGCCTTGTCCGGTCCGGCGCCCGTCTGCGGCCTTCGTGGTGTCCTCCCCGCTTCTCCCGCGCTGGTCTCTGAGCCGATCCCCTGTGTTTGAACGCCGCCGCCGGCATAACCGCGAGGGGTGCCGAGCATGGCCGAGTGTACCCGAGTGTACTGCGCTCGGTATATGTCGGTGGCCGCATTCAAACAGCGCGGGAAGCGAGTATCGGCGTATATCGCGCACCCACGATTTTGCCCTGATTTTAAGGGCAAACAAGTGCGCGGTATACTCCGATAAATACGGTAAGTGCTCGTCACTCTCTTCAGCAGGAATTCCATGAGCCCCCAAAATGTTTTCGTACATTTTCTCCAGAAGACCAGAGGGACTGGGTTCCTCCTTCTCCTCTTCTACCCTTTTCCTGGTTTGTTTTAGTTCTGGTCCTTCATCTCCACTTTTTTGTTGCTCGGACACAGTAGCGTACTCTTCTCGCAGCCACGTTTTTGCTTTGCTCACTGTGTCCCCTGCAAATACATGGCCCTTGTATCGAGGATCAAGCAGTGTTGCCAGAACCAAACATTTGGTATCCTCTATCTTTGAAAATTGTCTCTCCAAGCTTTGCCACATGGTTTCTCTAAATGTTTTTATCCCCTTGTGGTGTGACCCTCTGCCTGAAGCACCATCTTCAGTACAGCTATGCATGGCATAATGCAGGAGATGGAGGCCTCTGCCTTGCAGATATCCAAAGTCGCTTCCTCAATAGGACCCAGTGTATCTATCAAATTTGAGATGATATCCCATTGTTCTGCTGGAGGTGTGGTAAACTTGCCATGTTCTGCTACATAGAAATTCAGGGCACACTCCTGCTCCAGCATCCTCTGCAACATATGCAATGTGGAGTTCCAGCGGGTGGGAACATCCTGAATGATGCTGTGCTGGGGGAGGCCAAGATCTTTTTGGATGGCTCCAAGACGCTGCTTTGCAAGCACAGAGTGGCTAAAGTGTGTAGCACAAGTCTTTAATTTGGCAATGATGTCCCCTACTACTCGCTGACTGCTGATACCCTCTTTCACCACAAGCTGTAATGTGTGTGCACTGCAGCTTAAGTTTGGTATATCTGCCAGTCTGAGGCCTTTAATCATGTTGGCACCACTGTCTCGCAGCACAAGCACCACTCTGTCTTGGTTGATGTCCCAATCATTGAGCATGCAACGAAACATATCCCTGATATAGTCCCCAGTATAGGAGCCAGACATAGCCTTGACATTTAGAATGACTTGTTTCCTTTCCCAGTTACTGTCTATAAAATGACATGTTAGGCTCATAAGCGATTCGATTTCTCCAGACCAACAGTCTGTTGTGAAGGACAAATAGGGGCCAGCATTCTCTGTTGCAATTAGTGTCTTAATTCACTGTGTAACCTTTTTGTACACACTGTCCAGCATGTCTGTGCGGTAGTATTTTTCACTTTTGATTGAATATCTTGGTTCTATTGTTGCCAGCAAGCATTGAAAGCCAATATCTGCAACAACTGTAAAGGGCTGGTTGTCTGTGGCAATAATTTCTGTGATTAGGGTATCTATTTTCTTGGACCGGGGATCAGTATTTTGCCATTTTCTTTTAGCATCAGACATCTGTACTACAGTGGGCTGAAAGCTGGATGAAGAAGCAGCTGCATCTTCTTTCTCCCTCTGTGCGTCTTTATAAGCTTGGAGGTGGTGGACTTTCACATGATTCCAGATATTTGTGGTATTTTTAGCCTTTCCTTTTTTTGCTCCCATGCTCAGCAATTTCTGGCAGATATTGCACTTGGCCTTCCCTGATGTTACTGAAATACTGGCATATTGGGTTTGATTTATTTTCAGCCATCATTAGACTGTAATTATTAAAAAAAGAAAATAATTTTTTAGTCATTTTAAAGGAGGGGCGGCTGGTGCTCAACATTTTTGGGGGGGCACAAACAAACTGAAAAAAAAAAACAGCCACTGACTGTGCCCCATCAATTGCCGCCAGTGTGCCCCATCAATTGCCGCCAGTGTGCATTCCCCGCCCGCCCGGCACTTGCCTTGTCTCGGTGGGGCAGTGGGTCACGGCAGCGGTGTCCTCCACAATCCTCGATGTCTTCTCCCATCCTCTGTATAGGCGTCCAATCACATCGCCTGTTGTTTCAGCCAATCAGGTGACAGGTAACAGACCCGAGCACCTGATTTGCTGAGAGGCGGTTTAGTGTTAGGAAAGCGAATGAATTGCTTTCCTAACACAACTCTGAGTGAACAGCGAGCGTCCAGCATGGCGCCCACTGTTCACCTTTTTGGATGCCTATTAGAGCCTATGGCTTTAATCAGGTGCTTACAAAAAATACCACGCCACTGTAATTCAGGTGCCCAGCGCCTGACAAGGGGCTGGCAGCGGCAACCATAGATAGATTCATGCATTGCATGAATATATGGTGATGAGAAGTGACAGGAGAGAGGTGGCGGCACCCGTGTGCCCCATATGGATGCACCACCACTGGGGGTACAGAGAGGTGGCTGTGGAGCCAACTCTCTGTACCCCCCTCCTCCACAGTCACCTCTGTACCCCCCCTCTTCCACAACCACCTCTCTGTACCGGGTGGGGATGCATTGTGGAGAGGGATGGATGGTGCACTGCTGGGTGTGGGTGGGAATGCGTTGTGAAAAGGGATGGGTGGTGCTGTGTTGTGGAGAGGGATGGGTGGTGCTGCGTTGTGGAGAGGGATGGGTGGTGCTGCGTTGTGGAGAGGGATGGGTGGTGCTGCGTTGTGGAGAGGGATGGGTGGTGCTGCATTGTGGAAAGGGATGGGTGGTGCTAGGCGTGGGTGGCGCTGCATTGTGGAGAGGGATGGGTGGTGCTGCGTTGTGGAGAGGGATGGGTGGTGCTGCGTTGTGGAGAGGGATGGGTGGTGCTGCATTGTGGAGAGGGATGGGTGGTGCTAGGCGTGGGTGGCGCTGCATTGTGGAGAGGGATGGGTGGTGCTGCGTTGTGGAGAGGGATGAGTGGTGCTAGGCGTGGGTGGTGCTGCGTTGTTGAGAGGGATGGGTGGTGCTGCGTTGTGGAGAGGGATGAGTGGTGCTAGGCGTGGGTGGTGCTGCGTTGTTGAGAGGGATGGGTGGTGCTGCGTTGTGGAGAGGGATGGGTGGTGCTGCGTTGTGGAGAGGGATGGGTAGTGCTAGGCGTGGGTGATGCTGCGTTGTGGAGAGGGATGGGTGGTACTGCGTTGTGGAGAGGGATGGGTAGTGCTAGGCGTGGGTGATGCTGCGTTGTGGAGAGGGATGGGTGGTACTGCGTTGTGGAGAGGGATGGGTGGTGCTGCGTTGTGGAGAGGGATGGGAGGTGCTGCGTTGTGGAGAGGGATGGGTGGTGCTGCGTTGTGGAGAGGGATGGGTGGTGCTGCGTTGTGGAGAGGGATGGGTGGTGCTGCGTTGTGGAGAGGGATGGGAGGTGCTGCGTTGTGGAGAGGGATGGGAGGTGCTGCGTTGTGGAGAGGGATGGGTGGTGCTGCATTGTGGAGAGGGATGGGTGGTGCTAGGCGTGGGTGGTGCTGCATTGTGGAGAGGGATGGGTGGTGCTGCGTTGTGGAGAGGGATGGGTGGTGCTGCATTGTGGAGAGGGATGGGTGGTGCTGCATTGTGGAGAGGGATGGGTGGTGCTAGTCATGGGTGGCGCTGCATTGTGGAGAGGGATGGGTGGTGCTGCGTTGTGGAGAGGGATGAGTGGTGCTAGGCGTGGGTGGTGCTGCGTTGTGGAGAGGGATGGGTGGTGCTGCGTTGTGGAGAGGGATGGGTAGTGCTAGGCGTGGGTGGTGCTGCGTTGTGGAGAGGGATGGGTGGTGCTGCGTTGTGGAGAGGGATGGGTGGTGCTGCATTGTGGAGAGGGATGGGTGGTGCTAGGCGTGGGTGGTGCTGCATTGTGGAGAGGGATGGGTGGTGCTGCATTGTGGAGAGGGATGGGTGGTGCTGCATTGTGGAGAGGGATGGGTAGTGCTAGGCGTGGGTGGTGCTGCGTTGTGGAGAGGGATGGGTGGTGCTGCGTTGTGGAGAGGGATGGGTGGTGCTGCATTGTGGAGAGGGATGGTGGTGCTGCGTTGTTGAGAGAGATGGGTGGTGCTGCGTTGTGGAGAGGGATGGGTGGTGCTGCGTTGTGGAGAGGGATGGGTGGTGCTGCATTGTGGAGAGGGATGGGTGATGCTAGGCGTGGGTGGTGCTGCATTGTGGAGAGGGATGGGTGGTGCTGCGTTGTGGAGAGGGATGGGTGGTGCTGCATTGTGGAGAGGGATGGGTGGTGCTGCATTGTGGAGAGGGATGGGTAGTGCTAGGCGTGGGTGGTGCTGCGTTGTGGAGAGGGATGGGTGGTGCTGCGTTGTGGAGAGGGATGGGTGGTGCTGCGTTGTGGAGAGGGATGGTGGTGCTGCGTTGTTGAGAGAGATGGGTGGTGCTGCGTTGTGGAGAGGGATGGGTGGTGCTGCGTTGTGGAGAGGGATGGGAGGTGCTGCGTTGTGGAGAGGGATGGGTGGTGCTGCGTTGTGGAGAGGGATGGGTGGTGCTGCGTTGTGGAGAGGGATGGGAGGTGTTGCGTTGTGGAGAGGGATGGGTGGTGCTGCGTTGTGGAGAGGGATGGGTGGTGCTGTGTTGTGGAGAGGGATGGGTAGTGCTGCGGTGTGGAGAGGGATGGGAGGTGCTGCGGTGTGGAGAGGGATGGGAGGTGCTGCGTTGTGGAGAGGGATGGGTGGTGCTGTGTTGTGGTAATGAAGATGATTGATTGATTTGCAATGCATTGTGAAAATGAATGAGGATGAGAGTTGTGAAGAGGATCTCCATAATGTAACTCTGATATACACCCACAGTCATCCTCATCCATTTTCTCAATGCCAGCCTCAGCCAGGTTTCACTTTAAAAAGACATTAAATAAAGTCTGCAGGGGGGCACAGTACAGTAGCACTTACCCTCCATACATGCTGGTATCTATCTGCATGCACCTGATAGGCTAGGTGCATGCTGATGAGATAACCAGCCAATCATTGAACAAGTGTAATACAAGCAGCCAGCAGGCTCTGCCTCAGCACGATCTCTTGCTGGGGGGAGTTACCAAGTCAGGTGGCAGATGCTTGTAAAGGGCCAATGATTGTTTCTCTAATACAGCAAGCTGAGGGAGGGGGCGGGGCGGTACGATGCGATGCCAGTGAAATCTCTCCTTCCCTTCTATAGTGGCTGTGTGTGTGTGTGGAGGATTCAGGAATACATGCTGCGAGAGCACTGGTCCGTACTGCAAGTCAGGTGGCAGATGCTTGTAAAGGGCCAATGGTTGTTTATCTAATACAGCACGCCGAGGGAGGGGGCGGAGCCGTACGATGCGATGCCAATGAAATCTCTCCTTCCCTTCTATAGTGGCCGTGCGGGTGGAGGAATCAGGAATACATGCTGCAGGAGCACTGGTCAGTACTGCAGGGCAGGCGGCCATGCGGGTCGTTTAGTGTAATAGCGCAAATCGGCCAAATTTTTCACAATAATTGGCCGATGCCGATTTAATAAAAACGGACAAATATAGTCCGGCCGATATATTGGTTGACCTCTAGTCTGTATATTGTTTCTTTATATTGTGCAAGATTTAATGGCCTACGAGTCAAGGAGGCAGAAGGGAGAAATTTGACACAGAAGATATAGTGTCTACCCTCCTGTTAACATAGGTTTCTGTGATCAGGTTATTATTCTTGTTCATTCACAGGTAAAGGAACTTTGCACCATTATAGTGCTCTTTTAAGTATAGATAAGATATCTGTGTGTGAGAGTGTTTCTTACTATTTGACATAGTTGAGACATACCATATTTATTGGCATATAACACACGCCGGCGTATAACATGCACCCTAATTTTAAGAGGGAAGTTTCAGGAAAAAAACATATTTTTAGAATAAACAACTTTGAAGCAAATTAAGGGTCAGTGTCCATCTGCAGCCCAAATAAAGTCCTCAATGCAGCCTGATCAATGCAGCCTGATTATTGTTCTCAATGCAGCCCAAATAAAGTCCTAAATGCAGCCTGATCAATGCAGCCTAAATAAAGTCCTCAGTGCAGCCTGAGCAATGCCTTTTTTTAAACTACTGTAATTTTCAGTCCCACCATCTCCCTCACCAGCAGCCTGAATCAGGAAATCACTGAGCGGTCATCTCCTCTCCACTAAGGATGAGCTCTGGCATGTTCGCAAGGTACACGTGCAGAGCCCGCCAGGAAGTCTGCACAGCGCTGCGCTAATCACAGCCAGGGAGACATTTCCCGATCTCTGCAGCCGAGCATCGGGACAATGTCTTTCTGGCTGTGATTAGCGCAGCGCTGTGCAGACTTCCTGGCGGGCTCTGCACGTGTACTATGCGAACACGCCAGAGCTCATCCTTACTCTCCACTCAGCTCTCTCATTTCACACACACAGTCCCGCCTCTGTCATCGGCATTGGACCAGGTACTGCCATAGGCAGAACACTGGTCCGATGCCTGTGGCGGAGGAGGGACTGTGTGTGTGTGTGTGACATGAAAGCCGAGGTGCAG
The DNA here is from genome assembly GCF_905171775.1 of Rana temporaria. Taxonomy (NCBI): domain Eukaryota; kingdom Metazoa; phylum Chordata; class Amphibia; order Anura; family Ranidae; genus Rana; species Rana temporaria. Next base: position 175,017,088 of record NC_053493.1, read on the forward strand.
AGTGGAGAGGAGATGACAGCTCGGTGAGGTACGCTGTTGGCGTATAACACGCACGCCTGCTTTGTCACCAATTTTCAGGGGAAAAAAGTGCATGCTATATGCAGATAAATACGGTACCTATTTTGTGTTCTCATTAATACAGTAAACATACTTTAACTGCTTTTTCAATACTGTGTGAGTCTCCATTTCCTAATACAGTTGGTAAGATGACCGAACCCAGGGTTTCAGAGGTAATGGAGGATTTGCAGAGTCAAGGTAATCAGTGAGGTAGAGAGTCTATTAGCAGCACTCACGGGGGTACCGCTACATACAGGATTGCCATAGGAAAAGTTATTATCATGTAAGAAAAAAAAAAATGTAAAGTATTATTTAGTTAAAACTGCACTATTTTTAAAGAAGTCAAGGCAAACAAATGAATACAGCTGTTTTACCTGTCAAATAATTTGTATTTCTTTCCATTCAGTTTTGAGATATATACACCTCTGTTGCAGAGCACAGTTCTCATTGGCATGGCAGAAGATCTATGTTTTTCTGCTGAAATGTAATTATACTTACAGGCCTTGTGTCCACCAACAATGATGTAATAATGCACACAGCTGCATTCATTTATGTCTTATCTACTGGAGTTCAACTATGGTATAAACAGATGGCATCTTCTAGAACAAACCTTTAATAAGGATCAGGCTTTGACTGAGAAGTGGGATTCTGGATCTAAAATAATAACTGATTTACCGTATATACTCGAGTATAAGCCAACCCTAATATAAGCCGAGGCACCCAATTTTACCCAAAAAAATGGGGAAACTTATTTTAATTTGAGTATAAGCCTAGGGTAGGAAATGCAGCAGTCTACTGTAAGTGGAAAAGAGGGTCAACAATGCCCATTTGCAGCTTCACTGTGCCCATTGCATGCCTCACTGTGCCCATCACAAGCCTCACTGTGCCCATCTCAAGCCTCACTGTGTCCACTGCAAGCCTCACGGTGTCCACTGCAAGCCTCACGGTGTCCACTGCAAGCCTCACGGTGTCCACTGCAAGCCTCACGGTGTCCACTGCAAGCCTCACGGTGTCCACTGCAAGCCTCACTGTGCCTATCTGCATACCTGATCAGCCCGTGTCATGCAGTCAGACGGCGGCCATCCATCCAGTGTACAAAAGCCGCGCCTCCTCGTCCGTGATAGGCGGAACACTCAGTTTCCCAGCATTGAGTCAGTGTTCCGCCTATCACGAACATCCTCCCTTCCATGGGACAAGGATGAGAGGACGTCCGTGATAGGTGGAACACTGAACACTGACTCACTTCTGGGAAACTAAGTGTCCCCATATCACGGATGAGGACAAGGAGTCGCGGCTTTTTTACACTGGTCGACCGCCGTCTGAGCATAACACAGACTAATCAGGTATGCAGATGGACACAGACTCGAGTATAAGCCGAGGGGGGCATTTTCAGCACCAAAAAAAAGTGCTGAAAAACTCGGCTTATACTCAAGTATATACGGTAGGTACTTCAATACGCGTTGCTGTGTACCACATGATTGAGGTGTGTTAATTACCTGAGATGTACATACTTTGTTGAAGCTCACAAAAATTGAGATGTTGAGAAAGCAGCAGAATGGCAGGTCTTTATAATAGGTTCCAGATACCACACAGAGCAATAGTATCTGAGGAAGAAAGGCTGCGAGACCCAGGCTGACACTCCAGTCATTTTCAGCTTTGACGTACAACATGTAGAAGTATGGGGAGAAATTGTGCCGTATATCTCTTCGTGTCAAATGGTATAGATAAGTGTGCTCGAGGAAATCCCAACCATACCTAACAAAAAAGAAAAATACATTTACTTCTTGGGTTTAGGCTAAAAAAACTATATTTCTTAAGAGTTATTAAAATGTTAATTAAAAATAAGTTGGAGCAATGCATTAAACTGTGACCACGTCTAGAGTAGATGAAACGTTGGGAGGCGACGTGCTGACGTCACCGCGATTTGAGGACCCGTTCTGACACGCCGGCCGGCTTTCTCTTTCTCTGCTGTTATTTTGTTATTTAACTGTAAGGCCCCATACACACGGGAGAATTTATCCGCGAATACGGTCCAGCGGACCGTTTCCACGGATAAATCCTCTCAAAGATATCCGCTGATTTCGATGGGATGGAGTGTACACACCATCCCATTGAAATCCGCGCGGAAATCCTCTGGCGATGACGTGTCGCGCCGTCGCCGCGATTATGACGCGGCGACGGGCGCGACGCTGTCATATAAGGAATTCCACGCATGCGTCAAATCATTACGACGCGTGCGGGGAATCCCTTTGGACGGATGGATCCGGTAAGTCTGTACAGACGAGCGGATCCATCCGTTGGAATGGATTCCAGCAGATGGATATGTTGTGCAGCACAACAAATATTCGATCTGCTGGAATCCATTCCAGAGGAGATTTCTCCGCGGAAAGAGATCCGCTGGCGTGTACACACCATAGAATCTATCCGCAGAAACCCATTTGCTGGGATTTATCTGCGGATGGATTCTATCGTGTGTATGGGGCCTAAGTGTTACTACCCTTTTTTATTAAATATCTTTACGATATCACGCCATGTGAGTTCTCTTTCCTCCTCTCACATATCGGACCTGCTGCTTCTCCTGTTCCACCATTGGCTGAGACGTTCCATTGCTGCCTACTGTGTATATCCCCTATGCTCTGACTGATCCTGATGGATCATATGCTCTGGTAAGGGTCAGTGTGTGTACCGGTGGTGGTTTTTTCATGTTCACACTGTCTGTTGCCAGTCACTGGGGGATGCACTTATGTGTTTTATCTTACACGGATTTACACTATATGAGTTTCTTTCTCTTCTGGTTGCTTTATTGATGGATTGGTGACCCCTGGAGGGACCGTATATACAGACAAGTTCTACTTCAGCATACCCAGTGATTTCAGCTTGACTAGGTCCGTTAGGACCTTCCTTTGTGGTAAGGGTCAGCAAGTTGCATTTTCCATGTTGGAGCCAGACTTCTCTCTTCTGTTTCACATTGGGGTGTCACGCTCCAAATTTGATTTTCACTTGGACTATTAACCATTTGTTTTCACTCATGTGTACCACACAATTCTGATTGACATTGTTCTTTCACATAGCCTTCTGTCCCCTGAAGGCCTTCAGTTTAGTTTTTTTCAGCGCTACTCCATATTTTTGTATTAAACTGGTATTAAAATCATGGATTTGACTTTACCCTACAGATAAGCATAACATTTTTACGTGTAGGTGCCTTTCAAATAGCCTGAACTTGCACTGTTTAGAAGAAAGTTGCATTGACATTGACGTAATTGGTGCATATGCAGTACTCTCTGCATGAACAGAACATTGAGTGTTCTGTAGGTGCAAAGAGCGATGTGCCGCTAGGGTGACTCTAGCGCGCATGTACCGGAGTGACGTCATTGTGGCCCAGCCATTCAAATGACTACAGAAGGTGAACCTGGAAGGAAGACAAGACAAAGATAGAAGCGCCTGCAGTGGTGACAGTGCGCTGCTGGAGGGCTCCGTTTGTAAGGCAAGTCTGTTTTTGTGTAACATTATTAGAGGATTTCCTGCCCAGGAGTAGGGTATTTTGACCAATCTTTTAGAGAAGGCTGTCAAAATGTGTTAGTATGCAGTGCATACTAGCACATTATGGCATTAACCACTTCAGCCCTGGAAGATTTGGCTGCTTAATGATCCAAACAGACGTGCATGCAGCAGCTCCTGCAATCCAGGGCTGCACTGTTTCTCTCCCCTGTTCTCCCCCCCTAGCAGCGGTTGCCTCTCCATCCAGCGGGACCCCCCAGCCCAGCTTACCGAGTGGACCGCTGAGGCCGCCACCCGCCGCCTTCCGGGCATCCCTAGCCATTTTGCGGGCCCCCCAACCTGCTGCAGCAGCAGCCGCCGGTTCCTCCAGCACAGACCGTGGCTCCGGCCTAGCTCCGGCTGCCATCTTGGTCCACCCAGCCTCGGCCTCCATGACCTTCCCCCTGACCCCCCAAGGCATTGCCAGGAAGAACCATATGACTTCACCTGACACCAACTGACTGTGCAGTAAACCACCACAGGGCCACCCTCAATCGTCAGCCTGAAGGACGAACCAGGGACCCAGCCTGGTAAGGAGCGGCCATCTTGGTACACCCGGGTGTTCTTACTACTAGAACCTGTCATCAAACCTCAACTCTTTCAAACATCAAACATTTCATCATCGTCATCAGCATCCTCAGTTTCATCCCCCTCATCCTCAGCCATCTTGCTCATCATCATCCTCCCCCTTATCATTTTCAGTATCATTAGCCTTAACCTCATGCTCGTCAGCGTCATCCGTCCGCCATCTCAAACTCATCAGCTCATTGTACCAGCTCACCATCTTCATCCTCATCCTTATCTTCATCATCATCAGCTTATCATCCTGATAAACTAGGTAAGTATAACTGGGCACTATCCACCATAGACAGTTGATCCAGGGTATACCCGATCGCCTCTCGGAGGATCAGGAAGGAATTTTTTCCCCTACTGTAGCAAATTGGATGTGCTCAGCTGGGGTTTTTTGCCTTCCTCTGGATCAACTGGGGGCGTAGATCAGATCGGGGCACACGGGACCGTCGGCGTCATCAACAGCAACACCGATGTGAACATCGTCATCACCAGGACACCTCAGCATTAGGGATGAGCCGAACAGCTCAAAACGTTTGTTTTTCCCTATTCCAATAGCGACTCCTTTTTGCCCTTTTATTTGGGGAATCCCCATAGTTTAAGGGGAACTCCACCCCATTTTTTTTTAAATGGCGTGGTGTTCCACCCAAAAATCCATACCAAACCCTTTATCCGAGCACGCAACCTGGCAGGCCGCAGGAAAAAAGGGAGGGGGGACGAGAGAGCGCCCCTCCTGAACCGTACAAGGCCACATGCCCTCAACATGGGGAGGATGCTATGGGGGTCTGTGACCCCTCAAAGCACCATGTCCCCATGTTGATGGGGACAAGGGCCTCATCCCCACAACCCTTGCCCGGTGGTTGTGGGGGTCTGCGGGGGGCTTATCGAAATCTGGAAGACCCCTTTAACAAAGGGGACCCCCAGATCCTGCCCCCCTATGTGAATTGGTAATGGGGTACATTGTACCTCTACCATTTCACAAAGAAAGTGTACAAAAAAAAACACACAGACACAGTTGGCATAAGTCCCTTATTACAAATAAAAAAAAATTATCACTTTAGATTTCTCACATAGACTTTTACAGGGTGTTCTGCAGCTTTTTCGAATTTTGCCGCAAACACCCCAAATTGTTCGCCGAACGGTTGAACATGAGTTTGACTCGAACTCAAAGCTCATCCCTACTCAGCATCATCTCATCGCATTGCTCACCATCATCATCCTCGGCAGCGCCATCAACATCATCATCATCATCCCATGGCATCTTGCTGAGGGAGGAGTCTAGTAATGGCGCTAGAGAGCCTTTGCGTGTAGCGGGAAGCACTGAACCCTTCACCCCCACCTCGTACGGTGCTGTCGGGGAAATAACCTCACCCGCTCTCCTTCTCTGACTAGCTCATTCCCCTTGTGGAACCTCTGATGTACCTGATGAGGCTGACGCCGTCCTGCGGGGCTCCCAGTGAACGGTTGTGAGTGGTGGAACACTGCTGAGCGTGGCGGCGCTCTCTGTGAGGGACCGGGTGTGCTCATCCATACTTGCAGAGCTCTGCGGGGAAGTCAAGATCCCAGACAGCAAGCTGCCTCTACCCTCCCCCCGGTAGCGAAGGAGAGGGGAGAGAGAGGTGAGCGGAGGTGAGCCTAGCGGGTGCCGCCATCCCGGAGTGCGCTGACGTTCCCCCGGCAGGAGAACATTATATCCGGGGAGCTCAGCTGCCTGGCGGAGACCAACACAGAACCCCCGGTGTGATCCTCTGACGGGACCTCTCCCTGAGACCTCCCCCCTTGGACCCCCTGCCTCTCTTGCTGCTAAATTGGTCCCGCACATTAGGACTTTGCTCCAGTAGACATCCCAGCAGCAGAAGCCTTGGACTATTACAATGGTGTGGTGGTGGTGAGTACAAGGAATTGAGACTACACAAGTATTGATCATGGTATATGTCCCTATAAGGGTGTATGGTATATAATGTATAGGAGGATAAATGAAATGATATAACCATTCAAAAGAGACCCATGAGGAGTGCTAAGGGACTGGTACTGGTAATATGAATTTGAATGACAGTGCTGACTACTGAATGTTCAGTCTGAACCAGGGAACTCACTGGATATATCCCATTTGGTCGGTCAAATAGTGAGACCTAGTGGTGGAACCATAGGTGGAAGTATCTGTAAATTATAAACAACTAGAAGCTATGGACATCTTACTTCATATAATTATAAAGAAGTCAGAATACCTACAAAAAATCCCATATACATTTAACCATAGAAAAAAAAATACTCACCACCCCACTAAAAATTATATCAAAGTACAGGGAGACCATTCAATAGGGGGACGATGAGGGGTAGGTCGGGACGAGGAGGAGCAATCCCATAGTCACCCCGTCTAAGTCTCCCACCGAACCCGAGGCCAATGAATAAGTATATCACACACGGAGTGAATGGTGACAAGCAGATACTTGAAAAACAGCAGGGAGCGAAGGTCAGTCAAACAGAGAATAAAGAAAAAAAAGGGGGGGTAGAGTAAAAGCCTAGAGGCGAATGAAGCACTAGAAACTAGAATGGACCGAGACCCAGAAGATGTTCAGGAACAGAGGAGAGTAGAAGAACCTATATCTTTAAAATTAGAATTACCTCCAACCAAAACTGAGATGCAATTAATGTTAGCAGCTCTGGAAAAATCGCTTAAAGCTGAAATGACAATAATCCATAAAAACCTTGGTCAAATGTTGGAACGGGAACAGAAGTAGAAAAATCAACAGATTTCAATTTAGGGAAAATAAAAAAAATTGAAAGTGAAATCAAAACCATAAAAAGAGACCATCAAGAACAGGCATATAAAATAGAAGGTGGTGGCGCCACCCTAAAGTGTAGAGTGTGGACTAGTGCCAATGGTAATTAATAATAATATTAAGTGGGTGGTATAATGAAAAAACAAAAACAAAAACAAAAACAAAGAAGTGCTAAAAATAAATTCCGATGTGTACCAGTGCTAGTGATTTTCAGAGTAAAAATCCTATTAAAAGCTGTTTCATGCACAAAATTAAAGTGGATCAAAATATATATAATATATATAAATAAATATATAAGGCTGTGTGCTTTCAGCAGACAGCAATAGTACTGTAAGTGAAGAGTCCTTATGTAAAAATTAGTTCCATGCAATAAATAAATAAGGTGCTTTGTGCTTCTTCCAAGTGAAAAAAACGTTGATCTTAATCTTCTGTGACACACTCGTGCTCACTCCCTGTGGTCCCGCACTCACCAGATACTTGAACCCCTACAGGGGTAGCGGGCGTTCACAGTATAATGTATTGACAGAATCCCTGGATCTTCCCAGAATCTAAAAACTCTCGTCCGTTCATAAGAGGAGACAAATAGATTGCCCAATAGCGTGATACCGTTTTTAAAGTGAAAAAACTTTTAATTCACATATAACAGGGTACTCACATTTGGTAGAAAGGTAAACAAACATATATAAAACGTGCTGTGGCTTAGAATAGCGTCTGCTCTACCGGTTTCGTCGATCTGACGTCATCTGGGCGCTCCAGATGACGTCAGATCGACGAAACCGGTAGAGCAGACGCTATTCTAAGCCACAGCACGTTTTATATATGTTTGTTTACCTTTCTACCAAATGTGAGTACCCTGTTATATGTGAATTAAAAGTTTTTTCACTTTAAAAACGGTATCACGCTATTGGGCAATCTATTTGTCTCCTCTTATGAACGGACGAGAGTTTTTAGATTCTGGGAAGATCCAGGGATTCTGTCAATACATTATACTGTGAACGCCCGCTACCCCTGTAGGGGTTCAAGTATCTGGTGAGTGCGGGACCACAGGGAGTGAGCACGAGTGTGTCACAGAAGATTAAGATCAACGTTTTTTTCACTTGGAAGAAGCACAAAGCACCTTATTTATTTATTGCATGGAACTAATTTTTACATAAGGACTCTTCACTTACAGTACTATTGCTGTCTGCTGAAAGCACACAGCCTTATATATTTATTTATATATATTATATATATTTTGATCCACTTTAATTTTGTGCATGAAACAGCTTTTAATAGGATTTTTACTCTGAAAATCACTAGCACTGGTACACATCGGAATTTATTTTTAGCACTTCTTTGTTTTTGTTTTTGTTTTTTCATTATACCACCCACTTAATATTATTATTAATTACCATTGGCACTAGTCCACACTCTACACTTTAGGGTGGCGCCACCACCTGCTATTTTATATTATTTCATACTCTCCTCCACTTTTTGTGGGGTTTTTTGCAGGGGCAGCCTTCCATTTTCCATTTTTCTAATTTTTTGCACATTTGAAATATTCTGTGGCGCAGCTTCATATTTTCTTTTCATATAAAATAGAAGACCAAGAAAATACAGACAGAAGAAAAAATCTAAGAATCCGCAGAGTAGCCCCCCAACATGAAGATCTAACAGAAATAATAAAGAAAATATTTAACCCAGTAATGGATAAAGAAATTACTAATCCAATTAAAATAGAGCGGGTTTTTATAGAATATAGATTAAGAAGGCCAAGGGAAATACCGCAGGAGAAGCCGAGAGACATTATAGTGCGATTTGAAAATTGGGAAGAAAATAACCAAATTTGGAGGAAGCTAAGAGAAAAGCCGCCGATAAAATTTGAAGAAAATAACATCTATATTTTTCAAGATCTTTCTCAGGAAACTCTAAAAAGAAGAACTTTAAAAAAACGCTTTTAGTTACTCTACAGGAACATGGAGTACAGTATAATTGGGGTTTCCCCGCGTGCTTGATTAGTAGAAAAAATGGGATCTTTGCTAGACTGCGATTTGTTGGAGATTGCCGAATTTAGGGAGAGTGTTTTTTTTCTGCTCCTCTTTCTTCCCCTCCCTCTCAACCCCCCCCTTTGGTTACATAGGACAGAAAAGCAGCTCCAGTGAGTTGAGAGAAAATAGAGGAGGAGGAGATTGGAAGAAAAAAATATATTTTTTCCCCTCCTTATTGTGTTCAATAATAGGCGGGGAAGAGATGGGGATGAGGGGGGGTGAGGAGGGAGAGCAGGAGGGATGGAGAGTGTGGGGGGAGGGGAGGACAATGTTCTCCGGCAGGCATATGAGTGGGGACGGAAACCAACAGTGCCATACAGAACTCCACCTCAGGCTCTAGAGAGCAGGGGGGACAGGAGTGCCCCATGGAGAAGAAATCTGCTACTGCTCTAGACCAGGAGGTCAGGAGAGGGGAGGGGGAGGGATGGAGGGGAGAGGAGGAGGGAAAGATCTGTACATTTTTGTTAATAAGCGCATGTGCTGATCTGAGAAATAGGGATATTCTTAGATTGCAGTATAAAAATCAGTGGGCTGAAGTAAGCTAAACGAACATAAACACAATGACCGAGGTTAAAATTATGACATATAATATAAGAGGACTGAATTCTCCGGAAAAAAGACATATGGTATTAAGAGAGCTGGAAAGGTATGCTGTAGAGATTGTCTTATTTATCTTTGGATTTAAATAAAAGAATGTATTCACAAGCTATCCCCACCTGGTACTATGGGGATTCCCCAAATAAAAGGGCAAAAAGGAGTCGCTATTGGAATAGGGAAAAACAAACGTTTTGAGCTGGAGGGGAGGAAAGTAGACCCAGATGGCCGGTTTCTGTTCCTGAAAGGGACCTTGCAGGGAACTAGGTATACGTTGGTAAATGTCTACTGCCCCAATAGGTACCCCAAAATATATTTTAAAGGGATCCTGGATGCCATATAGGAGTTTAAACAAGGGCATTTGATTGTCGCAGGAGATTTAAACTTCACTATAGACCAGGGTCTAGATAGTACATCTGGTGCACCGATAAGAGAAACTAAACTGAATTTAGTTTGAATTGAAACAGATTAGAAAAAAAATGTATACCAACCAGTTATTAGATATATGGCGAATAGCAAATCCAAGTAAAAAAGATTATACATTTCACTCGTCGGTGCATGACATGTACACAAGATTGGATTATATATTGGTAGACCACGCAATCTTAGAGTCTGTAGTAGAAACCACAATAGAGACAACAACAATCTCGGACCATGCCCCGGTAACAGTAAAAAATAGGATTTTATGCTCACCGTAAAATCTTTTTCTCTGAGTTCATGGACGGACAGAGCCTTAATCTTGACATAGTGGGTATTGGCCTTCCTTTAGGAGTGACTAGGCAGAAACTTATAGAAAAAGTTAAACTTATCATACACACCCTACAGCCCCGCCCAGGGGGCGGGCCCTCTGGGTATAACCCCTCTCTCTGCATCTCGCAGGTCAGTTCGTCAAAAAGTAGTACAAACATAAAAAGGAGGGGTGGGTGCTGTGTCCGTCCATGAACTCGGAGAAAAAGATTTTACGGTGAGCCTAAAATCCTATTTTCTCTTTCGTTCATGGACGGACACAGCCTTAAAGCGGAGCTCCACCCTAAAGTGGAACTCACGCTGATCGGAACCCTCCCCCCTCTGGTGTCACATTTGACACCCTTCAGGGGGGAGGGGGGTGCAGATACCTGTCTAAAGACAGGTATTTGCACCCACTTCCGGCCACAGTTTTGGGTTTTCTGCGGGCAGAACATCACCTCCCGCCCCCCCCCCCCGTTGTGCTCTGGGAACACTCGGCTCCCAGAGCACAGCGGGAGCCAATCAGCGGCGCAGCGCGGGAACCGGGTAGTGAAGCTGGAGCATCCAAAGGGTAGTCAAAGTCCAGGCCGGGTCGGTTTAACAGGCGGGCAGAGAACAGAGCAAGGGGTTGAGCAGGTGCGGTGGTCAGACGTAGCCGGGATCAGAGGCAGGTGGCAGGCAGAAGTGGTCAGAGGAAACCGGGTCAGGATACAACAGGTACACAGGTGCAGAATGCTCCGAGAATACGCTGTAGACTGGACAGCAAGATAGCGAGGGACATGGCTGCTTTAAATATCATGTTTTGGCGCCAAACTTCGTCACCGCGCGCGCTCCCGCTGCGTGCGTGCAGCCGCCGCAGGCAGACGCGGGCCACTGCGCACGCGCCGGGACTGGATTCTCCTGCCATTGTTACTGATGGCCATACTGCTGGAACGCCTTCCATGACATTGCCCCCCCCCCCTCTACGGGCAGCCTCCCGATGCCTAACTGGGCCAACCTACTTGGATGCGCTCTCTTAAAGGCGAGGATCAGTCTCTCGGCATGGATGTTGGTCTCTGGTTCCCAGGAATTTTCTTCCAGGCCTTCCACTTCACCAGGTATTGAACCTGGTTACGTCTCTTTCTGCAATCCAGGATGGACTCCACCTCAAATTCCTCTTCGTCATCGATAAGTACTGGTTTAGGAGGCCCGGCATTTCGGTTGGTGAAGGGGTCCGAGACTGTAGGTTTTGGTAATGCCACGTGGAAGACTGGGTGAATCCGGAAGGAGGCAGGTAATTTTAATTCGTAGGCCACTTCATTGTTAGATATATTAGTGAGAGGCCATATGACTTAAACTATTTCTCTGCTACAGAAGAACATCCAAAACGCTATTGCAAAAACCAACTATTATGAGTGAGTGAGTGAGAAACTTATATAGCGCAACACATGCGAACTGAATCGCCTCTGGGCGCTTGGTATCCATTCCCTGGGCCCTCAGAAGAGATGGGTTTTGATCGTTCGTCTGAAGGCCAAATGGTTATCCTCCAATCGGATGCAGGTTGGGAGCACGTTCCATAGTCTGGGTCCTTGGACCGCAAATCTTCGTTCTCCCTTGGACTTGTATCTGGCTTTGGGTATCTGGAGTAGATTTTGGTTGGTGGATTGCAGAAGGCGATTGGGGTTGTGAGCTTTTAGTTTTTCACATAGATATTGGGGGGCATTTTGATTTGATTCTGTCTTTTACAGGCAACCAATGAAGGGATCTCAGTGAAGGTGAGATGGATTCCCATGTTTTTTTCCCAGTCACAAATCGAGCGGCCGTATTTTGAACGACTTGCAGAGGAGTGATTTGGTACTTTGGGTGTACGAGATAGAGGGCATTTGCATAGTCAAGTCTGGAGTTGATAATCGTTCCCACCACGACTGCTACGTCTTCTTTTGGGATAAAGGGAGTGAGTCTGCGTAGTAGGCGCAGCAGATGGTGCGATACGCTGACTACTGACCCTATTTGTGCATCCATTGTCATGTGGGTGTCAAAGATGACTCCGAGACTTTTGACTTTGGTGCTAGGGGTGATGGTTTTACCCAGAATGGGCAGGGGGGTGTCCATATTGTTGCGGGATGATTGGCGTGAAACAGGAGAAGTTCTGTTTTTGAGCCGTTGAGTTTAAGATAAATCTTTGTCATCCAATTTTCTATCAAAGTAAGGCATTTCTCTAGTCCGAGATAATGATCCTTTTTGTTGCAGATGCGAAAATACAGTTGTGTGTCATCTGCATAAGAGTGATACAGTAACTTCTGGTTACTAATGATTTCAAAAAGCGGGCAGAGATATTGAATAGAACAGCGACAGGGGGGTCCCTGAGGGACTCCACATGACACTGTGTGTTTTTCAGAAGTGAAAGGGCCTAATTTCACTATTTGTGATTGGTTTTCCAAGAAGGAGGAGAACCAAGATAAATCACATTCCCCAACTCTGGCTACTTCAACTAGCCGAGTCAGCAATAATTTGTGGTCTACCGTATCAAAGGCTGCGCTTAGGTCCAGCAGTACTAGAAGACAAGATTCTCCTTCGTCTGCTGCCTCGAGAGCGTCATCCCATATTTTGAGCAGTGCTGTTTCTGTCCCGTAACCTGGACGAAAACCCGATTGAAACAAATCGAGTAATTTATGGGTGTCTAAATGGTGTTGTAGCTGTTGTACAACTTTATTTCTCCATTATCTTGGAGAAGACATTTAGGCCTGTTATGGGACGACAATGGTTTGGATCTTTGGGGTCGAGGGTGTTTTTTTTTTTAGAATTGGTTTGATTATACCTTGTTTCAGCAAGGTTGGCCCCATGCCCTCCTTGAATGACTGGTTTATGAGCTGCATGATAGCTGGTGCCAAAATATCAGCACATTCTTTCAGCAGTTTAGTGGGGATGATATCATTGGGCGATATGCTATTTCGCAGAGTCCCAATGATATTTTTAGCGGCATCGATGGAAATGGGTTTTAGAGTGAAATTCGATGATTGCGGCGGATTTATGTGGGTATTAGGTTTGTGATTTAGGGGAGGGTTGATGAAGGTTGTATTTTGCTGAATACTTTCACAGATTTTTTCTATTTTATTGATGAAATAATCCGATAATTTGTTGCAAAATTCTTGTGAATCAGTATTAGGGGCTTCTAGACAGACTGGGTTCATGGTCTGGGTGACTATATTGAAGAGTTTGCGGGGGCAGTTTAGGGCATTAGTGATGATACTGGAAAAAAAAATTTTTTTGGGCTATAAAGATTTCTTTATGGTATTTTTTTGGTTATGGTCTTGTAAATGGTGTGGTTTTCCTCTGAAGAGCTTCTTTTCCAAGCTGCTTCCGCTCTTCTGCGCTCTTGCTTTAACAACGACAGCTGGTCGTTAAACCAGCTGGAGTTGTTTTTCCAGATGCACGTTTTACGTTTGGGCGCTACTAAGTCGGCTGACTGTAGTAGGGCCTTGTTGATGTCGTCCAGTGTTTCTGTGGCTGTTTGATGTAATTGGATTGTTTTTATTTTTTTCTCTAATGTAGTTTTGAAGGGTTACGAGTGGAGCTTCTTCTGAGATCTAGTCCAGTGTGTTGTCACCGGTTTTATCGTTTTTTTTGAGGGGGCATTTTTAGTAATTATGAATTTAATTGCATGGTGATCTGTCCATGGTTGCGGCTCATTTTCCAGAATATTAATTTCCAAATTTTGTCTGAAAATTAGATCGAGCGTGTGACCTGAAGCATGTGTGGGCCCACATACAAGTTGCTGCAGACCTAATCCTTCCAAATGGTCAATGCAGGCGTCGGAGACGGGGTCCTGTGAGGAGTTGGCCCAGAGGTTGAAATCCCCGAGCAGCAGGAGGTGTTTGGTGCTTAGGGTATAGGTGGAGATGAACTCTGTCAATGACATGAGCAGGTGTGTTTTTGGACATGGTGGTCTATAGCAGAGTAGTATGTGAATGGTGTCCTGGGGTTTGTTTGCAGTTGCAGAGTGAGGGTTTCCATGAATGGAAGTGAGTTCTGAAGGTCTTGGTGATCAAGAGGTGAGTCTTATGGATCACCACCAGGCCGCCTCTTCTTTGCCCCACTCTGTTTTCTGTTAGGATGCAATAATTTTCTGGCACCAGTTCTCCTAGAATGGTGTTACAGTCGGCTGTAAGCCAGCTTTCTGTGATAAAGAGGCAGTCTAAATAATTTTGTAGGATGAAATCATGGATTTCTTGTCTGTGTTTTACTGCCGATCTTGTGTTGACCAAAGCGCATGACATGTGCTTCGGCTGGGGTGGATGCATGTAATTTTTGACTGTCGATCGTCGAACGATTCTCAACAGTTGCTCATTCATTAGAGATTTTTTGGTGACGGCTGGTAATATTGAGGCGAATGGCTTTAGACCCCAAATGGTTTCTGCAGAGTATCTCAGATTAGCCATAATCGCCGGGGAAGGTGATATTGTTCGGGGAAGGTGTTTGATGATGATGGGAAGGAAGATTTACAAGTATTCTACTTGCTAAACCGTCCCTCCCCGCTTAATCCAGAGAATGGCGAAAAAAACCCTAGCCGTGCAATGCCAATCTGCCGCGACAGGGGAGAAAAATTCCTTCCTGATCCCTCAAAGGCGATCGGGAGAGCCCTGGATCAAGCGCTAAAACGGCTGGGGATGCGGGGGATAAAGAAACTGGCTGTTTATCCACTATGTTGGGCCGCAGCGGCAGCTTATCCTGAAAAGGACGGCCGCACACTGTCCCAGGGGAGATGGATAGGCCTTACCTTGATGATGCCTGCGAGCGGAAGAGGGAGGCCCAGGGGAAAGGAGGGGCACTTGACCTGGTCCGGCTGGGGTACCGCTAAACTGGGGGTCGTGGCCGTGAGCGGAGGACCAGGGGGAGAGCCGGGGGGAGAAACCGGGGGAGAGCCGGGGGAGAGCCAATGGTGCGGCCCTGGATGTAAAGCCTGTCAGGAGCTGCAGGTACGCACATCCTTCTCTCAGGCGTGCTGAGAGACTCTGAATGGTGATGACTGGATGACTGGATATAAACCTAATTTCCCTGTACCAAAAGAGTTTACCGGACAGACTCTGGGCCATTTACAACAGTTCATTCACTGTTTCAATGGTTTATATTAAAGATTATATGGCCTGCATTTGTTAAATCTCCCTCAACAGGGGCCACTCGAACAAACACGCTGGGACTGTCTAAAGTCAATCAGCGCCAGTCTGCACCCCTACATTTTGGAGGTCTGATATAAGTATAATCTTGAGGAAGTGAAAAGAGGAATGTCTGCAGGTAAAGGATGCTTATTATGAAAAAAAAATGTTTTTCTTTACAACCCCTTTAATGTCTCATAGATGTTCTGAATGTGTTGTGGGTGTACTGTTTTGTTATTACGATAGTCACACATATTTAATAGCAAGAATACCGGGTGGGTATCATTCAAGGATGGGTAAGGGTCCATTGTTCCGTAAAGGTAAACCAAAGGAGTCCAGGTGCTGAGGTTCAACCTACATGTGCCAATTGTTTTCAAGGAAGGATTAAGGGTTAAGGGACTCAGGGGTCAGGTACATAGGAAAGGAAACAACCTTTTAGTTTGCCCCCAGTCACTGTATTATTTAGTTCCCAGTGACATTTCACAAATAATGGGAAAACCACCCCCTATGTTCCCCAAAAGGATGTGCAATGTTTGTACCCCACACTAACAGTACCAGCTCAGCTCTCACATCAAGGGTTTTTGGCTGCAGCAGTTTATCAAACCCAACCCGTAACAAGGAGACCCCCAGCCCAGTCGGCACAAGCACCCACTGCACAGTTATCAACTGTACAGCAAGAAAGTGTCCAGAGTGACACTGTGGGGACTCTAATAGGAACTTATCCCCTCGTAGCAGAAAGAGATATTCCTGGAGTAGCGAGTATGGACACTGACACAGGATCGTTAAATGGGGCAGCAGGGGGGTCAGACTTACAAGTTACACCCCCTACTGCATCTTAATGGTACATAGACAGCTAGGAGTAGAGGACATACATTTTGAATAAGTTGTCTGTTAAAAGATGATTTAAAGGTCAACCTGGTCAGAGACAAGTCTAATTTGCGACCATCTGTATAACTTTGTTGGTCATAGACTGTGTCACATTATAATATATATATATATATATATATATATATATATATATATATATATATATATATATATATATATATATATATATATATATATATATATATATATATATATTAGTGCTGTCAAGCGTTTAAATTTTTTAATCGCGATTAATCGCATTAATGTCATAGTTAACTCACGATTAATCGCGCGATTAAGGAGGTTCACCCTTTAAAACATTTTTTTTTTTGTTTTATTTTTTTTATAATATTAAATTGTTTTTTTTTTATTTTTTTACATTTTGAACACTTTTATATATATATATATATATATTGTAAGGGGTTAGCTCGGTAGCGGGGTGTGTGACCCCCTGGATGGGTTCACTACACACTGAATTTATACAGACAGGCAGTCGAAGACGGTTGAAAACAAAGATTTTGGTTTATTCTTCCATCTTGCTGGAAACAAGTGCAAGCATCCAAACAGCATAAACAAAATCAAACATAAAATAATCCCTGGCCACTTGGGGCGTCTACCTTCACCACACAGAAACCTATCTCGGGAGTCTGGCACAGCCTAGTGCTGGGCAGACACTGCTGGTCATACAGCAGAAAAACAATAGTCTTTTGATTTTTATCACACAGAAAAATCGATCACCTCCTCACCTCCTCAGAAGACTTTCAGTTACTGCTTTCCTTCACTCAGAAAGCGTCAGGATGCAGCAAATCAGTGGTAATCCTCTGGATTATTTATAGAGGCCTTAATTGCCTCATTCTGAACAGCTGAAGTTTTCCAACGCCCTTAGACCTTTTCTGGCTATTTGTGCAGCCGACGCCTAATAACAATTGGTGTATTGTCTAAACAAGGCAGAAATGTATGTCTCGTCTGTGACAACACCCACAGATTTACCTGACTTCCTGTCACATACCCCCCCTCTTGTTTCAACCCCAGGGTTGGGACACAGGTTGCCAGGCAGGCATGCACTCGGGACAACCCATCTGCATTCCCCATTTTAGCACCGGGGTGATGCGTTACCACAAAACTAAATTCCTGGAGGCCCAGGAACCACCTATTTATTCTCCTATTGGTCTCTTTGTTCTGTGCCATCCACTTCAATGGGGCATGATCCGTCACCAGTTCAAACTGTCTACCCACGAGGTAGTACCGGAGAGAATCCAAAGCCCATTTCACTGCCAAACATTATTTCTCAATGGTGGCATAATTCTCCTCATTGGCCTTCAACTTTTGGCTGAGGTACATAACAGGGTGTTCCTCCCCCTTGATAATCTGAGACAGTACAGCTCCTAAGCCCACATTTGACGCATCTGTCTGAACCACAAAGTCCTGTGAAAAATCAGGCGAATTTAAGACTGGCTGACTACATAAGGCCTGTTTTAAAGCCTGAAAAGCTGTTTCTGCTTCGGGAGTCCATTTGGTCATTACAGACTCCTTCCCTTTGGTCAAATTGGTCAGTGGAGCAGCCTGTGAGGCAAAATGGGGGATAAAGCAGCGATAATAGCCTGCGATCCCCAAAAATGCATGAACCTGTTTCTTGTTGGTGGGACGGGCCAATCCTGAATAGCCTCAACTTTGTTTATTTGGGGCTTGATTAGACCTCTTCCAATGGTATACCCCAGATACTTCGCCTCTTCTAGCCCAAGGGTAAATTTTTTTGGATTGGCTGTAAACCCGGCTTTCCAGATGGAATCCAACACAGCCTGAACTTTTGGCAAGTGTGATTCCCAATCCTCACTGTGGATGACAACGTCATCGAGGTATGCAGCAGCATAGGCTCGATGAGGCTGAAGGGTCTTATCCATGGTGCGTTGAAATGTGGCGGGAGCATTCTGTAACCCAAAAGGCATTCTCCGATATTGGAAAGATCCGTCTGGAGTTACAAATGCTGTTTTTTCGCTGGCCGACTCCGAGAGAGGAATTTGCCAATAACCCTTGGTCAGGTCTAACGTTGTCATGTACCGGGCAGTGCCTAGGCGATCAATCAGTTCATCTATGCGGGGCATAGGCTAGGTGTCAAACTTAGTGATTTGATTCAGGCGGCGAAAGTCATTACAAAACCGCCAACTTCCATCTGGTTTGGGCACTAAGACAATGAGACTGGACCAATCACTATTTAACTCTTCTATCACCCCCAGCTCAAGCATTTTTTTTTACTTCCTGGCGAATTGCCTCTCGCCGGGCTTCTGGAATTCTATAAGGCTTCAACTTGACCTTATCCCCTGGTGTGGTGATAATGTCATGTTCAACTCGGGAGACCCAACCTGGCAGGTCTGAAAACTTCTCCTTATTACGGAGCACAAATTCTTTAACCTTCTGTTTGAGTTTTGGATAGAGTCTCCGCTATCGCAACTTAAGGGACAGCCAGGTTAAATGGAGCAGAAAATCGGGTAGTCTTAGCGACCAAGGACTCTCTATTCTTCCATGGTTTCAGCAAGTTCACGTGATAGAGCTGTTCAGGTTTTCGTCTTCCCGGTTGGCTAATTTTATAATTCACCACTCTTCCAACACTTCATATGGACCCTGCCATTTGGCTAGGAATTTACTTTTGATCGTGGGGACCAGCACCAACACCCTATCACCAGGTGCAAAAGAACGGACCTGGGCCCCACTATTGTAAATCCTTTGTTGAGCCAATTGGGCTTGGGCTAAATGTTCCTTCACAATCGGCATCACTTGGGCAATTCTATCTTGCATTTGGGCCACATGTTCAATCACACTTCGATGAGGGGAACTCTCACTCTCCCATGTTTCCCTGGCAATGTCCAGTAGGCCCCGGGGGTGCCTCCCATACAGTAGCTCAAACATCCCTCAACATTTGTTTTAAGGTTTTATTAAACCTTTCCACTAACCCGTCTGTTTGAGGGTGATATACTGATGTACGTAATTGGGTCACTTTCAGGAGTTTACAAAGTTCTTTAGTCACCCTAGACATAAACGGGGTGCCCTGGTCAGTTAGGACTTCCTTAGGAAGACCCACACGGCTGAAAACCTGAAATAACTCTTTGGCAATTGTTTTAGCAGAGGTGTTTCGAGAGGAATCGCTTCTGGGTACCGGGTGGCATAGTCCATTATTACCAAGATGTGATGGTGCCCTCTAGTGGACTTCAGTAAGGGGCCAACCAAGTCCATGGCGATCCTCTCAAAAGGGACCTCGATAATGGGCAGGGGTACCAACTGACTGCGGAAATGTGGCATGGGTGCAGTAATCTGACACACTGGACAGGAAGAGCAGTACAATTCCACTTCTTTAGTGATCCCAGGCCAATAAAACCTCTGGGTGATCCTCTCCCGGATTTTTTCTGCTCCCAAATGTCCCCCAAGAATGTGCCCATGGGCCAGTTCCAAAACCATCTTGCGGTACGGTTTAGGCACTACCAGTTGCTCAATGGTGTCCTCTATCCTCTGTGACACTCGATATAACAGGTCTCTTTCAACAATGAAGTAAGGGAGGGCAATCCTCTCATCAGGGTTAACTAACTCCCCATCTATTCACTACATTCTCCCGGGCTCTTAGCAATGTGGGGTCCCTCAATTGCTCAGTGCCAAAATTTTCTCTGTGCACCTCGAGGTCATCAAACCCTATCGGCCGCTGTTCTTCTTCTGAGGTAGCCGGCTCCTCCCTAGGGACTGGTGTTTCCCCTGCTAATACTGAGAATGGAAACTCCGGAGAATCCTCACAGTTATAGGTTTCTGGAGTAGATGGTTCAGACTCAGAAGAACCACCTACTGGGGAATCTGGGCAGTCCCAGAGTTCCCAGAATTTTGGGAAATCCCTTCCCACAATGGCAGTTTGGGAACTAAACCCACCTGGTGACACAAGTTGTCTCTGGATTACTTATAGAGGCCTTAATTGCCTCATTCTGAACAGCTGAAGTTTTCCAACGCCCTAAGACCTTTTCTGGCTACTTTTGCAGCCGACACCTAATAACAATTGGTGTATTGTCTAAACAAGGCAGAAATGTATGTCCCGTCTGTGAAAACACCCCAGATTTACCTCACTTCCTGTCACAATATATATATATATATATATATATATATATATATATATATATATATATACACATACACACACATACATACATACATACATATATATATATATATGGTGCTTTAGAGTCGGTTCACATAGCAGCGGCACGACTTCGGGGGCAACTCTGCAAGTCGTCCTGAGGACGACTTCAGAGGCGATTTGCAAAACCACTTCTGCATAGAAGTCAATGCAGGTCGCCCCGAGCCGCCCCCGAAGTAGTACAGGAACCTTTTTTCTAAGTCGGAGCCACTTGCATCGCTCCTATTAGAACGGTTCCATAGCATTGAATGGGACGCGACACGTCAGGCGGCTGAGCCGCCTGTCGTGTCGCCCCAGTGTGAACCGGGTCTTAGAAGCACATAATAAAAACTCTGGGAGTTTTTGTAAAGGTTTTGAGAAACCTAAGACAGTATTGTATTTTGGAACTGACTGTTCTGAGAAATGATTGTAAACACAAACTGGAAGACAGGTTGACCTCGTAACTGAAAATCATTCTGTTACATGAAGTGACTAAGATATTATAAATATCATTCACATGTCCTGGTTGTACACTAGTTTTTAAAAAAACGTCCACCCCCCAGCCATAGCCTGCAGTTAGAAAGCAGGAACTGTGCACGGTTCAAAAATGTATGGACTCATGAGGCGGGTACTGTTCCGTTTTATATAGAATCTGTAATTTTTGTTAGACCTCAACAGTTTAACTGTTAAGTAGTGGTAAGAACTATGGGTGAGGGAGAGAAAAACTCAGACCTCTGTCGCTGTTCTTTCCTGTCGCGTGACAAATATAAAATAATCTGTTTGTTTATAAAGGGTGATATTGATTTGAAGTGAATGAAGTGAGGGTTTGTGATTATGTGAAGGTACAGAAGTGTCTTGAACAAAGGTGTTCTATGAGTTAATGTGAAAACTTACAAATGCTGACAGTGAGGGTCAATGGACATCCCCTCCCAGACCAAAAAGATGAGTGAACCCCGCTTTTAACAAAAGAGCGGCCGCAATGGCAAATGGTTATTGTCATTACATTTTGTTACCAATGGTTAATAAGTTAATCAGTGTCTGGAATCCATTGGCTAATACAGAAACAAAGCATTTGAAAAATGTTAAGTGTGAGTGAAGTTCCTCAGAAGTTCCTCAGGGTTCTCTGTGAGGAAATCGCCCCTCCTTCCGTACTTGTGAAGGAAAAGAGGAGTTTGGAACAAATTAAAAATATTCTGTGTGACCGGGTAGGTTGAGCATGCCAGAATACTAAAAGGAACTTGTTCATTTATTATTTGTATTGTTTATATCACTAGGTAAACATTGTATATGTATGTAGAGTTCCGGGGTTCTGTGGAAAGAGATAGGTTGAAAATAAATGGCAAAGCACAGATTTGAACAGGGTCAGAGCAGAAAAATTCTGTATGCAGACCCAACCTAAGAAGGATGCCAAGATTCTGGCAAAGTTCCCCTAGTCCTCAGGTGCAAGCCACAACCCATATAGAATTTTTAACCCTCCCTATTCCTGACAGAAACAGGACACACAAGTGGGATAGGGGACAAGGAAATGAGCCAGGATGCGCTGAGACCTGACTGTATATAGCACTCATCCAATATGGGTCCAATAAAAATAGTTGGCATTATGCCAAATAGGTATTTTTCTTAACAAGAGGTTTATTTTGAAAAACTGAGGAACATAACACGTTAAATGTTTATTAAGCTTAATCTGTGTATTAGTGAGTTGACACCCTGTTCTGAGGCATAGTCAAAAAATTTATAGTTAAAAAAATAAATACATTTTTTTAGAAGAGGGGATACTGGATATCGCCCTAGAGCACCTCTATAAACCCTGTAGCTGCTTTATACAGGACTTGAGGGAAAATTAATAGTTTAGTTATAATTGGAGCACCAGTTTTTACCTGATGTGCCATACCACAGCCACACAATCTAATGCTACCCATTTCACTTCATGGAAGTAATTGGTTCAGCAAATATGTTTTTCGCATCCTGGTGGACGAGGAGAGGGCATCCCCTTGTGGACGAGGAGAGGGCATCCCCTTGTGGACTTGCCAATCTTTTGGAGATGTATCCTTCACGGCTGATGACCAACCTGGTGGATAATATCCACAGGGTTATGTACCTTTGGGGTCTATGCAATTACGCTCCAGACCACATTTGAAAGCCCATCTGCGAGACCACACCTACACATAGATCGGCCCTGCTACAGTATGTAGTTACTCTTTGGAGGCCGGTTGTATGGACGGGTTGAGTTTGCACCCAGAAGGACACTCTGGCCCAGATTCTCAAAGAAGTTACGCCGGCGTATCTCGTGATGCGCCGTCGTATCTATGCGCCGTACCCACAGAACTAGATACGCCTGAAAATAGGCTTCTTCCGACTGGAGTAACTTTTCTACGCCGGCGTAGCGTAGGCGCATATTTACGCCGGGAGCATCTTGCGCTCCCATTGATTTCCTATTCAAATATGCAAATGAGGGAGATGCGCCCATTCCCGAACGTACGACCGCCTGACGCAGGCTATGCGCGGTGCCCGTAAGCTGTACGTCCGGCCTAAACTTGCCCCTCATAAAGCAGGGGCAACTTTGCACCAGACGTGTGCAGGTCAGCTGGAGAGCAGCTTCAGCAGCACCATTACGGACGAGCTGAGCAACCACACTTGCAGGACAAGACTTCTGTATGCCAACATGCCAGGCGCATCCATGGTCATAGCACTACTAGTGTGCGCCCAGGCGCGTAGAAGGAGGAGGGCACGGGAGAGGATATACCAAACGTGCATAAACATCTTTGGCATGGGTGATTCGGAGGTGTATCGCATCTTCAGATTCAGCCCTGATGCTATCCAGGAAATAGCCTCAGCCCTGCATGATGACATCACCAGCCAGACACACCGCTCACATGCAGTGCAGCCACTGGTCAAGGTACTGGCAACACTGCATTTCCTTTCCTGGAGTGGTGGTTGGGATGTCACAAACCAGTATGAGCAGATGTGTGCACCAGGTTGTCCCCGCAATCCTCAGACGCATGTCCCACCACATCATCAGACCCACCCAGGAGCACCTGCGGAATAAGGCAATGGCAGATTTTGTCAGAATTGCAGGATTCCCACGCACCGTGGGGGCCATTGATTGCACCCATGTGGCACTACAGCCCCCCCGTGACACAGAGCACATATACCGCAATCGGAAGCACTGGCATTCCATCAACGTACAGGTGATAGCCAATGCCCAATGCCTCATATGGCACGTCCGTGCCAAACACCCAAGACAGCTACATATACCGTCAAAGCACCATCCCAATGGAATTTGAACAGAACATGTATGGGAACAGCTGGCTGGTGAGTGACATGGGTGTCAGGCATGTCTGTCCGACCCCATGATGCAGACATCACGAGGGGCACATGCACGACTAACATCCTCCTGTCTTTTCCCTTCCAGGTGACTCTGCATATGCACTTGGGCCCCATCTCATGACTCCATTCCAGAATCCCCAAACCCCAGGAGAGGAAAACTAAAATTCTGCACACATACGTACCTGTGGAGTGGTGGAACACCACCAACACATCCTGAAGTCCCGTTTCCGATGCCTAGATAAGTCTGGGGGGACCCTGTTGTATTCCCCAAACTTCGTGTGCCAGATCATCGGGGCATGTTACATTCTGCACAACTTTGCAGAGAGAAAGGGCCTGGAGATTGACATATGTGATGACCTGACCCCCCAACCAGACATTCCCCCCCTGCCAGAGGATACCCCGTCTGCTGAGGGAACAGCAGTCAGGAGATGCCTAGTGGAACGCATCTTTGCACGTGAAACACACACATTCATCATGGCACAAGGAGAATGCACGCATGCACACCACTGTGGTCCCTAGCACACACACCCCACATCCTCATCACATTGGATTAGCCCAAGTACACCGCACAGGACTTGGAAGCAGCAACGCCACGCCAGGGCTCCAATTATGTTGCTGACCATTCATACCACATTCACACGGCCGAGGGTGACACCCCTTTGCCGGCAGGAGTGTCACCCCCCCCCCACATTCACACACCAGTCACACTAACCTGCACGCCTCACCGCGTGCATTATTACCAAAAAAAAAAACTCTTAACCAGAGCAATAAAATAAAATAAAACTCTTAACCAGAGCAATAAAATAAAAAAATAAACAAAATGAGTTGCCCTGGCTGCTGCCACGCCCACGGCTCTGCAACTGCCTGGTTGACGGTGGGGGGGGGGGGACATCAGGTGGAGGAGCATCCACCATGGCTGGAGGCCTGCCCTCTAATGCCAAGGCTATACGCCTCAAAGGGCTGTTTGTCTCTGTCTGCACTTGCACAATGGCAGCTGTGTGGCCCTGGACGGCCTCCAACAGGGTCCGCACCTCTGCCACAAGGGTAGCCGTTGTGGCCTGCAGCTCCCCCAAGCAGGTGATGACAGCTGCTGTATTGCCGGCCACATCATGCAGACCATCGTTGATGTGTCCCCTGGAGTCCAGGCTGTCTGCCACTCTTCTCATGTCATGAGCCATCTCACCCATATGGCGGGTCTGCGAGTCCTGGGCAGTGATCAGATTTACTGGCAGGTAGTTCGGAACCCCCCTGGTCTTCCTGGTTGCCTTCCAGGGGCCAGGAGAGGCTTCAGGCCTGGCATAGGGGGAGGGACTTGAGGGAGTGGGTGGGTTGGGGATGGAGCCAGAGGGATTTGAGGGAGTGGGTGTGTTAGGGATGGAGCCAGAGGGATTTGAGGGAGTGGGTGTGTTGGGGATGGAGCCAGAGGGACTCGAGGATTGGAGGCTTGACGGCTGGGAAGGACCAGCAGAGATGGACGACTCCTCGAGATAGAGGGACACCTCCTTACCCAGATGTTCAGCCACATTCTGAATGACCTCATCACTGGAGGTCTGGCCACCACTCCCCTCCACCAATGCCTCTTGGCTTCCCAGGGGGTCAGGGGCAGAATCATCAGGGGATGGTGTGGGACGGGCAGGGGTACCAGATGGCCCAGCTCCCTCCTGGACATCTGCGGATGACACAAAACATTCACATGTTGGTGGACCCACACACTTGTCACATATTCCCTTCCCCCCCCTCACATCCTACACACCAGATAGTAGAAAAAACACACTTACCTGTCCTCAAGGGCGGCTCAACTGAGTCGTAGCCCGGCACTCCCTCCACTTGCACCCTGGTAAGGCAGCGGGCAACCACCTGCTCGTCAGGAGTCAGGCGGACCCTAGAGGCAGGTCCACCACCAGTGCCCCTGGCATGCCTCGTCATAAGGGACATCTTCTCCTTCACCCTCCTGCGAAGATCATTCATCTTCTTGGAGATGTGTTTGGGCCTCCTCTCCTCATTGCCCACGGCATTAACCTGGTCCGTGATCTTCTGAAGGATCTCGTCCCTTCTACCCTTACTGGTGTCCTTGCTACGTGCCCCATAGAGGCGATCGTAGTACCTCTCCATGGCAGCAAGGATAATGCCCTTCTCCTCTGGGCAGAAGTTTTTTTTCTGGTCCCAGAACGCCCGGCAGACATGTCCACAATAAGATCGCAAAAGTATACTCACCAAAAACCAAACAGGTGTACTTTTGCACTCGACGGGCGCATGTCTGGGCGTATTTATGCCCTGGGTGTAAACAATGGGCCGGCGTAGTTGTGAGCATGCACAGAGGGGCACGGGACATGCGATCACGTGACGGCGCATGCGCCGGTTTTTCGGCCATTCATTTGCATAGGGTCACGGTTCATTTAAATGTATCACGCCCACTTCCTTCCTACTTTGAATTACGCCGACGAATTTATGCTACGCCGGCGCAAAAATGCACGCTTCTGATTAGAGTTATACAAAAAAACTCCCACTGGTAGCGCTACACCATAGAAACGGTAATCCACAGTGTTCTGTGTGATTAAAAAGTTTCACAAAAAAAAGTTTCACAAAAAAACACACCCGTGCAGCTGTCAACCACTAAGGAGACATGGGCAAAAAGCAAAAGAACAAAAAATACAGCGCACAGGGGTTTAGTGAATGTCACTTTATAGTCTAAAAATTCTTATAAAAAACACATATGCATGAATAATTGAAATAGCCGCAAATAGCACACAGCAAAATAGAACATTTAAAATCTAGTGAAAATAGTCCACAATACATAAGCAGAAGTTCATGTGGTGATGGTAGAGTGGAAACACACACGTTTCGGGAAAGATGTTGAGAATGTGATCCAAATGGTGTGCATACGCTAGTATGCAGAGGTGATACGATACCTCAACAACAGCAGCCGCTTGTACGCCTCTATGCAGGGAGATGGAATCCGTCAGTGGAGAGATGACAACCACGCTGGGAGCAGATGTTGGCGCTGTTTACATGCAGGGAGGATACTGCCGTTTAGACCACACTGGCTCAGGGGCTGATGGAAAAGAAGTGCCTCCTCGCAACAAGGATCTCAAGCGGCGGGGGAAGTCCTGGAAGGGAACCACCAAGCCGGTTCAGTGACACGGCTGCGTCACACGGAAGCGAGGAGGGGGAGACGGAAGCCTTGTTGAGTCACACAGGGAGAGAGGAGGAGGTGTCCGGACACCGTCCATCAAACATCAGGTGACTCCAGGAGCCAATCGGTGGGAGCAAAAAACGAGCAGTAGAAGTACTGGCGCTAGCGTCACTAAATGGATTCCCCGGGTGTCAGCACAACACATCAACTACAGTGTACTACTGCAAACATATGGGGGCATCAAAGGTAATTGTGGTGAGCCGTGACTGACATGTTTCGCGTGCCAGGACGCTTTGACAAAGCGTCCTGGCACGCGAAACATGTCAGTCACGGCTCACCACAATTACCTTTGATGCCCCCATATGTTTGCAGTAGTACACTATAGTTGATGTGTTGTGCTGACACCCGGGGAATCCATTTAGTGACGCTAGCGCCAGTACTTCTACTGCTCGTTTTTTGCTCCCACCGATTGGCTCCTGGAGTCACCTGATGTTTGATGGACGGTGTCCGGACACCTCCTCCTCTCTCCCTGTGTGACTCAACAAGGCTTCCGTCTCCCCCTCCTCGCTTCCGTGTGACGCGGCCGCGTCACTGAACCGGCTTGGTGGTTCCCTTCCAGGACTTCCCCCGCCGCTTGAGATCCTTGTTGCAAGGAGGCACTTCTTTTCCATCAGCCCCTGAGCCAGTGTAGTCTAAACGGCAGTATCCTCCCTGCATGTAAACAGCGCCAACATCTGCTCCCAGCGTGGTTGTCATCTCTCCACTGACGGATTCCATCTCCCTGCATAGAGGCGTACAAGCGGCTGCTGTTGTTGAGGTATCGTATCACCTCTGCATACTAGCGTATGCACACCATTTGGATCACATTCTCAACATCTTTCCCGAAACGTGTGTGTTTCCACTCTACCATCACCACATGAACTTCTGCTTATGTATTGTGGACTATTTTCACTAGATTTTAAATGTTCTATTTTGCTGTGTGCTATTTGCGGCTATTTCAATTATTCATGCATATGTGTTTTTTATAAGAATTTTTAGACTATAAAGTGACATTCACTAAACCCCTGTGCGCTGTATTTTTTGTTCTTACACTTCTGATTAGAGAATACGGAGCTTGCCTCTCTAAGTTACGTCGGCGTAACGCATCTGAGATGCGCTACGCCGGCATAAAGATGCGCCAATCTACGAGAATCTGGGCCTCTGTATTCAGAGTCATTGGATCCTTTACTTGGGGTCGTGGATATGTTTATATATATATAAAAGAGACAGAGGGTTTTTCTTGGTTTCACTTAAAGGGCCAGAAGTTGTTTTACTTCGGCAGGTAAATCAATCAAGCAATAAGTTAGATTGATTGGCTGTTTTCAGCTTTCCAGGTTCTTGCTGAGGTAGCCATCCTAGCATTTGAGGCTCACATGTGGAAGCAGACCAGGTGGCTAAGGATGCTGCAATACAGCCCCGGGCATCTTGATGGTTCTGTGGAACTCACAGATTCCACCTAGTTCTGGCCCAGTATAGCTGGGAAAAATAATTCAACTTTAAGGACCCCAGAACGAGAAGAACAAGTGGTCCACAGGGGGCATCTTTGGAATCAATGTGATCTTTTGTGTCTGCCAGCCACTCAGACCTTTCCACAGCCCCGCAGCCTGACACATGGAACGTGTCTTCAGTCACAAGAAATTATGGCTGCCCTGGTAAACGAACATAGTCTAAAGAGGAAAAGTTCACCACAGTTGGTTTTATAATATACCACTTGTTTTACCTGCTACCAAAGGTGTTACCAGGGGCTGAACCTCTCTTCCGGAAATATGAGAGATATATCCGGGTGCCCAAGTGAAGCTATCTGAATAGTGCTGTGGTTGTAGCACCCAGATTTGGCCTCCTCATTATGTTTGTATGCAGGGGACAATTGTAGGACTATGGCAGGTGTCCTCACAAAAAAGAACATGGTGAAGAGCTTTGCCCTGTGGGTTCTTTTTTCCAAGAGTGGTTCAGGTTCAGGGTATACCTCCTGAGCGATGGTGGTAGGAGATGGCAACATCATTTACCCTGGGCGGACCAACTATAATGTTACCTAAAGTATTCACACCTGTCTGCTCAAGGTTGGGTGGATATGGAGTTATTCCAAAGGCTAGGATTTTTAATGCCTTTTTGGGATTAAATAGGAGAACAGGGTGAGGTAGTGTCACAACATGACTGTATGCACATTGCACAACGGGACACTTGTCCCAGGTCATTTATGACTTCCACTGATTTTCCTGATATACACAAGGGTTTTGTAGATTCTGCTGTTATTAGAGTACATTTGCAGAATCAGCTACTAGAGCAGCCAGCACATACCCAAATGCCAGTACTAACACTATAGTACAATAGCACTGCTAGATCATTCATTTAGATCTCCAGACACATGCCACAGAGAGAGATTTGAAGGTTTGGGCGGGGGATGACTTGGAAAAGTCATAAGTAGACTTTTCCTCAAAGAGGGGAAGCTAGTCCCCGCAGGTAGTCCATGCATCCCCACAACTAGTGCACCTTTGTTTATAGCCCAATACCATGAGGTAGGTCATAGAGGTTGACAGAACACATGAGAAATGAAAGATTTCTTTATCACAAACCTACCCAAGCTTGTTAAAGCATATGTGTCACAGGGCATCACATGTATCAGGAATAATCCAAATGTACCACACAAGGTGAAACGTGAACACCTCCCGTATCCCGTACTACACCTTTCACTCATCTGTAAATAAAGGTTGGTCATCATGGATGTGTTCTCACGATGGGTGAAAGCATTCAAATCCACAAGAGAAGACGCACTAAGCAGTGGTGCGCATACCCACGCAGGAAATCATTCCTGGGAGGGGATGTCCATTGCAAATAGGAGAGCCACAGGGGGATATTTCCATGAATGGGATAAAATGTTACCAGTAGTTCTTGCCGAGATCAGAATGGTAGTTTCCATTTGAGATTCTTATGGGTAGACCCTTTCCCACCCCTTGGGCCAGAACACCCCTTATCTTAGAAGCAGGAGATCTTGATCAGATAAGTGAGGAAAAATGTCAGAAAGAAATTGAAACTTTAGTCCAAGTTGAAAGAAATGTTGCTCGCACATCTCTTCTTTCTGTTCACAGAAACCAACACATCCTTTTGGACCTCCTACCACTAGAAGTCGCGATGACCCGGACAGCCATCCTAGTGGAGAATTCTCAAGACTGGATCCATGCCAGTCGAGTAAAAAAGGTCAAGGTGGATTGTGCGAAGCAAGACAAGACACAGCTAAAGCTTCAGTTCCAGACCCAGGAGGTGAAGCAGGTGTTGTAAATCCTCGAAAAGCGAATACAGCAAAAGGACTTTGTTTTCTGCTCCGGATTCTGAGAAACTTTGGACACTCCTGGGGGTGACCACGCTTTTAGTGTTCCCCCAACATATATTATAACTAACTGTATATATCACCCAGAAGATTTAGGTGTCATAAAAGACATCTGTGGAAAAGGAACTAACTCTAGCCATGCTGAAAGACATACTAGAATGAAAAGAGAAAATCTGTGAAAGTTTTACCGACAAAATTTTATTGTTAAAGTTTAAGTTTAAATATGCTTATGCTAAAAAATAAGGATATGACACATGTTGGATATGTAGTAAATTCCACCTGGGTACCACTAGAATCCCTTTTAAGGCTTCACTCCTCCTCTAAAATAGTACCCCACTTGTTTGTCTTACTGATGTCACAAGAACATTTTCAGACAACACTTTTATGTTCCATGCCAGGGATAGAAGCCACTCCCCAGATTTGTGCTTTAAGTTGGGTAATTCCACAAGAAATGCTACAGCTTGCCAACATGCTGCCACTTAAATTTCCAAGCAGCATCACGGTATAGCTCCATTCCTAGACGCCAACCCACCCAGTAGGACAATTGTTGTCAATTATAGCATTCTCCGGTTTCTTTTATGAGTTAAGGAGAATTTTTTCAAAGGTTGTCTTTAGCCCTTGATTATACATACATCTGTTGCAAGGATGTTATCTCCTATCCCTTTAGAATCCCAGGGATGGTGTTATTTAGCGGTCCCAGTAAGAAGGGATATTAGGTGATAGTAAGAGAGGACACCTTCTTAAAGCTAGTTTATACCCCAGGTATCCTCTCAAACATATTAATAATATGTGACAAAGTATATATAACGTGTTCAAATAATGAAATGAAACATGAATTATATATAAACAGCTATCCCATGATTAAGTCAATTACATGACGAAACATGTCGGGGACGTGGCTACAGTTTGACTTTTGACCATCCAAACCAAACGTGAGAGGCCATCGCCGTGGCTAATTTCGCTAGTGACCAGCGATTGTTTTTTGCTTTACGCCAGTTTTGTGGGCTACCAGCACAGTGCGGATAGAGTGGTGAGAGATACCTGGTTGTTTTTCTTGGGTCCGCCGTGACCGTAGTTCATCAGCCATACAATATTGAGGAAATTCTGCTGTGTTTTGATTCACGAGTTTTACTTTGGCCTTTTGTGAGCGCATTATTTGCAGATTTTTTATGTGGTGGGTTATTAAAACTGGTTTTACGTTATCACACTATTATATGCTTTCTTCATTATTTATGAGGATCTTATTTATCACACGGTTGGAAATGGAAGCTCGCTTAATGGTTTGAACAATTATTACATGCTATTGTGCCGAAACACGAGAGTTCTGGTGAGTGGCCAATCTTATTGGTGGAGGAATCACTTTGCACATCGGGTGTGGTGGAAGAATTCTTTGAAAAATTTACTTTGAAGATTTCACATTTGAGAGAGAGAAAAAGTTTTTTCCTTGTTGCTTTTTTATGAACTATTTTTGCTTATGAACACTTTCAATCACAGGTTTTGCTCATTTGTTTATATTTATTATTTATCACATTTTGTTGCTTTCTGTAACTTCACTGTGTGGGTCATACACACATTAGCGCTGTTTATATATAATTCATGTTTCATTTCATTATTTGAACACGTTATATATACTTTGTCACATTTCACTTTTTAAAACAGCAGCTGTGAAACTTCCCATTGTATTTAGTCCTAAGCGCAGCGGTGTGAGTCATTGGGGCGCGTTTATTGTGATCACATTTTTTTCTATATATTAATAATATGGCCTGGGCCTGGTGCCCTTCTAGTACAAGTTGGGAAATAGATTTAGTGAAGAGGCTCAATAATTACATGGGTATTATTGATGATGTACTGGAAAAGAATTCTGATTATATTTCCAAATTAAATATAGAAACTAGAGCAATCAGGAACAATTCGAATTTCTGGCCATTGAAAGCATGAGTGCTGCAATCACGGGCCTATGTGAAGTCACTAAGGACTAGGAGTGTTGCACTTGGGTTTATAATACATCCGTGGAGATCCCTGATTATTATGACATTATCGCCCAACATAGAAAGGAGGCAAACAAGCTACAACAAGAGGCCAGGGATATTGCTAAAACGTGGAGCCCCTTTGGAGTTGGTGGTATTTTCTCCTGGCTTAAGGATATCGTGCTTACCATTATAATGATCCTAATCTTTGCAGTAATACTTTACTTGTGCTTTTAGTGTTGTATGTGCATAGTGGAAAGGGCCCAGCACCCCCTTAAGGATATACTGCCTTATGCAATGTATCTGGGAGCTTATAAACATACTCAAGTAGGTTTCTAAATACTCCAAGTGAGTAACTTGTATAGCGCTACAAATGCGAACTAAATCGCCTCAAGGCGCTGTATCCAATATCGTCGTCTAGCCATGCTTCACAGTAGATGTATCTTAGTTTTTTTCTGAAGGCCCGATGGTTCACTTCCATCCGAATATCTGTGGGTAGAACGTTCCAAAGCCGCGGTCCTTGGATTGCGAGTCTTCATTCTCCTTCAGATTCGCAGTGGGACTTGGGACTTATAGTTATTAGAAATCACATATAAGTTGTAACTCTCTGTATTGCTAGGTGTATTACCCCATATGTATATGTAAGCTAGGTCACCATATAATCTGTAGGAATTCATTTTTGCTATAATGAATTAAGAGGGGACTGAAGGAATATGAACCATTGTGACTCCATTTTAGGATAAGTGTCCATTTTGTGGATAATTGCTCAAGTCATATTTCTTCTACATACTGTTTCCCTCTCACACATATCTTTGTTTGGGAACAAGTCTTGTTCCTTGATTTCTGTATTAGTGACCTTTATGGTTATCTTATTGTTTTGTAGTTTATAGACAAGATTATGTAATTGTGACGCATTTCAGTGTATTGTTATGAGAAACATGTCTGCATATGACCTTGTTTATGTACTCTGACATATTAACGCTTGCACCTACAGTGTTACCAGTTTTTATGCTTTGTAATGCTTGTGAAAATCTTATATAAAGCCATGAATAAATATATGAGATCAGATCACTCTCTGAATTTGTCTCTGCGAGCATCTTTTGGTCAGAGGGGGGTCTCCGGCGCCGTAAGCTGAGATCGAACGAACAACGGGGGTCACATTGTGGTCGTACTGAGCCCCCCTTTCTTTCAGAGACGACCTTAGGTAGAAAGGAAAGCTGCGGACGCAGCACCACCTTATCCTTGTGGAAGATCAGATAGGGAGCCTTGCATGACAAGGCTGCCAGCTCAGAGACTCGTCTAACTGACGTGACCGCCACCAAAAAGACCACCTTCTGAGAAAGTGTCAACAAGGAAATCTCCCTAATCTCTTTGAACAGTGCTTTCTGAAGCACGAGAGAACCAGGTTTAGGTCCCACAGAGGTAGCGGAGGGCGGACTGGAGGGGCCACATGTCGAACCCCCTGTACAAATGTTCTCACTAGAGAGAGGGTCGCTGAAAGAAAACAGCCAGGGCAGATGACCCTTAATCGTGCTTAAAGCAAGCTTTTGGTCCACCCCACGCTGTAAGAACAGCAGTACCCTGGACACTATATAAGTCCGTGGATTCCACTTCCTTTCCTTGCAAAGGGCCAAGTAAGCTCTCCAAGTGTGATAATAAATCCTCCCAGAGGATAACTTCTAAGCCTTTTTCATGGTAGGAATTACAGAATCCGATAGGCCCCGGTCTCTTAGTACCTGGCTTTCAATAGCCATGCCGTTAAAGCCAGCGACTGTAAAGCGGGATGCAGTATGGGACCTTGTGACAGCAGGTCCTCTCTCAGCGGTAGACGCCAAGGGACGTCTGCTACTAGCCGCACTAGACCGGTGTACCAAGGACGCTGAGGCCAATCCGGAGCAATTAGGATCATAGGAATCCCCTCTGCCTCCACTCTGCAAAGCTTTAGAGGAGGGAAGGCATAGATTAGCCAGTACTGTCTCCACGGCGCCACCAACGCATCTGTCGCGTCCGCCCATGGGTCTCTTGACCTGGCCACAAACCTCAATACCTTCCGATTGAGTCGAGACGCCAGGAGATCTACGTCTGGCGTGCCCCATCTTTGAGAAGGAGCTGAAACACCTCAGGGTGCAGAGACCATTCTCCTTGGTCCAGCATCTGGCGACTCAGGTAGTCCGCCTGCCAGTTTTCCACACACGGAATGTACATAGCTGACAGAGCCGGTATGCTTCTTTCTGCCCACTTTAGGATGTGAGCAACTTCTGACGCTGCAGCCAAGCTTCTTGTTCCTCCTTGATGGTTGATATATGCCACCGCCGTGGCGTTGTCCCACTGGATCCTGACTGGACGCCTCTGTAGCCTCTGAGACCATGTGGAGAGGCACAGCCTGATCGCCCGAAGTTCCAGGATATTGATCGGCAAATGGGAATTCTCTGGAGACCAGCGACCCTGGGTCGACTGAACCCCCCAGACTCCCCCCCAACCGGTAAGGCTGGCGTCCGTTGTGATGACTATCCAGTGATAAGGAAGGAACGACTTCCCGGACAGAAGTCAGCCACCAAACTAGGGAGGCCCTGACCAGGTGGCTCACCCAGATTTGATAATCCAGGAATTGATGGGCACTTGTCGCGTGTGATTGATTCGTAAGTTAGCGCTGCACTTTTTTTTCTTTTGTGGCAATAATGAAATCGACCAATTTCAGTTGTGCCCCATCTGGCTGACCCCACTCCCCCATCATCATGGACAATGTGCCTGGCTGCTGAGCAACTCTCACCATCCCTGTACTCAGTGCACTGATAGGCAACACTGACAAGCAACCGATTGGCAGCACTGATAGGTGGTACTGATTGGCAGTGCCAGGCGGAACTGATAGGCAGTAATGATTGGTAGCACTGATGGGCACTGACAGAGGAGAGGGGGAGTTTCACATGCAGCAGATAGCGAGGCAGCTATCAAACACCAGCCAATGATTGAGCTGTTTAAGAAAGGGGGTGGGGCCACAGAACCATAGCGGCGTGCCCAGTCATTATCCCATTGGCTGGTGTTTATTAGCTGCTCGATCCCGCCCACCCCGACATCACCGTTTCGTTTTGACAGCTGGTTTTCTCCCTGGAGGTTGTTACATTACCTGACAGCCTCACCATCTGCTGCGTGTGAAACGTTTTTTCAGGCAGTGCAGTTACACACAGATGCAGGGGGGCTGTCATTTTTAGGACATGGTCTGTACCACCTCCATGGATGGTACAGATCGGTGGTCCCCGAGTCCTGTCCTGCCCACTAGAGCAAGCAGGAATGGAAGTACATCCCTGCTAGTGATGAACGAACATCCGACGCGACGGTTCGCGAATGCTAACTTTAGCAAATGTCCGCGAACCGCAAGTTCGCGGCGGGCCCCATTGACTTTAATGGCAGGCGAATATTAAAAACCTTCAAGTCATATTTGCAGCCACAAAATACTTACTAGCTGTGCACAAATAGTCCCACAACATGAACACTGACCTACCAGAAGTATTACTTGAAAAACCGGATACATAATAAGTGCCGGCCATTACAAGCTTCAAAAATTAGCCGACAGGCGTTGACCCGATAGCAAACAACTTTGTATTCTGTGGCTGGAGGTACATTAAGCCATTCACCGGATACAGAAGTAAGTGTCGGCCATTACAGGCCCTAAAAATTAGCCCACAGGCGGTCACCTGACAGCAAACAACCATGGGGTAGATTTGCACATTTCTTACACAATCACAGCGCAATTGAGCTGCGCCGGCGCAATCATGCGAGATTGCCACCTGATTCAGGATGCCTTTGTGTGTAAATTTGCGCCTGCGTAACGTAAATTTGAGGGCGCAAGCCTGCGCAATTGAAAGTGGGTGTGCCCCTATGCAAATGATGGTCTGACCGTTCAGCAGTGGCTTGCGCCCGGCGCATCCTCGACGGAGCATGCGCAGATCGAACGCTTCCGTGTGCGCATGCGTGCAACTGCGCCTGTCCTACTTCCTGGGGTACGCCGGCACACCTGCTTGCACTGAGCAAATAAATAGGGGCAGACATGCGCAGGTTCTGTGCAAAATTACATCCTGCTTTTTTCACCCTCCCTGAGCAAGGTAATTTTGTCCCTTATTTGCAATGGCACCTCCTCAGAGAGTAAAAAAGAGGAAAAATAACTTTAATTCCTCTGAGATGGAGATCATGCTGGTGGCACTCACTAGGCATACTGCTGCCCTGTATGGTGCCCAGCGCAAACACACCACCATAGCCCAAAGGAGGGCTATCTATGATGCCATAACGCTGGACATCAATGCGCTCGGGAATGAGGAGAGGACCTGGGACGAGATACAAAAAAAATTTAACGAAATGCGGCGTCGGGTGCGGGATAAACTTGTGCCAATACGCAAACATACCAGGGGCACGGGAGGACCAGCCTGCCCATCGCGATTGAATGCGGAGGAGGAGGTGATCGCACAGTTTATCGCTGGAGCAGGTGGAGGGAGTCCCAGGCTATGATTCCACTGTTGGGGACTTGGGGACAGGTAAGTGTGTTTTATCTCATATTTGCTGTGTATCATGGGAGGGGGTAGAAGGGAACATGTGACAAGTGTGTGGCTCCACCAACATGTGTTTTTTTGTGTCATCCACAGATGTTGAGGATGAAGCTGGGCCGTCGTCGGCTGCAGGGCGACCCACGCCATCCCCACAACATCATGGGGTCCAGTCAACCCCCATGCAGATACTGGCCATGTTGGTGGAGGAGAGCACCCATAGGCCATCTATGGAGGAGGAAGTGTTGGAGGAGTCTATTGACCTCCACGAGGAGGACTCCATATACCTCCAGGAGGATCCCACCATCCCTGACCTCCCCACCACCCCCCCGACCATCACTTCATCGCCCTCCAGTGTCCCTCCCACCATTGTCGCCCCCTCCAGTGTCGCCCCAACCAGTGTGGCCCCCTCCAGTCTCGCCCCCACCAGTGTGGCCCCCTCCCCTTCTTCTCCCTCAGTCCATGCCCCAGCCTCTCCTCCCAGGAAGGCTCTCTCGAAAACGAGAAGGGCTGCAGGAGGAACATGGCCGGCAGAAGGGCTGCAGGAGGAACAGGGCCGGCAGACACGCCATATAGGGGCCATGGTGGGAGATTTGAGGTCAGACAGCCTGGCCTCCTCCTCCTCAGTGCAGCAGGCCCTCACCCTGCATGCGGAGCTGGGGAAAAGTCAGCTACAACTGTCTGGCCATGGTCACCTGCATGGTGGAGCAGCAGGGCGCCACAGCTTTGCTGACAGCGGAGGTGAGCAGGTTGGCAGGGGCGGTTGAGGCCAACACTGCCGCTGTGCGGGAGGAGGGGAGACTTACCCGGCGGCACAAGCAGCACAATACCACCCGGCAGCTTCGGATGCTGGCCCAAACAAATTGTGTGCTCACCCGCCTGGCCAACGCCATGGAGGGCAGGCAGGCACCACCTGCCAGGAGTGAGGAAGTAGGGGATGCTGCTCCGCCCCCCCCTTCATCCCCACCCCATGCTCCATCCCCACCCCAGGCTCCATCCTCAGACCAGGCTCCATCCTCAGACCAGGCTCCATCCTCAGACCAGGCTCCATCCTCAGACCAGGCTCCACCACGCCGACTGAGGAGCCAGAGCCGGGGCACCCTTGGCACCAGGATGTCCAAAAGAAAAAAAAAACTAATTTTCCTGCGGATCTTTTTTTTTTAAATAGCGATTTGTGCTCAGATTATGAGCTTTTTATATTTAGTTGTCTTATGCTCATATTATGAGCTTTTTTTTTTATTTGTATAATGCTCAGATTATGAGCTTTTGTTTTAATTTGTATAATGCTCAGATTATGAGCTTTTTTTATTTATTTTATGCTCAAAGTTGGAGCTTTTTTTTTATTTTGTAGTCCCTACACACGGTGAGGAGTGTATACTACAGTGTGACTGGTGTGTGAATGGGGGGGGGGGGTCACTCCTGCTGGAAAAGGGGTGTCACCCTCTGCCATGTGAAAGGTGTATGAATGGACAGCAACATAATTGGAGCCTTGGCGCGGCGTTGCTGCTCCCTAATACCATGCGGTATCCTTGGGTCTAATCCAATTTTGGGTGCATGTGGGGTGTGTGTGCTAGGGACCACAGTGGTGTGCACGCGTGCATTCTACTTGTGGCATGATTAATGTGTGTGTTTAACGTGCAAAGATACGTTCCACGAGACCACTCCTGATTGCTCTTCCCTCAGTAGACCGGGTAGAGTTTCTTGGGGGGGGGGGATGTGTGGTTCGGGGGTCAGGTCATCACGTAGCTCAATCTCCAGGCCCTTTCTCTCGGCAAAGTTGTGCAGAATGCAACATGCCCCGATGATCTTGCATACAAAGTTTGGGGAATACAACAGGGTACCCCCAGACTTATCCAGGCATCGGAAACGTGACTTCAGGAGGTCAAATGTGCGTTCCACCACTGCACGGGTACGTGCGTGTGCTTCATTGTATCTTTCCTCTCCTGGGGTTTGGGGGTTCCGGAATGGAGTCATAAGATGGGGTCCCAGTGCATATGCCGCGTCACCTGGAAGGGAAAAGACAGGAGGATGTTAGTCATGCATGTGCCCCTCGTGATGTCTGCATCATGGGGGGGGCAGTCATACCTGACACCCATGTCACTCACCAACCAGCCAGCTGTCCCCATACACGTTCTGTTCAAATTCTGTTGGGATGCTGCTCCGACGGAATATGAAGCTGTCATGACAGGACCCGGGGTGTTTGGCACGGACGTGCCATATGAGGCCTTGGGCATCCACTATCACCTGGACATTGATGGAATGCCAATGCTTCCTATTGCAGTATATATGCTCTATGTCACGGGGGGGCCGTAGTGCCACATGTTTGCAATCAATGGCTCTCACGGTGCGTGGAAATCTGGCAATTTGATAGAAATCTGTCACTGCCTTCTGCCGCAGGTCATCCTGGGTGGGTTTGATGAATTGGTGGGACATGCGTCTCAGGATTGCAGGGATAACCTGGTGCACACATCTGCTCATGGAGGATTGTGACATCCCAGCCACAATTCCACCTGTGCGCTGAAAAGATCCACTTGCCAGGAAATGCAGGGTTGCCACTACCTTGACCAGTGGCTCCACTGCATATCCACGATGTGTCTGGCTGGTGATGTCATCATGCAGGATTGTGGCTAATTCCAGGATGACTTCAGTGCTGAATCTAAACATGCGATACACCTCCGATTCCCCCATGTCAAAGATGTTCCTGCGCACTCGGTATATCCTCTCCCGTGCCCTCCTACGAGTCGGTTCACTCAGTAGTATTGCTCGAACCATGGCTGCCCCTGGCATGTTGGCACACAGATGTGAGGTCCTGCAAGTGTGGATGCTCTGCTTGTTCAGCTCGTCCATAACGGTGCTGCTGTAGTTGCTCTCCAGCTGACCTGTGGACGTCTGTTGCTAACTTGCCCCTGCTTTTATAAGGAGCAAGTTTGCCCTGGCCGAACAGCTTGCGCGCTTTGTGCACAAACTGCGCCTCACACGCGCAGGTTTTTGAATCAGCGTTAGTTCCTCATTTGGATATTTGCTGAGGGAAAACAATGAGAGCGCAAGTTGCACCCTGCGCAAAAATGCACATTACATGCGCCGGGGCAGAGAAACTACGTCCGTAGGAAAATGCCTAATTTCAGGCTTAGCTCTTTTTCTGGGTCACCCGCATAGTTGCGTGGGCGCAAATCCGTACTTACGCGGCGCATATCGTGAATGCGTGGGCGCAAGTCGTTCCTGAATCTACCCCCTTGTATTCTGTGGCTGGTGGTACATTAGGCATTAACTGGATACAGAAGTAAGTGTCGACCATTACAGGCCCCAAAAATTGGCCCACGGCCACAGGCGTTCACCTGACAGCAAACAACCTTGTATTCTGTGGCTGGTGGTACATTAGGCATTGTAACAGCACTGGTGAAAGGCGTGAACCACAACTGCGGTTAGAAAGGAATTCAATGTGTCACTCCTCGCAACAGGAGTTTGGGGGATCTATACATCATATCTGTGTCACATAAAGAAAGGCGTTGAGCTACTAAGCATGGACGCATTACAACATGCGACCAAGGCTTGGCGTTTAAAATTAGTTCAAGGTCAATATCCCAATACACTACTACATGCAGGTGATTATCAGTGAGGGACCCCAGGCGTCACGCCTAGCAACAGGAGTTTGGGGGTTCTCTACATCATATCAACTTTACCATGTAGAGATGTATTTAGGCCACTAGGTGAGATGCAATGAAATAGCATCAACCCCTATGAAGTATCAAATCATGCAATAATAACTATATGTGTCAATATATCCTTTACTGTAACATATATATATATATATATATATATATATATATATATATATATATATATATATATATATATATATATATATATATATATATATATATATATATATATATATATTGCATCTGTATTAATGTGCTTGAGTACCTTGTTTGCTACTATGTATGACCAGAGTGTATATTAGGCATACGGCTATAATGCTAGACATAAAGATTGACACAATTTCTAGTTATAACATATTGTATTTATTGTATTTATTTCCTCCAAAGTAGGAATATCACATTCTAACACATAACTATGGCCTAGCAACAGTACTGATTATAAAAAAAGAAATATACTCAACACTTCCTCTCCTGCTCTGGCTGAGCTCACAGTGTCCAAAGAGGAGCTCTTATTCACAGCAGTTCGGTTTTAAAGGACCTGATCCATACATCCTTCAAGCACACACCCATTGCCACCCATTTGCCATTCACCTAATCATTGCACTTCCGTGATTATGTTCCTTGTTATCGATTGTCCTTCCCTACCTAGCCACTGGGGACAATCCTGACCATACCATCTCCAATATAGGATGATTCCCTTTGATCCTTGTAAGTATGTTGACATAATCACTCTCTGGAGCCGAGTGTGAGAGATTACATTCCTGTGGGGGGGGGGGGTTGTTGGAGCATCCTGTTCTCCAAGAAAGCTTGTCTGACTGAAACCAGAGAATGGTCAAAATTCAGATATCATATTCTTTGCAACATATGCCGCTTTGCGCCTAAAAAGGCGCACAACATTCTTCTTCAGACATGGCTCCCCTCGAACAATCCATATGGTCCGAACAGTCCTCCACTGTTTTAATGTGTTGCATTCTTCAACATGCGTCTCAAAAACAGCTCCTATGGAACAATCCATAACTGAATTTCAGCAAGTGTTTCAGAACCAGTACCTCTGGAACAGTCCTTAACGGTCTTCCAACATGTGCTTCAGCAACAGCTCTTCGGAACCTTCCATAATGGTTTTAACGTGCTGTGCTTCCCAACACGTGTCGCTTTGCTACTGGGTGACACACCAACATCATTATTCCGTGATGGCTTCCCTGTCACCATTCCGTGTCTTCTTCTTCTTTCTGACATCTTCATGCAGGGGTGCAGTACAGGCAAGGCAAGGGGTGTCCATTCACCAGCACACACTCAGAGCAGCATATAAACCAGCTTTCAGATACAGAGTCCCGAGGAGGGCCTTTCTTGCCCATCTTACTATAAAATATTAGGGAGCATGGGGGAAGGGAATGTGCGAGAAATCACTAGTATATAGGTGGTGAATATCAGGACCTATAGTAGATCATATGCCCTGTTGGGAACTGTTGCTGTAACCATTTGTGTGACTAAACAAGAAGGGGAGGATAGGGGTTGGGGATTGGGCCTAAAGAGGGGCCCTGAAGGGGTTACTATAAGCAACAAGTAATGATCGAAAAAATTATACCTTGGTACAAAATTAATTTATTGGTAGTATCAAAGAGTAGAATGTAAAAAAGTACAGCAGTAAATAAACTACGTAGACAAGGTAATCGATATTGAGCCAATGTAATGATTGGGGTATCAAAAAAACTGCGCCCGACTGATAACCCACTACTGCGCCAGTTGAAAAGAAGTAGAAGCGCCTAGCTGCTGTTTAAATAAATAATATGTGAAATAGAGGAATATATTATGTACATAAAGTGACAATATAAAACCACAGCGCTGTGAGAATAAATAAATATTCAAATCTAAATATATATACAAGTGTACAATGTGATATCACAATTATAAGTGAATAAACTCATAGCATTGTAAACGTGCTAAATAAGTGAAAAAAAGTTTGTGATGTTACAAAAAGCGTGAAGTATTTAAGAGGAAAGTTCATGTGACTTCAAACTAGTTGTTCCACTCTTCCAGGGCTTCCACCACACCTTAGTGTTCAGTGCTCCAATCCCCCCTCACAGTGGACACTCACCACAATATTATGCCTCCCACTCTCGTGTTTGGCTAACGAGCTTGTAGTAAGAGTATCTCCAAGGTATCACCAATATAAATCCCAGTGTCAATTCCGAGAATGTTTTCCAAAAAAATGCAAAGAAAGGAAAAAAATGCACAATAGTGTAAAAACGTAAGACCAGTTTATTAAAACACTCAAATGAACCTTCAAAAGATGCACTCACAAACGAAATCACAAATCCAACTTTGTGTGATATTGAGCCAATGATTACCATATATAAATTCACGAACAAGACACATGAAAAAGATACAGACACAAATAAACAGCACGGTCCGGACGTGTATGTATTCGGCCAGTAAAGATGTCAGCACGAAATAAATATACTCAACACTTCCTCTCCTGCTCTGGCTGAGCTTACAGTGTCCAAAGAGGAGCTCTAATTCACAGCAGTTCGGTTTTAAAGGACCTGATCCATACACCCTTCAAGCACACACCCATTGCCATTCACCCAATCATTGCACTTCTGTGATTATTTTCCTAGTTATCGATTGTCCTTCCCTACCTAGCCACTGGGGACAATCCTGACCATACCATCTCCAATATAGGACGATTCCCTTTGATCCTTGTAAGTATGTTGACATGATCATTCTCCCTTTGTTTGTGGAGATGCCTAATAGAGGCTTTCATAGACTCTCTGGAGCAGAGTGTGAGAGATTACATTCCTGCAGGGGGGGGGGGGTTGTTGGAGCATCCTGTTCTCCAAGACAGCTTGTCTGACTGGAACCAGAGAATGGTCAAGTATTAATTGCATATGAGAGGCAATATAGCTCAGGTGAGAGTACATATAGTATTTGTAGTAACAAGTATTAATTGAATATGAGAGGCAATATAGCTCAGGTACTTTGAGAGTACATATAGTATTTGTAGTAACAAGTATTAATTGCATATGAGAGGCAATATAGCTCAGGTGAGAGTACATATAGTATTTTTAGTAACAAGTATTAATTGCATATGAGAGGCAATATAGCTCAGGTACTTTGAGAGTACATATAGTATTTGTAGTAACAAGTATTAATTGCATATGAGAGGCAATATAGCTCAGGTACTTTGAGAGTACATATAGTATTAGCAGTAACAAATATTAATTAGATATGAGAGGCAATATAGCTCAGGTACTTTGAGAGTACATATAGTATTTATAGTAACAAGTATTAATTGCGTATGAGAGGCAATATAGCTCAGGTACTTTGAGAGTACATATAGTATTAGCCCACGGCCACAGGCGTTCACCAGACAGCAAACA
This sequence comes from Rana temporaria, assembly GCF_905171775.1. Classification (NCBI taxonomy): domain Eukaryota; kingdom Metazoa; phylum Chordata; class Amphibia; order Anura; family Ranidae; genus Rana; species Rana temporaria. Next base: position 175,060,893 of record NC_053493.1, read on the forward strand.
ACTTTGTATTCTGTGGCTGGTGGTACATTAGGCATTCAACTGATACAGAATAAAGTGTCGGCTAGTACAGGCCCAAAAAATTTGCCCACAGGCGTTCACCAGAATTTTACTGAAACATGGTCTACTGGTCACATGTGTTGAATTCCTCCGAGATCCATGCTTCATTCATTTTTATAAATGTGATGTAGTCAACACTGTTGTGAGCTAGGCGAGTGCGCTTATCAGTCACGACCCCCCCTGCTGCGCTGAATGTCCTTTCGGACAGGATACTGGATGAGGGGCAAGCCAACAGTTCCATTGCAAATTGTGCAAGCTCTGGCCAGAGGTCAACCCAGTAGTCCAGGGGTTCATCACTTCTCAGTGCGTCCACATCGGCCGTTAACCCGATGTAGTCGGACACCTGTCGGTCTAGGCGTTCCCTGATGCTGGGTCCGGAGGACAGCTGTCGATTGGTCGGCTGAAAGAATGATCTCATGTCATTAGTGACTAAGGCATCTTCAAACCGCCCTCTTCTTGCAGGCGCTGTTGGATTGGTACCTGAAACTGTTTCTCTGCGAGTGGAAATTCCTCTGCCAGTGGACGCAAAAGCAAAATGCAGCATTTCTCGAAGCAAGGCCTGGAAGTGCTGCATTCTGATAGCCCTCTGTGATGGTGGTAACATTTCCGCCATGTTTTGTTTGTACCGGGGGTCTAAGTACATTGTCACCCAGTACTGGTCCTTGCCCTTTATGCTTTTTATACGGGGGTCCCTCTTAAAACACTGGAGCATGAAGGCCCCCATTTGCACTAAACTGGAAGCGCTGTACTGGCCTGGCTCCTGCTCATCATCCAGGATAATGTCGTCCTCGTTCTCCTCCCCCCATCCACGGACAACACCAGGGATCCCAGAAAAGTTTAAAGCATGCTCTTCATGCTCCTCCTCCTCCGCCCCGGCACCATCCTCCTCTGACTCCTCTTCAGACTCCCGTTGTTGACTTGTCTCAGGGGGAGTAGCCCCCCCTGGGAATTCATCCAGCATGGCGACTTCCTCATCTTCCTGCTCCTGCTCCTCGACGGCTTGATCAATGACACGATGCAATGCACGCTCCAGAAAGAAGGCATAAGGTACGATGTCACTGATGGCGCCCTGGCTGCGACTGACCAGTTTGGTGATCTCATCAAATGGCCGCAGAAGTCTGCATGAGTCACGCATGAGCAGCCACTGGCGCGGTGCAAAAAAACAAGCTCCCCAGAACCTGTCCTGCCGCAGAGTTCATACAGGTAGTCATTAACTGCACGTTTCTGCTGGAGCAGCCTATCAAGCATATACAATGTTGAGTTCCATCGCGTCGGACAGTCACAAATAAGACGTCTGACGGGCAGGTTGTGTTGCCGCTGAATGTCAGCAAGGCGAGTCATGGCAGTGTAAGATCTTCTGAAATGGCCCGAGATTTTCCTGGCCTGCCGCAAGACGTCCTGGAGCCCAGGGTATTTGGCAACAAATCGCTGCACGACCAAGTTCAGGATGTGTGCCATGTATGGCACGTGTGTAATTTTGCCCTGTTTCAGCGCACTCAGCAGATTGGCACCATTGTCGCACACCACTTTACCAACTGTCAAATTGAGCGGTGTTAGCCACTGATCTGCCTGTGAACGCAAAGCTGAAAGAAGTGCAGGACCAGTGTGGCTCTTGTCTTCCAGGCACAACAGACGCAGCACAGCATGGCAACGTCTCACCTGGCATATCGAATAGGTTCTTGGGATCTTGGGCAGCGCAGCGGAAGAGATGGTAGCATCGGAAAATGAGGAGTCAGCCAAGGAGGAGAGGGAGGATGGAGTAGGAGGATAAGAGGCAGGCCTGCATGTAATCCGTGGCGGTAAAACCAAATCAACATGGGTGCCACAGGTTAAATGCTTGATGGCCGTCAGAAGGTTCACCCAGTGGGCAGTGAAAGTTATATACCTTCCCTGCCCGTGTTTGCTAGAACACATGTCTGTGGTCAGATGTATCTTGGCACGACACTGTGTGCCAGAGATACATTCACTTGCCGCTGAACATGGCCAGAAAAACGTGAGGAAGGCATGATGGAAGGTGGAGTGGAGGACTTGTGGGTTTTGATGGCGTTGCTCCCACTGGGCTCGGTGATGGGAGGCCAGGTGTTTTCTTAAGGCGGTCGTCCCTAGGTGAGTGTTGGGCTTACCGCGACTTATGCGTTGACTGCAAAAGCTGCAGATGGCAACACTATTGTCTGCAGCTGACACCTTAAAAAAAGCCCATACTGCGGAGCCATGGGCCGGGTCCTGGGAGCGCCAGATGTAACCGTACATGGTTGATGGCTCGCTCCTGATACATTAGGAGTCTGGTTTGTCCCTCCTGTGCAATCTAAGTTCGGCCTGGTTCTCCTCCCTATCTGTTGGTCCATCTCTCCCTCTGAACTCCCCTCCTCTTCCTCTCTTGTGGGCACCCACATGATGTTTGTAGACACATGATCATTGATGTCAGCTTCCCCATCACTAACAGTAGAGATCTCGGAGTAGGCAGCAACAGCGGGCACCAACCTCCTTGGGCTGATCTGAGTACTGTCGTCAGACTGCCGAGTGTCGGCTGTTGCTACCTCCTCTTCCTGATCCAATGCCAAGAATGGCTGCGCATCCGAAAAGTCTTCTGATGGATCGGAAAATAATTCCTGTGACTCAAGTGGAGGGTATATGGCGGTGGTGGTGTTGGTGGCGAGCCACTCAACCAAGTCTGGTGCGTCATTTGACGTAATCGAATGAACATTGTGACACTTCCCACTTTGGCTCCGTACTGGTGCTCCTGCCCTACCCCTACCACCCCTGCGGACGGGCCTGCCTCTTCCTCTGCCTGTCAGATTTTAAATGACCCTGTGACAAAAGTCTCTAGAGAAGCGCAGTATATGTGGAAGAAGGTATATAACAAAATCTGTCGTTTTGGGGGGCCATTGGGTTTATTTCACCAGTTATGAAACTGGTGTTTTCAGGATTTTTTTTTAATGTGTGTAGCAGAGGAAACTCAGCGAAAGAGGCAAAAATCCAGCAGTAACCAAATACACCGCCAGTCACAATGCTGCACAATACAAATCCACTATAATATGCTTTTTATATTATAAGTGTATATTACACCTACATACTGCAGTGCACAGCAAGTAGCACACCTATACCACTGCTTGAAAGGACTTTTGTGAACCTGTTAGGTAGCGATTTGTGTCGCTGAACTCTGTCCCTGCTCCAAACAGCACCCTGTCCCTACACTGACAAAAAGTATATGAATGTATTAGACACCTACAGTATATACTAGAGCAAGTAGCACACCTATACCAGTGCTTGAAAGGACTTTTGTGGACCTGTTAGGTAGCGATTTGTGTCGCTAAACTTTGTCCCTGATGGAAACGCCAACCTCTCCCTGAACTGACAAAAAGTATATGAATGTATTAGACACCTATATACTAGAGCAGGGGTCTCCAAACTTTTCAACACGAGGGCCACATTGTAGATTTTACAAGTATTCGGGGGCCGAAAACGTCTGCATGTCTATGTCCATCAGAGTCCCCCCATTATATTAGTATCCGCCATCAGAGTCCCCCCATTATATCAGTATCCGCCATCAGAGTCCCCCCATTATATCAGTATCCGCTATCAGAGTCTCCCCATTATATCAGTGTCCCCAGCAGAGTTTCCCCCATTATCAGTGTCCTCAGCAGAGTTTTCCCCATCATTAGTGTCCCCAACATATATGTCCCCATTATCAGTGTCCCCATTATCAGTGCTCCCAGCACAGATATCCCCATCATCAGTGTCCCCAGCATAGATGTCCCCATTATCAGTGTCCCCAGCATAGATGTCCCCATTATCAGTGTCCCCAGCATAGATGTCCCCATCATCAGTGTCCCCAGCATAGATTTCCCCATCATCAGTGTCCCCAGCATAGGTGCCCCCAGCATAGATGTCCCCATTATCAGTGTCCCCAGCATAGATGTCCCCATTATCAGTGTCCCCAGCATAGATGTCCCCATTATCAGTGTCCCCATTATCAGTGTCCCCAGCATAGATGTCCCCAGCATAGGTGCTCCCAGCATAGGTGTCCCCATTATCAGTGTCCCCAGCAGAGTCTCCTGTACATGTACAGTATGTGTGCAGATTAATGCCCATTTTGAGCTTGCCTGTACAATCCTATTTCTTCACTGTAGGAGCCGACTTCAGCTCTCCTGCACCTTCCGACTCCCGCCCACTGCTGCACATGTAGGCTGTAAGTTAGAAGGATTCCTAATGTAAACAGCGGGCGGGAAGCTGGGAGGACCATGCTGATGACGTTATCTCCTAGCAGCCAATCCTCAGCTCAGCACAGCAGCCAATCCTCTGGCAGCACGGGAGGGTGTCTGGGGAGTGGCTTTTTGTCCTGGACTTGCTAGACATTTACTGCCGATAACAGCAGCTGCTTTTAAAAGCCAGCAGATCGGCAGTGCTGTGTTGGCAGAGTCTGGGCAAGCTGGGGGCCGGACAAAACACACCCGCAGGCCAGATGTGGCCCACGGGTCGGGTTTGGAGACCCCTGTACTAGAGCAAGTAGCACACCTATACCAGTGCTTGAAAGGACTTTTGTGGACCTGTTAGGTAGCGATTTGTGTTGCTAAACTCTGTCCCTGCTCCAAACAGCACCCTGTCCCTACACTGACAAAAAGTATATGAATGTATTAGACACCTATATACTAGAGCAAGTAGCACACCCATACCAGTCCTTAAAAGGACTTTTGTGGACCTTTTAGATAGCTATTTTAAAGAATACAGCCTGTCCCTGCTCCAAACACTGCACCCTGTCCCTACACTGACAAAAAGTATATGAATGTATTAGACACCTATATACTAGAGCAAGTAGCACACCCATACCAGTCCTTAACCTCCCTAGCGGTATGATTATTTCAGATTTTAGGTGCTAAAAGCGGTACCATTATTTGCAAGGAAATTTGGTGTTTTACATTGTAGGCCTGTAATTTTTAGGAATAACTCACTTAAATCTGACCAAACAAGAGTCTAGTAGGCATCCCGGGTATGAAATGTTTTTAAAAACAAAATGATAAATTATAATATAATAAATAATTATAAATAATTATAACAAATAATAATATAATTATAATAAAAATTATTCAATAATGTAATCAACTCAAAATCACTGAAATTTGCTCAGTTGCAGAATTGTCGCTGTCATTACTTTTATTTTTTTATGATGAATTTCCCCACAAATAGCTATCGCACAATTCTGCCAGTGATTATAATTTATTATCGCTGTTTTCTAGCTGCTCTAAAACCATTTTTGACATAAAGGGACACTTTTGGTTGCTATGGACAATCTACAGTTTGCAGGCAGAAAGAACAGTTTTTATTATATAAAAGAACATGTTGGGCACTGGGCAGACCACTAGGGACAAGGGAGGTGTGTATTTTTTACATACAGTTCTGTAATCTATAAGATTACAGTATACTGTATGTAAGGTGTTTGTTTACCTTTTTGAATTTGGCGCCGTTCTCCGCCCCCGTGCGTCGTAACGTCACAGGGAACGGAGATCGGCGGCACACAGAGGCACTGTGTGAATCGAGCAAGCACCCGCTCGCTCACACAGCGCGGTGGCATCGCTGGATCCAGGGACAAGGTAAGTAAACACTGCCTGTGGATTCAGCGAGGCGAGCCCGAGTCTGACTCGGGGTTACCGATCGCAGCACGAAAATGTAACCCTGAGTCAGACTTGGGAATACCGCCAGGGGGGTTAAAAGGACCTTTATGGACCTTTTAGATGGCTATTTGAAAGAATACAGCCCGTCCCTGCTCCAAACACAGCACCCTTTCCCTATACAGACAAATAGCAGAAAGTAAGATGGCCGCCAGATCAGGTCTATTTATAAGGTAGGGGGTATGTCCATGTGCTGAAATTTCTCAATTGGCTGTCCTGCACCACCTGATGGATGTGTTATAGGTCAAAGTTCTCACCCAGGGGGCGTGGCCAGCATGGCATGTGAACAGACGCAGGTTCACAGAGCTCCGCACTGATCCTGCTATTATCCGGTTTCCGGCACCCAAAACATCCGGATTTTTTCGCCTTGGAGGGCAGGGGAACGTTCTCCCATCACCCTGCGCTGATCGGTTCACTCCTGGAGGGTATGATGACCCGGAGACAGAGACAAGACGGCCCGAGGATGGAACTCCAAGATGGCGCCGCCCCGCCATCAGCTCAGAAGGCGCGCGGAGGGGACAGAGTAAAGGAGGCAGTGAGTAAACCCCCGAAAAAGGCCAAGGAGGGCTCCGGGGATCCCCCCAAGGATATGAGGTACTATGCCCAGAAGTTGGCAGGGAAACCCCCGGGTGTGAACGCGCAGCCCATAGATGATTGTGCCCCCCACAGTGACACTGAGATGGAGGAGGGGGAGAATGTTCAGGGAGCGGGGGCCATCTTGGAACATGCTGAGAGCAGCTCCAGTCTGCAGTGGGATACTGAGGAGCCTGAAGTGGAGGGGGGGGATCAGCCCACGCTTGCTGTTATATTAAAGGCAGTGAATAAATGTACAGCTTCTGTGAATGGCCTACGGCTCAGACTTGGAAGTTTGGAGGAGGAAGTGGGCCTGATCAGACATGACATACAGAAAATTAGGGAGAGGACCACGGCAGCGGAGGGGAGGATCAGTGACCTGGAAGACAAGCTGCCCCCCCTGATTAGAGAAGCCCAGAGCACCTCGAGGCTTGCCAGAGCTGTTGATATGCGTGCAGAGGATTTTGAGAACCGCCTCAGACGCAATAATGTCCGTATAGTTGGACTGCCAAAAAGGTGGAGGGCCGGGACCCCACACAGTTTGTGGAGCAGTGGATGGCCGAGGTGTTCGGCAAGGACGCTTTTACACACTTATATGCGGTCGAGAGGGCCCACAGAGTGCCAACTAGGCCTCTCCCGCCGGGCAACCCCCCCGCCCGATTCTGGCCCGACTTCTGAATTATAGGGACAGAGAAATAATACTGCGGCTGGCCAGGGAAAAGAGGAATGTCCAGTTCAATGGTACCAGGGTCTCATTGTATCCGGACTTTTCCGCTGCAGTACAGAAGAGCCGTGCCCGTTTCACAGAAATTAAGAAACGCCTGCAGAAGGTACAGGCCCCATACGCCATGCTGTACCCTGCAAGACTTCGGGTTATTTTGAATGGCCAGGCTCACTTTTTTGAACACCCTGCTGAAGCCTCGGACTGGCTGGACGCTAATGAGGGGGTACTACGCCAGGTCAGGAGGCCTCCTGTGGAAGATGACTGACACTCTGACTTATTAGCACATGCCTTGCCTATGTTATCCCTCGGCTGAGGGTCCCGCCGGAAACACACAATATCCTTTTTCATTTTGCTCTGAAATGCGAGTTCGGAAATGCTGTTATTGTCGCACCCAGCAATGAGGAGAGCAGTGGCTGCAGCCACTGGTGCTACTTACCTGGAAGAATACAGGGACCTGTTGTCCCACGGTTTCCGGGGTTGCCAGTTGGCACCCTGCAGTTTGTGTTTACAAAGGTCCTGTGGGCAGATAGGCACACACCCCTCACAGGCGGTCGGCCTGCAACGGAAGAGATTTGCAAGATGCCCTGATGCACGGCTGTGTATCTCTGCCCATTACACTGTTTCAATTTTCTCCAGAGCTTTTTTTGACTTATTTTTGCTGTTTTCTTTTTTTTCTCATGGGAGATCATGCTTTTCCCTCTGCACTTGGTTGACTGAACTGTATCTATTACGAGTCCAGAGGATCGTCTCGGCTTTTTCTACTGAGGGGGAGGCGGGTGGTGGGGGTGGTGGAGTCTTCTTCCAGTCCGGTGACATGCAACAACCCCCCTGATGGCGGCGGTAACTGTACTATCGTGGAATGTTAGGGGTCTGCAAGACCCGTTGAAGAGAACTATGGTCTCGTCCTTGATGAGAAAACAGTTGCCTGCTATTTGTGCCCTTCAGGAGACTCATCTGACCCCTGAATCTGTTTCCTGTGTGGGATACCGGTGGGTGGGTAAGGCGTATCACTCCACTCACACCTCGTATTCTAGGGGTGTGAGTGTGCTGGTACATAGCTCACTGGATTATGAGGAATTACATTCTGATATAGATGCTGATGGGCGATATGTTTTTCTTTTATGCAAGCTGTTTGCCTTTAAATGTATCCTTGCTTTTGTATATGTGCCCCCCCCTTACAATAACCAAGTATTGAGGGCTCTGGTTCAGTTCCAGGTGAGGTTCCCGGAGGTGCCATTGTTTGCCTTCGGGGACTTCAACTGCTACATGGACCCCCTGGTGGATAAACACCCGCCAGGAGGGCATGGGGGGGGACTCGACGGACGGCCCTTAGAAAGTTGGCAGAGGAGGTGGGGTGGAGAGACCCTTGGAGGGCTAGACACCCAGGGGACAAACAATTTTCATGTTTTTCTAAAAGTTATTCATCCCTGTCTAGGATTGATTTATGCTCACACGCTGCAGAGAAGTACATCTCAGACATGACGTATGGTTTAAGAAGTGTTTCAGATCATTCCCCGTTGATAGTGTCTTTGGAGGTGCGTCCCCCTTCTGGTTGAGCCTTTTTCCGTCACACGAACATATTGAGGCCCGCATCGAGGAATACTGGCTTCTGCATACTGACACTGATAACATAGCGGTCACTTGGGAGGCCTAAAGGCTGTCCTGAGGGGCTTGTTTATTACAGAGATCCAGGCCATTAAGGCGAGGACAAATGCACATAGGGAGGGGGTAGAACGGATGGAGGAGAATCTTGAGGCCACATTCATTGCAGATCCTTCGGACTCTAATAGGGAGGCGTGGCTTTCGGCGCAGGATGCTCTGTACCGGGTCACGACTTCGGGGGCAGAGAGAAAACGTTTTTTTCAAAAGGCGGCTTTTTATGAGGAGGGTGAACACACAGGTCGCATGTTAGCCACCATTGCCCACGCCCAGCAGTTGTCTCCTTCCATAGGAGCGCTACGCGCCTCCGGGGGGGGGGTGACGAACTCCCCTGACCAGGTCCTTGCTGAGCTGGTCGGGTTTTACTCTTCCCTCTATGAGTCCAGGGGTACGTACTCTTTGGACTCGTTGAGGGAATATCTGGACCCAGTCCAATTGCCACAACTATTGGTGTCTAATAGGGAAATGTTGGAGGCACCCCTGACCCTGGGCGAATTGCAGATGGCGACCAGCCTGTTCCCTAATTCGAAGGCACCTGGAGATGATGGTCTCCCTGCGGAGATATACAAACAGTATGGGGAACTGATGCTTCCACATCTCTTGAAGGTGTTTAAAGCGGAGGTTCACCCGCACATGACACTATTTCCCCCTAGATGGATGCTCGTTTTGTCTAGGGGAATCGGCTAGTTGTTTTAAAATATGATCCGTACTTACCGTTTACAAGATGCATCTTCTCCGCCGCTTCCGGGTATGACCTGCGGGACTGGGCGTTCCTATTTTGATTGACAGTCTTCCGAGAGGCTTCCGACGGTCGCATCTATCGCGTCACGATTTTCCGAAAGAAGCCGAACGTCGGTGCGCAGGCGCAGTATAGAGCCGCACCGACGTTCGGCTTCTTTCGGCTACTAGTGACGCGATGGATGCGACCGTCGGAAGCCTCTCGGAAGACTGTCAATCAAGAAGGAACGCCCGCTCCCGAAGACCCATACCCGGAAGCGACGGAGAAGATGCATCTCGAAAACGGGTAAGTACTGCTCATATTTTAAAACAACTAGCCGATTCCCCTAGACAAAACGAGCAGGAATCTAAGGGGATAAAGTCAAAAACTAAATAAATGGGTGAACTCCCGCTTTAATGCCGCCAGGGAGGTGGGTACTCTTCCCACGTCTATGACCAGAGCGAACATTGTCCTGATCCTCAAGCCCGACAAAGACCCGCTTGACCCGGGATCCTACAGACCAATTTCCCTGTTACAGAACGATGTAAAGATTCTCGCCAAGGTCCTGGCGGTCAGGTTGAATGGAGCCATTTCTACTATTATTCATTCTGACCAGTCAGGGTTTATGCCGCAGAAATCGACGGCTATAAACTTGAGGAGACTCTTTCCCAATATGCAATCTCAGGCGGATAATATGGGGGACAGAGCTTTGCTGTCTCTCGACGCACACAAAGCGTTTGACAGCGTCGAATGGGAATATCTTTGGGCGGTGATGCGAAAATTTGGGTTTGGAGAGGGATTCATTTCTTGGGTCCAGCTCCTATACTCATCCCCGGTGGCGGCGATAAGGGAGGGTGGCAGGGTGTCGCGTGCTTTCGATCTGCACAGGGGCACGAGGCAGGGGTGCCCATTGTCGCCCCTCCTCTTTGCCCTGGCCATTGAGCCTCTCGCGGACATGATTCGGACAGATCCTCTGATTCAGGGATTCCATTTTGGAGACCTGCATGAGAAAATTATGCTGTACGCCGACGATACCATGCTGCTTCTAGGGGACACGGCCGGGTCATTGACGGAGGCCATGAAGGTGGTCCGACGGTTCGGCGTATACTCGGGCCTGACCATTAATTGGACTAAGTCCTCTTTGCTGCTGCTTGATCGACGGCCTCTTCCACCCATAAGCACTATTCAGGATATCCCGGTCTCCGATTCTTTTCGGTACGTTGGTGTCCAGGTTACAGCATGCCCGCTAGACTATGTCAGACTCAACCTCACCCCCTTGATTAATCGCTGTAGGGATCGGGTCAAGGTGTGGAGCAAACTTAAACTGTCACCGGTTGGGAGGGTGAACTTGATAATGATGATTCTTATGCCACAACTACTATACATATTGCATAACTCCCCGATGGTCATCCCTCTGAAAAAGTTTAGAATGATTAATTCTCTTTTCCGTTCTTTAATTTGGCTAGCGAAGCCTCCCAGGGTTAAACTTGAACAACTGCAATGTCCAAAAGAGGCCGGCGGATTGGCATTGACAATCCCTGGCTCTACTATTTGGCCTCCCAGGCGCAGCATATTGCGAGAGTGGTAGGCCCTCAACGGGATCTTCAGCTGAATCTGAGGGACTCTTCGGTCCGGCTGCTCAGGTTCACGACCGGGGGGGAGGTAATATTAGGACTAGAGGCCTTACGGTACGCGAAATCCAACAAACGGTTCCCCACATATGTACTCATGCAGAAAGTCAGGAACAAGGTCAGGATGATGCAGGGTGTGACAGGGTTCACTAAATATAGCCCCATATGGGATAATTTACACTACCGTGAGATAGCTAAAATACCGTATGGTCCGAGGTGGAAACAACATGGCATATCCCTCATGTCACACATTGTAAGGGCAGGCCGGTTGAGACCTTTCGCTGAGCTCAGGGCTGATTTTCAGCTCTCAGCGTCCATGCACTTTTATTACCTACAATTCAAACATGCATTAGATGCTCAGCGGGAGGATGACATATGGGTCATGGATGTGGCACCGGTCTTTAACTACCTGTCCGATGTGTCCACCTACAAGGGATTTATATCCAGTTGCTATGCTATGCTCCTAAACCTCTTCCTACCGGGTGCCCCTCTCAAGGCGGTGGCGCGGTGGGAACGGGACGTGGGAGCGTTTGAGGATGAGCAGTGGGAAGAGGCCTTACAGGCGGTTCCTGCTTGCTCCCTGAACGTGGCACATAGACTTTCACAACTTTACATCCTCCTACGGGTTCACTATTCGCCGGCAAGGCTGGCGCGGATGGGACTGGGGGTAGACCCCTGCTGTACTAGGTGCTGTAGGGACCATGGAGATCTCATTCATCTCCTGTGGCGATGCCCGAAGCTCCATCTATACTGGTCAGGGGTGGTGGACACGATTAACAGGGCCTTTCAGGCTCAGGTTCCTTTGGAGCCCAAGGTATGTCTCCTGGGGATCACGGAGGGTCTCCTGGTAGAAGATATCCCTAGACAGGCTATTGGCAGAGCTCTGTTCCAGGCTCTCCTGATAATACTGAGACACTGGAAGGACACTGAACCACCAACAGTGCAGGAATGGATTAAACAAATGGGGGTCACTCTGAGGCTGGAGAAGGTGGTGTATCAGAAACGAGGGACAAGCGGTAAATACGAGAAATTATGGGCCCAGTGGCTTGATGTTCCTGGGCTTGCCCCAATAGATTTGGTTTACGACAGGTTATTTTAGGGCCTCTTCCAGCTGGGTTGGGAGCAACTTCACATGCCCCGGAGGGGGAAGGGACGGGAATGGTTGCAGGGAATTTTACCATGTTGCGGAGATTTGACTGTAGTGCAAAGTTTTGTTTTATGTGCACTCTCCCATGTGATTCTCAATGTGTATATGCTCTGGAGATTGTAAGCTGTTTATTTTTATCTATGCTCAATAAAAAAAAACTTTGTTTGAGAAAAAAAAAAGTTCTTACCCATGTAACATTGCGGACCGCCGCGAACATCGCCAGATGTCCGACTGCGAACGACCAAAGTTCGCCGCAAAACGACCGCCTGGCGAATCGGCAGGCCATCTCTAATCCCTGCTTGCTCTAGACAGAATTACAAATGGGATGTGCCAAGACTGGTGGCTGAGGGAATCTGAGGAATAACAGCAACCAGTCTTACAAATAGAAAATCACTGGGCATTAGCAGTTTTTTTTAAAAATGACCAGGCTATTTCAGACAAGACTATGGCAGACATATTTAGTGAAGGTAGGAAATTAGCAAAAAGAACATGTAAAAAAAGTTTTTGCCCAGAGTTCTCCTCTTCCCATTTCGCATATAGTCAAATGACGGCCGCAAGGTGGCTCTGCCATCTTGGGCGGCCGTCATATGATGTTCTCGGCCGCTAGGGGGCATGCGGCGCCCACCGCGTCATTTGGGAGCCAATGCGCGTGCCTGACAGCCACAATGTCTGCCGGGCACCCGCGGTTGCCGGTTTCAGACTCAGGGAGGTGGATCTGTGTGTGTAAACACACAGATCATGTCCTGTCAAGGGACAGGAGAACGAGGGGGTCTTCCTTGTACATAGGGACACAGATCGGTCATCTCCCCCAGTGAGTCTCCTACCCCACAGTTAGAATCACTCCCTAGGGAACACATTTAACCCCTTGATCGCCCCCTAGTGTTAACCCCCTCCCTGCCAATGACATTTATACAGTAATCAGTGCATATTTATAGCACTGTTCGCCGTATAAAGGTCAATGGTCCCAAAAGAGTGTCAAAACTATCCGATCTGTCCGCCACAATATCGCAGTCCTGACAAAAATCGCAGATAACCACCATTACTAGTAAAAAAAAAAATAAAAAAAAAAATTCATAAATCTATCCCCTATTTTGTAGGTGCTATAACTTTTGTGCAAACCAATCAATAAACCCTTTTTGGAATTTTTTTTTTAACAAAAATATGTAGAAGAATACATATCGGCCTAAACTGAGGATTTTTTTGGGGGGATATTTATTATAGCAAAAAGTAAAAAAATATTATGTTTTTTTTTTCAAAATTGTCAGTCTTTTTTGGTTTATAGCACAAAAAAATTAAACCGCAGAGGTGATCAAATACTACCAAAAGAAAGCTCTATTTGTGCGTAACAAATGATTAACATTTCATTGGGGTACAGTGTTGTATGACCGTGCAATTGTCATTCAAAGTGTGACAGCGCTGAAAGCTGAAAATTGGCCTGGGCAGGAAGGGGGTGAAAATGCCCGGTATTGAAGTGGTTAAGTTTTGCTAATATGTGCACAAATTCCTTGCATACTTGTTTCATAGTTGGGAAGGTTGAATAAAGACACTAGTGCAGGGATCCTCAAACTACGGCCCTCCAGCTGTTGTAGAACTACACATCCCATGAGGCATTGTAACACACTGACATTCACAGACATGACTAGGCATGATGGGAATTGTAGTTCCTGAACAACTGGTGGGCCGTAGTTTGAAGACCCATGCACTAGTCCATCCAATTCAACCTGTGTTCTTGGTGTATGTGTTTTAAATACTATAGTTGTTTTTTTTATGACAAGTGCTCCTGAGGCCCTGTGGTGTCTCAGTTCTGGTTTAACTCTTTCGCTGCCAGGCCCTGCATTCCACTTTTAACCACTTGGTGTCCGCGCTATAGCCGAATGACCTGTCAAATTTTTTAAACGTCGCCTTTGGAGATTTTAAAGGGTAAAAGTTTGTTGGCATTCCACGAGCGGACGCAATTTTGAAGCGTGACATGTTGGGTATCAATTTACTCGGCGTAACATTATCTTTCACAATAAAAAAAAAATTGGGATAACTTTACTGTTGTCTTATCTTGTAATGAAAAAATGTGTATTTTTTCCCCAAAAAAGTGTGCTTGTAAAACCGCTGCGCAAATACGGTGTGACAAAGTATTGCAACGATCACTATTTTATTCTCTAGGGTGTTAGAATAAAAAAATATATATAATGTTTTGGGGGTTCTAATTAGAGGGAAGGAGATGGCAGTGAAAAAACAAATTAGAGCTACGGTTTTACTTGTAATGCCAACAGCCACCACCAGATGGCGCCAAGTCACAGAAGGAAGCTTGGGCCTTCCCAAGGCAGCAAAGCCGCGGACTCAATTACCGGTTGTCACGGGCCTGCCGCGATCAGGAGGTGGGGGCGCACGGAGACACAGGATTCTGTGCCTACGTGCGCCCCCACCTCCCCTGCCGCGATCGGCCGGTAATTGAGGCCGCGACTATGCGGCCTTGTAGGCCGCAAAGCCGCGGCCTCAATTACCGGTGGGCGCCAGGTCACAATTTCTTGTCGCAATTGCGACCGGGCAACCGGATTTTGTCGAGCCGTGCAGTAATGTGCTTTATGAGATAGACCTGTGCTTCCATATTGAAGAAAAATGAATGGGTTTAAGAATCTTTAACAGCTAAAAACTTCCCCTGATATACCATTGTCTAACACTGGAGCGGTTATCCCTGCAGAGGCTCCCGGCGCTACTCCCGACTCTTCTTGTGGCTGTTGACCGCCCGCCTGTACTGATGATATACAGTATACAGGCATCCTGAACCCTGACCCCCGCTCTGCTCAGCTCCTGTGTGTTTCCCGCACTTGCCCACGGAGGATTGTATGGGCAGACTGAGGAGTTGATTTGTCGACACGCTGTTCTGCTCTGTATGCTGAGTCTGGAGACACAAGGAGGCAGATGACAGCATGGTGTGAGGAAGGCATGGAGTTGTAAAGCCGGGAAGTGAATGGAGGACCTGGGATTGGAACTCTGACAAAGTGTGTGCAGAAATACGGAACGGTTCGGTGTATCCCTGTGCTTCTGTGCTCCCCTCCCCCTCCCCTAGACGGGACATGGGACATGTGAGTAATGGTCTGTAACAGACTGCTGTTTGGAATACCATTGGAAAGTCATTGGAATGCTGAGCCCTGTACTTTCTTATTTTGCTTATCTGGCTGAATGCTCTTAACGCAGCGATAGATTATAAAGACACCTGGGTATCCCCATATCTTCTCTTAAAGGGGTTGTAAAGACAAAAATATTTTCCTCTTAAATTAAAGTCTGACAGTAGCTGATAAAGTAAAAAGTAATGTTTTGCATTATAACTAGTTTGATACCTGTTGAAATCGAGCTGTTTTATTCACCTCCGTCACTCCTGAATCATTATTCTCATTAACTTCCTGGTTTGCGGTGCACATTCATTCTTGCTACATCACGGCCTAATGGGAACTACAGTTCCCATTAGGCTTAGCCTCCATGCCTATGAGGGATAAGAGAGCATCTTCACGGAGGGCTGTAGTCATAGGGAGGGGGTGAGCAAATTCTGCTTTCAACCATGCGAAACAGCTCAGATGATGGTGGAAAGCAAGAAGGAGGAGTGACAGGAAATGGCATTTTCAAACCTGGATTACTGTATTTTGGAGGTCAAAAGGAAAAACGAGGTAAGTGATATTTAAATGCTCTAGCTTACAGCAATCAATTGATCTAATAAAAAACGAACCTTTAGGGCCCTTTTTACATGTACGGACAAACGGTCCGTTTATTACAAGTCCGTTTACGGACTTGTAATGGATCCCTATGGGATTGCAGACGTTAGCGGATGATGCATCCGCTAACGTCCGCAACCATCCGCGTCCGCAAAGATCCGCTTTTGCGGACGGAAGAAAACCCTATTTTCTTCCGTCCGGCGGAACGGATTGGATGAACACAGACACACGGTCCGTATTCATCCGATTCCGCATAGGGGAGAGCAGAGGAGAGACAGGGCGGTCTCTGCACTGTGTGCGGGGACCGCCCTGTCCGCCGACAGATCAGCGGGGATTACAGAGGAATCCCAGCTGAGCCAAACGGGCTAACGGAGTGGATCAATTACGGATCCGCTCCGTGTGAAAGAGCCCATAGTGTTCCTTTAAGGTTAAAACAAAAAAAAAACCCTGCCGCATGTTTACTGAGGCAATACTAACCTGGGGCTGAAAGGGTTGGAAAAAAGGGGGTACGGAGCGATGCTCTATAGAAATCCTTGCTGATGCTTTTGTTTTTGAGGACTGCTCTGCTTCCCTTCCCTTTTTTTTTGGGGGGGGGGGGCTAATGCACTTGATTGCTGACTCTAAAGTGCTGCCAATGATTGTTATCAATTGCTATTATCAGTAGAGTTGGGCGGACACCTGGATGCTCGGGTTGAAGTTGAAGTCAATGGGGACCCGGACTTTTGACTACTAAAATGTCTCTAAAAAACTAAGGGGAAGGGCTGGAGGGCTGCAAATGGCAGCAAAATGTCGGGAAGAGCATAGCAAGAACTCTGAAAATAAATGTGGATAGGGAAATAACTTAAAATAACATAAAAAAATAAAATCATTTTGACCTAGGAGGACGAGGTCCATATGTAGTAGGAGGTTGAGGTGGATGTGGCGGTGTAGGTGGAAGCATCGGTGGAGTAGGAGAAGGTAGCCAACACAGCAGTTTTTGGTTTTTAATTGATTTATTTTTTAAATTGGGGTAAACCCCAAAAGAGTGAGAAAGATCTAGGGTTGCTACCTCATCCCTTTAAACCTGAACACAGAGTAATTATACAGGTTCTGGGGCTAATTTAATGTCGATAAGGCACCAAGTGAGTTTAATTAGCAGCACCTTAATCAGCCAGAGAACCTGTGTAATTAATATGTTTTTGCTTTTAACCACTTCCAAACAGGGCATTAATATACCCTTCCTGCCCAGACCAATTTTCAGCTTTCAGTGCTCTCACACTTTGAATGACAATTACTCAGTCATGCTACATTGTATCCAAACAAATTGTTTATCATTTTGTTCTCACAAACAGAGCTTTCTTTTGGTGGTATTTAATCGCCGTTGGGTTTTTTATTTTTTTCAATATAAGCAAAAAAAAGAACATTTTGAAAAAAACACACTTTTTTTTAGTTTCTATCTTAAATTTTTGCAAAGAAATAATTTTTCTTCAGAAATTTGGGCCAAAATGTATACTGCTACATATCTTTGGTAAAAATAACCCAAATTAGTGGATATTATTTGGTCTCTGTGAAAGTTATAGAGTCTACAAGCTATGGTGCAAATCATTGAAAAATTATTACATCTGATGTACTGACATCCTATCATTTCTTGAGACCCTAACAAGCCAAGAAAGTACAAATACCCCCCAAATTACCCCTTTTTGGAAAGTAGACATTCCAAGGTATTTAGTAAGAGGCATGGAGAATTTTTTGAAGTTGTAATTTTTTCCCACAATTCTTGGGAAAATTACGATTTTTTTTTTTTTTTTTTTACACAAAATTGTCATAATAACAAGTTAGTTCTCTCACACAGCACATGCATACTTACAATGACACCCCAAAATACATTCTGCTGCTCCTCCTGAGTATGGCGATACCACATGTGTGGGACTTTTACACAACGTAGCCACATACAGAGGCCGAACATTGAAGTAGCACCTTCAGGTGTTCTAGGAGCATAAATTACACATCTAATCTCTCAACTACCTGTTACACTTTTGAAGGCCCTGGAGCACCAGGACAATGGAAACGCCCACAAAATGACTCCATTTTGGAAAGCTAACACCCCAACGTATAATCTATGAGGCATAATTAGTCTTTTGAACGGTTCATTTTTTTCCAGAAGTTTTTGGAAAATATGGAAAAAAAATGAAAACACTTTTTTTTACACAAAGTTGTCCATTTATAAGATATTTCTAACACATAGCATGTACGTAGCAAAAATGACACCCCAAAATACATTCTGCTGCTCCTCCTGAGTATACCACATTTGTGAGACTTTTACACAGCCTGGCCACATACAGAAGTCCAACATCCAAGTAGCACCTCCAGGCGTTCTAGGAGCATAAATTACACACACAAATTCCTGCCAACCTAAGACATTGTTGAAGGTCCTTCATATTTCTAACCCATAGCATATACTGTACATACCAATTATAAACCAAAATACATTCTTCTGAGTAAAGAATAGATTACCTGCTGTCTTAGTAGTGCAGTGGTCCACAGAGTAGAGCATCGGTCCGGGTAGCAGGCAGATGTGGTCAGCAGCAGCGAAAGGATCGTCTATGCAGCAGGCAGGAATGCTGTCCATAGTACATGCCGCAGGCAGAGATATGGTTAGTGCAGCCAAAGTATTGGTCCAGGCAGCAGGCAGGACCATCAAGTTTAGGGCCTCGGTCAGGAAAGAATGGGGACAGGGGTAGAGGCTTCTCCCACCCAAATCGCTTTGAAGCCTCCGGGCAACCAGACCCTGTTATGGGAACACAGAAAACCAAAAACTGTTTTTCTGAACTCCGAACACTATTCTGGAGCCCCTCACATATGTGAGACCCCTGTGTGGCAGGGTGCAAGATCAGTCCAAGGGGCAGGCAAAAACATGGTCAACAAGCCGAGGTCATTGCAGGTAAAAGGCAGAAATAGGCGGTAAGCAGAGGCATAGTCGATACAGTCCAGGGTCAGTTCAATGTGAAAGGCAGAAACATGGCGGATAAACAATGCAGACGGCAGGCAGAGACATAGTCGAGAAGCAGTCCAGGGTCAGTTCACGTGAAAGGCAGAAACATGGCGGGTAAACAATGCAGACGGCAGGCAGAGGCATAGTCGATAAACAGGCCAGGGTCAGTTGAGTTGAGGCACTAGGTTGGTTGAGGCAGCAGGGAAATCAGTGCAGAAATTGAAAGAGGGGCTAGTGGCAGTCTATTAGGAATTTGGGTTAATAATTTTCGAAAGAGTGATATCGCTTGAAGCATGGTGTCATACATAGGCCAGGTTGGGAGGGACAGTCGGGGCAATAGCAACTGGTGTCTTTTCTAATTCCTTTTTTTTTTTTTTTCTCAATCAAGGTATTTATTGAAAGCTTAAACAGAGTATACAAGTGACATTTCTTTTACAGTGTATACAAATGAAAGTTTTGTACATAGTGATGAAAGGTAACATCAATGTCTAGAATTTTAACATTTGGTATCTTAAGTATAAGTAAAATACTGGAGAATAGGGTCCGATATCTAGTTACTGTAATAATTACTGAGGGAAAAGGAGAGGGTGGGGGGGGGAGTAGGGAGAAGGGGAGTGAGGGAGGCCAGGTAGGGAATGCGAGGGGGAATATATATGAACAGTATTCTGTTATTTGCTATATAGGCCGAACAAGCTAAGAATACAATGACATCGTACATTTTATATCATATCGGTTAGTTGGGCATCATTGAACTATCCTGTGCTTAGTACACTGAATTCAGTAGATGATGTAAACAAAAACCAGGGTTGCCAAAGAGCATTAAATCCGTCACTGGATTCCTTTTTCATTGTCTAATTCCATGTTTGCTGCACACCCGACATCTTTTTTGGCGTCTTCTTCCGGTTGCTGATGGTGGAATATTGTCAGGATAATGGCGCTCGTGCAGTCTGCTGACAGAATCGGAGCGAATTCTTTGTGGGGCAGAGCCTTGCTGATAGATCAGGGCAGTGACGACATTTTCGATAAATCTGATAAAGGGGATGGGCCTTTCCGTCGATTTGTGATAAGTGACAAATGAATTATAAAGGGCCATATGGAAGAAGTATATTGCAACTTTTTTATATCAGAAAATTGACTTTCGCATTGAGAGATAGCATTTGATCGTTTAGATCCACCACCCCCCCCCATGAACTTATTATATTCGTTGATACAGCAAGGCTTTTGAACGGTACGGCGTCTCCTGTGAATTTCCACTGAGGTGTCATTGTGGATAGTCGACATCATGTAAACGTCTTTCTTATCCCTCCACTTCATGGCCAAAACTTCTTCGTTCCTCAGGCTTGCCGATTGCCCCCTTTGTAGGCTTGTGGTGACTAAACTCTGTGGGAAGCCTTTCCTGTTTTTACGTGCAGTACCACTGGCCAAAGTTTTATTCAGGAATAGGTTGCGAAAAAGGGGCAGACTGGTGTAGTAATTGTCCACGTATATGTGATACCCCTTTTGGAAGAGTGGGAATGCCAACTCCCATACAATTTTCCTGCTTATTCCCATATACGATGGACACTCAGGGGGCTGGATTTGGGAGTCTTTGCCTTCGTACACACGAAAGGCATTCACATAGCTGGAGGAGCTTTTGCAAAGCTTGTTTAGCTTCAAGCCGTACCTCGCTCCCTTACTGGGAATATACTGTTTTATTCCCAGCCGGCCAGTGAAATGGACCAGGGATTCGTCCACAGAGATGTTCTGTTCCGGGATGTAAAGTTCAGCAAACTTCTTATTGAAAAAATCTATTAGGGGGCGAATTTTATATAATCTATCAAAGTCCGTATGATTTCTGGGGGGGGGGGGCACTGCGAGTTGTCACTGAAATGCAGGAACCGTATGATCTTGTCATAGCGGGACCTGGACATCGTAGCTGAAAAAATTGGCATATGATGGATGGGCTTTTTAGACTAATAGGAATGAAGTTCATTTTTTTTTGAAAGCCCCATATTCAGCGTAAGGCCTAAAAACAATCTCATATCCTCCATTATTAGGGGTCTCCATTCAAAAGGGCAGGCATAGCATGAGTTGGGGTTGTTTTGTATGTACTGACTGGCAAAAAGATTTGTTTGGTCTATGATGGTTTGAAGGAACTCATTAGGGAAAAATTTATTTAAAAAATCGATTTCAGAGAAACCTTCGGTGTTGGCCTGCACACCTGGCTGTGCTGTGAAAGGGGGGATTGTGGCTGACCCTGTACTAGAAGGCAGCCACAACGGGTTGGCCAAGCCATCCGGTAGATGGGTTTGGGCCCTACTTCCTCGGCGTGGAATTCCAGAGCTTGTACTGGGCCTTTCCTCCTGGGGTCTAGCGCCGTTAGCATTTGCTGATTGGCCACTGGGATGTCCGGCGCTGCTGGTAGCTGCCTGGGGTTCAGACCGTGGTCTTTTTGAACGGACTACTTCCTCCTCCGATTCGGATGTACTGATTTCGGGGGGCTCGTATTCTGAACCTGAATTGAAAGTGGACTCAGCACTGTTATGGGGCGGTGAGAGCTCCCCGCTGCTCTCATCGCTCTGGGTTAGAATTTTGAATGCCTCTTCTGTGGTGAATAATTTTCTGGACATGGTGGCTGTATGACAGGGCTGCACGATAGGGACTAAGTGGCTGTACGTCAGCTATAAATTGGATGCTGGGCTCACGGGACAGGTACTCCTGATGGAGGTGACAGGTACTCCTGATGGAGGTGACAGGTACTCCTGATGGAGCTCACGGACAGGTACTCTTGATGGGGGGGTGACAGGTACTCTTGATGGGGGGGTGACAGGTACTCTTGATGGGGGGGGTGACAGGTACTCTTGATGGGGGGGTGACAGATACTCTTGATG
The DNA here is from genome assembly GCF_905171775.1 of Rana temporaria. Taxonomy (NCBI): domain Eukaryota; kingdom Metazoa; phylum Chordata; class Amphibia; order Anura; family Ranidae; genus Rana; species Rana temporaria. The sequence goes on from NC_053493.1 coordinate 175,082,613, forward strand.
GGGGGTGACAGATACTCTTGATGGGGGGGTGACAGATACTCTTGATGGGGGGGTGACAGATACTCTTGATGGGGGGGTGACAGGTACTCTTGATGGGGGGGTGACAGGTACTTGGGTACTTTTGGTGGGGGGGGGTGACAGGTACGCTTTATTCGGGGGGGGGGAATCTGGACACTTTATACTGACACTAACTCACTGTTTCTGATTTCTCCTTCTCACACAGGATCGGTGTGTGAGGAGGAGAGCCCAGAGACAGCGGTTACAGCTTTGTTTGTTTACATTTGTGACCGGCTGTGATTGGACACAGCCGGTCACGTGGTAAAGAGCCAAATTTCATTGGCTCTTTACCCAGATCGGGACTAGGCTATGTCCAGGGGACGAGCCTCGTGCCCGATTACCGCAGTGCGCGCGCCCGATCCCCGAGATGCACGCGCCCGGGGCCGCGCGCACCTCCTTCATAGGGAAGTGACCGGCTGTGATTGGAAACAGCCGGTCACGTGGTAAAAGCAATTTTTGCTGCCAGGAGCCCGCAGTAGCGGCGAGAAGGGCTGGACGTCATATGACGTCCACCCAGATCGTCAAGGGGTTCCTGCCGCCGTCATTTTCCAATGACACGGTAAGGATGTGGTTAAAGGGATGAGATGGCAACCCTAGAAAGATCAGAAAAAAAACAATGGCTGGGTAAGGCCGGCCCGGTGTCTATTCTGCACAAGGTACGGACAAGTCCTCTGGGATCCATGCCTGGTTCATTTTAATGAACGTGAGCTTGTCCACATTGGCTCTAGACAGGCGGCTGCGCTTGTCTGTGATAACGCCCCCTGCCATGCTAAATACACGTTCAGACAATACACTGACCGCAGGGCAGGCCAGCACCTCCAAGGAGTAAAGGGCAAGCTCAGGCCATGTGCCCAATTTGGAGACCCAGAAGTTTAAGGGGACATAGCCGTCATTCAGTATGTGTAGGCGTGTGCACACATACTGCTCCACTATGTTGCTGAAATGCTGCCTCCTGCTAAAACGTTCCATATCAGCTGGTGGTGCCGTTTGTTGTGGCGTGCTGACAAAGCTTTTCCACATTTCGGCCATGCTAACCCTGCCTTCTGAGGTGCTGGCCGTGCCCCTGCTGCGTTGGCGACCTCTTCCTCCTCCTCTGCCTTCGCCTTGTGCTTCCACTGTGCCCCCTCTGCCAGGTGGGAATTGCACCAGTAGCGCGTCTACCAGCTTGCGCTTGTACTCGCGCATCTTGCGATCACGCTCCAGTGAGGGAATTAAGGACGGTACATTGTCCTTGTAACGGGGATCCAGCAGCGTGGCCACCCAGTAATCAGCACCTGTTAAAATGTGCGAAACACGTCGGTCGTTGCGGAGACACTGCAGCATGTAATCGCTCATGTGTGCCAGGCTGCCCAGAGGCAACGAAAAGCTGTCCTCTGTGGGAGGTGTATCATCTGTGTCCTCTGTATCCCCCCAGCCACGCACCAGTGATGGCCATGAGCTGGTCTGGATGCCATCCTGCTGTGAACATGGTTCCTCTTCCATGTCTTCCTCCTCCTCATCCTCCACTGCGTCATCCTCCAGAACTGTGCCCTTGCTGGACAATTGTGTACCTGGCCTTTGTTGGTGCACGAACCCACGCTCGGAGCCACTTGTGAATGACTGCGCTGAAAGCCTTGGAAATTATCCCGATTCCTCCTCCTCCTCCTGTGCCACATCCTCTTCCATCCTCGCCCGTAGCGTTTTTTTCAAGGAGGCATAGAACTGGGATAGTCACGCTGAGAGCAGCGTCATCGGCACTGGCCATGTTGGTGGAGTACTCTAAACAGCGCAACAAGGCACACAGGTCTCGCATGGAGGCCCAGTTATTGGTGGTGAAGTGGTTCTGTTCCGCAGAGCGACTCACGCGTGCATGCTGCAGCTGAAACTCCACTATCGCCTGCTGCTGCTCACACAGTCTGGCCAGCATGTGCAAGGTGGAGTTCCACCTTGTGGGCACATCACATATGAGGTGGTGAGCGGGAAGTTATGCTGCAGCGCTGACAGGCGAGTAGCAGCAGGGTGAGAACGCCAAAAGTGCGCACAGACGGCCCGCACTTTCTGCAGCAGCTGTGGCATATCGGGGTAAGTTTTCAGAAACCTCTGCACCACCAAATTCAGCACATGCGCCAGGCAAGGGATGTGCGTCAAACCGGCTAGGCCCAGAGCTGCTACAAGATTTCGCCCATTATCGCACACCACCAGGCCCGGCTTGAGGCTCACTGATGCCAACCACTCATCGGTCTGTTGTTCCATGTCCCTCAACAACTCCTGCGCAGTGTGTGGTTTTTCCCCCAAACAGGAAAGTTTTAAAACTGCCTGCTGGCGTTTACCCATGGCTGTGCTGAAGTTGGTGGTGAATTTGTTACGTTGACTGGATGAGGAGGCGGTAGAGGATGAGGAAGCGGAGTAGGAGGAGTTAGGAACAGGAGGCAAACTGAAGCGCTCTGCAATCCTCGGTGGTGGAAGGACATGCGCCAAACTGCTATCCGCCTCAGGCCCAGCCGCCACTGCATTTACTCAGTGCGCTGTTAGGGAGATACAACGTCCCTGACCGTGCTTACTGGTCCACGTATCCGTAGTTAGGTGGACCTTGGCACAGATGGCGTTGCCCAGTGCACACCTGATTTTGTCCCCCACTTGGTTGTGCAGGGAAGGGATGGCTTGCCTGGAAAAGTAGTGGCGGCTGGGCACGACGTACTGTGGGACAGCCAATGCCATCAGGCTTTTAAAACTCTGCGTCTCCACCAGACGGAATGACAGCATTTCAAAGGCCAGTAATTTTTAAATGCTGGCATTCAGGGCCAGGTATCGCGGGTGGGTAGGGGGGTACTTCCTCTTCCGCTCCAGTGTTTGGGAGATAGAGAGCTGAATGTTTCCATGGGACATTGTGGAGATGTTTGGTGACCCAGGTGGTAGTGTTGCTTGCCGGTCCTCTAATTGAGGGGTGGCAGGTGGCACTGTCACTACAGAGGTGGATGAAGAGGCCGAGAGGCCCGAGACTGATGCAGAAGAGGAAGCAGGAGGAGCCAGAGACCTTTCTTGGTTTTTGAGATGTCTACTCCACTGCAGCTCGTGCTTTGCACTTAGATGCCTGGTCATGCAGGTTGTGCTCAGGTTGAGAACGTTTATGCCTCGCTTCAGGCTCTGATTGCACAACGTGCAAACCACTCGTGTCTTGTCATCAGCACATTGTGTGAAGAACTGCCACACTAGGGAACTCCTTGGACCTGGCTTTGGTGTGCTCGGTCCCTTGCTGCGTTGGGCAGGACGGACGCTCTGCTTTGGCACCCTGCCCCCTCTTCTGCTGTGCTGGTGACTCTGTGCAACCACTGCCTCTTCCTCTGAACTACATGGGTCACCTGCATGAGGTTGATTCCATGTCGGGTTGAGGACCTCATCGTCCTCCACATCATCTTCCACCCAGTCTTCACCACTGCCCTCCTTGTCGGTCTGCACAATTGCAAAAGCACCAGCAGTGTTTCATCATCATCCAAGACATGCTGTGATGGTCCCCCCATGTACTCATCTTTAAATATAAGTGGTTGGGCATCGGTGCACTCAATCTCTTCCACTTCTGGGACTGGGCTAGGTGGATGGCCCTGGGAACACATGCTAACAGACTCATCAAAAAGCAGAAGAGACTGCTGCATGATTTGGGGCTCAGACTGCTTGGCTGATTTGCAAGGGGGTGAGGTGAAAGACTGATGGTGGACATCGGCTGCAGGCGCCAACTCTGAACTTTCAGCACAAGACTGGTTGGGAGACAATGTGAAGGAACTGGAGGCACTCTCAGCAACCCAATCTACTACCGCCTGTTCTGCTTTTGGCCTCAACATTCGTAGAGCTGGATTAGGCCCGACCAAATACCGCTGCAGGCTCTGTCGCCTACTCACACCTGAGAAAGGTGTTTCACTTGTGCGTGTAGCTGGCACAGATCCACCACGTCCTCTCCCTGTAACAGGAGCTCCACCAGCAGCACCACGACCGCGGCCATGTCCCTTATTTGACGTTTTCCTCATATTTCTCAAATGTAGGATCTTGCCCTAAATGGGTGTTTTTTTAAATACAACACTAGTGTAATATGGTGTAATATGCAGAGATTCACCTATATAATTCTTTCCCTATAGCAAGAAGCAGGAACCTAGCCCTAAACAATGTACTGCACAGACAGTATATCACAGGGGGCAGGTGCAGTGCTGGTAAAATATGCAGAGATTCACCTATATAATTTTTTCCCTATAGCAAGAAGCAGGAACCTAGCCCTAAACAACGTACTGCACAGACAGTATATCACAGGGGACAGGTGGAGTGCTGGTGAAATATGCAGAGATTCACCTATATATTTCTGTCCCTATGGCAAATAGCAGGAACCTGCCCCTAAACAATGTACTGGACACACACAGTATATCACAGGTGACAGGTGCAGTGCTGGTGAAATATGCAGAGTCACCTATATATTTATGTCCCTATAGCAAATAGCAGGAACCTGTCCCTAAACTATAAGATGCAGATCTCACAGAAATAAACAGTGCTGGTGTAGATTTCTGAAGCAGGATAATCCTATCTGACACTCTCCCTCAATCAGCAGCAAACCTGTCCCTACCCTAGCTAAAGCAGACTGACGAGCCCTAAACGATGTAATGCACAGTCCTTAAACGATAAGATGCAAATCTCACATAAATAAACAGTGCTGGTGTAGATTTCTCAAGCAGGATAATCCTATCTAACTCGGTCCCTCAATCAGCAGCAGCCTGTCCCTACCTTAGCTAAAGCAGAGTGACAAGCTGTGCTGTGTGCCTCTATCTGATATAGAGGATGGTCACATGCTGGGTCAAATGCTGCACTGGCCAATCACAGCCATGCCATTAGTAGGCATGGCTGTGATGGCTTCCTAGTCACAGTAGTAAAACAAATGGCGATTGGCTGCCGTGCAGCGCACCGTAACATAGCCGAACTCCGAACCCGAACTTTTTCCAATTATTCGGGTTCGGGTACAAAAAAAAACCAAAGTCCGTACCGAACCCGAACTTTACAGTTCGGGTTCGCTCAACCCTAATTATCAGCCAACGCTGAGTGTAGCTCTCTTTTCGGTCTCTATATGCTGGAGCGTAGCTCTATAAACGCTTTAATATGAATATACTGACTCTCAGATATAAATGTATCTGCTCTTTGGGGACTCTGTGCTAAATGTGTATACCCTGTTTTTTTTGTTTTTTTTTTTCTTCTTTTTGCCTCATTTTTGGGAAGGGTAACAAATACACAGAAACTGAGGTATTTTGTGATATCTGTATTACTGGCACGGCTGGTGATTAGCTATTGAGGTGCACAGTGGGCTAAATACCGCATTGTTTTAAGACAGTGGCTTAAGGGAAAAGTGTATCCCCCCGAAGTACAAAACTGCAGCGATGCAGCAACTGCCTTCCACAAAAGAGAAGAACCCGCAACAGGCGGCAGCAGCCACGGCAAAACTTGAGCAATACGGCCACTCTTATGCGCAGACCCTAACACCAATAAAAAAAGGTGACGCAGCTTCAAGAACAGCAGAGAGGCACAGTAGATAGGAAAAGCCAGGGGCAACCCGCAGCTACAGCCTTGCAGGGCTCAGCAGGGTCATTAATAACCAAAGCACCAAGTAATAAAACCCCAGGGCTGATGAAACAAAATACAGCGGTAACAGCCGAGCTGAGTTTACCATCAGAGATGGAACCAACCCTAAAAGACATATTTACAGTGGTGAGCGCATGCAAAAATACACTAAAAGAACTTTGCGATCAGATGAAGGAAGTAAAGGAGGATCTAGTACTGGTTCGCCTAGATTTACAAAAAACGGCAGAAAGAACATCCGCCCTGGAGGTTCGGACAAGCCAACTGGAAGATGATGTATTTCCATTAATAAATGAAGTAAAAAACTTGAAGGAGCAGATGGGCAGATATGCATCAAAAATGGACGAGATGGAGAACAGGCTCAGAAGAGACAATATCAGATTGGTGGGGATGCCGGAAAGGAGCGAGGGTGCTAACCCTATAGAGTTCCTGGAAAAATGTCTCATTGAAACCTTTGGAAGAGAGACATTCTCAACATCGTTCTCAATAGAAAGAGCACATAGAGTCCCCTTTAGGGCTCCCCCACCAGGGGGGCACCCTAGGTCATTATTAATGAAATCTCTCAATTACAAGGATAAAGTGACATTACTGCGGATAGCTAGAGAGGCGGGAAAGGTCTTTTTTAAGGACACCAAAATATCATTATATTCTGACTTCTCGCCGGAATTACAGAGGCGTAGAGCAGAATTTATATCCGTTAAGCATACGTTACAGAAATATAGGTTGACATATGCCCTACTGTACCCAGCGCGGCTAAGGGTTGTGACATCGGGAGGAACCCAGATTTTTGATACCCCGGCAAGCGTGGAGAGGTGGTTGGAAGCGAATAAGGATAAGTGGTAGTTAAGGGAAGACCCAAGGAGGAGATACTGAGGGAGGGATGAGAGGGAGGGATGAGAGGGAGGGAGGGATGAGAGGGATGAGAGGGAGGGAGGGATGAGAGGGATGAGAGGGAGGGAGGGAGGGATGAGAGGGAGGGAGGGAGGAAGGGAAATTAAGCGTTATCTTTTTTTTCTTTTTCACTTTTTTTTTTAGGAGTTTTTTTTTCTTGTGTTTTGTTTAGTCCCCCCCTCTCCTTATAAGGGGAAATATATATATAAAAAGTAAGGGATAGAAGAAAAAGGGGTAAAATGAATAAAACTTTTTTTAGGAGGGAAGGGAACACGCAAGGATGATGTATGAGACGGGGTGAGAGTGAATACGGAGTGGTGTGGGAAATGGTCACCAAATCCCCTCAGGGGAACACCAGGCTAGGTGGAGGGTGGGGGGAGGAGTGGGAGGGAGGGGGAGGGGGAATGGGTAAGAGTATATTACACAGGATTAAATTGTTCACTACTGTATGTAAAACAGGGATCGACAAATCCCAGGCGCCAGGTCGCCATGGCGACTAAAAATAGTGTCCTGGCGACTTGGCTTGGAAGGTGGTGATGAGCTGGCGCCATCTGGTGGTGAGACGTTGGTATTACAAGTTATTACCACCAGATGTGAGTTGGCGCCATCTGGTGGTGGCCGTTGGTATTACAAGTTAAGCATTACAAGTTAAACAGCAATTCTAATGTCATTTTTCACTGCCATCTTCTTCCCTCTAATTAGAACCCCCAAACATTATATATATTTTTTATCCTAACACCCTAGAAAATAAAATGGCGATCGTTGCAATACTTTCTGTCACGCCGTATTTGCGCAGCGGTCTTACAAGCGCACTTTTTTGGGAAAAAATTACACTTTTTTTAATTAAAAAATAAAACAGTAAAGTTATCCCCATTTTTTTTAATATTATGAAAGATAATGTTACGCCGAGTAAATTCATACCCAACATGTCACGCTTTAAAATTGTGTCCGCTCGTGGAATGCCGACAAACTTTTACCCTTTAAAATCTCCATAGGCGACGTTTAAAAAAATCTACAGTTTGCATGTTTTGAGTTACAGAGGAGGTCTAGGGCTAGAATTATTGCTCTCGCTCTACCAATCGCGGCGATACCTCACATGTGTGGTTTGAACACCATTTACATATGCGGGCGCTGCTCACGTATGTATTCGCTTCTGCGCGCAAGCTCGTCGGGACGGGGTGCGTTTTCTGGCTCCTAACTTTTTTAGCTGGCTCCTAGATTCCAAGCAAATTTGTCAACCCCTGATGTAAAATTTGAACTGAAGGAGAGTATAGAAATTAATGACTGCACAAAAGAAGAATACAATGAAACACATTGGGAGTTTGCAAAGTAACACACAATGGGAAAAAGATTGTTATATTAAAATAGAGGCTGAAATCTACACACAAATAATTTTTGATGGTATATATACACCTTTTCAGGTGGTTGTGCTACAATTCTTAAAAAAGCATGGTTAATAAATAGTAGGCACGGGATTATAGGACAAAATAAGGAAATAGGGGTAGTGATCTGCTATGTATTTTATTTTTTACTGTTTTTTCCTTGTTTGGGCGTTTTCTTTCTCTTGGGTTGGTACCCTCGACTTTATTTTTTTTTTAAAGGGTAAATTGTATTGTACATATTAACAGTATCATACAAGGATACAATACAGTACACATTTTCGTACATTATACGTCAAGTACATCATCAACTAATCATAGAAACATACGGTTTTCAGCCCGAATCTTGAGACACACTGCATGTCAAAGAAAACAAAAACAGAAAAAGAGGAAAAAAAAAAAAAAAAAACATGAGCCATAAACAGAAATCATAATGAACAACTAACACCTGCCACATACCATACCCCCATTGTACACACTACTTAAACCATCCAGCGCCCAGCTTGGCTACAGGCCTCCACCCACCGCTCCAGCCACCACTCACTTGCTACTCTTTATGCCACTGCTTCTTCTCCCAATACCTTTTCCACCCATCTAGCCCACACTTTATCAATTTTTTTAGGACACCCTCTGGCCATGTAGGTCAACTTATACATCGGCACAGCCCTGTTTACCAAGACCACCCATTCTTGCAGGGACGGGGGCGACGGATTCTTCCATTTAAGGGCCACCGCTTTCTTAGCGTAGCAAAACCGTACTCTAAGCAGATTCTTCTGTGAGTTAGATATTTCCTCCTCTTCCAGATCCCCTAAGAGACATCTGGCCGGGGAGTAAATGTTCGAAGCTCCATAGTATCCTCCAGAAATTTTAATATTTCTCTCCAGAAACTCTCCACCTGGGGGCACAACCATATCATATGAAAGAAATCACCCTCCCCTGTGTGACAGCGGGGGCAGTCCGATGATTCCCTTCTACCCATCTTATGTAGACGCTTGGGAGTATAGTAAATCCTATGGAGATAGTTGAACTGAGTCAACTTGTCTCTAGCTGAAATCATCGAGGGCACTATCGTGTCCAGAACCTCCTACCACGTATCTTCTGTGAGGGACGGTATATCTGCCTGCCATTGTGACATCACCCTCCTCACTCTAGGAGAGGATGACTTCAACAGCATAAGGTAATATTTGGAAATCAATTGTGTATGTTCCCCATCAGTTAGTATCTTTTCCATCTTAGAGGGGGAGAGCGCCACCACCCCCCTACCATATTGGGCATTTACCGCATGACGCAGCTGGAGGTATCGAAAAAAGAATGTATTGGGGACCCCATATTCCGATTTCAAATCCACAAAGGTCCTAAATGGGACAATGGGCACCCCTGCCGAGTGCCCCTCGCAATGCTGAATGAATCTGTGATTGTATTGTTAACCCTGATCCTGGCTCTTGGCTCGGCATACAGTATCTGAACCCACTTCACAAATCTAGGACCGAACCCCATCCGCTCAAGGACAGCCACCAGATATGGCCATTCAATGGAATCAAACGCTTTATGCGTATCGAGAGACATCACCACCCGAGTATCCGGCGTGGGTCCCCCAGTTTGTAGGACAGTAAAGAGTCCCCTCGACTTTTTTTATATACTCCACACCTCTGAATGCAGAGTAAGATATTAAATATAGGCTCATGGAATGTCAGAGGCTTGGGGACAGTAGCTAAAAGAGCAGCAGTGCTCTCTACAATGGAAATATATGGGGTAGAGCTGATCTGCCTGCAGGAAACACACCTAACAACGGATACAATCCAACAACTCCAGAGTAAAAAATATCCAATTCAGTTCCACTCAGTACACTCTTCATACTCGAGAGGGGTAGGAGTCATGGTGAGAGCTGGGGTGGGGTTCTCCTCCAGGAAGACCAGTATAGATCAGAACGGTCTATATGTTTTTCTGCATTGTACAATTGATAACAGAATGTATGTAATAGCAAACATTTATATCCCTCCACCGTTTAAAATGGATATAATGCTAAAATTAAATGAATTTATACAGGGTAAGGGAGAAATACCGGTAGCAGTAGTAGGCGACTTCAACGAGGTCTTAGACCCAAGGGTCGATAGGTTTCCTGCACCGTCGTACTCAGACTCTATAGGGAAAAGCCGACTGAGCCAAATTATGGAAGACGTTGGACTAATCGATATATGGAGAGTGCGGAGTCCGGGCGTTCAGCAATATTCTTGCTATTCAAGCACACACTCCACACTCTCCAGGATAGATATGGTCCTGGGGAATGAGAGAGCATTATGGGTCATGGGAAAGATAGTATACCTGCCAAGAGGAGTGTCGAAACATTCCCCAATGGTTTTAACAGTAAATCTAAGGGGACAAAAAACTCAGAGAGAGTGGAAAATTAACCCCTACTGGTTCGAGCTAATAAAAGAATCAGACGGGATTTTGCCCAAACTGAGGGAATTCGTGGAATTGAATGAAGGCTCTACAGGGACGGGGATACTATGGGATACCCTGAATGCATACCTGAGGGGTATCCTGATCCAGCAGGTGGCCAAATTTAATAAAAAAAGGTAGAGAAGGAGAGCAAAATACCCGTAGAGAAGCATTGGTGGCAGAAAATAACTATGTAATAGATCCAACGTTAGAGAATAAAGAAATATGGCTAGAGAAACAACAAGCATATAAGATGGTAATCATGCGGGAAGTGGAGACCAGAGGACTCTTCTTGCGGCAGAGGGTTTCTTTGCAGAGGGTGAAAGTGTTGGAAGGATGCTGGCGCAATTGGTGAGGTCGAACTCCCTACCCTCTGATATCCAGGCGATTAGAGCAGCAGGAGGGGCAATAACATCAGATACCTCAGAGATAGTGCAGACCTTCCAGGGGTATTATGAAAATCTGTATACTGCACAGAAGGTGGGGATGGAAGTAGAAATGGAGGATTTTCTGGGGAGGTTAGAGATCCCGTCTATTACACAAGCGGTAGGAGATGAGTTAGAAACTCCAATATCACTCAGAGAAATCCAGCAGGCAGTAGCAGATATGGCAAATCAAAAGTCGCCAGGTCCAGATGGACTTCCGACGGAAATATATAAATATTACAGAGAAATAATACTACCAGAGCTCATAAAAGCATTAAATGGAACGGCCACGGAGGGAAGACTCCCAGCGTCAATGTTGGAAGCAACCATTATACTTATCCCAAAAGAAGGCAAGGACTCCTTAGACCTGGCTGCATATAGACCAATCTCCCTCCTGTGCTCGGATGCCAAGATAGTGGCTAAAGTCTTGGCGTCGAGGCTTATTTCAAAATTGATTCATCCAGACCAGACGGGATTCATAGCGAATAGATCTACCAGCATGAATATAAGAAGGACCTTTTTAAATTTACAAACCCCAACGGAGTCGGAGGGAACGAGAGCTGTATTGTCACTGGATGTGACAAAAGCGTTTGACAGTGTAGAATGGGGTTATATTTGGAGGGTGCTGGGAAAGTTCGGATTTGGTCCGAAATTTTCTGGCTGGATAAAAATGCTTTATGACAGTCCTAGTGCTAAAATTAGAATTAATAATGAATTTTCCAAAAAGATTCTATTAGAGAGGGGGACGAGACAGGGGTGCCCTTCGTCACCCCTGCTCTTCGCCCTAGCGATGGAACCATTGGCGATTGCCATAAGGTCAAGCACTGAGATAACTGGATTTCAACGGAAGACGGGAGACGAAAGAATCACGCTTTATGCCAATGATATTCTCCTCTATTTGGGTGATACGGAACAGTCACTGATAAGAGCAATGAGCATAGTAGAGGAATTTGGTAGCTTTACGGGCCTAGAGATAAATTGGGAAAAATCAGAGCTATTACCGGTAGACCCAATTGGAGACACTGGGGTATTGGGAATACCACAATTGAAGGTGGTGGACACATTGAAATATTTGGGGATACTGGTGACGAAAGATCCTAATCAATATATAGATAAAAATCTAATCCCCCCTACTGGCTAAATTTAAACAAAAAATCTATATTTGTAAACGGCTCCCCTTATCAGTGGCTGGCTGATGCAGCTTAATTAACCAGTTCCCGACGGCTGTACGACTTTGTACGGCCGCCGGGTGGCTCTGAATCTCTGGGAGGCCGTGTTTTTACGGCCGCCCCTTTCCTCCTGTACTGGCCGTGTCCCTTGGACACAGCCAATTACAGATCGCGGTAAATAGCCAATCACAGCGGCTATTTACAGCGCGATTCTGTGGCCAATGAGAGATGATCTCAAATGTAAACATATGAGATCATCTCTCATTGCCGGCTCTCCCTCCTCACACAGACAGCGCATGTGAGGAGAGAGAGCAGTCTGTGAGTAAAAAGAAAGTATCAAATGTAAAAAAAAAAAACGTGCCCAGTACCCAATCAGTGCCCAGTGATACCAGTGTCCATCTGTGCCACCAGTGTCCACCTGTGCCACCAGTGCCCAGTTCCCACCTGTGCCCAGTGCCCACCTGTGCCAAGTGCCCACCTGTGCCCACCTGTGCCAAGTGCCCACCTGCCACCTCAGTACCCACCTGTGCCCACCTGTGCCAAGTGCCCACCTGCCACCTCAGTACCCAGTGCCCAGTGATACCTGTGCCACCAGTGTCCACCTGTGCCACCAGTGTCCACCTGTGCCACCAGTGCCCACCTGTGCCAAGTGCCCACCTGCCACATCAGTACTTTTCAGTGCCCACCTGTGCCACCTCATCAGTGCCTACATGTGCCACCTCATCAGTGTCTACCTGTGCCGCCTCATCAGTGCCTACCTGTGCCACCTCATCAGTGCACATCTGTGCCGCCTCATCGGTGCACATCAGTACCCATCTCAGTGCCCACCTGTTTCGCCACATTAGTGCCATCTGTGCCGCCTCATCAGTGCACATCTGTGCCGCCTCATCAGTGCACATCTGTGCAATCAATCAGTGCACATCTGTGCCGCCTCATCGGTGCACATCAGTACCCATCTCAGTGCCCACCTGTTTCGCCACATTAGTGCCATCTGTGCCGCCTCATCAGTGCCATCTGTGCCGCCTCATCAGTGCACATCTGTGCAATCAATCAGTGCACATCTGTGCCGCCTCATCAGTGCACATCTATTCCACCCCATCTCTGCCACCTCAGTACCCATCTCTGCCACCTCAGTACCCATCTCTGCCACCTCAGTACCCATCTCTGCCCATCTGTGCCGCCTCAGTGCACATCTGTGCCACACATCTGTGTAAAGTCGCCAGCAACAATGTCTAAGCGTCTCTATTCCACCGAGCAGGCATTTGCAATTATTGCCGCAAGTGACGAGAGCAACGGGGAGCTCTCGTCTTCCGATTCCCAGCTGGATTCCGATTCGGATGTAGACTACGAGCCAGTCTACAGCAGTGGAACCGATACAGGCTCAGAGGGGGAAGATAATCAGCCCGCCAAAAGAAGGCGCTCTGGTGAGGCAGTGCCATCCACCAGCACCGTCATGCCATCCACCAGCCCCGTCGTGCCATCCACCAGCCCCGTCGTGCCATCCACCAGCCCCGTTGTGCCATCCACCAGCCCCGTCGTGCCATCCACCAGCACCGAAGTGCCATCCACCAGCACTGCAGTACCTCGGCAGCAAAGGCCAAGGACCCATGCAAGCCTTCCCTATGCCCTTCAGTACCCCTTGTGGCTTCCTCCAAATTCCGGAGAAGCCAACATTCCCCCTTTTACTGCCCAGCCAGGAGTCCAGGTGGACACGGACAATTTTTCACCAATACATTTTTTCAATTTATTTTTTACTGAGGAACTGCTTTCTAGCATTGTGGCCCAGTGCAACCTATATGCCCAACAGTTTATTTCCAACAACCCCACATCGTCTTATGCCCGTCCCTACAATTGGAGAGATCTAACAGTGGAGGAGTTCAGGATTTTTTTAGGCCTCACCTTTTGTATGGGACTCAACCCAAAAAACGAAAAACATTCATTTTGGTCCAAACGCCCCATTTATCATATGCCCGTCTTTTCTGCATCAATGCCCCGAAACCGATATTTCACGATCATGAGGTTCCTCCACTTCAATGATAACACCCAGTGCCTTCCCCGAAATGACCCAAATTTTGACAGGCTTTTCAAAATTCGCCCCTTATTAGATTATTTTTCAGAATTATTCCCCCAAATATATACCCCGGAACACATTTGTGTCGACGAGTCCCTAGTAAAATTTTGTGGCCGACTTAAAATCAAACAGTTCATTCCAAGCAAAAGAGCCCGCTATGGGGTGAAGCTGTACAAGTTATGTGAACGAGCCACAGGGTACTTGTATTCCTTTTTAGGTGTACGAAGGGAAAGACACCCAGCTGAATCCCCCCGATTGCCCAGACTACTTGGGATCAAGTGCAAAAGTTGTCTGGCAACTTATCACCCCCCTCCTGGATAAAGGATACCACCTGTACGTGGACAACTTCTATACGTCTCTTCCTCTGTTCCACAACCTGCACCGAAAGAAGACGCCAGCATGTGGCACCGCCAGAAAGAACCGGAAAGGCTTTCCTCAAAGCCTTGTGAATACAAAGCTGAAGAAAGGGGAATCGGCGAGTCTGCGCAACAAGGAGGTTCTGGCAGTGAAGTGGAGGGACAGAAGAGACGTGTACATGTTGTCGTCCATCCACAACGATTCCTTTGTAGAAACCCGCAGAAGGCGTGGCACCACCATCCAAAAGCCCACCTGTATCCGGGACTACAATTCGTTCATGGGGGGAGTCGACTTAAATGATCAAATGATGGAACCATATCTACCCACAAGACGCACGTACCATTGGTACAAGAAAGTAGCTATTTATTTTTTTCATTTGGCCGTCTACAACTCCCATATTATTTACCGCAAATCCACCCAAAACCCCCTACCCTTCCTTGGCTACCTGGAGGAAATTACCACTTCCCTGATATTCCCGAACGACCTGCCCCAACACATCCGATCAGATGTTCTAAGTCGGCTCTCCGAACGGCACTTCCCGGATAAGATCCCTCCCACAGCATCAGGCCGACGAGCTCAAAAAAGATGTAAAGTGTGTGCCAGTGGAGGAGTCAGACGGGACACAGTTTATTATTGTGCAGAGTGTCCTTCACAACCAGGCCTCTGTGTAACTGACTGTTTCAAACGTTACCATACTAAACGAAAGTATTAGTTTAGTATGGTAAACGTAATCCTCCGTTCCTGCCTTCTCACCCCTTATGCCACTGCCTGCTTTGTAACTGACCCCGGCTTGTTATTGGACCACGCTTCTGCCTAATGATTTTGCAATACCGCTGCCTGATTTGGAATTGACCCTGGACTGTTTTTCGACCATTCTTCTGCCTAACGATTCTGTAATGCCTCTGCCTGATCTGGAACTGACCTCGGACTGTTTGACCATGCCTTTTGCCTGCCTCTTGGACTGATCTTGTACCCTGCTACTGGACTAGTGGGATTCAACACAGGGGTCTCACATATGTGAGGGGCACCAGAAAAGTTTTTCTAGATGAAGAAAACAATTTTTTTTTGTTTTTTCATCCTAGATTAGGGTCTGGTTGCCCGGAGGCTTCAAAGAGATTTGGGTGGGAGAAGCCTCTACCCCTGTCCCCATTCTGTCCTGAACGAGGCCCTCCTTCTGCCTGCTGCCTGTAGGACCTATGCCATCATGCCTCTGCCTGTTGCATGAACTGACCACCTGCAGTATCCCTGCCTGGACAATTGTGTATGCCGTTGCTGACCAAGTCCCTGCCTGCTGCCTGGACCAGTGCTATCCTGCTGTGTAGAACTGCGCTACTATTACCACAGGTAATATTTTGTTTACGCTTTGCTCAGCATAATGTATTTTGTGGTGTAATTCTTGGTATGTGCATGCTATGTGTCTCTGGAACACCTGACGGTGTTCCTTGCATGTTGGATCTCTATATGTGGTCAGGCTGTGTAGAAGTCTCACACATGGGGTATCGTTTTACTCAGGAGGAGTAGCAGAATGTATTTTGGGGTGTCATTTTTGCTATGTACATGCTATGTGTTGGAAATATCTTATCAATGGACAACTTTGTGTAAAAAATATGCGATTTCATTTTTTTTCCACATATTCCAAAAAATTCTGGAAAAAAATGAACCGTTCAAAAGACTCATTATGCCTCATAGATTATACGTTGGGGTGTTCGCTTTCCAAAATGGGGTCATTTTGTGGGTAATTCCATTGTCCTGGTGTTCCAGGGCCTTCAAAAGTGTAATAGGTTGTCAACTAGTTAGATGTGCAATTTATGCTCCTAAAACCCCTGATGGCGCTCCCTGCATGTTGGGCATCGGTATGTGGCCAGGCAGTGAAAAAGTCTCACACATGGGGTATCGTTTTACTCAGGAGGAGTAGCAGAATGTATTTTGGGGTGTCATTTGTGGTATGCACATGCCATGTGAGAGAAATAAGCTATTACAATGACACTTTTGAGAAATTTTTTAAATAAAAAATAAAAATCTTAATTTTGCAAAGTGTTTTGGGAAAAAATTACAACTTCAAATAACTCACCATGCCTCTTACTAAATACCTTGGGATGTCTACTTTCCAAAAAGGGGTTATTTGGGGGGCATTTGTACTTTCCTGGCTTGTTAGGGTCTCAAGAAATGAGATAGGCCTTCAATACATCAGGTGTGATCATATGTGATAATTTATTATGATTTGCACTATAGCTTGTAGACTCTAAAACTTTCACACAGACCAAATAATTTCCAAAAAATGTGGGTTATTTTTATCAAAGACATGTAGCAGTATAAATTGTGGCCAAAATTTATGAAGAAAAATTAATATTTTGCAAAATTTTATCACAGAAACTAAGAAAAAAAACATTTTTTTTCAAAATTTTCTGTCTTTTTTCATTAATAGCGCAAAAAATAAAAAACCCAGAGGTGATCAAATACCACCAAAAGAAAGCTCTATTTGTGGGAAAAAAAAGGACAAAAAAATCATTTGGGTACAGTGTTGCATGACTGAGTAATTGTCATTCAAAGTGTGAGAGCCCTGAAAGCTGAAAATTGGTCTGGTCAGGAGAGTGTTTAAGTGCCCAGTATGGAAGTGGTTAAGATGATTTGGCAGCCACAACTGCTGTATATAATGCATAATTGTCCTGTTTGTACTTGTAGAAAATGGTTTATTAAAATCGAAACGCTTTTCAGAGAACTAATATGGAAAGGGGGACAACCTAGGATTCGACTTTGTACACTGCAGCTCCCGGTAGTGGAAGGGGGTCTGGCTGTTCCCCACCCTGAGAGCTACTATGTATTGGCACAATTGCAACAACTAATGGGATGTAATATGCCGGGGACGGGACACCCCTAATGGGAGAATACTGCTGAATGGTGCCCCACATGATTCTGTTATCGAAGTATTAGAAGCAGATTCCTTTAGATATAGGACCCCAACAATAAAAATGGTAATTAAAATTTGGAAAAAGGTTAAAAAACGGATGGGTTATACTGGATGCACTGAGTATACCCCTTTGTGGAATAACTCTAACCTACAGGAAATACTTAAGATAGGAAAGGTGGGGGAATGGGAAAAGTGTGGTATAAAAAGGCTGAGACAACTGTATAAGGGCGACAGGTATAGGAAGTTCCTGGATTTGAGGGAGGAATTTAATATCCCGCAACACTAATTTTTTACTTATATCCAGGTAGGGCACGCCCTTGAAGCCCAATTTAGGACACAAACCCTAGTGTGGAATAAAATGCCCCTATTCCAAAACCTAGTTAAAGGTGGCCCAACCAAGGGCTTCATATCTGAAATATATGTACAAATAACCAAAAAGATCAATACAGGGTCATACCTCCTTAAAGTAAGAGAGAGATGGGAAGAAGATATAGGGTAAATAACACAGGAACAGTGGAAGAGAATACTGGAGATGGGATCAAAGGTTTCAGTCACACCCCCTCAGAAAATCTCCCACCTGATGTTGATAAATAGAGCCTATTACACGCCTAAGCTCCTGTTCAAGTTTGGTAAAAGACCAGATGATAAATGCCCTGATGTCAGGAGCCTGGAGATCTAGTGCACATGGTGTGGCGCTGCCCAAAGCTGTTTCGCTATTGGGAGGGAGTGCTTAATACTTTGAGAGATATATTTGGAACACCGTTGGAGATGGAGGCCACACTATGTATACTGGGTTATATAAAGGAACGAGAGGAGAAAAGAAGCACCACAGTTGCAATATTGAGATGTTTGTTTCAAGCTAGAAAATTAATAGCCATGAGATGGCAGGCAACAACCCCACCGACAGTAAGAGAATGGACCAGGGTAATAAACGAGTCAATCTGTAAAGAAAGAGCAGTCTATATAAAAATAGGCAACCTTAAGGAATTTGAGGAAATGTGGAAACTATGGTTGGAGAAAAGGGGCGCTTCTCTCTAGGAGGTAGGAACTGCACCTGGGGTGGAGAATAACCAAATATGGTAAGCTGATCGAAAGGCCACATGCGGGATAATTTGGTGGAGCGGTGACCGCTGTGGCCTCTGGATTGGATGGAGGTGGGGAGACAGCCGGGCGATGGAATAAATTCATGAAGCCAACGGTGAAATAGATCAATGGAGCAGTACTAGGTAGGGAGGAATGAAAAGAGGAAGGTCGATAAATAGTACAAACTATAATATTATATAGAACTATTGGTCCGATGGGTTCCTCAAATCCAGTAAAATGCTATTATTTGCCTCCCATTATGCTAATTTAGGAGATCTTACTTTTTGTGTCTGTACTGAGATTGTGATGTATATAGGGAATGATTTTTTCATGTTTTTAATGAATTATTGAAAATTTGTATGAGATAAAAATATAATAAAGAATGAAATATAAAAAAAAAAAAAAAAGAATGTGTTCAGAGATCTTCTGTATTGTTTAACCACCTCATTACCGAGCCCATTTCTGAGATTTGGTGTTGACACGTTAAAAACATTTTTTTTCCTAGAAAATTACTTAGAATCCCTTAACATTATATATATTTTTTTACAGGTCTAGAGAATAAAATGGCAGTTGTTGCAATACTTTCTGTCACACTGTATTTGCGCAGCGGTCTTACAAGCGCACTTTTTTTTAAAAAAATACACAACAGTAAAGTTAGCCCATTTTTTTTATAGTGTGAAAGATAATGTTACACCGAGTAAATTGATACCCAACATGTCACGCTTCAAAATTGTGCCCGCTGGTGGAAATGGCGAAAAACTTTTACCCTTTAAAATCTCCATAGGCGACGTTTACAAAATTCTACAGGGTGCATGTTTTGAGTTACAGAGGAGGTCTAGGGCTAGAATTATTGCTCTTGCTCTACCGATCACGGCGATACCTCACATGTGTAGTTTTAACAACGTTTTCATATGCGGGCGCTACTCACATATGCGTTCGCTTCTGCACGCGATCTCGGCAGGACAGGCGCGTTTACATTTTTTTTTCTTATTTATTTAAGCTTTAATTAGTTTTTTTCACTGTTCTTTAAAAAAAAGATTGTGTCACTTTTATTCCTATTACAAGGAATGTAAACATCCCTTGTAATAGAAAAAAGCATGACAGGTCCTCCTAAATATGAGATCTGGGGTCCAGAAGACCTCAGATCTCATATTTACACGACAGCCACGGTATGCGGGAGCGGGGGGGACCCTCTCCTGCCGCCGATAAAAGTGATTTTGCGGCGAATGCACAGCAAAGACCACTTTTATCTGAAAGAGAACCGCCAGCTCTTGAAGAGGATACTGGGGTTATGGTAGCAGGCTGCTACCATAACAACGGTATTCCTCTTCAAAGAAAGGACATATATAGTCAGACAGCAGGAAGGAAGTGGTTAAGGCAAAATCACATTCTTAACCATCTTTAAGTGGGTAAAGAAGTTCCCCTTTGAAAAATGCTACTTACCATAAACAAATACTCAATAAATACTTAAAGGGGTTGTAAAGGTTATTTTTTTTTTTCTAAATAGGTTCCCTTTAAGCTAGTGCATTGTTGGTTCACTTACCTTTTCCTTTGATTTCCCTTCTAAATGTTTTGTTTTCTTATGTTTTTTTGTCAGAATTTTTCACTTCATGTTCCTCCTCCGTAAGCTGTTCAGTAAGCTGTTTTGGCTGACTAACCACCGCTCGGATGATGGTGGCAAGCTTACTGAGGAAAAACAGGAAGTGAGAAATTCAGACAAAGAAAAAAAACATTTAGAAGGGAAATCGAAAGAAAAGGTAAGTGAACCAACAATGCACTAGCTTAAAGGAACCTATTTAGAAAAAAAAAAATGAACCTTTAAGGCCCCTTTTATATATCATCATTAGCCAAATTGCATTCACAACCCCCATGGACCTCTACTACTCCTTTCAAATCTGATAAGATAAATCAAAATTTTACAATCCCCTAACTTAATTTGACCCTTTTATCCACTTAACGCCCGCCGCACGACTATGTACGTCCGCAAAATGGCACGGACAGGCAGATGGGCGTATATATACGTCCTTGCTTTTCCGCGGGTCGGGGGTCCGATCGGGACCCCCTCCGCTGCGTGCGGCTTACCTCGGGGAGCGATCCAGGACAACGGCGCGGCTATTCGTTTATAGCCGCTCCGTCGCGATCGCTCCCCGGAGCTGAAGAACGGGGAGAGCCGTATGTAAACACGGCTTCCCCGTGCTTCACTGTGGCGGCGCATCGATCGTGTCATCCCCTTTATAGGGGAGACACAATCGATGACATCAGACCTACAGCCACACCCCCCTACTGTTGTAAACACACACTAGGTGAAGCCTAACACGTTCAGCGCCCCCTGTGGTTAACTCCCAAACTGCAACGGTCATTTTCACAATAAAGAATGCAATTTAAATGTATTTTTTGCTGTAAAAAAGACAATGGTCCCAAAAATGTGTCAAACTTGTCCGCCATAATATCGCAGTCACGAAAAAAATCGCTGATCGCCGCCATTAGTAGTAAAAAAAAATTTTTATAAAAATGCAATAAAAATATCCCCTATTTTGTAAACGCTATAAATTTTGCGCTAACCAATCGATAAACGCTTATTGCGATTTTTTTTTACCAAAGATAGGTAGAAGAATACGTATCGGCCTAAACTGAGGAAAACAAAAATTATATATGTTTTTGGGGGATATTTATTACAGCAAAAAGTAAAAAATATTGAATTTTTTTCAAAATTGTCGCTCTATTTTTGTTTATAGCGCAAAAAATAAAAACCGCAGAGGTGATCAAATACCACCAAAAGAAAGCTCTATTTGTGGGGAAAAAAGGACGCCAATTTTGTTTGGGAGCCACGTCGCACGACCGCGCAATTGTCTGTTAAAGCGACGCAGTGCCAAATCGCAAAACCTGGCCTGGGCATTTAGCTGCCTAAAGGTCCGGGGCTTAAGTGGTTAATATGTAAAATGAAACTTGCCTGCAAACTAGGTGTTAGGCCTAGTAAAACACCTATGTACACATTGAAAACTGTATGTATATGTACATATATCGATATATATCTTTATAGATTATTAGGTAGATTCAGTAAGAGTTAGGCCGGCTTATCAGTAGATAAGCCGACCTAACTCAGAATCTACGCCGACTTATGTTTAAGCGTATGCTCAAACAGAGATACGCTTAAACATATCTAAGATAGGACGGCTTGCGCCGTCCTATCTTAGATTGCAATATTTCGGATGGCCGCTAGGTGGCGCTTCCATTGCGGTCGGCGTAGAATATGTAAATGAGTACATACGCCGAATCACGAACGTACGCCCGGCCGCCGCAGTAGATTTACGCCGTTTCCGTGAGGCATTATCAGGCCTAAAGTTATTCCATCTATTAGATGGAATAACAATGTTAAAGTATGGCCGCCGTTCCCGCCGCGAGATTCGAAATTTTTACATAGTTTGCGTAAGTCGTCCGCGAATAGCGATTTATGTCGTTTACATCCACGTCGAAATCAATAGGCCTGTGCGGCGGACGTAGCCGCAATGTAATGTAGGCGCCCGGCGCATGCGCAGTAACAAAAAAACGTCAATCACGTCGGGTCAAAGCATATTACCATAAAACACGCCCCCTCAGCCGAATTTGAATTAGGCGCGCTTGCACCCGCCGCATTTACGCTACGCCGCCCTAAGTAAGGAGACAAGTACTTTGAGAATACAGTACTTGCCTCTCTTACTTAAGGCGGCGTAGTGTAAACACGCTAGGCTACGCCGCCTTATAGTTGCGCGCCCCTACCTGAATCTACCTATATATCAGGGCTCGACAAATCCCGGTCGCCAGGTCGCCATGGCGACTAGAAATAGGGTCCTGGCGACTTGGCTTGGAAGGGGGGCAAAAAAAATATTTATATATATATTTTTTTTTTGTGAGCTGGCCCCATCTGGTGGTGAGTCGTTGGTATTACAAGTTATTACCACCAGATGTGTAAGCTGGCGCCATCTGGTGGTGGCCGTTGGTATTACAAGTTAAGCATTACAAGTTAAAAAGCAATTCTAATGTTATTTTTCACTATTTTCACTGCCATCTTCTTCCCTCTAATTAGAACCCCCAAACATTATATATATTTTTTATCCTAACACCCTAGAGAATAAAATGGCGATTGTTGCAATACTTTCTGTCACGCCGTATTTGTGCAGCGGTCTTACAAGCGCACTTTTTTTGTGAAAAAATTACACTTTTTTTAATTAAAAAAATAAGACAACAGTAAAGTTATCCCCATTTTTTTTTTTTATATTATGAAAGATAATGAAAGATAATGTTACGCCGAGTAAATTCATACCCAACATGTCACGCTTCAAAATTGCGTCCGCTCGTGGAATGCCGACAAACTTTTACCCTTTAAAATCTTCATAGGCAACGTGTTTTGAGTTACAGAGGTCTAGGGCTAGAATCATTGCTCTTGCTCTACCAATCGCGACAATACCTCACATGTGTGGTTTAAACACCGTTTACATCTGCGGGCGCTGCTCACGTATGTGTTCGCTTCTGCGCGCAAGCTCGTCGGGACGGGGCGCGTTTTCTCTTTTTTAGCTGGCTCCTAGATTCCAAGCAAATTTGTCAACCCCTGCTATATATATATATATATATATATATATATATATATATATATATATATATATATATATAAAGATATAAAGATATATCTCTATAATATCCTACATAAACCAGCAGATAAAGACAGCAAATTTTACAAAATTCCTGCTAAATACATACTTATAGCTAGATTCACAAGGAGTTAGGCCGGCGTATCCGTAGATACGCCGACCTAACTCGGAATCTGCGCCGTCCTAAGTTTAAGTGTATTCTCAAACTGAGATACACTTAAACCTATCTAAGATACGACGGCTTGCGCCGTCGTATCTTAGGCCCGTACAGACGACCGAACATGTCTGCTGAAACTGGTCCGCGGACCAGTTTCAGCAGACATGTTCGGTCGTCTGTACAGCCGAGCGGACAGGATTCCAGCATACATTTTCCCCCCGGGCCATTTTTGGAGCGGGCAAATATTTCTAAACATGTTTAGAAACATGCCCGCTGGAATCCTGTCCATCGGACATGTTCGGTCTGTACAGACCTACCGTACATGTCCGAGCGGCCGCCATCCCTCGCATGCGTCGAATGACTTTGACGCATACGTGGAAGCATTGAACTGCCAGGGCCGCGCACGTCGCGGCGCGGCCTCGTATCGAGTACACGCGGATTTCTGTATGATGGTGTGTACAGCCATCATACAGAAATCTCCGGGCATGTACGCTGAAAACGGTCCGGCGGACCGGTTTCATCGTACATGTTTGCCCGTCTGTACGGGGCCTTCGGGTGCAATATTTAGGCTGGCCGCTAGGTGGTGCTTCCGTTGAGTTTGGCGTAGAATATGTAAATGCATAGATACGCCTATTCACGAACGTACGTGCGCCCGTCGCAGTAAAGATACACCGTTTACGTAAGGCATTTTCAGGCGTAAAGTTATTCCATCAAATAGCTGGACTAGTAATGTTAAGTATGGCCGTCGTTCCCACGTTGAAATTTGTAAATTTTACGTCGTTTGCGTAAGTCGTCCGTGAATAGGGCTGGACGTAATTTACGGCCACGTCAAAATCAATACGTCCTTGCGGCGTACTTTGCCGCAATGCACACTGGGATATGTACACGGACGGCGCATGCGCCGTTCGAAAAAAACGTCAATCACGTCAGGTCACCCACCATTAACATAAAACACGCCCCCTCAGCCTAATTTGAATTAGGCGCGCTTACGCCGGCCCCATTTACGCTGCCGTAACTTAGCAGGCAAGTACTTTGTGAATACAGTACTTGCCTAGCTAACTTACGGCGGTGTAGTGTAAATACGGTACGCTACGCCGCCGCAAAGATGCGGCAAGGTACCTGAATCTAGCTATTAATATAAAAGATTAACTTTAGTTGAGATAATGAACACATTTTAAATGGTGCTTATTGCGAAATGGTGAAAATCAAAACATATGCAAAAAATGGAAATAAGCAAATTTCTCGAAAAATCGTTAATGTGTACCCCTTGTTATCCCGCTTTAGAGATAAGTTTAACACGTGGAACAGCCTTAAGATGTTCCTGGCAGGCAGAGCTAATCTAATCAAAATGATTTTGATGCCCAAGTTGCTGTATTTCCTACATACTGTAATTCCCCGGTGGTTATCCACTTGAAGGTCTTCAGAGTGGTGAACACCCTCTTCAGAAAGTTGCTATGGAATGGGAGGGCCCCCAGGATAAGGCTGGAGCAGCTCCAGCGCTCTAAAGATAACGGAGGGTTGGCGGTCCCCAACCCTTGGTTGTACTACATCGCTGCCCAGCTACAGCATTTGGTAGGCTCCATGGCTCGGGACCCGGTGGGATCGGCGGCACGGCTGATGCTGGTTGCTTCTGGAGCAGAGACCATCCCCCTGGGCCTGGAGGCGCAAATGTTCCACAAGTCCAATAAACAGAACCCGACGATGTCACTAACTCAAAAAATCTGGAACAAGGGACGGCAGCTTCAGGGGGTGAGGGGGTTCACTGAACACAGCCCAATATGGAACAACTGCTCATACATCGAGTTGGCTAAACTGCAGCAGGGGCCCCGATGGAAAGCACATGGGATAAGTATGCTGTCCCAGATATGTAATAATGGCAGGCTGTTCTCATTTTCTGAAATGCAGGCTCGATTTAACTTGCCGGCCTCTATGTGGCTCTCTTACCTTCAGCTCCGGCATGCTGTGGCGGCACAGGGGGATGCGTGGGAGTCGACACTGTCACCCACTCCAGTATTCAACTTGTTGCGGTCTACCTCTGAAACCAAGGGAATTATTTCCCAATGCTATCAAATGTTATTATCCAAGCACCTGGACGAGTAAACGTGCAGGGCTTTTTCTGCTTGGCAGTGGGACCTCGGCCAGGTTACGGGTGACCAGTGGGAGGAGGCCCTTCAGTCCTTGACTACTTGTTCCCTAAACGTGGCGCAAAAGGTTTCGCAACTGTACATATTGTTGAGGGTACACTATACTCCGGTGAGACTGCACAAGATGGGTAGGCGGGCGGACCCGTTGTGCTGCCGTTGCCAGCAACACGAGGGGGACCTTATACATCTCCTGTGGCGTTGCCCGAAGCTGCACAGATATTGGACCGGGGTGGTGGGGACAATCAATTCTGTTTTCTAGACCAAGGTTCCGGTCGATCCTATATGCTGCTTATTAGGGGTGGTGGAGGATGTAGTTCCCGAGGAGATGACCAGGGTGGCTGTCTCCAGAACATTGTTCCAGGCTAGGTAATTAATCCTAATGGGGTGGAAGTCTGCCTCTCCACCGTCTCACTCCTCCTGGGTCAATCACGTGGGAATGGCGTTGGTGATGGAAAAACATATTTATCAGCATAGGGGGTGTCCTGGCAGGTTTGAGAGAATATGGGAGTTATGGCTGGACACGCCGGGTTTGAGTCCCAGAGAACTTGTCATGACTAGGATTCTAAGGTGTCTATAAATGGGTGCTAATCGGATGTCACGAGGGTTTATATGGTGTATAAGGCCCCGTACACACGGACGGACAATCCGCCCGGAGATTTCTGTCTGATGGTTGTACACACCATCAGACAGAAATCCGCGCGTAAACAATACGCGGGGCGTGGCCGCGCCGATGACGCGGCGACGTGGGCGGCCTTGAAGTTCAAAGCTTCCACGCATGCGTCGAATCAGTACGACGCATGCAAGGGATGGCGGTCGGTCGGACGTGTCCGGTGAGTCTGTACAGACGACCGAACACGTCCGACGGACAGGTTTCCAGCGGATAAATTTCTCAGCATGCTAAGAAATTTTGATCCGCTGGAAACTGTCCGATCGGCCGGACAATTGTCCGGTCGGGCTTACACACGACCGGATCTGTCCGCTGAAACTGTCCATCGGACGAATATCAGCGGATAGATCCGGTCGTGTGTACGGGGCCTGGTATTAAGGTGGGATGGCATGTATTCTTTTTTTTTATACATTCTTTATTTTACATTTTTCACCTCTTACATTGTCTTGAACTCAGTTTAGTATCACAACAAACAATATAAACAGATTTCTATTACTGTATTTCTTACATTTCCAAATACTGTTATTCCTTTCTATTCCTCTTCATCCTATCATATCTTCGCCTTAATCGTGATCTCCCCTGGTTCAAGGCACTACAACCCCCCCTCCCCCCCTTACCTCCAAGCCCTTCTTCTGGGCCCAGAAAAAGAAAAAAAAATCCCTTTTCTCTTTCTCTTTCCCCTCTCCTCTCACACCTCGTCATCTCTCCCTAGTCTTCCCCCCCGTCCTCCCTCCCCCGCGTCTCCCATCTCACATAGGGCTCCCACGTCTCCCTCACCATCTCCTCCCTCTCCCCCAGGAATGCCGTAAGGTTCTCCATGCATTGCATTTCCTTGATTTTAGCTAACCATTGTGCTTTACTTGGATAACATGTGCTCTTCCAAAGCACCGGGATACACGATCTAGCTGTAACCACTAAATGTCTCACAAGGGATCTTTTGTATTTCTCCATTGACATAGGTATGTCTAGTAGCAAATAGGTCGACGGTTCCTCTCCTAGTGCTATCTCCGTTATTTCTTCTATCACTTCAGATACCGTTTTCCAGAAATCTTTAACCCCCTCACAATTCCAAAAAATATGTAAGAGTGTTCCCTCTTCTTTTTGACATCGCCAACAAGTATTTGACACCTGAGGGTAAATCTGATTTAATACCTCCGGTGTCCTATACCATCGGCTCAGTATCTTATATCCTCCTTCTTGAAATGTGGATGCTATTGATGCTTTATGGTTAAATTGGAAGATTTTTTTTTTCTGAGTTTCCGTAAATCTAACCCCTAAGTCTGTTTCCCACTTCTGGATAAAGCCCATCTCCCGCGGTGCTTTCATTTCATTTATCAAGGAGTAGAATATAGAGAGTGAGTGTCTCACCGACTCTCTCCTAAGACACATTTTCTCGAACTCTGATGGTGTTTCTCTCACCCTAATGTGTCCCCGTATAGATCGGAGAAATCCCCCTAACTGTCTCCTCCTGTAGGGGTCTAAATACTCTGATAAATCCCTTTCTATTTCTTCCTTTGTCATTACCCGATTCTCTCTCTGAAAATGTATCAGTCTAGTTTGTCCGCTATTTTTTAAATTCGCGAACCCTGGGTCCCTCAAGCCCGGAGCGAACGCTGGGTTCCCCAGGATTGGTGTCATCGGGTTCGCTCCGTTTTCGTCTGTTAAGTTTTTAAATATTTTTTTAACAATGTTAATTGTCGTCCTTATCGTCGGATGTCTTTGTATCGCCGATTTCGAGAGCCATATTAGTGTAACATCTTTGATGCTACTTCTCTCATACAGTCCCAGATCTGTCCGATTCAGACAGCTGCGCTTGGTTTTGCAGGTTACCCGCGTCACTTCCGGTGCGCGGACATGTGCGTTCCACGCTGGAACGCGGAAGTGCGACCAGCGTCTCTTCCAATTTCCCCGCGAATTTGCGGCTATTTAAACCCCCAAAGATGACGGCAGGGTGTTCTGTTATTTTGTCGGATACCTGCCGTCACCTTGGAACACCCTGCCTACACGCTCCACCTCAGTCACCTCCAGAGACCAGACCTGATCTACAGTCAGCAGCGCTTTGACAGCACAGACCTCAGAGGACTTCTACCTGACATCCACTGATCCTCTCATTCCATCTTCACTGTTGACAATCTCTATACAGACAGGATCTTTACCCAGGGACTACTGTTCTCAGCAGAACCGCAAGTATCTTTGATAATCAATCTGTTCAACTCTCAGTATTATCTCTAGTTGCTTAACCCATGGACTACTGCTCTCAGCGGAACCGCAAGTATCTTTGATAATCAATCTGTTCAGCTGTCAGTATTATCACTAGTTCCCTAATCCATGGACTACTGCTCTCAGCAGAACCTCAAGTATCTTGGTGTATAATCTGATTTCCTTTCTACATTGATACTAGTTACATTGGTGATTTCTCTGGTTCCACATTACATATGTCTCATGATATAAATGGACTATATCTATCTCTATGATCCACTCTATTGTGAAGTAACAATATAGTTTCTATCTATTGAGGATGTATATGCACTAATATCAATATCTCAATATCTGCTTAATAGTCCATTTAAAGGAGTATACTCATTATTCCTTCCTTCTGAGCTTATGAGGTAATAAGCTAGTTTGAGTTGGTTTCGGTTAGAGGATATGATGATTTAACCCCAAACTTTCTAAACTAAATTGAGAGTGACCTGGTGGTTAGACCTGACAAGCCTCTGCAGCTGCGGTCCATACACAATAAATAACACTGCACGGCAGTAAGTAATACCAATCCTTACATAATAACAGAACCCCTTAAATAAGAAAATTATTGTAATGGAACCAGCAGAGCTTGCAAACCACCTTGTTGGACTTTCACAAAGAGTTGATAACCTTACAGCCACGATGAACGAACTTCGCCTAGAAAATGATACTTTGCGTAACCAAAATTTTGTCCAAGCTAGGGACAGGCCTGAACCTAAGGTCTGCACCCCAGAACCATTTTCAGGAGACCGAAAGATTTTCCGTCAGTTTATTAGCTCCTGTCGCCTCATGTTTGATTTGCGCCCACGAACCTATTATTCAGACAGGGTTCGCATTCTCACCCTTGTCTCCTATTTAAAGGGAGAACCTAGGCTCTGGGCTGACGCATATCTGCTTGAACATGGTGAATTACTTGGTGCTTTCGAGACCTTTTTGGATGAGATGTCACTTCTATATGAAGATCCTAATAGGCAGCTAACAGCGGAAAATAATATTAGGAGCCTTAAACAAGGAAAGAGACCAGTGGAGGAGTTCATATCCGAATTTAAATGTTGGTGTAGAGAAACTCAGTGGACTGATATATCTTTACGAAACCAATTCAGACTTGGGTTGTCTGAATCCATGAAAGATGAGTTAGCACGTGTGGAACTTCCTGCAACTCTAGAAGAGCTGATGCATCTTTCACTCACCATAGACCGACGCCTCAGAGAGAGGAAGACTGAAAGAGGCAACACCTACTTACCCCCCCAATTCAAAAGGTTTAAATCACCACCAAAGGAGGTTCCCATGGAACTGGGAGCTGTCAAGGGCCCTCTGTCACAAGCAGAGAAACAGCGCCGTAGAGCTCATAATCTCTGTCTATATTGCGCAGCTCCAGATCACTTAGTCTCCACCTGCCCACTCCTAAGGAGGAACATTGAAGGTAACATATCTAATATATGTAGGACCATTCCACCCAGAAGTACCACTAATCGTTTCATTTATGTCTCCCTTACCTTACAGTGGGACCAAGATAGAATCACTATCAACGCAATGATCGACACCGGTGCCTGTGGCAACTTTATTGATTTAAATATTGTGAATGAAAATAAAATTCCCTGTGTGCTTAAACAAAATCCACTCTCTGTCACTTTTATTGATGGTTCTACCTCTTCTTCTGGCCCAATTTCCTCTCAGACTACACCTCTACTGGTCACTTCTGGGAATAACCATACAGAGACTCTAGTTTTTGATGTTATCCCATCTCCAATATTTCCAATTGTTCTTGGTCTACCCTGGTTATTATCTCACCAACCAACTTTCCTTTGGTCTAAGCACTCTCTCAATTTAAACTCCACTTTCTGTCAAAATAATTGTTACCCAAAACATACCATTCTCTCCACAGATGTAAGCTGTAAAGACTTACCTGCTTACATACAGGATTTTTTAGATGTATTCAGTAAGATTAACGCAGACAATCTTCCCCCTCATCGTATATACGACTGCCCTATAGATTTAAATCCAGACTGTCCAATTCCTACTGCTCGTATCTATCCGCTCTCACAACCAGAACTTGAACATCTTAAGCTCTACCTAGACGAAAATCTAAAGAAGGGCTTTATTAGACCTTCCACTTCACCAGCAAGTGCTGCTATGTTCTTCGTCAAAAACAAGGATGGATCTTTACGCCCTATCATTGACTACAGAGCCTTAAACACTATTACCATAAAGAATCGATACCCACTTCCTCTCATTCCGGAACTTATCGAACGTCTCCAAACTTCAAAAATTTTCACAAAACTAGATCTTAGAGGAGCCTACAACCTAATCAGGATTCGTCCAGGAGACGAATGGAAGACCGCTTTCAAAACCCGCTATGGACTCTATGAATACACTGTTATGCCATTTGGGTTGTGTAATGCACCCGCGACATTCCAGTGGTTCATAAATGACATCTTTAGAGATTTGCTTGACATCTGTGTAGTAATATACCTGGACGATATATTGATTTATTCCGATTCACTTGAAGAACATATCAAACATGTTCGATGGGTTCTAGCTAGGCTTAGAACGCATTCTCTATATGCCAAGCTGGAGAAATGCGTTTTCGGCCAGTCTAGCATTTCATTCCTTGGGTACCAAATTACACCTGACGGTATCCAGATGGACCGCTCAAAGGTGGATTGTATCATCTCTTGGCCAATTCCTCAATCAAGGAAAGCTCTTCAACGTTTCCTTGGTTTTTCCAACTACTATCGTAAATTCATAAAAAACTTCTCTGCTATTGTCAAACCTTTAAGTACCCTCACCAGCACCAAGACACCCTTTTCCTGGACTAAGGAAGCCCAGGAATCCTTTGACTCTCTTAAACTCTCCTATACTACAGCCCCAATTTTAGAATTACCTAACCCACAGTATCATTTTACCGTGGAAGTGGATGCCTCCCATTATGCTTTAGGTGCTATTCTTTCACAACGTCCAACCCTCTCCGAACCACTCCATCCTGTCGCATTTTACTCCAGGACCCTATCACCTGCGGAAAAAAATTATCCTATTGGAGAAAAGGAACTTCTTGCAATCAAAGACGCCTTACAAAACTGGAGACATTTATTAGAAGGTTCTACACACCCAATAACCATTCTCACGGATCACCGTAATTTACAACATCTAAAAACATGTAAGACACTCTCAGCCCGCCAAGTCAGATGGAGTCTTTTTTTTGACAGGTTTGATTTTTACATTTCCTACAGACCTGGTTCACAAAACGTGAAGGCTGACTCTCTTTCACGATTACATGAAGATCAAGACACTGAGATTCCTCCACTCTCTGTTATTCCATCTAATAGATTCATTGGAGTTTACACCTCTTTCAGACAATTAATCTCACAATCACTCGCTGCAGATACCACCTCTCTACCAAAGGATCTTACCAAATCTTCAGATGGTGTCTATACTTACAACAACAAAATCTATGTCCCTCCTAATTTACAACTCCTATTACTTAAACATCTTCATGATTCACCTTTAGCAGGTCACCCTGGGATCAACAAGACTACTCATCTCGTTAAGAGAGACTATTGGTGGCCCAACCTTTCTAAAATGATTTACGACTATGTGACGTCATGTGAGATTTGTGCTCGAAACAAGCATTCCAAGAAACCTCCATTTGGTCTACTTACATCTATTCCAATACCTAAAAGACCATGGGATGTTTTGTCGATTGACTTTATAGTTGATTTACCTAGGTCAAACGGTGCCAATACCATCATGGTCACAGTAGATCTACTCACGAAGATGGCACATTTCATACCCCTGAAAAAATTACCAACTTCCCTTGAGACAGCTAATGCTTTCATTTCCAATATCCTTAAAATTCATGGACTTCCCTCTCAAATAATCTCTGACCGTGGTTCCCAATTCATTTCTAAATTTTGGAAGACCCTCTGTAAAAGTCTACAAATCGACCATCGAATGTCCACCGCCTACCATCCGCAAACCAACGGTCAAACAGAACGTCTCAATCAGATCCTTGAACAGTATCTAAGATGCTACTGTACACACCTACAAGACGATTGGTATCAATTACTTCCATTAGCCGAATTCTCATATAACAACTCAACCAGTTCTTCATCCAGATTCACACCTTTCTTCGCCAATTATGGTTTTCACCCAAACAGTTTACCAACCAACTACCCCCCAAACGCTGTTCCAGCAGTTGATGATTACCTTTCTACTCTTAAAAATACTTTGACTACTCTACGTTCCAACTTGGAGATCGCTCAACAAAGACAAAAGAAGAATTATGATGCCCATAGGTCAACACCTCCTGAATATAAGGTTGGGGATTTGGTTTGGCTATCCACACGTAATCTTCATTTTAAAATACCCTCAAAGAAGTTAGGCACGCAATTCACGGGACCTTTCCAAATCACCCATTTGATTAACCCTAATGCGGTTAGATTGCTTCTACCCACAGACTGGAAAATTCATTCGTCTTTCCATGTCTCTTTAATTAAACCTTATGTTCCTAATCCATTCCCTAACAGGAAACCTTGCCCACCTCCACCTGTGGAAATACTTGGTCAGACGGAATACGAAGTTGAAAAGATCTTAGACTCTAGAAGACGTGCTTCTACCCTTCAATATTTGGTACGATGGAAGGGTTATGATCAAAACGATGATTCTTGGGAAAATTCCTCAGACATACATGCCCCTCGCTTAGTAAGACTTTTTCACCAAAGATATCCAGACCGACCATCTCCTTCTGGGAACACCCGTGGTGCCCCCTTGAGGAGGGGAGTATGTAACATCTTTGATGCTACTTCTCTCATACAGTCCCAGATCTGTCCGATTCAGACAGCTGCGCTTGGTTTTGCAGGTTACCCGCGTCACTTCCGGTGCGCGGACATGTGCGTTCCACGCTGGAACGCGGAAGTGCGACCAGCGTCTCTTCCAATTTCCCCGCGAATTTGCGGCTATTTAAACCCCCAAAGATGACGGCAGGGTGTTCTGTTATTTTGTCGGATACCTGCCGTCACCTTGGAACACCCTGCCTACACGCTCCACCTCAGTCACCTCCAGAGACCAGACCTGATCTACAGTCAGCAGCGCTTTGACAGCACAGACCTCAGAGGACTTCTACCTGACATCCACTGATCCTCTCATTCCATCTTCACTGTTGACAATCTCTATACAGACAGGATCTTTACCCAGGGACTACTGTTCTCAGCAGAACCGCAAGTATCTTTGATAATCAATCTGTTCAACTCTCAGTATTATCTCTAGTTGCTTAACCCATGGACTACTGCTCTCAGCGGAACCGCAAGTATCTTTGATAATCAATCTGTTCAGCTGTCAGTATTATCACTAGTTCCCTAATCCATGGACTACTGCTCTCAGCAGAACCTCAAGTATCTTGGTGTATAATCTGATTTCCTTTCTACATTGATACTAGTTACATTGGTGATTTCTCTGGTTCCACATTACATATGTCTCATGATATAAATGGACTATATCTATCTCTATGATCCACTCTATTGTGAAGTAACAATATAGTTTCTATCTATTGAGGATGTATATGCACTAATATCAATATCTCAATATCTGCTTAATAGTCCATTTAAAGGAGTATACTCATTATTCCTTCCTTCTGAGCTTATGAGGTAATAAGCTAGTTTGAGTTGGTTTCGGTTAGAGGATATGATGATTTAACCCCAAACTTTCTAAACTAAATTGAGAGTGACCTGGTGGTTAGACCTGACAAGCCTCTGCAGCTGCGGTCCATACACAATAAATAACACTGCACGGCAGTAAGTAATACCAATCCTTACAATTAGTCCCTCCAGTGGAATCTCTGTCATTGCTTGTTCTAATAGGATCCAAGGTTTGTTTTTTGGCATTACACACCAGTCTAGCACTCTCGATAGATGTACTGCCTCGTAATAGGCTAGCGGGTCCGGGAATCCTACTCCCCCCTTTTCCTTAGGTAGTGTAAGGATATCTCTTCTTACTCTAGCCGGTTTCCTGGCCCATATGAATCCTGCAAACTTCCCTCTGATTTCTTTGAGGACTCCCTGAGGTATTTTTGTTGGTAGTGTCTGTAATAAATACAGCACTCTCGGCATTGCATTCATCTTAATAATATTAATCCTACCAAACCAGGTAAACACCTCCTTGTCCCATTTCTGTAAGTCTTTTTTCAATTGTCTTGCCAAAGGTGCTAGGTTTAACTCATGTATTCTGCTTAGTTTCTTTGGGATTTTAGTCCCCAGGTAACCTATATGCGAGTTTGTCCATCTAAATGAAAAGAAGCTAGTCAATTGTTGTTGTATAATGCTCATCTCTACCCCCATTGCCTCCGATTTATTATAGTTTACCCTGAAATTTGAAAGTTTACCATACTTATCTATCTCAGCTAGCAGTGGGGGTAGAGATATCACTGGTTCCGAGATAAAAAACATTAAGTCATCAGCAAATGCCGCTAATTTCTGTTCTCCCCCCTTCGCTTTTATACCTCTAATATCTGTACTTAATCTTATTGTCCTCAAAAAAGGCTCTAACGTCAAAATAAAAATCAATGGTGACAAGGGGCATCCCTGCCGCGTCCTGTTTCGTATTTCGAGGGGTTTTGACATCATGCTGTTTATCTTAATTTTCGCTTTAGGTCTAGAATATAGACTCGTGATCCATCTTTGCATCCCCTCTCGCAGGCCTATATGTTGAATAATTGCTTTCAAGAATTTCCAATCTACCCTATCGAATGCTTTTTCAGTATCGGTAGATACTAATACTAGTGGCATTTTATATGTCTGCGAGAGGTGGATAGTATTTATTACTCGTTAGGTGTTTTCCCTGCCTTCTCTTTCTGGCGTGAAGCCCACCTGATCTTGGTGTACCAGGCCAGGAATGTATGGCAGTATTCTATTTGCAAGGATCTTTGCAAAAAATTTCAGATCGACATTCAGCAATGATATTGGGCGATAATTGGCACATTGCGCTGGGTCTTTCCCCTCTTTCTTTATGACCGCTATGTGTGCCATAAGAGTTTCCTCTGGCATCTCCTGTCCCTCCCGTATCGAGTTGAATGCATCTAAAAATCTCGGCAGCAGCTCTTCTACATATGTCTTATAGTACAGGAGATTAAAGCCGTCTGGTCCTGGTGCTTTACCTGGTTTTAACTGCTTTAGCGTATTTTTAACTTCTTCTGCTGTTATTGGGTTTTCTAAACTTCTTCCTATTTCTTCTGATAGCTTCGGCATTTCCGACTTCTCTATATACTTTTTTATTTTTCTCTCCCTCTCTCCAGTTTTTTCTGACTCCTGCTCCCCCTTCAACTGATACAAACCCACATAATAGTTCCTGAATACTTCCGCGATTTCCTGTGGGGATTTCGTTATCCTGTCTCCTGATGTTTTTATACCCTCTATATGGTTTTGCGCTCTTACCTCTCCTAAAGCTCTTGCTAACATTTTACTTGGTTTATTGCCAAATTCATAAAAAGCTTGTCTACACCTTCTCAGCGATGCTTTTGCTTTATCCGTTAGCAATAAGTTCAGTTCCTCTCGTGCCTTCCTCAGCTTCTCCTCTACCTGTATAGCTAATGATTTTTTATGTATTTTTTCCAATCTTCGAATTTCTCCTAGCAAAGTTTCCATCTGTGCTTCTGTCTTACGTTTCCTATGGGACCCCAAAGATATCAGGATTCCTCTGACATAACACTTATGTGTTTCCCAGATACACATTGGGGACACCTCTCCTGCAACATTGTTGGAGAAGAACATCTTCATCTCCTGAATTATCTTTCCTTCATATTCTGGGTCTTTTATAAGGGACTCATTAATTTTCCATTGCCATTCCCGTGCTTCAGCGCTCCCCCATTTTAGTATACATTTTGTCGGTGCATGATCTAATATTGAAAAGGACCCAATGGAAGCCTCTTCTATACTTTGTAAGGAATTTTGTGATATAAATATATAGTCTATTCTAGAATAGGTTCTATATTTAGCTGAAAAGAAGGTGTAGTCTTTCTCATAAGGATGATTGGTTCTCCAACAATCTGCTACCTGTATCTCTTGCAGGAGTCTATTTGCTTTGCTTAGTTTACTATATGCCAGGTGTGAGGTTCCCCTCGATGTATCTAAAATCGGATCCAGGGCGATGTTTAGGTCTCCTGCCATTATTAAAATCCCATCCACATTCTGTTGTACCCTGTTTGTGTATCTCTCTAATGCCCCAACTTGACCCTCATTGGGCAAGTATACATTTACCAGGGTCACCTTCTGGTCGTCAATGTATCCTTTCACAATAAGGAGCCGTCCTTCCTCTTCCTGTATTACACTTAGTTCTTTCCATGAGATCATTTTAGAGAACAAGATTGATACTCCCTTTGTTTTTGTTAGAGATGAGGAACTATGATACACCTTTGGAAATCTGTAATTTTCTAGCTTTGGCGTTTTGTTTTTTTTAAAGTGAGTCTCTTGGAGAAATACTATTTGTGCCTTCGATCTCCATAATTCTGCCATTAGTTTTGATCGTTTCTCCGGGCTATTCAGTCCTTTGACATTATAGGACATTACTGTGATTTTTGACATTTTTGAGATTTTACCGTGTTCCCCCTGGACTGGGGATCGAGGGGAAAGAGGCTCCCCTCGGCAACGAAAACGCGCGACCCGCAAGAGGGATAGGCGGCGGGGAGAGGAGGGGAGTGCCGTGAGAGAGAAGAGAAAAAAAAAAAAACACGAGGGCCCGCTCCGATTAATCCCCTAGGATCTCAGACGGACAGCAAACAAAAAAAAAAAAAAAAAAATTAAAAACACCCCCTAGCGTCTCTGACTTCCCTCCACACGGAGGAGAGGCGCTATAATGGGGATCAGTATATGAACACCAAGGCGAGTCGTGCCTTCGCATGGGTCCGGGTGCCCCTCATCTATTTATCTCTTGTAACCCCCCCCCAAATCTACCAGATGGAGAAGGGATGGGGCCCAAGCGGGGAATTGGGAGGAAACGGGGGCGGGAGGGGAAATGCCCCCCCCCCAATTGACCCCCGCCCCCCCCGCTCATCCACCCACAGCAACCTCCGCCTCTACATAATCACAATGTTATACATACATTTTATATACATAACGTTCCCCTCCCCCCCGTTCTTCCCCCTCTCTCTCCCCCCTCCACTCTTTAGCTCCTAGTAATTTCAAAATTCACCCTTAATCTCGACCCCTCCTTTCATTTGCTTTGGTGATTGCTTGATACCTCCTCCTTCACCACCCCCCCTCCCTACCCTCCCGTCCCAATCCTCTATCATCTCCCTCCCCCCGGATTTATCCTTCCCTATCCCCCCCCCTCCCCGTGTTACTTCAGTGAATTGACCCTATGTGGGCCATGTGTACCCCTTATCTTTAGTGTCTTTAGTGTGTCTAGATAATACTGGACATTACATACATCCCTCTATTTAGTACCCTTGTGAGGGGTTACTCCCGTGCACCCCTGGATCCCTCCATAGCCCCTCCCCTAGATTCCAAGCAACTAACTCGTACCCCCCCCCCTCCCTTCTGACTTAATCATATAGTGTTTGACCCCCCTTATAGGCTCTAATTAGTGACATAGTGAGATAGTGATCTCCCCTAGGCCAAACCACCCTAACCCGCCCACCCCCCCCTTATCCCTATCCACCTGCGTGAGAGGTAGAACACGTGAACCCCCCCCAAAAAAAAAAAGCGTGAAAAGCACCCAACAGGGCGATAAATAATAAAAGATGAAAATCCTAATTTAGGAAGAAAAAAGAAAACCAAAAGTAACCCTCCCCCTTCAAACCCCAAGTACACCCATCCCTCACCTCCGTCCCACCCATTCCCTTCCCTCCCTATGGTGGGTAAGAAGACTAATCATATCCTGCATCTCTTAAACCAAAAACACATGCATAGCATTATTACACCATCAGTGGAACTTCCTTATCCAATGTCTATGCAAGATCACAAAATTATGACCTTTCCGAGTTATAGGGTGAAAAAGAAAAAGCTTCCTAAAACAAAAAAAAACAAAAAAAAAAAAAAAGATCATAAAATCAAAAAAAACCTTTGTTACGTCTCTGCATACCCCTTTTTCCCCTTTGTTCCGGCTTTGACTAGGCTTAACCACTCTCTGTTCAGAATACGAGATATTTCTCTCAAAAAAAAAATATAGGGAAGAGAGCATAATAAAAAAAAAAAAAAACCTTCCGTTAGAGGAGAGAAAGAGAGGTCCAAAGTCCGCGAGGAGAGGAAGTGGGGATGCAAGCTGTTATCTCATATCCTTTCATAACCACTCTCGGCTGGCGTCTAGTACAGAGTACATAGCTTCCTCTCCCCATTATCCAATCTCGAACGAGAAAAATCTTAAGAAAATATCTTTGCTGTATCTGACATTTCCCTTCACTTATCCCTCTTCGCTCTCTGTATCTCTGGTTCTGCAATAGACAAATCCAACCAATTTGGTACCTCTATGGGCGTTGCTCCAAGAAATTCGAAAAGTGACGGGAGCTGTGATGGTTCTCTTAGATTGAAATTTCTACCTCCCCTTTTTATATTAATAGCCAGCGGGTACCCCCATCTGTATGTGGCCTCTTGAGAGCATATGTGCTCAAGCAACGGCCGTAACAGGCGGCGTCTTGCCTTTGTTTGCCAGCATAAATCTGGAAACAGCTGTATGTTCGCCCCCTCCCATACCACATCTCCAGCTTTCCATGTCTCCCTCAGAATGTCCTCCTTTATTCCAAAAAAGTGTATCCGACACAGTACATCTCGAGGGTTACTCTGATCCAGATTCCTTGCTGTAGGGATCCTATGCACTCTATCCAGCTCTATTGGGGATCCTGGGCTTTTTTTTTAAGATTTTATTGAAAATTGACGGGACGGCCTCTCTCAATGCCAGCCCCTCGCAACTTTCCGGTATACCTCTTATGCGAACATTGTTTCTCCTGCTTCTATTGTCAGCTTCTTCTGCCTTTAATTGCAATCTAATCAGCTGATGTTGCTGTATTTGGACTTTTCTTTCCAGTGCTTCCAATCTACAGTCCCCTGTGGCTTGTTGGCTCTCTAAGACAGATATTTTTTGTTCCCCGGCGGACACTCTTACCCGCACCTCCTCCATCTCCACCTTCAACATGCCTGTCATAGCCATCAGCATTTTTTGAATGTCCTCTTTTGACGGGAGGGCCTGGATAAGCCTACTTAATTGTTTAATATCAGGAAGTGGCCCTTGCTCAGATACATTCGTCATCCCCCCTATACTCTGGGGGTCTGGCTGTATGTTCTCCCCCACCGGACCGCCATCCTTCTTTAGTTTGCCCACCTTATTATCCATGCCCCCACTCTTAGCTTCAGGTGTAGTTATTACAGAACGTGTTTCTATAGGCATTGCAATATAGTCCCCTGCCAGGTCTCGTGTATCTTGTACAATTAGTGATTTAGTTACTGATACTATCTGTACCTCTGCAGAGGGGTGTGGGGTCCCTCTGAGCTGCTCCTCCGTTTCTGTCTCCACCTCAGGGGCTACTGTAGTGCTTCCTGTCGCGGCTGTCTCCCTCAGCGCCACCCGGGTCTGCGCTGTAATCCCTGGGACTGTAGTTGGGGCTGTGGGTGTTATGGCGCCCACCGCTCCGGCGTCCAGCCGCTTTCCTTCTGCTCTCACCTCCGCCGCTACTCCTAATGTTAGCTTTCTGTGAGGGATTTCCTTCTTAGGGTACTGTTTCCGCCAGCATCCACCTGCTCTGTGCTCTCCCTCCTCACCGTCATATACGAATGACTGGGCGCTTGTATGCCTCCTGAGCTTCCAGCTCTCCTTCCCCGCCGCGGCATCAGCTGTTTGGTGACGCTTCGGAAGCCGCTTTCCCTGCCTGCCGCCTCAAATGCAGGTCGGGGTTTCAAATCAGCCGCTCTCCTATCGAAGTGCACCACGGACCTCAGCTAGACCAGCGCGCTCTCACTCCTCCATGCTCACGCTACCGTCCCCGGAAACGGAAGTGTTCATCCCAATCATCGGATGGCATGTATTCTTGTTGGAGGGGGAAGAATGACGACCGTGGGTGAAGTAGGGGTCTTCTATTATATGTCTTTTCATGTATGATGTACACCTTGGTGGAATCGATCTTTGTCTGTACAGTGGTAATGTTTCTCTTTTTGTACCTGTTTATGAAACAATAAACATCTTTCTGATGTAAAAAAAAAAGAAAAAGATTTCTATAAAAATCAGGTTTCCATTTTTCCCTTACAGCTTTCAGAGTTTTTTCTAAGGCCAAGCAATATTTGTACAAATGTTTATTAAATTGCCATTTTCACAAAAAGAAAACCACTAAAATGCCTATTTGCACACATCATAACTTACAATTTTTTTTTGCTAAATTCCTACTAAGGCCTCGTTCACATAGGGTAAACTAATTTGTATGCCCATAGAGCAGTGGTTCTAAACCTGGGGGTCGGGACCCCCTTGGGGGTCAAATGATGATTTGCCAGGGGTCACTAAATCCTGGACTGTTCCTGAAGCCCGCACTGTTCTCCCAGGAAGGGAGATAAGAGAGGAAGGAACAAAGAAAAAGGGAGAGAAAAAAAAAGCAAGAAAGACAGTAAGAAAGACAGTAAGGCCTAGTACACACGAGAGGATTTATCCGCGGAAACGGTCCTCCGGACCGTTTCCGCGGATAAATCCTCTGGCGGATTTTGATCTTATGGTTGTACTAACCATGAGATCAAAATCCCCGCGGAATTCCGTCCGCGGTGACGCGTCGTGCCGTCGCCGCGATGACGCGCCGACGTGCGCGACGCTGTCATATAAGGACTTCCATGCATGCGTCGAATCATTACGACGCATGCGGGGGATGGATTCGGATGGATTGATCCGGTGAGTCTGTACAGACCAGCGGATCAATCCGTTGGAATGGATTCCAGCAGATCGATTTCTTAGCATGTTAAGAGATTTTGATCCGCTGGAAATCCATCCCCGGGGGAAAAAATCAGTGGAAACAGGTCCGCTGGATCGTACACACCAGGGGATCTATCCGCTGGAGCCGATCCGCGGATCAATTCCAGCGGATCGATCCTCTCGTGTGTATGGGGCCTAAGAGGGAGGGATGGGGGAAAAAAACAAGGAATTAGGATAGAGAGAGATGAAAGGGAAAAAAGAACAAAGAGAGTGATACTTCTTAAAATTTACCCTAAGGGGTTTTAATACCATACAAGTGGAAGGCACTCAGGGAGCGCTAAGTGTCCGTGGGTTACAAATTACTTGTCTTGCTTTGGGTGCTTTCAACCCACGCTATGAAAATAATTTTATTGTTCAGGGTCCCCACAACTTGGGACATTTTATCAAGGGGTCACGGCACTAGAAGGTTGAGAATCACTGCCATAGAGGGTCATGTTTACCTGCATGGGGATGTACATGTACAGTATTCTGTGCATCCCTGTGCAGATAGTCCCAAACGTGTCAGTTGGGCGCAACGGCTGCAAGGACAGATCTGACATCTGTGTGGGTGTAGGTGCATGGCCCCAAACGCAGACAGTGCGAGTTGGCAACAGTAGATGTGTCCATATATCCACTGCATTCCAATTGCTATTGATGGGACTGTCTGCACAGGAATGCACAGAACACCTGTGCATTCCCATGCAGCTGCTGTGTCCTAATTGACATCAATGGGACGGCTTGCATAAGGATGCACAGAACACCTGTGCATCTCTGTGCAGCTAAACACGGTCTCACTGCAGACAAAGGCCTTTACACTTGCAGTTGGGGCAGCAAAAATGTGTGGTTAAGCTGCATTTCTGATGCCTGCCAACTACCCCCATGAACTGCAATAGGCAGTGGGGGGGTGGGGTGTATAAATGCTGTAATGCTTTGCTTTGCACCCGTCGCACCTGAATTGTAGTGATGCCGCAATTATTTTATTTGTATTTTTACATATTTTTTTGGGGGGGTGGGCTTTGGAGAGATAGCAGGGGTCTAAACCGACACCTATGGGTTGGTTTACTAAAGGCAAAGTGCAGGTGCAGTTGCACTCAGCAAGAGCAGTTGCTCCAGAACTTAGTAAATGAGATGAAGATTCCCTTTGCAAAGAATACCAAATCACGTGCAAGGGAAAAAAATAAAAAAACAGCAATTCTGCTTTCACATTTACTACACTCTGGAGCAAATGCTCTTGCACAGTGCAACTGCACTTTGCAAAGTACACAGTCTATTTTCTTTAGTAAATCAACCCCCAAATGTCTCTTTTGTTTTAGACAAAAAGGGACTTAAGGCGGAGCTCCACCCTGAAAAAAAAAATCCAAAATGCTGCAATTTTTTTTATCCATGCCAGAAGTGCCCGTTGCTAGGCAGATCGTCCTAATCTGCCACTTCCTGATCCGCGGTCCATTTTCTTTCTTCCCCTCCTCGCGCTGCCTCCTGGGGAATGGGGGAGCGGTGTCTTCTGGGACCTTGTGTGTGTCCCAGGAGACATCGCCCATTCACGTAGCACCACGCGGCTCGCGCAGTAGGGAATCGGTGGTGAAGCCGCAGCACTTCACTTCCCGATTCCCTGACCGAGGATGGCGGTGGGGCAGTCAAGACCCAAGTGATTGCTCGGCTGCCATCAACAGCTACAGTGTTAGTAGCTGCTGACTTTTTTTTTTTACCGGACCTCCGCTTTAAGACAGTCCCTTTATCTGCAACCTGGGCTGCACTGTAATGAATGAGATAGTAGTCTGTATAGAGATCACTTTGTTTAGATGAAGAGGGGCTGGTAAACACATGCTTACCAGCCCCCCCCCCCCCCGCCCACTCTCCATCCTGACACTACACTCTCAGATTTTCCCAGGCAGCAGCTGCATCCAGCAGGAGGTGGGTGTAGGGAAAGCCGGCTAGTAGAGCCGCATGGGATCGGTGAGGGAGGGGAGGCGGAGCGGACATAAGTTTAAAGAATGAGTTAACTTTAAAATAAATGCACATTTTTTTGCAGGTAACAAAAAAATTGTGCATTTATTTTTATTTTTGTTGGAGCCTGTAAAGCATTGCACCAGCGATCAGATCGCTGGTACCATGCAGGTCTCATGCAGATCTTTCTGTGTAGCTGTGTGCCCATACATCCATACTGACAATAAGCATCAATAAACTACCAGGGCGCTCCACAGTGCTGTGGTAGTTCATTGAGAACTAGAAGCTAACAGCGACAAAGGATGTCGGGCTTGTAGTTCATTCACACACAGAGCTGCACAGGGAATTTCTCAGCGGCTGCTGCATTGGTAACATGTTACAGGATCCATCCTAAAATCAGGAGGAACATTTAACATGTTTCCAGACCAGAGGTGAACTTATCCTTTAATT
Source organism: Rana temporaria (assembly GCF_905171775.1). Lineage (NCBI taxonomy): Eukaryota > Metazoa > Chordata > Amphibia > Anura > Ranidae > Rana > Rana temporaria. Next base: position 175,126,109 of record NC_053493.1, read on the forward strand.
CTGCAGAAATTTTGGAAAAAAAGAGGGGGATAGTTTATGGTGCATATTGAATTGGTAGAAAAGATGAGAAAGAACAATGTCTTTGTTATAAAAATACAAAATGGATTTTATTTGGTACAAAAAATATATACAAAAATACGTATATTAAAATCTAAAGTTTGATTGGTTATGTAAATTTCAGTAGTCATCAACAATCGGAGTAGTGGTGAATTTGACACAGGAAATCGCATATCGCGGAGATTCCGCTTCCTCAGGGGAAAAGCAGCGATTTTCCAATTTGCTTTAATGACTAAATAGAGAATACATATAGATTAGCTATGTAAAATACAATACATATGTAACAACAAGATCATTTAAGAATATGATGTTAACATTGGTAATAATAAATGAATAACTACCATTGGTCCAACAGTTCAACAAAGGTGCACAGCAAACAATGCTTACCCAAAAATAACCACCAAAAATGGACACTGAACACTCCTTCAAGGCGTTTTATTTTTTTCTTTTATTTTATTTTCTTACTTTCGAACACCATTTAACTCTCTATTTGTTCTACCGTTTACTGTCCTCTGTGGAGGTTTTGGGCACTGAACTAATCAAATTTTTCTAATTTTTTCTGCTCCGCAGCATTAGTGCCAAGAACTCTTCTTGGCTTGTCTAGGAATATATAAAGGCATTCAGACTCTCTCATTGTCTTGTTTGATCCCAGCTGGGTTTCTGCTTTTCAGCAGACTTTCTGATGTAAGTAAATCTTATACATTTATCTATTTCTTTGCTCCACAAGACATCGTCCAAAATAGTCATTTTTATATGACTTAGTAATTTAATTAATATCCTTTAAAATGATCTTACCTCTCAATATTGTTCTGATAGACATCTGGGGCCAGATTCAGATAGAACTGCGGCGGCGTAACGTATCGTCGCAAGTGCCTGATTCACAAAGCACTTGCGATGAAAACTACGCCGGCGGCTTCCGGCGCAAGGCGGGCCAATTCAAATGGGCGTGTGCCATTTAAATTAGGCACGCTCCCGCCTTGGACCTACTGCACATGCTCCGTTTCCTAACTCCCGCCGTGCTTTGCGCGCCGTGACGTCATTTTTTCGAACGGCGACGCGCGTAGCGTACTTCCGTATTCCCGGACGTGTTACGCAAACAACGTTAAATTTTAAATTTCGACGCGGGAACGACGGCCATACTTTAGACAGCAATACGATTGCTGACTAAAGTTAGGGCAGGTCAAACGACGAGTAACTTTGCGACGGGAAACTAGACTAGCAGCGACGTAGCGAACGCGAAAATCCGTCGGGGATCCGCCGTAACTGCTAAGTTGCATACCCGACGCTGGTTTACGACGCAAACTCCACCCATCGGCGGCCGCGGTATTGCATCCTAAGATCCGACAGTGTAAAACAATTACACCTGTCGGATCTTATGGATATCTATGCGTAACTGATTCTATGAATCAGTCGCATAGATAGAAACAGAGATACGACGGTGTATCAGGAGAAACGCCGTCGTATCTCTTTGGTGAATCTGGCCCCTAGGCCTTTCCTAATATATTTTAACCCCTAACCTGCCCTCATCACCTTGACCCCTATTAGATTGTCTTGTTGGGACCCCTCTTGAAATCTCCCCTGGGAATTGCAGGGGCATGCACGCACCAGCCCACACCTTGAAGGAGTGTTCAGTGTCCATTTTTGGTGGTTATTTTTGGGTAAGCATTGTTTGCTGTGCACCTTTGTTGAACTGTTGGACCAATGGTAGTTATTCATTTATTATTACCAACGTTAACATCATATTCTTAAATGATCTTGTTGGAATTGGAAATCGCTGCTTTTCCCCTGAGGAAGCGGAATCTCAGCGAAACATGTAGGGATATGCGATTTCCTGTGTCAAATTCACCACTACTCCGATTGTTGATGACTACTGAAATTTACATAACCAATCAAACTTTAGATTTTAATATATGTATTTTTGTATATATTTTTGGTACCAAATAAAATCCATTTTGTATTTTTATAACAAAGACATTGTTCTTTCTCATCTTTTCCACCAATTCAATATGCACCATAAACTATCCCCCTCTTCCTTTCCAAAATTTCTATAATCATTTGGGATTAGGTGCCTTCTTTTATGGGTGATTCTATTGTCGGACTACACATATAAAAAGTCTTTAATTCTGCAATTTTCGGCAGGAGAGGCAGCGGGGGAGGGGGGGGGGGAAGCCAGAAACTGCATTGGTATGTTTTCCACTTGTAAGCAACGCCCTTACGGCCCCTCAATAACTCTTGATTTATAGTTATCACAACCTCTATTGTTATTAACCAGTTGCCGACCGCCACACAAAAAGATATACGCCAACAGAATGGCACGGGCAGGCACATTGGAGTACCTGTACGTCCCTGCCTCCCAGCGGGTGGGGGGCTCGATCGAGCCCCCCCCGCCCTGGTGCCCGCGGCAGTCGATAACGCTTCAGGAGCGATCCATGATAAGGGGGAAGCCATTGATTAATTTCCACCCCCTCATGATTACTCCTGGCGAATCAGACGCTTCCGCTGTCTGTGATGCCACCTCTCCTCGAGGCGGTCTTTTCGTCAGGAGCTCGATTGAGAGAAGACATCAATAGTAAGTTGCACCAACAGCACACATAGGCACATAAATCACCCCCCAGTCATCCCCTGCACCCCCAGTCACAGTGTCACTGATTGCAGTGGTAATTTTTTTACTGATCACTGCATGTAGTGTCATTTGTGATTGTAAAAAGTGTCAGGGATATTAGTGGTAGGCCCCTTAGGTCCAGGGTACCCCCCCAATAAAGGTTTAACCCCTTTGATCGCCCCCCAGGTAACCCTTTCACCCCCTGTCGCCAGTGTCACTAAACAATCTTTTTTTCTGTTTGCCATATAAGTGTTGCAGGTGATGCTAGGTAGCCAGTTAGTTATATAGGTTCACTGTCAGGTTTTTATAGAGTCAGGTACCCCCATATAGCACCTAATAAAGGTTTTAACCCCTGATTGCCCCCCTAGTTAACCCCTTCACCAGTGATCACTGTATAAGTGTTACGGGTGACGCTGGTTAGTTAGTTTGCTTTTTATAGCGTCAGGGCACCCACCATTTATTACCCAATAAAGGTTTAACCCCCTGATATATACGCCAACAGAATGGCATGGGCAGGTTTAACCACCAGATATATACGCCAACAGAATGGCACGGGCAGGCACATTGGAGACAGGGCCACAGGCTATAAATGTAGTTTTATGGTTTATAAGGGAAAAGATAGTCACATAAAGCCGGAGAACTTCCCAGATTACATAGGGAGCGCTGGCAAGATAGTGTGGAACTTGGTGTCACCCTTTTTCAAAAAAGGGGTACCATTTGTATGTGGACATTACACAAGCGTGCCACTTTTTAGTCACTTGTTTGATCATCAGATTGGCGCATTTGATCTAATCGCCGGGGCTTACCCCAGTGGCTTGTAGATTCCTGTCTTAGGCTGGGGGAGAGAGCCTGCTCAAGGTGTAATCATTTGCTTGCTGTGAAGTGGAGGGATAATAAGAATGTTTTCGTTCTTACCTCCCTTTACCTCCCTTTGTCCCTAAGGGACAATTTTGCCGTCTTAGGCGCAATTGCACACAAACCACCGATTACATTGAACAGAGTGCGACTTTAAAGAAAAAATTCTTTGATAAAGAATATCCAGCATCCCTAGTGAATCAAGCTTGTGAACATCATCTTGTTCCTGACATATCTGCTATTCCCCAAAACAAAGGACCAACCCAACCAACTCGGTTCATAACCAAATTTCACACTGCTTTTAAAGAAATGGAAACAATTTTTAAGAGACACTGGCCCATTTTATTGGATGATCCACATTTAAAAACGTTTTTATTTAGATGCCCCTATCACTATTTACCGACGGGCGACCAACATAAAAAACAAAATAGCCCCAAGCAAATTAAAGAAAACATCGGCCCAAGAATTTATTCCCATGATATCCATACAAGGGATGTTTCAGTGTAAAAAAAACCACATGCAAAACTTGCATGTTTGTCAATCATGGTCAGAAACAATTTATTAGTAAAGGTAAAACTTACATATGTAAAGAATTTTATAACTGTGGGTCTGACTTTGTAGTTTATGCTCTGACCTGTCCTTGTAATCTTCTCTATGTGGGCCGAACTATACGACCATTGCGTCAACGATTCGGTGAGCACAGAAGGAAGATAGAGGCAGGCAAAGATAAACATAGTGTACCACGCCATTTTTTGGAATGCCATCAAAAATCCACTAATGACCTAAAAGTATGGGTCATAGAACAGATATCCAATAAGCACACAGAGGCTGAAAGATTTCATCGCTTATGCGAAAGGGAGACTTTTTGGATATACTCTCTTGATGCCCTCAGACCTGGTGGCATGAATGAGGATGTCAGGAACTTTACTTACCGAGGCCGAGATGCCAAGGGCGGCTCACCTTTGCGACTCACGTGCGATCCACCCCCTGGAGTTTGAGACAGAGGGAAGGACGCACCAAGAGGCACCGGGTCCAGTGGCAGGAGGGAATCCAAGGTGGACCGGGAACTGGATAGCTGAAGCTCACTGGAGGCTGTTCAGAAGCACACAGGAAATAGTCCAAACAGAAGGTGCTCAAACAGGGACAAGGCTGAAGAATAATCCAGAGAACAAGCCGAGGTCAAGAAGTCAGATAGTCCAAAGTTCAAGCTGGGGGTCACAGGGTTGAGGAGAGCAGCAATCCAGAGAGCAAGCCAAAGGTCAGGTAAAACAGGATATCCACAGATAAGGTTTCCAGTAGCAAATACTCCAAACACTGACAACGAACCAGCAATTTGCAAGAAGGAAGGGGCTGGCTTAAATAGGCCGCTCAGGCCACTGATTGGTCCAAAGTAGCACAGGTTCAGAACCAGGCTCCAACGGATAGCAAGACGAATAACACTGAGCAGTGGCTCAGAGGCAAAGACCTGGACCAGCAACGGAGAGGCCCTGGGTTCAATTCCACCCAGAGCCAACTGTGGCGCGACCACGCCTCGCTGTCTGTTTGGCACAGTAGCGATCATGACAGTTCCCCTCCCTTAGAAACACCCTCCGGGCGTTTAAAGGAGCTTCCTCATAGGCACTGTCTTTAAGGTCCAAACCACCCTCTTCACTAGAGTAGCCAAACACATCGTCCGACAGGAGAGATATGTTGCCATAGGCATCCATGCCATACACACAGTTCTCATCCAACCCATGGGGAAACAAAGCACCAACGACAGAGTCCGAAGACTTTTTGTTTTTCTTTTTGGACTTCGTTGCTTTTGAAGTTCTGGTAGGGGGTGCACTCACCGCTTGCAAAGCTCGTTCAAACACTACTAGATCCTGCTTACGGATCATAGTACGATTTGAGACACATGATCTGGAACTTCAACTGGGGACACCGGAACTGAAGACACTGGAACTGGAACAGAAGACGCTGGAGCCACAGGAACTGGAGCCACAGGAACTGGAGCCACAGAAACTGGAGACACAGAAACTGGAGACACAGGAACTGGAGACACAGGAACTGGAGACACAGGAACTGGAGACACAGGAACTGGAGACACAGGAACTGGGGACACAGGAACTGGAACTGGAGACACAGGAACTGGGGACACAGGAACCGGAACTGGAGACACAGGAACTGGGGACACTGGAGCCAGAACTGGGGACACTGGAGCCGGAACTTCAACTGGAAAGGTAGGTACAGATTCTGAGGTAGAGAAAAAACTCCCAATAGTACCCACCTGAAGAACCTTTGGCCGAGGTGGGCGAGTTGGGCAGAGAGATATTAAGTGCCCGCTAGCACCACAATAAAAACAGAGTCCAAAGCCTCTCCTCCGCTCTCTTTCTGTCTTAGATAGGCTGGACCGGATGGCCCGATTTGCATGGGTTCCTCATCCTCCAAGGTAGGCGTGTGTGCGCCCACAGGAATGTCAAGACTTTGTGGTGGGGGAGCTTCATGGCTGGGCACATACAGAGCTTCATAACTTGGCACACGCTGGACTGGCTTGATGTCATATCCGTACTGGGGCTTCCTGTCCCTAGATACACGTAGGCCACGTGAACTGAGAGCAGACCTGGGAGTGCTGATCCTCTTGGAGACAGGAATGTATGAGTCCAGAGCAGACATGAACGTCTCCCAGCTGTCCAAGACTGGACTCTTTTCCTGCAACAGCAGATGAGCCCAAGATTTGATTTGCCCTGTTAGTAAGTTGATGGAAGCACGAACCTTAACATAGTCCGTGACATAGGTCCTAGGTTTAAGGGTAAACAACAGCTCACAATCAGTTTTAAAACACAAGAAGGATGCACGGTTACCATCAAATTTCTCTGGCATGACAACAAATGGCTCAGAATATGCTGGTTCCGGGGCTGGGCGTGCTGTCCCTTTAAATATTTGAACTTCTTGCTGTAGTTCCAGAATGGTATGGTTCAGGCTGGAGACTTGCAGAGCCAGGGAGGTGAGCATTTTGTACAAGTCTGCGGACTCCATGTTATTAGTCAGTCCATTATGTAAGGGCTTACCTTCTTGCAGTTTTTGAACGGCATCAGTCAATACAGACACCTGTTGACACAGGGCTTCAAAGGGTGAGCGTGCCCTGTCGGCCTCAGACATCTGGCTGGTTCGTATTGTCAGGAACGTTACTTACCGAGGCCGAGATGCCAAGGGCGGCTCACCTTTGCGACTCGCGTGCAATCCACCCGCTGGAGTTTGAGACAGAGGGAAGGACACACCAAGAGGCACCGGGTCCAGTGGCAGGAGGGAATCCAAGGTGGACCGGGAACTGGATAGCCGAAGCTCACTGGAGGCTGTTCAGAAGCACACAGGAAATAGTCCAAACAGAAGGTTCTCAAACAGGGACAAGGCTGAAGAATAATCCAGAGAACAAGCCGAGGTCAAGGGGTTGAGAAGTCAGATAGTCCAAAGTTCAAGCCGGGGGGTCACAGGGTTGAGGAGAGCAGCAATCCAGAGAGCAAGCCAAAGGTCAGGTAAAACAGGATATCCACAGATAAGGTTTCCAGTAGCAAATACTCCAAACACTGACAACGAACCAGCAATTTGCAAGGAGGAAGGGGCTGGCTTAAATAGGCCGCTCAGGCCACTGATTGGTCCAAAGTAGCACAGGTTCAGAACCAGGCTCCAACGGATAGCAAGATGAATAACACTGAGCAGTGGCTCAGAGGCAAAGACCTGGACCAGCAACGGAGAGGCCCTGGGTTCAATTCCACCCAGAGCCAACTGGGGCGCGACCACGCCTCGCTGTCTGTTTGGCACAGTAGCGATCATGACAGAGGAATTGGAGATATCCACGATTTTGTAGATAGGGATATTCCTCTTTTTTATCTTTTTATCTGCAATTTGCATCCATATTTTTAACTTCCAATGAGATATTTTATTACGTCAGTTGTTGTTTTCTGATATATGGCTAATCATGTTATATCATATGATTCTACATATGTTCCAAAAAGATCTAATTTTAACATAGTTCAAGTTTTATTATTAATATATTATATTGTAGCGCCCTCCATTTATCCTTATTAATTATTGTAGCATTTTCTATTATAAATATACAATTTATGATTGATAATATCATTTAAATTTTTCAAGGGCATTTAAGAATATCCAGTCCTATTAGTCCTAAATGTATATACTATTTAGTTGTAATTTTATCAGATTTTAATTTATTGTATATGAGTGTATGTATAATGATTAATTTTGTCTCTTTGATAAAGAGCACTGATTATTTCTACAGATTTGTTTACCATTTAAACAAGTGCCATCCATAGGGTTAATTCCTCATTATTGAGGACATTACGCTAATCTGTCACAAGATGGCAGTCATGTACGGGCATATATAAACAAGCTGTAGTGACCCCTACAGCTAGCTTGAAAAAGGTGCGCGCCGTGTGTTTCTCCCCATTGAACCGCGGAACTAGCACGGAAACGCGTTGCATCATTGAAGTCCAGCGTGATGATGTCAGCCCCTCCTCCCATGCCATAGCGTCCCGACGTGCGTTCCAACGTGCGCTCCAGCATCGCTGCCTGCACATCCGTGCACCGCCATTGACACATTCCCCGTGTTTTGAGCAGGAGAATTGAATCGCCACACAGCACCAGCGCTGTGCGGTGATAAGGGACAAAGACACTGAATGTGGCTGGGCCGGACGACTCACAGACTTCACACCTATGCCTGATAACCAACACCTCCATGTGAGTGATTCTATGTTCAATTTACATTAAAATCAAACAGTTTATTAAGTGGCGCCTGCTTTTGTTGTTTTTCTCGTTTCATGCTTTGGAGCATTGCTTCAGCTCCCACCGCAAGGCTGCCGTTTTCCAAGGACTGTCTCACACACTAAAGCTCTAACAAGCTTATAGGACTGGTACTTTGAATTTTATTAATTTTAAAGTTTACTGCATGCGCTTTTGTGTTATCTTTTGTGCCTTTACGCAGACACGACAGTCCAAATTCGTACGGCGACTGGAATTGTGGAGAAACCCCTCTGTGTTCACGAATAGAACCAAAATATGGGAGGGGTGGACCTCAACGACGCTGGTACAAAAAAGTGTCTGTATATTTATTTCAATTGGCTTTGCTGAATGCTGTTGTGCTATACAAAGCTTCAGGACAACTGGATCTTTCTGTAAATTCCAGGGAGATATTGTCCTAGCCCTCCTGTATCCAGGCGGTGCTGCACCTCACCATCCCCAACCAAATGCAGTAAGCCGGCTGCATGAGAGGCATTTTCCGTATGTCCTCTCTAGTACCCCTACCCAACGAGCCTTGCAAAGAAAATGTTGTGTCTGTAGAAAGCCCGGATTTAGGCGTGACACCCGTTACTATTGTCCACGCTGTCCTGACAATCCTGGTATTTGCATTGGTGAATGTTTTGAACGCTACCATACACTAATGCAGTATTAGCGTAGGGTACAGCATTTCACAGACTAGGACACACTTACACGGGGTCTCCCAAGATGGCTATCGCATTTTGAGAGACCCAAACCTGGAACCGAACAGTTACAAAAAAAGTGTTAAAAACAAAAACAAAAGTAAAAAAAAAAAATAGTTCTCTCCCTTTACTGTTCTGCTTTTTTTTACTGTATTCTATCCTGAATTGTTTTTTGCTATTATGTTTTATCATGCTTGCTTTTCAGGTATGCCATTCAGTTGCAGCACCGGTTTATTTATCTTGACAGCAACAGTGTTTGCTCCCACGATACATAAAGCCGTGACTCCAGTGCTGTAGGAGGTAATTTCACCACCACAGTTAAAAAAAAAAAAAGAGCATATATGCCGAAGCATGGGGGGGGAGCAGGGGTGGAGGAGCGATTTGCTCCCAATGCTGCATACATACGGTGGACATTCCGACGGAGGCTTGACCATGTGTATACGGCATAACTTTTGCGGGAGGATGCCCCCATGCTTCGGCATATATATATTTAAGGCACAGGTTGCGGTAAAAAAAAAAAAAATTGTATTATGTTTTTTTTTTTGGTATTTGCTTTGCAGGTATGGTATGATCTTACTGTTCTACTGTAATGTTACTTTGTTTTAATGTTAACCATCATTTGCTTAGCAGGTACGCCATTCAGTTGCAGTGTGGATTTATTTAGCTTGACAGCAACAGCGTTTGCTCCCATGATACATAAAGCAGCGACTCCAACGCTGTAGGAGGTGATTTCACCACCACAGTTAAAAAAAAAAAAGAGCATATATGCTGAAGCATGGGGGCATTAGGGGTGGAGGAGCTATTTTGCTCCTAATGCTGCGCACATACGGTCGACATTCCGACAGAGGCTTGCCCGTGGAAAAGTCCGACCGTGTGTACGTGGCATAACTTTTTTTGCGGGAGGATACCCCCATGCTTCGGCATATAGAAATGGTGCTTGTATGCCCAGCATTAGAAGTGGGTGGATGAAGGGAGGTATTCTAATGGTGGGCATACCCACCGATCAGTCTCTTTTTTCCGTTCAGCCAACGGGCTGCATGAAAAAAAAAAAAGATTACAATACATGTCCAACAAGAACCATCAATGTACTGGTATGTTGCTGGACTTGTTATACCAAAATGATGCCTGCAGGTTTAGGTATCATCTTGGTATTATTCTTTTCAGACAGCCATTTTTTTCATTTAAAAGCAATCCTAGCGGCTAATTGGCCTCTAGACTGCTTTTACAAGCAGTGGGAGGAAATGTCCCCCCGGATATAAACAGCGCAATTGGGAAAGCATTTTATCACACCGATCTTGGTGTGGTCAGATGCTTTGAGGGCAGATGAAAGATTTAGGGTCTAATAGACCCTAATTTATTTTTGCTATCATAGGGGATATTTACATTCCCTGAGATAACAATAAAAATGGTAAAAAAAATGGAAGGAACAGTTTACAAATAAAAAAAAATAATAAAAAAAAAAAAGCGCACCCCTGTCCCCCCCCCTGCTCTTGCGCAAAGGCGAACGCAAGCGTCGGTCTGGTGTCATATGTAAACAGCAATTGCACCATGCATGTGAGGTATCACCGCAAAGGTCAGATCGAGGGCAGTCATTTTAGCAGTAGACCTCTTCTGTAAATCTAATGTGGTAACCTGTAAAGTCTTTTAAAGGCTTTTAAAAATGTATGTCGTTTTTTGCCACTGCACGTTTGTGCGCAATTTTAAAGCATGTCGTGTTTGGTATCCATGTACTCGGCCTAAGATCATCTTTTTTATTTCATCAAAAATTTGGGCACTATAGTGTGTTTTAGTGCATTAAAATTAACAAAAGTGTATTTTTTCCCCAAAAAATTAGAAAAATCGCTGCGCAAATACTGTGCAAATACTGCGCAAATACTGTGTGGGAAAAAAAATGCAACACCCAGCATTTTAATCTGTAGGGCCTTTGCTTTAAAAAAATATATATATAATGTTTGGGGGTTCAACTTAATTTATTTTTGCTATCATAGGGGATATTTACATTCCTTGAGATAACAATAAAAATGGTAAAAAAAATGGAAGGAACAGTTTACAAATAAAATAAAAAAATAAAAAAAATAAAAAGCGCACCCCTGTCCCCCCCCTGCTCTTGCGCAAAGGCGAACGCAGGCGTCGGTCTGGTGTCATATGTAAACAGCAATTGCACCATGCATGTGAGGTATCACCGCAAAGGTCAGATCGAGGGCAGTCATTTTAGCAGTAGACCTCTTCTGTAAATCTAATGTGGTAACCTGTAAAGTCTTTTAAAGGCTTTTAAAAATGTATGTCGTTTTTTGCCACTGCACATTTGTGCGCAATTTTAAAGCATGTCGTGTTTGGTATCCATGTACTCGGCCTAAGATCATCTTTTTTATTTCATCAAAAATTTGGGCACTATAGTGTGTTTTAGTGCATTAAAATTAACAAAAGTGTATTTTTTCCCCAAAAAATTAGAAAAATCGCTGCGCAAATACTGTGTGGGAAAAAAAATGCAACACCCACCATTTTAATCTGTAGGGCCTTTGCTTTAAAAAAAAATATATATAATGTTTGGGGGTTCAACTTAATTTTCTTGTAAACAAAAAAAATTCAGAAAGGGCTTTGTCTAAGTGGTTAGAGGAGTGGCTGATGTGTGACATAAGCGTCTAAATGTTGTGCATAAAAATGCCAGGACAGTTTAAAACCCCCCCAAATGACCCCATTTTTGAAAGTAGACACCCCAAGCTATTTGCTGAGAGGCATGTCGAGTCCATGGAATATTTAATATTTTGACACAAGTTGAGGGAAAAATATTTATTTTTGATTTTTTGTGTGCCATCTTGGCATTTTATGGCCTTCAAAACTGTGATAGGCAGTGATAGGTAGTGAGGAGTGAAATCAAAAATGTATGCCCTTAGAAATCTTGAAGGCGGTGCTTGGTTTTCGGGGTCCCGTACGCGGCTAGGCTCCCAAAAAGTCCCACACATGTAGTATCCCCGTACTCAGGAGAAGCAGCAAAATGTATTTTGGGGTGTAATTCCACATATGCCAATGGCATGTGTGAGCAATATATCATTTAGTGACAACTTTGTGCTAAAAAAAAAAGTTTGTAATTTTCCCGCAACTTGTGGCAAAATCTAAAATTTTCTATGGACTCAAAATGCCTCTCAGCAAATAGCTTGGGGTGTCTAGTTTCCAAAATGGAGTCATTTGGGGGGGTTTTGTGCTACTTTGGCATTTTATGGCCTTTGAAACTGTGATAGTGAGGAGTGAAATCAAAAATTTGCACCCTTAGAAATCCTGAAGGTGGTGCTTGGTTTTTGGGGCCCCATACGTGGCTAGGCTCCCAAAAAGTCCCACACATGTGGTATCCCCGTACTCAGGAGAAGCAGCAAAATGTATTTTGGGGTGCAATTCCACATATAACCATGGCATGTGTGAGCAATATATTACTTAGTGACAACTTTTTGTAAACATTTTTTTTTGGTCATTATTCAATCACTTGGGACAGGGCTCGACAAATCCTGGGCGCCAGGTCGCCATGGCGACTAGAAATAGGGTCCTGGCGACTTGGCTTGGAAGAGGGGCAAAAAAAAAAAATATATATTTTTTTTTGTGAGCTGGCACCATCTGGTGGTGAGCCGTTGGTATTACAAGTTGTTACCACCAGATGTGTAAGCTGGCGCCATCTGGTGGTGGCCGTTGGTATTACAAGTTAAGCATTACAAGTTAAACAGCAATTCTAATGTAATTTTTCACTATTTTCACTGCCATCTTCTTCCCTCTAATTAGAACCCCCAAACATTATATATATTTTTTATCCTAACACCCTAGAGAATAAAATGGCGATCGTTGCAATACTTTCTGTCACAACGTATTTGCGCAGCGGTCTTACAAGCGCACTTTTTTGGGAAAAAATTACACTTTTTTAATTAAAAAATAAAACATCAGTAAAGTTACCCCCATTTTTTTAATATTATGAAAGATAATGTTACGCCGAGTAAATTCATACCTAACATGTCATGCTTCAAAATTACGTCCGCTCGTGGAATGGCGACAAACTTTTTCCCTTTAAAATCTCCATTGGCGACGTTTAAAAAATTCTACAGGTTGCATGTTTTGAGTTACAGAGGAGGTCTAGGGCTAGAATTATTGTTCTCACTCTACCAATCGCGGCGATACCTCACATGTGTGGTTTGAACACCATTTACATATGCGGTCACTGCTCACGTATGTGTTCGCTTCTGCGCGCAAGCTCGTCGGGACGTGGCGCGTTTTCTGGCTCCTAACTTTTTTAGCTGGCTCCTAGATTCCAAGCAAATTTGTCAACCCCTGACTTGGGACAAAAAAAAAAATATTCAATGGGCTCAACATGCCTCTCAGCAATTTCCTTGGGGTGTCTACTTCCCCAAATGGGGTAATTTGGGGGGGTTTTCTACTGCCCTGCCATTTTAGCACCTCAAGAAATTAGATAGGCAGTCATAAATTAAAAGCTGTGTAAATTCCAGAAAATGTACCCTCGTGTGTAGACGCTATGACTTTTGCGAAAACCAATAAATATATGCTTATTGACATTTTTTTTACTAAAGACATGTGGCTTAATACATTTTGGCCTAAATGTTTGACTAAAATTGAGTTTATTCGATTTTTCTTATAACAAAAAGTAGAAAATATCATTTGTTTCAAATTTTCAGTCTTTTTCCGTTTATATCGCCAAAAATAAAAATTGCAGAGGCAATCAAATACCATCAAAAGAAAGCTCTATTTGTGGGAAAAAAGTGACGCAAATTTTGTTTGGGTACAACATTGCATGACTGTGCAATTACCAGTTAAAGCAGCGCAGTGCCAAATTGTAAAAACACCTCGGGTCCTTAACCTGCATATTGGTCCGGGTCTTAAGTGGTTAACAATAATTCAGAAGTTAAGAAATGCGAGACATCAGATCTGTATGTATTGTTTTTTCTGAATAACTTTGTAAAACTACAACATAACTATAAACAAAACATATGTGTCAGTACATTAAGGCTCCATGCACACAAGCTGATAAACTGCAGTTTATTGGCGTTTTGGATTTTCTTTGCCCATAAAAACCCATAAACTGAACTCTATGTTAGCCTATGTGCCCGTGCCCATGCTTTGGAGTTTATTGGGATTTTTCTGAACGCCTGAAATTTGCGTTCAAAGTGCCGTTTTCCACGGGAAAAAGCACTAAAAACTAGGGTTGCACCGATACCGATACTGGTATCGGTATCGATACTAAGCATTTGCAAGAGTATCGGTACTCGTGCAAATGCCCCGATACCAAAAACCGATACCTTCGGGTGTCAGCAGGAATTCCCTGCTAACAGCTGAAAAGTAAAGAAAAAAATGCTGGCAATTATTGGTTGTTAAGGAATGGGGCCGCCGCTTCCTTAACAACCAATCACGTGTCCTTCCCTCCACACCTCCTCCTCCCCTCTCGCCAGCTATCACCAGGCTCGGGACCGCATGTCTGTGGAAACTTCCTGCATTAGAGGTGAGCAAGCCCAGCTCCCCTCATTCCACTGTCTTCCCCATTCTGCTGGGTGCAGCTCTCACATTCAGCTCTGCTCATCGCGGCTCCGCTATTTCTGTCACAGTCCAGTGAGCAGGAGTAAGTCCTGTGTGACCTCCGCACAGATCTGACTTTTCCCTGGCAGCTGCATGGCTCGGCACACAGCGAGGCTTCTCCCCATGCCCTGTGTGTCCGTATGGCCAGCACCACTGCAGCAGGTCAGTGTGTGATTAGATCCCCCTCTGATGTGTCAAATACTAATTATCTATTATCTATACATGAGACTGACATAGAAAAGTGAATCCTAATATCAATGCCTTAATATATCTTGGCGTGTTATAATCTGAAAATTAGCATCTATACACACTATACACATATATATTTAATATGCTAATTTTCAGATTGTTAACACGCCAAGATATATTTAGGCATTGCTATTCACTTTTCTTTGCCAGTCATTTTTGTTTTGTTATTTAAAACTATATAATTAGAATTTGACACAGCAGCGCAGCACATATATTTTATACTTATTTTTGGTGGGAAACATACACTGGGTGTTTGCACCAGCTGAATGTGTTCAATCATTTTTTTTTAAGTAGCAGCCATACATTTTGTTTTGTTTTATTTGAATAGAGAGCAGTAGCCAGGATTGTGACTTCCCTCCCCACTTTATCAGCCCTCCCTTTTTTTTTCTCAGTTTTTTACCAGTCTGCCCATCTACAGTCTCCCAGTTTTCCCTGCTACAGTCTCCCAGTTTTCCCTTCTACAGTCTCCCAGTTTTCCCTGCTACAGTCTCCCAGTTTTACCTGCTACAGTCTCCCAGTTTTACCTGCTACAGTCTCCCAGTTTTACCTGCTACAGTCTCCCAGTTTTACCTGCTACAGTCTCCCAGTTTTACCTGCTACAGTCTCCCAGTTTTACCTGCTACAGTCTCCCAGTTTTACCTGCTACAGTCTCCCAGTCTGCCCTGCTACAGTCTCCCAGTCTGCCCTGCTACAGTCTCCCAGTCTGCCCTGCTACAGTCTCCCAGTCTGCCCTGCTACAGCCTACCAATCTGCCCTGCTACAGCCTACCAGTCAGCCCATCTACACTCTCCCAGTCAGCCCTGCTACAGTCGACCAGTCATTCAGTCTACCAGTCAGCACATCTTCACCCCAGCCTCATCCAACTCCCCCAAACCACCCCTTTACCTTCTCTTCCTAGGTGATAGGTATCGGTAATCGGTATCGGCGAGTACTTAAAAAAAAAGTATCGGTACTCATACTCTGTGTCAAAAAAGTGGTATCGGGACAACCCTACTAAAAACCGCAAAACACCAAAAAACGCTAATAAATGCACAAAACCGCTTAAACCATAAAAAAAAAAAAAAAAAATTAATAAAAAACGCTACACTGAAAAACGCTAATGCAATAACGCTAAAAGACTTTGAAAGGCTCCCTGCAAAGCTACTGGCATTTTGTATAGCTTTTTTTAGCTTCTGTGTGCATGGAGCCTAAACATTATACAGCAGCCTCACTCCATCAGTGAGCGTACTCACAGACAATTCCATCGATAGTCCAGGAATAGATCAACAGCTCCTCTGCATGCAGTCTGCTAGATCCAGGAGCAGTCATGAAATGGAGGAAATACAGTTCCAGGTTAAAGGTTACTGCCTCTCACTCTGAGGAAAATACCACTTCCTGTCAAGCTCTGGCAAAATAATAACTAACTCTGACCACTAGATGGCAGCAACGTCAAACGAACATTGCAGTATAATCTGTTACAGCACATTGCACACATCTACTATGAACAATATGGGCAGAACACTCCCTGTCTGGCATAATTTATTATGTCACTACCTAAATAACTACTGCTATGCAGAAAAAACAAACAGAAAAATGGAATCCTAGCTAGTCTGAGATCAAAACTATAATGTCAGTTATAGGTCTGAGATAAATTCTGGTGATCTCATTTTTTTACAATCTTGACCTTTCTAACCCCGCCATCCCTGCTTGGTAGAGCATTGACAGTAAGTTCTTAGGGCCACTCGTTCCTGCCCTCTTGGCTGTCCTTCAACAGAACAACATCACCCACTTTTACATTTGGGTGATCCTCAGTCCATTTCCTACGGTGTTGCAGATTTGACAGATACTCTCCTCTCTCTTCCATCTTTTCCAAAAGGTGTCTGCCAAGCAGACATTGTTGCTACTTGCTTCCATTGTTTTGCCTGAACTTGTGTTGTACTTATGGTTCCAGATGGAGCAGACAAAGTTCACCTTTTGAGTCAACACCATTGCTGGGGTAAGGACCATAGGTGTATCTGGGTCAGAGAACACAGGAACTATAGGCCTGGCATTCATAATCGCTGTAACCTCTGCCATGAAAGTGCTTAAAGTCTCATGGGTCAAGTGAGCAGGTTTGGTTTGTAGCAACATAGCATCCAAGATTCACCTGGCAATACCTATAAGTCTCTCCCAGACACCACTTATGTGTGAGGAGTGTGGAGGATTAAAGACCCATATACATCCTCTGTCTTGGAGAAAGTCTTGCAATTGTGATTTGCTGTCACAAATGTTAAGTTCTTTGCAGGCTCCCACAAAGTTTGTTCCTCTTTCAAAACGAAGCAGTTTTGCTGGGCCACAAATTGAGAAGAATCTCCTCAAGGCATTAATAAAGCTTGATGTTGACATGGCTTCAAGTAGCTCTATGTGTACAGCTCGGGTGGACAAACAAGTGAAAAGGACTGCCCATCATTTACTGTCTGTGCTGCCTCCCCTATTGCGACGGGTTAAAACAGACCACGGACCAAATACATCTAAGCCCACATTGGTGAAAATTGGTTGAGCAATTACTCTGTCCTCTGGTAGCTCTGCCATCTTTTTTTTTTGTAAAATCTTTATTTGTGAACGGCAAAGTAGTACATCACAACAGAAGCATTTGAAACAGACAGTAAGCCATTCATTATTCAACATAACAGAAAAACAAATTGGACATTGAAAACATAGATACATGTAAACACATCGGAACCCAGTATCCTAATGGGCATAACTTAAACTAATAGACTAGGCAGTGAGCCGGGGGTGAAGTCTCCCCCTCCGTATAAACACTTTAACCGAAAAACAAAGCGTGGGGAAGACACATTTCAAGCCTCTCATCGACTGGTAAAGGCTCGCTGAAGAGGGGCAAGAACTGGAAGTCAAGCCAGCCGGTCAACTGGACAGCAATTGGTACATTCAATAATGCACAGATTAGAGTGTAAGCCAGCCAAGCGTGTACAAGGGGAGGGGGGCTACCATAGACCTCCAGCTTACCTGCCTGCATGCAACGACCTTGACTGACCTCCACAGTGGTCGAGATACCCACCCCAAGGTGGCAAAGCAAGTGCTTGTCCCTGGAGGGGGCCAAGCTGCCCCTCGGCAACAGGATCCCGAGTCCGTCTGACCGACCGACACCCCCAATGCTCACCCCTCTCCCGGTGTATCAGCAACCAGGTCACTCAAGGTCAGAAGGTTACTAGAAGGAAGGCAGGGAAAAATAGGGCAAAGAAGACGAGAGAGAGAAAAAAAGAAGAGAAAAAAAAGGGGGGGAATTAGAATTAGTAGGAACATACCTGAGGTCACATGTCCAGCTCCTTCCCCCGCACCACGTGCCTCCACCACCTCGCTATATATTAGTAACTGAAAAGGAAAATTGCCTCATCTCCCATCCTCCTCTGGTTGCCTAATGAGGCCAAAACAGTGTCACCGAGGGCTCTGTACCAATCTAGGGGGCCCGAGGTCTTTGCTTAAGGGAAGGGTCTGCCAGCTCCAACAATGCCACATCAAAACTGGAAGTGACATATCCTAAATCTCAGACGTACGTTGCCCAGGCCGACCAGATGCTAGAAAAGCGCTCCCGAGTATTCCTGCAGGTGGTGATCCAGTCCTCGGCCTCCCGTATTTCACCAACCTTGCGGATCCATTTCTCCCTGCTGGGAACCTGCGGACGTTTCCAATATATCAGAAGTAGCCGCTTCACTGCGTTCAGTAGGTGGGGCAGTACACTGTGTCTGTACTGGCTCACCGGCAGGGGAGGAATGTGCAACAGAAAGTGAATAGGGGAGAGAGGGACGTCCAGGTCTAGAATTGCCTTGATCTATGACTGTATGTCCGCCCAATATGGTCTGATCACTGGACAATCCCACCAGATATGCAGGAGTGTACACCTGTGGCCACATCTCCTCCAGCACTAGTCTGACATGGATGGGTAGATCCTAGCCAGGTTCGCTGGCACCCGGTACCAGCGCGACAATATTTTATAATTTGTTTCCTGGGTTTTGGAGTCAATGGAGCTAGATCGGGTGAATTGATACAGTTGCGTCAGTTGGCTGGGGTTAAAAACCGTCTCCAAATCCCTCTCTCAGGCCCTAACAAAAGTGGGTTTCCGTGTAGCGGTGACAAAGCTAAGTAAGCGGTAAAGTTCAGAGATCATATGTGGGATCGGTTCCTCTTCTATAAAGAGGCATTCAAAGGCTGTGAGTGTAGGGATGTCTCGGATGGAGTCCCCGTGAGTCGCAAAGAAATGGTGTAGTTGTCTGTAGCGCCAAAATTCCATGGGGAAGGTCCCGTGCCATTCTCTAAGTGTCTCTAGGGGCAAGAGTTTACCGTCTCACAGAAGTGTACCACAGCTAGCGCTACCATTCTCGACCCAGGGCCCAAAGAAGGCCACCTGTTCCCCCGGCGGGAACCACAGAAAGCCTCCCATCGGGGACAATGGGGACACAGGGGAGGCCAGAGCCAGTCTAACATTAAGCCAATCCCAGATTCCTAAGGTCTGAGTCATTGGGAAGTAAACTCTGACAGCCCCCTGTCCCCCCGATACAACCACGAGGCATAAGACAGGTTCCTACCCGCCATACACTTCTCCAGGTAAACCCAGAGCTTGGAGGTGGTGTGGAAGCGCCAATTGAGTATCCTCTGGAGGACGATTGCCCTATGATCCCTTTGAATATCCGGCAGACCCAAACCCCCCGCCTCCCTCGGGCGTGTCAGCAACGCCATAATCCAGGTCAGCATGTGTGTGCGGAGACCCATGGTTTCAAGTACGGCACGCAAGTAGGTCCAATCCACCCGATCAAACGCTTTCTCCGCGTTGGTAGAAAGAATTTGATACGGGGGAGAGTCAGGAGAGGTGCGCGTTTGTGTGTTATTGAGCCTTGCTTGCCTTCTCTGACTACCAAAAAAAACATCAATTGCAGCCTCACTGTGCCATCACATGCAGCCACTGTGCCAACACAGGTCGCCACTGTGCCCATCAAACGCAGCCACTGTGCCCATCAAACGCAGCCACTGTGCCCATCACATTCAGCCACTGTGCCAACACACGTCACCACTGTGCCCATCAAACGCAGCCACTGTGCCCATCCAACACAGCCACTGTGCCCATCCAACACAGCCACTGTGCAATCACATACAGCCACTGTGCCAACACACATCGCCACTGTGCCCATCAAACGCAGCCACTGTGCCCATCATGTAATACATACAATTATTGGAAAACAAATTGAAATAGGGGGTAAACAAAGAAAAGTCATTTTCGGTTTCGGTCTGATTTTTTTTTTTTTGGTTTAGTTTCGGTTCTAAAATTTCCATTTCGGTGCATCCCTACTTATAATAAGCTTTAGTGAACCCGTCAGGGCCAGGGCACTTACCATTGGGCAAAGACTTCACCGTTGCCTCTATCTCAGCAGGGGTAATGGGGGATTCTAGCTGGGAACTTTGCTCATTCGTTAGCGGGGGAAGGCCAGACGCCGCCAAGTAAGTTTGGATATCAGTCAGTCTCGTATCATAAACCCCCGGGGAGCGTGTCAAACCTAGGTCATAAAGGGCAGCATAATAATCTCGGAACCCAGAGGCTATTTGGGAGGACTTGACCGCAAGTAACCCAGAGGGTATGCACAGCTTATGTACCAGCATTTGCGCACATTTCCTCCTGAGAGCTCTAGTGAGCAATAAAATAAAGAAAAAACTGCGCTAATATGGAAATAGGTGCCAAGCTGCTACATACAAACAAACAAAGCCAGCAAGATGATAAACAAAAAATGTAGCGCTAACAAACTCAAAAATATATAGTACCAAGTGAGGTAACAACTCTCATGGTGTAAGAGCATATATGTAGACCATTGGCATGGATGAAAGTAGCTCAGTGTTCAATATACAAAAAAAGTTTTAGCCCTGGTTCACACTGGGTACGATTTGTAACGATTTGAGATGCGATTTGACATGTCAAATCGCATCTCAAATCGGCGGCAATTGTCGGCAATGGCACTGTCCTAATCAGTGCGACGCCGCATCTGCGATTTAAAAAAGTAGTTCCTGTACTACTTTTTGCGATTTCGGGCTGCGATTTACATTAAACTGCGGCCGAAATCGTGGCAAAATCGCAGCCGAGAAATCGCGGTAAAATTGCGCATTTTACCGCGATTTTGAATTCGCAGCAGTGTGAACCTAGGCTTAAAGTCTATATTTTAAAGATGAGTGAACATCAATGGAGTGATTGGTGCAGGAAAACAGGTGAGCTGCTATCCAGTAATTAAGATGCAACAGGTGTACAAGTTGTCTGTAGAACCCCGTGAAGATCACAATCACATCAAGGTATGAAATGGGTAAAACACGCTTACCAGATGGTGTTGGACTCTACTACTGTACAGCAAAGAGTCAGCCAGACATTGTGGTCTTTGGAAGCCGGGACCACTGAAAACCGGACTTAGATCATGAGCAGGACTGAAACTCCAATGGAATGGACAACAGGAACCAGCAGTGCTTGAGTGGTGTATTGCGTCAATGCCACAGGCTCTGAATACGATCTTTGGACCATCGATCAGGAGATGCAGGCAGAGGACGTAGCTAAAGCTCCAAAGAAGCCATAGGATCGATGATATAGAATGGAAAAAAGGAACTCCAATAGTGCAGGTCAATTAAAACCAAAAAGGTTTATTTATAAAAGTCATAAATATGACAAAGATAAAAGTGATCACGTTCAAGGGTAGCAATGTGGGGTGCTCAATAGCAATACCCGACGCGTTTTCGGCTAAGTAAGCCTTCAAATATAGACTTTAAAACTTTTTTTGTATATTGAGCACTGTTTGAGCTACTTTCATCCATGCCAATGGTCTACATATATGCTCTTACACCATGAGCGTTGTTACCTCACTTGGTACTATATATTTTTGAGTTTGTTAGCGCTACATTTTTTGTTTATCAGCTCTAGCGAGCATTCGGCCACATTTATTGCCGTGCTCATAATACTTGTGTGAAATGTAGCGCAACTGTTTACGCGCCTGGTGATCTAGTAAGCGCAAGAATAATTCCCTCATATCGGTCAACTCCCGCAAAGCCTCCGGGTCTCCGGTATGCTTATGTCCGAGTTCAGCCTTTTGAAGAGCTTGCAGCACCCTGTTGAAGTCTGCCTGCTGGGCGTTTTTAAGTCTAGATCCCTGAGAGATCAGTTCACCCCTCACCACCACCTTGTGACCCTCCCAAACAATCCCCTTGCTCACTTCCTCAGTCATGTTTTCCTGAAAGTAATGGGACAAACTGTCCGTAACCCCCGAGACCGCCACCTCATCGTCCAGCAGGGACTCGTTTAACCTCCATGACCAAGTCTTGGATGGGGAGTGATAATTGGGTAGCGCACTGCATCCTGGGAAATTGTGACACACATTTCCCAGGAGCATTAGATGGAGATGATGTCAGGATCCTAGGTGATTCCAAAGGCAGATTTTGTGGGACTGCATAGCAACAGGCATTTCCAGATGAGTAAAACATTTCTTTTTTCTTTTTTAGGTCTAATGAAAATAATGAAAAAAAAAATTGGGATGGAAACTACACATCATGGACTTTCGAATAATAACTGTAGTCTCTGTCAGAGGGGTGTAGTACACGCCAGCTGTCAAACGGTGGGTCTGTAGGGATCTACGAAAGTGCCTAAGGAAGGCGTGCGAATGGGAGGGGCGATTGTGGGAAGTGTCAAGCTGCGGATCAGGACAGACATTAAAGTTGCCGCCCAGGACCAGAGGACCAAGGAATGAAAGTTTACACAAATTAGGGGCGTAAATCATAGCTACAGTGAGTTTCTGACCCATTACTGAACCCTTCAAAAAAACGTACCGTCCCAAGAGATCTACTCTGCTCTCTGCAACTTGGAAGGGGCAAGATTTATGTATGACAATAGCCGTGCCCTTAGATTTAGTGTCCGGTGAGTTGCTTAAAGTGGAGTTCCACCCATAAATATAACATTACATCAGTAGTTTTAAAAAAATGTCATTAGTCCTTTATGAAATTTTTTTTTTTTTAGATGCCTTCAAAGTGTTGTTGCTAGGCAGAATAGTTAATCTTCCCACTTCCTGCACCTAGGTGCTTAATGCTTCCTAACCTACACCGCACAGACTCCTGGGAATGTAGTGGGTGTAACTTTCCAGGAGTCTGTGCACTCCCCAGTCTCAAAGAATCATGTGACTTGGACAGCACAGGTGCTGAAACCTGATCTGACACTGCTTGTGCAGCACTGAGCATGTGCGAGATCTGCAAGGCTGAAATCCAGGAAGTCATACAGTCTGGCTTCATGATGCCCACACTTAAGATGGCCCCAGTCAATTTCTATTTTATGAAGTGTCTAAATGCTGTAACAACCTAACAAAACGGACCTTAGTTTACAGACTAACTTTACTAGAATACATTAAGCTTGTGTATTACAGGGGTATTTATATTTAAAAAGTGAAATTGTGGCCGGAACTCCGCTTTAAGAACCATTGGTTGTACAGGTGGGTTGGCAGTTTGGGCATTGACCGGGGGGTAAAATGCTTTTTCTGTAAAAGGATCACCTGTGCCCCAGACCGCTTCATTTCCCACCACAACTTACTATGTTTACATGGAGAGCAAAGACCTCGGATGTTATAAGAGAGTACCTTAAGTGACGCCATCAGAGGGTCTGTCTGCGGGAGGTTGTCGCAGCGCGGGGAGATGGACGTAGCATGGGGGGGCGGAGCCGAAGGTCGATCTTGTAAAAAAAAGAAAGCAAGAGAGAAAAAATAGAAGGGGGAAAAAGAGAAACGGTGAGAGACAGGAAAACAAACACATAACACATATGGTAACATGGGGGAGAGAGCCCCATACCAAAACGACAGGGGGAGGAGCCCCGGGGACAGCCCCACAAGGGAGGGATCTCCGAGACTCATTCCCATTTCCAAAAAGGAAATATACCTAGCAAGGTACGGCCTACGGGGGGAATGTGGGCCAACATGAAAGGGCAGGGCGCGAGGGTCAGCCCCTGCACACCACCGCATAGTTAACATAGAACAATCGTTTAGGAGGGGAAATTAGCTTGTCAGACCCCAAAAATAAAAAAAACAATAAAATGAACAAAAAACATAAACTGGGACTTCAGGGAAGCCATCAGGGGGATCAGGGTCAGACAGGGGGCAAGGCCTTAACTACAGTTTGTCCACAATGGCCGATGACAGGGAGTCCAACTCAGCAGCTCCAATAGTGGCCCCAGTCCCTGCAGTAAGGCATGCAAAGCGCAACAATGTCTAAACACACCCACCCAAAATGGAGATGACTTCACAAGGTCTGGGCAGGGAGGGAGTTGCAAAAGTAGCAATGGGTGAGGATAGACCCTAGGGGGGGGGCGGACAGCAGCTGGGGAGCAGTAAAAGGAGCACAAAGTTCCATTAGTTCCCTGGGGGCTCCGAGCCCCAGGGGCAGCTGGTAGAGGGACGTCCTTGGTCCCGCCTGCGACTCTTGCAGCTAACTGGCATCCATGGTTGTGGAAGTTGTAGGTGGGGATGTTTAAACTGTCCCCTCCAGTCAGGGAAATCCACCGGCCCTAGCCCCAGGGTGTTCAGGAAATGCAGGAGGTCATCCTTATTGCGCAGTGTGGACTGCTTGCCATCTTTGGTCGCCTGAAAATAAGAAGGAAACCCCCAGCGGTAAGGCAGTCCCGCTTTTTGTATAGCTTCCAGCTGCGGGCGGAGGGCTCTGCGCTGCATGAGGGTACGCCGTGAGATATCTTGGTAAAAGGAAAGTTGGGCCCCAAAGTCAAATTACTGCCTCCCACGCATCTTTTGCATGATCCTGTCCTTCAAAGTATACTTGTGAAGCTTGCATATTACGTCTCTAGGATTATCCACATCCTGGGAGGGGGGGTCTAAGGGCCCTATGGGCACGGTTGATCTCAATGATCGCTGTTGTAGGCAAACCCAGGATCTCCCTGAATACATCTTCCAATGTAGGGACAATATCTTTGGGAGAAGTGGCTTCTGGCAGGCCGTGTATGCGAATGTTGGCCTTCCTGCAACGATTCTCAAAATCGTCTAGCTGGCAAAGTAAAGTTTTTTTTTCCGGTCCTGGGCACTGCACCTGTCTTGTAGCATGGAGATGGCTGGCAAGGCCTCATCCAGCCTCTGTTCCACTGATTCCATTCTAGCCCCCAGGTGATTAGTGTCTGCTTTGAGCTGTGCTATGTCAGCTTTGAAGGCCTTCTCCACCCTAGCAGTGAATCTTTCCAGGTCTTCACGTGTGGGGAGAGACCAAATGTGGCGCTTCAAATCTCCATCACTCAGGACGTCCACCATGTCGGGGCCCTGATCATGGGAGGTGGAGGATCCCGGGGAAGGCAGGGGAGCAGTGTCACTCACCAATTCCGGAGAGGGGATCTGGGAGTCCGCAAACTGTTGCTGCTGAGCCGCAGCTTTCTGTGCTGCCTTGGATGCCTTAGTCCCCTAAGGCGGTGCCATCTTGGAGGCTTCAGGGCCTGGTTCCAGCTGCTCCTGCCGGGTCCCATTCGTCCTCGACTGCTGGGAGAGTGCCCGCCGTCCCTGGGACAGTTTCTGCCGCTGTGGGGGTGAGTCGCCCCTCCGTGCTGGTGATTAATGTGGCGGTGTATGAGGAGCTGAGGCAATGCACGTCCTCACTCCTCCATAGTCAAGCCACGCCCCCCTCTGCCATCTTTTGACTTTGTAATCTTCCTTGCAGCTTGCGACAGATGACACATTTGTGTATAACAGTTGATACCAAGCGTTTGCCACCAAGAATCCAGAAACCTGTGGATCTAATTGCACCTTCTGTGATGTGTCGCCCTTGGTGAACTATTTGTTCATGATGGTACCCACTAAGCAGTGTCGCAATGTCGTGATCATAAGGTATAATAATGACAGGCTGTTTCTCTTCCTCTGAAAGTTCAGCAATCGACAAACGTCCACCTACTCTCAACAACCCATTATTTTCTAAAAAGGGGCTAAGCCTCGTAAGACGGCTTTGTTTTGGGAATGTCTTTTGTTTTTTGATGCAGTCAATTTCCTTCTGGAAATGTTTGTTTTGAACAGAAGAAATTATAACAGACTTTGCCTGAGCAAGTTCTACTAAATTGACCTGTTCATGGAAACCTTCCCACCTTCTGGCCATTGGTTTCTCTCCAGAAGGTTTTAGCGACATGGATGAGTCTGGCTAGGGTCTTAACTAATATCTTCCAGCAAGAAAATCTATCAAAGCAATGTGAGTGAAGTGTGGCTTCAAAAGCTTTGGTACTGAAACTCGTAATTTCCAATCTGATTTCAGGGTCAGCTTCAGGCTCTATGAGTGGATAAACATTAGCAGTGTCTATCTGCTCACAGTGTGGTTGGTACAGAAAGGATGGGCCTGAGAACCATATATAATTCTAAAGGCATGCTACTTGAGTAGGTCTAGTGGCATAATCTGCAGGTTTTTGCTCTGTAGATACATAGAACCACTGATCTGGGTGTGTAGATTGCCTGATTCTATTCAATCTGTTGGAGACATACAGATAGAACCTCCTAGTGGTGGTGCAAATGTATCCTAGCACAGTCTTGCTATCAGTGAAGAATTTCACAGCATCAAAGTCAGTTTCTAGTTCATCTGTGATTAGCTCAGACATTTTGACTGTAAGTACAGCAGCACACAACTCTAAACGAGGAATCGTGTGGGCTGGTTTAGGGCTTGATTTGGACGTTCCCATGACAAATCCAACATGACACACATTTTCTGCATCAATTACTTTCAAGTAAGCTACTGCACCTATAGCTGTGGTGGATGCGTCTGAGAAGATGCACAATTATTTCCTGCAAGCTGATGATAGAGACATGGGCACATAGCATCTGTTTATATTTAGGTGCTCTAACGCTTGCAAGGATTCTGTCCATTGAACCCACTCACTTAGTCTCTCCTGTGGAAGCAATGCATCCCATTCACTTTTACCAGATGACAGTTCCCGAACTAAGACCTTACCTCTTATGGGCCGTACACACGACCGAACATGTCTGCTGAAACTGGTCCGCGGACCAGTTTCAGCAGACATGTTCGGTCGTGTGTAGGCCCGAGCGGACAGGATTCCAGCATACATTTGCCCGCCGGGCCTTTTTCCAGCGGGCAAATATTTCTGGACTTGTTCCTGCGTGGAAGCATTGAACTGGCAGGGCCGCCCACGTCGCCGCGGCGACGGCGCGGCCACGCCCCGCGTATTGTTTATGCGCAGATTTCTGTATGATGGTGAGTACAGCCACCATACAGAAATCCCCGGGCAGACATGTACGGTGAAAACGGTCCGGCGGACCGGTTTCGTCGTACATGTTTGGTCGTCTGTACACAGCCTATTGTCACAGGTGATAAAAACCCTAGGGGATCACAGAGGCTATTTAGGGTGGATAGAATGCCTCTATGTGTAAAAGGCTTTTCCTCTGAGGAAAGTATCTGGGCCAGATTCAGGTAGAACGGCGTATGTTTAAGCGGGCGTATCGCAGCTCATATGTGCTACGCCGATGTAACATAGAGAGGCAAGTAAATTCACAAAGCACTTGCTCCCTAATTTATGTCGGCGTAGCGTAAATGGGCCGGCGTAAGCCCGCCTAATTCAAATTAGGAAGGTAGTGGGCGTGTTGTATTAAAATTAGCCTTGACCCCATGTAAATGAATTCCCGAACGAACGGCCCATGTGCACACATGCTCAGAATCACGTTGCATATACTCCCTAAGATACGACGGCTCAATGCGTTCAACGTGAACGTAACCTACGCCCAGCCCCATTCATGTATGACTTACGTAAACAACGTAAAATCCGACGGAAGTTCCGACGTCCATACCCTAAATGACTTAGACCAGCTTTTTGGTGGTTTATCTTACGTAAACGGCGTATACTCATGCGACGGGCGCAAGTACGTTCGTGAATCGGCGTATCTTGGTCATTTGCATATTCAACGCGTAAATCAATGCAAATATGCACCCAAGATACGACGGCGTAGGAGACTTCCGTCGGTCGTAGGAAGTCAAAATTCAGGCGTATCTTAGTACAAGAATACGGCGCATAGATACGACAGCACATCCATGGACTTACGCGGCGTATCATTAGATACGCCGGCGTAAGTCTTTCTGAATCCGGCTATATCTGTTTCTAGATCCAAACTTAAGCCTCTTCTGCAGGGGAAGGGTGTCTGTACCTAGGCAAAGATATTTAAGGTCCTTAGCTCTGTCTGCTACAGGGAAGGCTTCCATTACTTTTTGGCTTTTGGAAGCGATTTTATGAAGACGCAGG
The DNA here is from genome assembly GCF_905171775.1 of Rana temporaria. NCBI lineage: Eukaryota > Metazoa > Chordata > Amphibia > Anura > Ranidae > Rana > Rana temporaria. The sequence continues at coordinate 175,154,166 of NC_053493.1, forward strand.
TTGGATTCTGCCAACATTTGCTTTGCTTTACTGAGGATGGAAATTGCATCTACAGGTGTGCTAGCAGAAGGGAGTCCATCATCTACTTAGAAATGTCTCGATAGAAAGTGTTTGGCTTCTTGTCCATAGCACTCTGCATTTTTCTGGGCAGCCTTTTGCATGCAGAACATAGCGACAGCAGGAGAGGTGCTATTGCCAAATACGTGCACTTTTATTCTGTACTTGACAATTTTTTTGTCTATGTCATTGTCTTTGTACCAGAGAAAACGTAGAAAGTCTCTGTGGTCTTCTCTGATGAGAAAGCATTTGTCGCACATCTGCTGTGAAAGCAACGGGCTCTTTTCTAAAGCGCATGAGGACACCTAGCAAAGTATTGTTTAGGTCAGGTCCACTCAACAGTACGTCATTTAAAGGGACTCCTTTATACTCTGCGCTGGAATCAAAAGCTATTCTGATTTGGTTAAGTTTGTGTGGATGGTAAACACCAAACATTGGTAGATACCAGTGTTCCCTGTCTGTCTCAAGTGGTCCTGCAACTTCAGCGTGATCATTGTCTAGCATCCCTTTAATAAATTCAATGAAATCTCTTTTTACTTCTGGCTTTCTCTAGAGTGTTTTGCTCAGTGAATGCAAATGCTTCATGGCTTGCTCCCTGTTAATAGGCAAAACACGTCTGGGTGTGCGAAAGGGGAGAGGGGCCACCCAACTGTGATTGTCATCTTGGTAAGCCTCTCTATCCATAATCTTCAAGAAGGTCTGATCCTCTATAGAGAGGGCCTGTTTATCATCATCTTTAGTTTTCTGTAATATTGTAATCCCTAGATTGTCTGTCTCAATGTTGGAATTGACTTCTTTTTTACCATATTAGTGTGGAAGAGTCACAGTGTTGTGTTGACCTGCCAAAGCTTTCCTTGACAACAAAGCTGTTGTGACAGGGACTGAGAAGGGATGTGCGTCCATTTGTTAACACAGACGTCTTCAAATTGCTAATGTTGTCAGGCTGGTGCACTGTCCCCAGGAAAACTTATCCTACAATGACCCACCCCAGGTCTAGTCTCTGTGCATAGGGGGCATTATAAGGTCCATTGATTTGCTGGCACACCTTGTGTACCTGAAGGATGTCTCTCCCAAGAAGTAGAAGGATAGAAATGTCTGGCTCAACAGCTGGGATAAGGTGAGCAATTGAGCAGAGGTGAGGGTGGTGATGGGCTACTTCTGGAGAGGGAATCTCAGTTTTGTCGTCAGGTATCATGCCACACTCTATTAGGGTAGGAAGTGGGAACTGCACTTTCTTATTGAAGGATTCAATGGTAAAGTCAGTAGCTCTTCTCCCTGTGGTTTCAATTGTCCCCGCACATGTCCTTAAGAGTGTATGGAACTGCACTTGCCTTAAGGTTAAAGATATCAAAGAAATCTGACTTTGCAAGGGATCTGTTGCTCTGTTCATCTAGCACATACATTTTCACTGCCCTTTCTCTTGCCAGTGGGATACACAGTCACTAAACAGATTTTAAAGCATGATCGTGCACTCTTGCCTTGTCCACATACTTCAGTGCAATTAGACATTACTGAGGAGAGTGGGGTCTCTTGTTGCTCCCTGCCTTGATCTTTCATGGGTTCTACAGTCTCTAGTGGGGCAGGAGCAGGGCCTGGGTGCAAAGCTGCAATATGTCTCTCACTGCCACATTCTGCACATTTTACTGGTATTTTGCAGTCTTTGGCAATGTGATAAGTAGATCTACAACACTTGAAACAGATGCCGTTTTGTTTAAGGAAGGACATCCGCTCTGCAATGAGTTTGCTTCTAAAGCCTTTGCATTTCTTTAGTGTGTGTGTTTTTTTGTGTATTGGGCAATGTCTATCAGAGTTTTCTACGGTGTGTACCTTGTGGGTGCTTTGGTAATCTGTGACTTCTGAAGGTACAGCTATTTTGTGTGTGCATACAGAGGTCCTACCGTGAGGTTTCTCAGGTCTGTGTGATTGATTGCCGCTGGTGGTGAAGGTGAAACTGGGATCACTTTGGATTTTCGCTTGCTGTCGGACAAACCTGGAAAACACAGAGAAAGGGGGAAAAGCGACTCCATAATCTTCTTTGAATTTACCTCCCACAGACATCCACTTGTCTTGCAGATTTGAGGGTAGTTTCTCTACTATGGGATTAGTGCCTCTAGCTGTATCCAGATATGAAAGTCCTGGCTAGTAGCCATCCTCTTTGGCATATAATATCTCTAGTAGAAGATCACTCAGTTCTTGTAGCCACACATTGTCTCTGTAGCCCACCTTGGGAAAGACTTCAAGTTTTTTCAACAGTGCTCCTTACTATTACCTCTGGGGATCCATACGTTTTTTTCTAGTCTTTTCCAGGTCATGTTGAGTCCTGCTGCAGGGTTGAACAGGTTTGCTCTTCTCATCCTCCTAGCATGCTCAGCTGACTCGGTACCAAGCCATTTTATCATAAAATTAAGCATATCTGCTTGTGATAAGTTCAGACCTTCAGTGGCATTCAGAAAGGAAGATTGCCATGCCCAATAGTTTTCAGGACAGTCATCAAATTGGAGAAAGCCTGAGCTAACCATTTCTTTGCGGATTAGATATTTGGTGACATCCACTGCACATTGTTGTTCGCACATGTAATTTATAGGTTGAGGTGATGGGAACACTTGTTTTTTGTTCTTAGGGGTTTCTGGTGTTTCATTCTTGGAATTCCTTTGCTTCAGGTTTAAAAGACTATTCCTTTGTATGCGCATCAGTAAGGTTCTGGATGTACTCACTTGTACAATCTGCAGAGAATAGAGATTTTTCTGGAACCACTGAGTCTTTATATGATTTTTCACTTCCTGGCCGACTTGTTCCCATGTAGGCAGCGGCCTCTGCTTTAGCAACTGCAGCAGCAGTCTGTCGCTGCAGGATGAGCAATTTTGATTCTAATTCCGATTCTTCTTGTGTTATGACAACTTTTTTTGCTGATAACTCCTGCATTATCATGGCTTCTTTTTCTGCCTATTGTAGCTGGACGCAGGCAGCTTCTGCCTTGGCACAAGCTCTAACTGCTGAGGAACTTGCTGAGGACATCTTGCTAGCCCGTGAAGATCTGGACACATGCGATTGTGTATCGTCTTGCTGGGCACTGGGAATGTTCTCCTTGCCTTGCTGTGTTGGCGGTAGCGTGTCATCCGCCTGGTACTTTGTTCCTGATCTTAGACTCATGCTGCAGTAATGGCGTCTCAGTTTATTCCAGACCGCCACGTGGGTGTCGTTTTACTGTTCTGCTTTGCGTTATTGAACTGTTGTATAACACAAGTCAGACAGCTTAAAGGGGTTGTAAAGGTAAATGTTTTTTCACCTTAATGCATCCTATGCATTAAGGTGAAAAAACATTCAATGGTACCGGCCTCCCCCGAACCCCCGTTTTACTTACCTGACCCCTCGAAAGTCCCGCGCGCGTCCATGTGATGGTCTTTGGTTCCCAGCCTGGCCAATGATTGGCTAGGCTGGATGGATTGATAGCAGCGCAGCCATTGGCTGGCGCTGCTGTCAATCACAGCGGATGACGCAGCGCGCCGGGGGGCGGGGCCGAGTGATACAGTTGGCGGCTATGCCCGCCGCTGTATCACGGGAGCGCGCTCGCAAAAGCTTTCCACCATGCTCGCTCGCATGAAGGTATAAAGCTTTTGCGAGGAGGAGCCGAGACAGCCTCCGAGTGACCCCAGAAGACAGGGTTAGGGGACACTCTGTGCAAAACGAGCTGCACAGTGAAGGTAAGTATAACGGGCCAGATTCAGGTAGCTCTGCATATGTTTGTGCGGGCGTAGCGCATCTCATATGCACTACGCCGACGTAACTTTTTTTTTTTAAATCAAAAAGACGTTTATTTAGAAAAACAATGTAAAATTACATACATCAACATACACTGTCATACATATTTCTGTATACCAGCATTAACATCATTCCAATATAAGAGACATACTTCTCGAGGAGAGGGGTAAATGGAAAGATCTACCCAACAAAATCCGTATCTCCTGCTATATAGAAAGTGCAAACAGTCATTATACAGTGTTTACTACATCGCCATGTATAAAAGCACGTAACAAGTGTAGACAGTGCCATCCCGGGGCGAAAAACTGAACGCAACCGGGATGTTACAGAATCAAAACAATTTTAAACAGAATCGAAGCTACCACCTAGGAAGGACTCATTAAGGTCTAACTGGGGAGGGTGAAGGTAGGGAAGAAAAGAAAAGGGGAAGAGGGTAGCGGGGAGGGGAGGGTAAGGGGAGGAGATAGGAGAATCAGTCCATCATACCGTCTGTTAAAGGAAGAGGAAAAAAAGGAGGAAATCCGAGGTACAGTAGGCAGCATTTGCCCCTAATAAAACATAAGTTTCTACAGCTTAGGGTGCCAGTTTTTTTTTTTTTTTAACAGAAAGGTTGTTTATTGGTGTAAACAGACAGAGCAAATGTACAGTTGCCAGACATTGGTCATACATAAATCAGCAGTAGATGCAGCATTGAATACAAGAAAAGACGTAGTAACTAAACAAATAAGGTGATTGTCCATGAATGAGCGCATTCTCCTGTACTGCATTCAATAAGGGAAGGTGGATGGAGAAGTACCAAATACTAATAAAAAGTACAAGATCACAGAGTGGAGATGCAACACGTGACCTAAGAAACAGCACATATTCCAGTGGCTATATATCCCCCGTGTTCCCCGACATCCCCCCCATATATATACACATATCGGGAGCTCACGCTGCATGACCTAATGCACACTCTAAACGGGTCCAGGTTCCCCCGTCAGGGGAAAAGGGAAGACCTCCACCACTGTATCTCGGAGCATGCATCCAGGAAAATAGGGGATGGGTGAAGGCAGGGGGGGGGGGGGGGGGGGAGAGAGGTCTATGTTACCAGATCCAAATAGATTCATGACTCATGCTACTGCCCCATCGAGGCCCCACATGGCTCCCTGTGCATCTAACCCCAGGGTTCGCAAAGGACATCCAGGCCATCTCGGGATACCACCCGCCTAACCCAGCTCCAGCCTCTCAGCCTTTACCCAGGCCGCCCACACCTTGTCGAATTTCCCGGGGCAATTTCGACCCAGGTACGTGAGTTTGTACAGAGGGAGGGCCGCATTGATCAATGCTCTCCATTGCTGCACCGAGGGGGGAAGGGCCTCTTTCCATTTTAGCAGGATTGCTTTCCTGGCATAGAAAGCAGCGAAGAAGACAAACAGTTTCTTAGATTGAGTACCAGGTAATGTGTCGACTATGCCTAAGAGCAGCGGCAAGGGGTCACAGGGCACACTTATCTTACTCACGGATTGAATCACCTTTACTACCCCCTGCCAGTAGATTTGCAACACGGGGCACGACCATACCACATGAAAAAACGAGCCCTCCTCTACACCACATCTTGGGCAAGCAGGACTCCGCTGTGGGTAAATTTTTGCCAGGCGCTGGGGGGAGAAGTAGGCCCTGTGCAAGAATTTGAGCTGTATAAATCTATCCCTGGCCGACACCACCAGGGTAAGATATTGCTGTATCCCTTCCTCCCAATCGTCATCAGCCAGCACCGGGATATCCGCCTGCCACACCGAGTACAGCTGGGAGACCCTAGAGGTGTCCAGGCCTATCAATAGTGAGTATAGGGCAGACAAGGGCTTAGTCTCTTCCGCCGCACCCAACATGCGTTCCACCCCCGTAGTCTCCAGCACCACCAGTCCGGGGAATTGTGATCTAAAGGCATGACGCAGCTGAAGAAACCGAAAGAACATCTTGTTCGTCAATCCCTTCCTCTGCTTCAACTCATCAAAGGTGAGTAGTCTGCCCGTCGGGGCCACGTCCGCCAGCGTTTTAACCTCAAATCGGGCCCATAGCGCCGGGTCAGGTATGGACTGAAAGTGTGAGAGACGCGGGTTCCCCCACAGCGGAGTACGCGGGGACCAGCGACCGGGGCCCTGGACCCTGGCCCTAACAACCTCCCACACTCTCAGGGTGGTCCTCATAGAAGACGTGACCGCGGGACTAGATCTGGGACCCCTGTGAATAAGATTGCGGAGTTCAGAATAAGATCCCAGAAGCGCAGCCTCCAGAGTAGCCGCCGGGTTGGCCGGCCCCTCCGAAAGCCACCACCTGAGCGTAACAAGGACCGCAGCCCAGTAGTACTTCTGGAAGCATGGCAAGGCCAGACCGCCCAGAGTGACCGGTAGCTGGAGGGTAGATCTGGCTATCCTAGGGGTCCCTCCATTCCAGATGAAGGACGTGATTAGGGAGTCCAGTTTCCTAAAAAAGGTGTTGGGGATAGGGACTGGGGTCTGTCTAAAAATATATAGAAACTTCGGTAAGACGGTCATCTTGACCAGATTGACCCTCCCAACCGGGGTAAGGGGTAGTGTCTTCCAAGCAGCGCATCTCTGAGTCAGGAGGGACACGACCGGGGTCAAGTTAAGGGGAATAAACTGTTTAAGGTCCCTATGAATCTCCACTCCCAGATATCTGAACTGTGATACCTGTCGCAGAGGGGTATCCGTCAGGACCACCGCCCCCGGTGATTGCAGGGCAAAAACAACCGACTTCCCCCAATTGATGCGAACGCCTGAGAATCTGCCAAATGTATCGATAAGCGCTAGGGCCGCTCCGAGAGAGGTAGAGGGATCTCGCAGATACAGCAACGTATCGTCCGCGTACAGGGATATTTTCTCGTGGATCGGGCCTATCGGGATACCGCGCACGACCGGGGAGGAGCGAAGAAGAATCGCCATAGGCTCAATAGCCAGAGCAAAAAGGCCAGGAGACAGCGGGCATCCCTGCCTCGTGCCCCTGTGCAGGCGGAAAGGTTGGGAGAGAGCCGATCCAGTACGGATCCTAGCAGTGGGTGCCCTATAGAGAGCCTGCACCCACGATACAAACCTGGGACCGAAGCCGAACCGACGCAGGACCTCCCATAAGTATGGCCACTCGACAGAATCAAAAGCTTTTTCCGCGTCTAAGGAGGCCACCACGTCGGACTCGGCCAGGGCCCCCTGAGCCCCCAACACCGTGAACAATCTACGGAGGTTTATATCTGTTCCCTTTCCGGGCATGAAACTGGTCTGGTCCTCATGCACCAGCGATAAAATGACAGAGTTTAGACGTCTGGCCAGAACTTTAGTGAGGATTTTAGCATCCGCGTTTAGGAGCGAGATAGGCCTGTAGGAGGCACACAACTCGGGGCATTTCCCTGGCTTGGGGATCACTACGATGACGGCCTCCGCCATGGAAGGGGGAAGGCCGCCATCCTTGAGCGATGCAACTACCATATCGTGAAGCCTGGGGGACATTAGTTCTGCATGTTCCTTATAAAATTCCGGGGGAAGGCCGTCCACTCCCGGGGTTTTCCCCGCCTGCAATTCCCCCAGGGCCTGCTGCACCTCCTCTAGGGTTATTCCGCTGTCTAGGTAGGTGCGTGCCTCATCCGACAGGGTCGGGAAAGTCAACTGCCCCAGAAAGGAGTCCAGCTCCTCTCCCGTATAGTCAACTCTGGATGAGTACAGCGCCTCATAATAGGAGGCAAAGCATGCATTGATAGCCCCTGGGTCCATCTCAACCACCCCGGTGTCATTTTTAATCCTAGCAATAGTAGTGACGGGCTGTTGTTCCCTAGCCAGCCAGGCCAAGAGGCGCCCCGTCTTCTCCCCCTGCTCAAAGATGCGCTGCGTCTGGGCCAACTGTCTCTTTCCCGCTTTGGCCACCCGGAGAAGCATAGCCTCTCGGTAGGCCGCCTGCATGTCCGCGTATGTAACTGGGTTCTGGGTAGCCACATATTGTTTTTCTAAATCCTGGGCTTTAGTCTCGGCCTCTTCCAAACAAATAGTGGCAGCACCGCGCTCCCGAGAGATAACCGCTTGGTAGCATCCCCGTATAAACGCCTTAAATGCGTCCCACCTATTGCCCACCGTCGTGGAGTCCTCATTGACCCCCCAGAACTCAGAGATGCGTCTGGGGATCTCCGCCACCACCCTCTCATCCGAGATCCAGTAGCGAGAAAGCCGCCACAGTCTCTCCGATGGGGGCGCTAGGGTCTGTAGTTCAAGGAGCACGGGGGCGTGATCCGAGATACCCCTGGGAAGGATCTGCACCTTACTGACCCTCGAGAGCATTCCCCCACTGACGTACACCAAATCTATCCTGGACATAGCTCTATAGGAGGTGGAGTGACACGTGTATGCCTTGTCATCTGGATATTTCCAGCGCCAAACATCCGTAAGACCATAAAGTGAGGCCCATCGCTGCAGGGGAGAGTCAGTGGTGGCGTCAGACGACAGCCTATCCACGGACGGGTTTGGGACCATATTGAAGTCCCCTGCAATGACGATATTATCAGTAGGATACGTGGCCAATATAGGGATCAGGGATTTCAGGAAAGATACCGTAGCCGGTGGTGGTATGTATATGCCCAGAATTATCATTTCAACCGTATCTACCACAGCATGAAGGAGTACGTATTTACCCTCAGGGTCTATCCTAACGTCTAGAAGGGAGTAGGACAAGGACTTGTGAATCAGTATGCTAACCCCCCTGGCATAGTTGGAGTACATAGCGTGGTACGAGTGACCCACCCACTGCTTTCTCAGGCCCAAGATCTTCCGCCCCGTCAAATGGGTCTCCTGCAGAAGGCATATATGGGGAGAGTATTTTTTGAGGTAGGCCATAACCAGCGACCTCTTTACCTTATCGTTCAATCCGCGGACATTCCACGAGATTAGCCTAATGGGAGCCATTGAAATCCTAGCAACTCCTGGCAGGGGAAATATTTACAGTGGAGCCATCGCGGGGAAGGGTACCCCACCAATCGCACATAAACAATCACCTCAAGCGCATTGGGCACCCAGCCTAGGCGCCCCAAACAGGCCGGGCTAGGTGTCCAAGGCAGCATACTGCATGTATTAGTCTGGCATGTAAATCGGCAACTCATAACAACAGCAAACAATAAGGAAAAAAACATGAAAACAAAACAGAACCTCCCCTCCCCCCCCACCCCGCACGCCCGGAAAAAGGACCGGAGTGCATATTCCCCAAACCAACCCCATCAAACCGTAGGAAGGTCTCCTATGGGAGCAACTGGCAAGGCGACCAGTCCAGAGGCACCAGAAGAGCAAACACCCGGCTCTGTAGCACCCTCAGGAGAGGACCTCGCTCCCCAAACCCATACCTATCACCGGATAACATTGGATCCACCCATAGCATGTTGACTCAAATACGATCATCTTAAACGGCATAAAATAGAGAACTTAAAACATAAAACAGTTCACCTAGGTCTCGCTAGGGGCACACGCTTAAACATTTTAACGTTACAGGCCCGATCCCGGTCCGCCGCCGCTCCAGGGGCCCGCGCCAGACCCGGACGGCCCCCCCCAGAGCCCCCTCCCGCATCAACCAGCACCCGATCCCGAGCCACCCCCACACCCCCCAACATGAGTGAACCCCCAGCCAGCCCCAAGTCTAGCCGGTGGGCAACAGAAGGTGCCAGATGGAGTCCATGAGCAGCACCCGTGTCGGGTCATGAAGAGGGACACTCAGAGGAAGCGGGGGGGAGGAAATGGCGGGGGGCAGGGGGCCAAACGCACCACAACATAGAGGCACAGTCCTGCCCTTCCTTCCGAGTGGCTCTCAGCCAAGGGAGCAACGTTCAGGTGCGGCCACGCAACAAAGAAATACAGGAAGCACGGGGGGGGCCAGAGCAATAAGTAGTATCTTTACCGATGCCGGGGCAGGGTGTCCAACCAGTGTGAGGCATCCTCCGGCGATGTGAAATAGCGGGTAGATTCGCCATCAATGACCCTCAGTCTCGCCGGGAACAGCATACTGTATTTCAGGCCCTTAGCCCGGAGTAAGCCTTTAACGTGGTCGAAAGTTCTGCGGAGCCTTTGGGTGTCTAGAGAGTAATCAGGGAACATCATAAGCCGCGTGTTGTCAAAGCGGAGTTCCCCCACTCTCCTGGCCTCTCTCAGTGCCAGATCCCTGTCACGGAAATTGAGCAGGCGAAAAATAAAAGTGCGCGGGGGGGCCCCAGGTACGGCACGACCCGCTGGCATTCTATGGGCCCTCTCTACCACGAAGTGCGGGGAGAACTGGGCCTGTGGTAGTAGGTTCCGGAGCATCGTTTCCGTGAACGTCGTCGGGTCTTGGCCCTCAGCCCCCTCCGGAAGACCCACTACACGGAGGTTATTCCTCCTGCTGCGGTTCTCGCTATCCTCTGCCCGCGACTCCAGGGCCTTCACTCTCACCTGCAGGGTGTGTATGGAGGCCCGCTGATCCCGGATGGAGTCCTCCGAATCTCCAACCCGCCGCTCCGCCTCCCCCAGCCGCTCCCGTATGCCATCAAGGTCCCTCCGAAGGAGCCCAAGGTCCAGCTGCAAGGTATCAATCTTGCCCGTAAGGGTGGTCTGGCATCCCTGAATCGCCAGCATGAGAGCCTGGAAACGGTCCTCCTCCGATGCATTCGCCGGGGGAGGCGGCGTCTGGGACGCCATGTGCGCGCGGCCTACAGGAGTCAGCGGCGGGTTCGGCAGGGGACTCGCCTTGTTCGTGGAGCCTCCTTTCCGTCCAGGGCCGGTCTTGCCCTTACGCATGCCCGAGGGCCCCCGGCTTCGGACAGGGTTAAAATCAGTGGTGGATCCGGTGGAATAGCGGGGAAGTAGGTCCCGGAGAGCGGAGCTCCTCTAGCACACGTCCGTCTAGGTCGCCATCTTGGCCACGCCCCAGGGTGCCAGTTTATTACCCCTGCAACAATCTATCTGTGATGAGTTGTGGGGGGCCCAAGCCAGGGACATCAAGCCATGGTTGCCACATGGAATAAAACTTTCGTAGTGCATTTCTATGCTGGTAAGTAAGTTTTTCCCTGATCAACAACCTATTAACATCTTCAATCCATTTCTTATCTGTCGGTACCCTGGAGGATATCCAAAGCCTCGCAATCGCCGTTCTGGCTATGTATAACAGGCGGATTATTGCAGTATGGCCATTAGGCAAGAGTGAGGGTATCTCCAGTACCCCGAGCAGACACACAACCGGGTCTTGCGGGATCGGTACTTGATATGTCTGGGAAATGGTGGTCAGAACAAAGCTCCAGTAGCGGAACAGTTTCGGACATTTCCACATCATATGCAGTAAGTCCCCTTCATGTGCACAACATTTTGGGCATAGTGGTGAGTCCCGACACCCCCATCTATGCAAACGTACTGGGGTCCTATACACCCTATGAAGCAGGAACAGATGAGAGAGTCTGCAAGACGCAGATACAGATACCAATGGGGCTGAAGTGAGATATAGTTCCCAAGTTTCACCATCTATAGGGCCTAGGTCTTTCTCCCATCCCCTTCTGCACGGCAGAGAGGAAGCGTCATGCGTTAAACTAAGCAATACACTGTATATGTTAGATATCATGCCTTTCTTGTCCTTAGTCATAAATACCTCTGCCATCAAAGGGTGTGTTGAAAACCTAAGCGGTGAGAGCCTAGTTTCAGATTGTATCGCATGCCTCAACTGCAAGTATCGATAGAATTGAAACCTGTGTAGGGAAAATTCCCCCCCAAGATCTGTGAAGGATTTAAGAGTTGCTCCTCTGTACAGCTGGGTAATGTATCGTATGCCTACTAGCTCCCAGGACCGAAAGTTTTTAAGTTGAAAGAGTTCAGTGAAATATTTATTGTCCCATATTGGGGTGAATGAGCATATGCCTTTTATGCGCAACAACGTTCTGGTGTATTTCCATAGTGAGTTCAGCAGCTTGAAGGTAGGAAGGGAACCCGAGACGTGTGTAAGTCCCGCCTCTAAATGAGACAGCGCAGATAACTCCGATCCGCAGGGTGTCACTAACAAGCGAATGGGGTCCTCCTCGCCCCAGCCCCCAAGGTGCTGAAGTTGTGAGGCCACAAATTAATATCTGGCATGTGGGACTGCCATACCACCCTGATCCTTAGCTAGTTGTAGGGAGGAAAGACTGATACGGGCAACTATGTTGCCCCATATCAGGTTTCTGAATTGAGCATCTATCTGGGTAAACCATGTGTGTGGAATCCACACCGGGGCGTTGTGGAATATGTAAAGCAGCTGTGGGGCCCAGATAATTTTGACCAAGTTAGCCCTTCCTGTAACTGAAAGGGGCAACTTAAGCCAGGCTGAGCATTTTGCCCGGAACTTACGCAGCAATGGCGCTAGGTTAAGTGTGAGATACTGGGTCGGGTCCGCCGTGACCTGTATGCCTAGGTATCTAAATTCTTCCACTATCAGGACATCTCTAGCACAGTCAGGTAACTGATGCGTCAGGGGGTCAAGCGGTAAAAGCACAGATTTATTCCAGTTAATGCTAAATCCCGACAACTGCCCGAAGTCTGCGATCAGAGTCATCACATTCCTCAGGGAGCCGTCCATGTCTCCGAGATATATTAAGGTGTCATCCGCGTACAAGGATATTATATCCTGTCTGGGGCCTCTACAAAAGCCTATAATGTCCTGCGAGGCTCTAACATGAATGGCCAGGGGTTCTAGTGCCAGAGCAAACAGCAGGGGTGAAAGAGGGCACCCCTGCCGGGTGCCTCGGAAGAGCCTAAAGGAGTCAGAGAGTTCTCCATTGACCCGCATCCTGGCCGTCGGGGCGCTATACAGCAGCTGAACCCATTTAAGAAATGTACTACCCACCCCAAACCTCGCCAGAACCTCCCAGAGATAAGGCCATTCAACGCTATCAAATGCTTTAGCGGCGTCCAGCAAAAAGATGGCCCGATCTCCAGGGTTGTCAACCGCTAACTGTAAGTTGAGAAACAATCTGCGCAAATTCTGGGCGGTAGATCTTGTCGGGATAAATCCTGATTGATCCCTATGCACCACATGTTGTATGCACTTGGACAATCTGTTGGCCAAGACCCTTGCCAGTAATTTAACATCGAATGTCAGTAAGGAGATCGGCCTATATGAGTCCGGTGACATAGCGTCTTTACCAGGCTTCAGTATCACCACTATAATAGCCTCACTCATAGAGGGTTGGAGCTTGCCAGTTTCAAGGGCATGATTATAAACCTTCAGAAGTATAGGTAGGAGCTGTTCTGAGTATCTCTTAAACACCTCAGCTGGTAGCCCATCCGCTCCTGGTGCTTTCCCATTCTGCGCATGTGCCAGGGCTTCCAGCAACTCATCCTCAGTTAACGGGGCGTTCAAGAGCGCCGCGTCAGATGAAGACAGACTGGGGATGGGGTACCTATCCAAAAAGGAGGAGAGCTCTTCCTGGGTAGGCTGGACTTTTGACGTGTAAACGTCCTGAAAAAATTTGAGAATGTTTCTAAAATGGCTCAGGTGGAGTAACATGGGGTGCCCTGTGTGTCCTTCACTGCTACTATGTACGAGGCAGGTTGTTGAGACCTGGCCAGCATAGCCAGCATATGTCCTGTGTTCTCCCCCTCCTCAAAATGTGATTGCTGCAAAAATAACCTTTTATTCTCGGCCAATTGTAGGGAGAGCTGATCCAATAATGATTGGGAGGCCAACCAGGATCTCCTTGTGGAATCATTAGGATCCGCTACATAAGCGGATTCCAGCCGTTGGGCTTCTGCTAGTACAAATGTTTCCCATTCCTTGGTCTTAGGCCCCGTACACACGACCAAACATGTATGCTGAAACTGGTCCGCGGTTCAGCATACATGTTCGGTCGTGTGTAGGCGCGAGCGGGCAGAATACCAGCAAACATTTGCCCGCCGGGCCTTTTCCCAGCGGACAAATATTCCTGGACTTGTTTTAAAACCGTCCGCTGGAATCCTGCCCGCTCGGACATATATGGTCGTCAGTACAGACCTACCGTACATGTCCGAGCGCCCGCCGTCCCTCGCATGCGTCGAATGACTTCGACGCATGCGTGGAAGCATTTAAAAGGCAGGCCCGCCCACTTCGACGCGGCGACGGCGCGGACACACCCCGCGTATTGTTTACGCGCGGACTTCTGTACGATGGTTAGTACAGCCATCGTACAGAAGTCCCCGGGCAGACATGTACGGTGAAAACGGTCCGACGGACCGGTTTCATCGTACATGTTTGCCCGTGTGTACCCGGCCTAAGTCTTAATCTGGGAGATGACTCTAATAAATTGACCACGTAGAAATGACTTGGCCGCCTCCCACACCGTGCCCACTCCCGTTGACTCCAGGTTATGACCAAAGAACTCTGTCAGCAGTGCTGGGATCGGATCAGGGTCCGGTATGAGAGACAGCCAAAAGGGATTTCATTTCCATAAGCAATTTCCCCTAACGGCCCCCATTGTGATGTCTATCGTGATCGGGGAGTGATCAGATACCTGCCTTGGGTGGTACTGTGAAGACAAGACCAAGGGCAACAACAAATCAGTACCCAGTGCCATATCAATTCTCGACAGTCCCCCCACCGAGGCCGATTGACAGGAATATACCCTTGCCTCAGGATTGCGTACCCGCCACACATCAGTGAGGCCCATCTCCATTAGAAGGCGAGCAAAAGGGGTAGGTCCCGAGGACCCTCCCACCGGCGCGGTAAGACGGGAGATCAGCTTGTCCTTTGTGTAATCTAGATAATTGAATATGCCCACTCTGGGTTTTTTTGTGGACTATCTCGGTACATGTAAAAAACAATAATCGTTGTTGAATAAAAAGGGAATTTATTACAGAATAAGACATATACAGAACAATCAAAAATTGGCAAGGTCTCTACTAGTTTCGCGGACTAGCCGCTTCTTCAGGAGAGCCAATCTGGAAAATACATAATGACATAAGAACAAATACAATACATTTCAGCAAAACAATAAACAAAAGGCATAAAACATATTTATTAATAGCTTACCCGGTGAGTAATAAAAGCACATGTGGATGCAGGCCGCCCACTAATTCCCCCCGTGGCGGACAAGGGGGATAATGCGTGGTGCTCTAAGAAAAGCTATAATAAGTGGTTAACGCCTAAGTGTGGGACCAGGATAAAGTGAGGGATGGGAAAGGGAGACATGGAGAGGAAAAATGGGGGGGAACAAGAGGGAGGGGAAAGGAGGGGGGGGGGGGGGGAAATTGAGGATGAAAAGGAGAAGGGAAGGAAAAGGGAGGAGGAGAAGAAGAAGGTTAGGGAGGAGGACAGGGGAGCAAGGGGTGAGGTAAGGGAGGGAAAGGAAAGAGGGGAAAGGTTGTGAGGAAGGGAGGAAGTGGAGGAAGGGAAAGAAAAGAGAAATGGGGGAAGGAAAGGAAGGGTGGGTGAAGGAAAGAGGGGGGGGGGGGGCGGGGAAGGAAAAAGGGGGGGGGGGAGTTGGTCCGAATAAGGTAGATGGTGATGACAACTTACCTCCACAGTGAGAGCTGTGGAAAGTGGTGACTGGATCATAGTATAAAATTGAGTTGCTGGTGTGAGAGACAGGGCGGAAGACCAGGATGAAATGAAGGAGCTGGTTAATGCAGAGACCAGGGAGAGGGTTTGATGCGGGGAAGGGATGTCCACTCATACTGGTTATAACCAGCGTAGTATCAGCCAAAGGAATGTCCATATGGTGACAGGGAATGCAGGGTAATGCAATCACCAGGGGTAATCCACCGCAAGAATCCCCAAGGTCTGAGGATGCATGTCAGCGTGGAAGCACCCTCTCTCAACACCAGGCTGAGATCCATGCTGCTCATCCACGGTCCGAAGACCATTAAATGAGTTCCCCAACCGGGGGGGCGTCAACCAGCCGCCGGGATAAGCGGCGTCCATTGTGACCCGGTCAGCTTCCCCGCAATGCGCAGGCGCGCGGGAACCGCACAACTGCGCATGTGCGATCGAGCCAGAAAGGGGTGGGGAGCCCGAGGCTGGAAGGAACAAGCGGGGATGGACCAGGGAGGGACATCCCCGCCAGGGGAAGCACAAGTCCGCCATAAAAGGGGGGAGACAGGTAGCCGCTAACCACATGATTACCCAGGGGGTGCTAGTTAAAATAGTGAACAGAATAATTTACATGGTGCTTTCATATATACTATTTTCTACATTGCTCTTCTACCTTCTTTATTTATTATTTTGGGTCTCAATTTTCACCAGCCTTGATACTTATTACACACCTTTGTCCCAACTTTTGGGACCACTCCCTTATTTATTTTTTACTTCTTCACCCTACTCAATTTGTGGAGGTAAGTTGTCATCACCATCTACCTTATTCGGACCAAATCCCCCCCTCTTTTTCCTTCCCCGCCCCCCCCTCCTTTTCTTTCCTCCATTTCTCTTTTGTTTCCCTTCCTTCACTTCCTCCCTTCCTCACAACCTTTCCCCTCTTTCCTTTCCCTCCCTTACCTCACCCCTTGCTCCCCTGTCCTCCTCCCTAACCTTCTTCTTCTCCTCCTCCCTTTTCCTTCCCTTCTCCTTTTCATCCTCAATTTCTCCCCCCCCCCCTCCCTTCCCCTCCCTCTTGTTCCCCCCCATTTTTCCTCTCCATGTCTCCCTTTCCCATCCCTCACTTTATCCTGGTCTCACACTTAGGCGTTAACCAGTTATTATAGCTTTTCTTAGAGCACCACGCATTATCCCCCTTGTCCACCACGGGGGGAATTAGTGGGCGGCCTGCATCCACATGTGCTTTTATTACTCACCGGGTAAGCTATTAATAAATATTTTTTATGCCTTTTGTTTATTGTTTTGCTGAAATGTATTGTATTTGTTCTTATGTTCATTATGTATTTTCCAGATTGGCTCTCCTGAAGAAGCGGCTAGTCCGCGAAACTAGTAGAGACCTTGCCAATTTTTGATTGTTCTGTATATGTCTTATTCTGTAATAAATTCCCTTTTTATTCAACAACGATTATTGTTTTTTACATGTACCGAGATAGTCCACAAAAAACCCCAGAGTGGGCATATTCCTAAGTTTAGCCCCAGCAACTATTCTTTTTGCCTTCACCCTCCCCTTTCTTCTACATCAAATCGGATGATGGTACGTTTTTATCATTCATTACTTTTTAATACCAGAGGCTATACTCCCCTTTTTTGCCATAATCTAGATAATTGTTAAAGTCACCCAGAACCAAGGTAGGGACTCCCGGATATCTGGACATATAATCAGCTAAAACCTTGAGTGAGCTAGACGAATATGGGGGGGGGAATGTATAATCCAGCCAATATACACTTAGTCCCATAAAGGGAGCACAAGATAAATACAAAGCAGCCCTCACGATCAATTTTTACATTCAAGGGCGAGAACTGCGTGCCCCCGCCTAAAAAGGACACTCACCCCCCTCGAGTACACCGAGCCAGTGGCATAGTATTGATGACAAAATTGTCGAGCTGCAAACTGTGGTGTAGAAGTCGGGGCGAAGTGAGTCTCCAGCAGGCAGACCACGTCTGCATTGAGCCGTTTAATTGTGCGGCTCACTGCCAGACGTTTAACTGGGCTACCCAAACCCCTAACTTTCCATGACATAAATCTAGTTACCTTAGCCATATTAAGAATGCAATATTAAAAATAGGCAGAGATTTTACATAATGTATGTACCCAATTAGTGTCTGTAGTAGGTAGGCAGGTCGAGGAGGCAGAGCACGAGATTCCACCGGGGTAGCAACCCCTATGGACCATAGTTCCAGTCGGCGGACATGTAGTAGTTCGAAGCTTCTGGTGATTTTAGGAAGACAAGGTGGTGTCAGAGACAAAAATAAAAAAGGCAGGAGGGCAAAAAAATAATAAAAAGAGAATGCAGGTATTGTAGGTAAGGTGGTAGCTTCAGCAGAGCTGGGGTGAAAAAAACTGACCAACGTGGTCAAACGATCAGAGCAAAAACATGCTTGAGGCCTATTCCAGGCCATTCTGGGGGGCAACAGTGGAAGCACACTTCAGTGTCTTAAAAACTTCTCACAGCAAAGGCAAATGAAGCGTAGCAAATGTGAGAATGCCAGTGTGACATCAGAGCACCCCACCGTGAGATATTAATGTGGAATATACATCTGTATCAGGTACCAAAAGCAGCTCAGCTTCATACGGGTGCCGGTTGCCTGTTGCGAGCCTCACGCGAGTGTTCTTCCCTATCCAGCCACTGTGCTGCCGCCGTGGGGGAATCAAAGAATTGAACGGCTCCATGCACCTCAAGTCGCAGGCGAGCAGGGTACAGCATGGCATACTTCAAATCCAGATCTTGGAGCCTGCGTTTGACATCCATAAACTTGGCCCGTTGTTTCTGTAGATCAGCCGAAAAATCCGGGAACATCGAAACTTTAGTGTTATCGATTTTTAATGCGGCAGGGTTTAGCCTGGCCAGGCGCAGCACAGCATCTCTGTCCTTATAATTAAGGAGCTTAAAAAGGAAAGGCCGAGGGGGGGCCCCTGGGGCAGGAGGTCTAGCTGGGACCCTGTGAGCCCTCTCCACAGTAAACATGGGGGAAAACGCCTCTTTACCAAAGGCCTTAAAGAGCCATTGCTGCACAAAATCCACCGGGTTTCTGCCTTCAAACTTTTCAGGGAACCCAATGGCCCTCACGTTATTCCTCCTTATTCTATTTTCCAAATCTTCCAAACGTGAGGAGTGTTGAGTGAGGAGATGGTTATTATATGTGAGGTCCCGTTGCATGGGCGCCATGTCATCCTCTATGGAGCTCACCCTCCCCTCTAATGCTGATGTTCTCTCTCTAAACTTCTGATTATCATGCCTCAGGAAGGTGATTTCTGTCTTAATCCCCTTAAGCTCAGCCGAGAGTTCTGTTATGGATAGGTTGTTAGAGGTTACCACCGCAAAAATGTCCCGTAGTGTGGGCTCAGTGTCAGCAGCAGGGCTTGTATGGGCCTGAGGCCTAGCAGGGGCCCCCTCTGGAGTACTCACTGCGTCCCATAGAAAGGTGGGTCCGGCCGGATCCTCCAAGGGAACGGTGTCACCCGCCTCCGATCCATCCTGGGGTGCACGTTCAGGGGTGCTGGCGGAGGAGACAAGATCCAACATGAGCGCTCTGGAGAAGAGCTTTTCAGCCCCCGCTCTGTGCTTGTCCTTAGCAGTATGCTGGACCGCGGCGCCATCTTGCGCCATGAGGTCTGTAGGCCGGGGCTGGTTGTGCTTCCTTGGAGCCGACATCGAGGGACAGAGCGGCTGAGACATGTGCAGGCTTGTACCGGGGACCTTCCGGCAACCGGGGAGCCAAGTGCGGAGCAAGGGAAGTGATTCCACAGGATAAAGTACCGGAGATTCGGCGGAGCTCTCTGAACACGCGTTCGTCTACATCTGCTGCCTGGCCACGCCCCCGCCGACGTAACTTAGAGAGGCAAGGCCAGTATTCACAAAGCACTTGCTCCCTAAGTTACGGCGGCGTAGCGTAAATGGGCCGGCGAAAGCCCGCCTAATTCAAAGTAGGCAGGTAGTGGGCGTGTTGTATTAAAATGAATCGTGACCCCATGTAAATGAAGCGCCGAACGAACGGTGCATGCGCGCGCATGCTCAGAATCACGTTGAATTTACGCCCTAAGATACGACAGCTCAATAGCAACGACGTGAACGTAACCTACGCCCAGCCCCATTCACGTACGACTTACGTAAACAACGTAAAATATGACGCTGTTCCCGCGCCCATACTTTAACATGACTTACCCCTGCTTTATGAGGGGTAAACTTACGCCGGACGTACGCCTTACGTAAACGGCGTAGATTACTGCGACGGGCGTAAGTACGTTCGTGAATTGGCGTATCTTGCTCATTTACATATTTGACGCGTAAATCAATGGAAGTGCCCCTTGCGGCCAGCTTAAATATGCGCCCAAGATACGACGGCGTATGAGACTTACGTCGGTCGTATCTAGACAAAATTCAGGTGTATCTTGTTTGCTGAATACGGCGCATAGATACGACGGCGCATCCGTGGACTTACACGGCATATCAGAAGATACGTCGGCGTAAGTCCTTTCTGAATCCGAGCCAACATGTTTGTTAATTAAAAAAAAAAAAAAAAAAAATCTGCCTTTAGTGACCCTTTAACAATAATTCAGAAGTCAAGAAACACAAGACATCAGATCTGTATGTATTATTTTTTCTGAATAACTTTGTAGAACTACAACATAAGCATAAACAAAAAATTTGCTTGGAATCTAGGAGCCAACTAAAAAAGTTAGGAGCCAAAAAACGCACCCCGTCCTGCCAAGCATACGCGAGTAGCGCCCGCATATGTAAACGGTATTCAAACTACACATGTGAGGTATCGCCGCGATTGGTAGAGCAAGAGCAATAATTCTAGCCCTAGACCTCCTCTGTAACTCAAAACATGCAACCTGTAGAATTTTTTAAACGTCGCCTATGGAGATTTTAAAGGGTAAAAGTTTGTCGCCATTCCACGAGCGGACACAATTTTGAAGCGTGACATGTTGGGTATCAATTAACGCGGCTTCAATTACCAGCGGGCGCGGGTCCGCCGCTATTGCGCTGGCCGGTAATTGAGGCCGCGGCTTTGCGGCCTTCTGCAGCCCTAAGCTTCCCCAGACGCCAGGTCACAATTTCTTGTTGCAATTGCGACCTGGCGCCCGGATTTTGACGAGGCCTGCAATAAACATTATACAGCAGCCTCACTATATCAGTGAGAGTACTCACAGACAATTCCATCATTAGTCCAGGAATAGATCAAGAGCTTCTCTGCATGCAGTCTGCTAGATCCAGGAGCAGTCATGAAATGGAGGAAATACAGTTCCAGGATGAAGGATACTGCCTCTCACTCGGAGGAAAACACCACTTCCTGTCAAGCTCTGGCAAAATAATAACTAACTCTGACCACTGGATGGCAGCAACGTCAAACTAACATTGCAGTATAATCTGCTGCAACAGCACATTTCACACATCTACTATGAACAATATGGGCAGAACAATATATATATATATATGTATATATATATATATATATATATATATATATATATATATATATATATATATATATATATATATATAAATAATATTTGGGGGTTCCAAGTAATTTTCTAGCAAAAAATACTGATTTTAACTTGTAAACAAATGTCAGAAATAGGCTTGGTCCTTAAGTGGTTACAATCCGGTTTAGATTGTTTCTTAGGGATTCATACTGTATTTATGGAAGGAGACATGGTTGCCACCCAGGGTGGATTTTAACCACTTGTCTACCAGCACAGTTCATAAACAAAGATTTTAAATGTTGAAGAGGAAGCATTCTGTTTCTCTATGAACATTACTATGCAGTTGGATATTATAAAGGTACATAAATTGATTGAAAAACATAAATTACATAAATAAGGCCATTACTAGAAAGACCTAGGAATACAGAAACATTAGCATGAAAAACCACCTACTAAATATGGGTACAGTACAAAGAATCAACAAGAGTGGGGACTAGCGAGCACTTCTCATATAAAGTTGAAAAAAACCCTTGAAGTTTTCAGAAGGTGAAATGTCATACGATGCTCAGCCCGACATGTTGCGCGTTGAAAAAACGCGTCTTCAGGAGCTTAAAACGAATTATTCCAGATATGGAAGATAAAGCAACAGTATGGGCAGAGGACGTATCAGTAGTAATGATAAAAAACGCAGCGAACAAAAGCACAAGGGAAAAAAGGTCCTTTACTTGCTCCAGGTAAAGCCAGTTATGCTCACCATATAGATCCAAACTCTGGTACGAATCCTTGATTTGGATATTGACCAACAATGTAAATGTTTAGGAAGGCGAGTTCAAAACGGGTTCGCTTACTGGCGAATACTGGTAATTATCATGTTCAAGGAGCAGGAGTAGACATTCCCAAAACACTAAAGGACATGCTTATCCAAATCCAGCATCATTGGCGATGTTCAGATCAGGTAAGTTCTCTGCCCGTGGTGACAGTCTCAGCTTCTGCTCACACCCTGATTGCATTATAAACAGAGATTATACACAAAAACTTTGGCCCAGATTCACGTAGCTCGGCGCATCTTTGTGCCGGCGTAGCGCATCTCATATGCGCTACGCCGACGCAACATTGAGAGGCAAGCTGAGTATTCACAAAGCACCCGCTCCCATATTTACGCCAGTGTAACGTAAATAGGCCGGCGTAAGCCCGCCTAATTCAAAGTAGGCAGGTAGTGGGCGTGTTGTATTATAATGAATCGTGACCCCATGTAAATGCATGGCCGTACGAACGGCGCATGCGCGCGCGTGCTCAGAATCACGTCGCATATACTCCCTAAGATATGACGGCTCAATGCGTACGACGTGAACGCATTCTACGCCCAGCCCCATACACGTACGACTTACGTAAACGACGTAAAATACGACGTCTGTTCCGACGTCCATACCTTAACATGACTTACCCCTGCTTTATGAGGGGTAAACTTACGCCGGACGTTTGCCTTGTGTAAACGGTGTAGATTACTGCGACGGGCGCAAGTACGTTCGTGAATCGGCATATCTTGCTCATTTACATATTCGACGCGTAAATCAATGGAAGCGCCCAAGATACGACGGCGTAGGAGACTTAAGCCGGTCGTAGGAAGTCAAAATTCAGGCGTATCTTGTACTGTGAATTAGGCGCATAGATACGACGGCGCATCCGTGGACTTACGCGGCGTATAAGAAGATACGTCGGCGTAAGTCCTACCTGAATCCGGGCCATTAAGGTTCATTAAGGCACACAGGATTCAGAGACAATTTAGTTATAGTGTCACCTACTGGAGGATTCTGACACTGGCAAACAAAATAACAGTGATCAGCTGGGTATTATCCCTCCCAAGTCCAACATGCTTCAGTTTTGTGAAAAGTAGTATTACGAGTAGATAACAAACACAGTGCAGTTTGACTTGTGTCACTTAATCACTTCAATACCAGGCTTTAAAACCCACCTCCATACCGGGCCTATTCTGGCACTTCTCTCCTACATGTACAAATCATCATTCTTTTGCTAGAAAATTACTCAGAACCCCCAAACATTGTATATTTTTTTTAGCAGACACCCTAGGGAATGAAATGGCGGTCATTGCAACTTTTTATCTTGCACCGTATTTGCGCAATAATTTTTCAAACGCCTTTTTTTTTTTAATAAAAATGGTTTCATGAATTAAAAAATAATAAAACAGTAAAATTTATTTTGATTAGGGTGGTGTATTTGTAATTTGTATTCTATTAGCAGAGTTCTTGAGATACTGCAGAGCGGCGTTCTTTCCTTTTTTATTATTTTCTTATTATTTCACAATTGAACGTTTTTTTACATTATATGTGCTATATTAGGTAATTTCCTTTTTTGGCCACAAGATGGCGCTAGCACTTTTCACATTCGTCGTCTGTTCTTTTTTGTTAAGAACAATAAAGTTGCCCATCCACAACGCGTGATGCGGGACGTTATTGGTTTGTGCTGCACTGGTTTCTGTTTTTTATACTATTTTGGATTTTATGAATGTCCTTTTGGTGTACAGCTAGCATTCCAGTGGAATTTCAACTGTAATGTTTTTTCACTTTGTATTACTTGGAAATAGTTTGATATTTAGTTATTTCCATTTATCTTCTATCACTTATTTCCCTTCTAATGAGGGGCTTTTGCACTATTTTTTGATCACATTTACACATTTTTGCGCTGATTGCACTCCTTGTTTATTAGTCTTGAATTTTTTCGCTACCTCTTTTAGCAGCATTAATGGAGGTTTTTCAGTTTCTGGAAACCCGAGAAATCAAGCTTAGTGAGGTTTTTTCTAATTCCGCACCCACTGTCAGTCCTGACGACATTTCCTCTCTGTTCAAAAAACTAGGCTTTTGTTTGAAAAAAAGATCAAGGCCTAGTGGGACGTCACATCTTTTGAACAATATATTAGAGATGGTTTTATACCTAGACGCCTTAGGTGGGACGTCCCACCAAGTGATGGTTTGAACGATGAGGAGTCGTTACAGGAGTGGTACGACTTTTTTTAACAAAAAAGGTGAGGACCTTATGGGTTTTCTTTTCATAAGAAAACAGAGAAAAATTAAATCGATAGAGCATCAAATCTCTGATATTAAAATCAAAATGGAAACGCATAAAAATCACTCTGAATTTTCCAAATTATCAGGGGAATCGAAAAACAAACTGATAAAATGGGATCATGATACACAAAATAAAAAGAAGGGCAAGTATATTAGGGATTCCGGTGACTATGCGCGTAAGGACGTTTTTAAATGGCAGGCCAATGTTGGGCCTTCCGGCCAGATTTCTAAACCTACTTCCAATGATCAAGCACCGTCAACTCCCAATACTCCCATCAACACCCCCAGAACTCACACTCCTTATTTTGACTAGCAACCCAAGAGGACGGGGGGGTAGAGGTCGAGGAGACAGAGGTAGAGGTAATCACTCTGCACCTTTTTATCCAGTTCAAACATATGGGAATCCCCAATATAACACCAATCACAGGGGCAAACCTTACTATCCACCAACTTCTAGAGGAGGGTATCCTCATAATAATGGATGGGGAGAGAATTATAGTCATTATGATAACTCCGTACCGGTGAATAATCGGTTTGCACCTTTATCCAATAGAGATGAACCAGAGGTTTTTTTTTTAGGGAACCCTCCCCAATGGTGGGGCCCAACATCAGTAACTCCAACTGGAAACAGAGGGGGCAAAAGAAGAGAAAGAGAGGGAAACGGGCTGGAAGAAGAACAATCAAAAAGGACAAAGTCCCACTAGGCACTGGTATTTTTAATATCAGTGGGACCTCTTTGTCTAATGATGCGTTGTGCATCCTTGATAAAGGTTTGAAGTATGCACCAGTCAGGAATTTTAACAAATTCCAAACTTATGTAAACTTATCAAAGTTTGTTAGGACTTTGAACATAAAAAAATATTTTTTGTCAAAACCGGCCGAAAGGTCATTCCAACCTCAGGACCAAAAGTGTTTTCAATCCTTCGAACTTGGACACTGGACATATTGATGTGTTTAAAAATATGGGGCCAGATTCACGTAGAGTGGCGCAAATTAAGTTACTCCAAACTTATGTCATTTGTCGTAAGTGCCGTATCCACAGCGCATTTGCGCCCAAATTTGCGCCAGCGTAACTTAAATCCCGAGGCGTAAGGCGGGGTTATTGCAAGTGGGAAGGAAGTGGGCGTGCTCCATTGTAATGAGCCGTGACCCCATGCAAATGAAGGGCCGGCCGTACTGCGCATTCGCGCATGAATCTGCACCTCACTGGGCATGTGCAGAACTCGGCTCGGCACAATCAGTGAGATAGGTAAAAGGCCAAGCGTACTTAGTTTGAGAATCGCCCTGTGTATAAATAGCCCCAGACAAACACACTTCCCTTGCAAAAGTACATCCCTGTGTTTCCCTTCCTAAAGCAAGTTGCTTTTGCTCTGTCGTCTGTTGGTGTGTGTTGGTGACTTTAGTGTCAGATAAAAGATTTGGAGGAGTAGTAGATTGTAGTAGCTGTGTTTTTTTTCTGAGTGTTTTTTCTGTTTGTTTTTTCGGTGTTTGTGTTTGAATTTGTATTAGCTGTCTGCTTGTGTGGTTTGATTTTTGTGTGTGTTTGTTCTGGGAGTATTTGTGTTTGTTTGTTGTGTTTGGTGCTGAGTGTTGGGTGTTATGGCATCGAAGCGCAGGAAGCTGAATTTTTCAATCAGAGAAAAGCAGATACTTGCTAGGGCCATCACCCGTTTCGGGCGTTATTTGCATGGCCCTGAGAGCCGGAACACCACCCCGGCCAGGAGGAAGGTGCGAATTACTGATCAGATCAAGGCGGCGGGGGGGGGGGGGAACGAGGACCCCCAGTGGGATTCAAAAGAAGATCAACGATCTTAGGAGCCTCATCCGTGACAAGATGGCCAAAATAAATGCCCATGCCACGGGTACTGGAGGAGGCCCACCCTGCTCCGTCAGGCTGACTGAGGAGGAATGGGCAGTGGCCCGGTGCTTCCATAGCTAGCAGGTGGTGGGCCTGCCTGGCTTTGAATCTGATGCTCCTGTGAGGACAGGTAATTTTTGGGTTTTTCTATCTGGTGAGTAGCATGTGTGGGTGGGGGAAGGGAATATGTGCCAAGTGTGTGGATCCTCCAACCTGTGAATGTTTTGTGTCCTCCACAGATGGCCAGGAGATTGCTGGGCCATCAGGCCAGGAGGTTGCTGGGCCATCAGGCCAGGCTGCACCACCCCCAGGACAACAGGCTGCAGAAGAGCCCGAAGAATGGCAGGAGTCCCCAGGGGAGGGGAGTGGCCACACCTCCCCTCATGAGGAGGTTGAGGGGGAGGATGAGGGGGGGGGGATGAGGGGAGGGAGGATGAGGATGAAGATATGGACATTGCCAGGCAAATCCTTTTGGCTTCGGATGTGGTTCCCCCTGAGGCTACCCCTGAGGCTGGCAGCAGTCAGGCCACCATCAGGGGTAGCCCCTCCCACTCCTCCCCCAACAGGCCTCCCCCCACAAGGGTCTCTCTCTCCCTTCCTCCCAGGCCACAAGACTCAGCTGCAGGCAGGAAGGCTACCCATAAGACCAGGGGGGTGGCCAAGTTTCTGCCGGCCAATCTGCAGAGGGACAATGCCCGGCAGATGGTTGAACTGGATGGACTTGTGTCTTTTTTCAACCTGACCAACTATGTAACTATGTAACCCGCCATCTGGGTCAGATCAACCAGACTCTGACCCAGATAGAGGACAGCCTGGGTTCAATTAAGGAGTCACTCACTGATGTGGCCACAAACTCCTTGGCGGTCATCACATGCAGTTGTGACCTGCAGACCGCCACAACAGGCGTGGCCCAGGAGGTGAGTGCCCTGACCCAGGCTGTCCAGGACAACACCCGGGCTGTCCAGGCCAATACGGCAGCCCTCACTCTGGGTCTGAACAGAATTGCAGTGGCCTTGGAGGGCAGGCCAGCAGGAGGACAGTCACCAGGGGAGTCTCCTCCTTCCCCTGCTTCACCCCCCCCAGGAGTCTCCCCTGGTTGGCCGTGCCCGTGGCCGGCCCAGGCGTAGCTCACGCCACCGCCGTTAAGTTTTGGGGTACTTTTTTTTTTTTTATTATACTGTACTTATGATTTGTTTTATGTGTGTGAATGATGTATGAATGTGGGGGTGGCATTCCTGATTAAATAAGGGGTGTCACCCTCAGTTTTGGTGGAGTAGGGATCCCCAGGACCAGGGAGAAGTGGTCCCAGGTCCGTGTGAAAGGTGTATGAATGCACAGTGACATAATTGGAGCCGTGGCGTGGCGTTACTGCTCCCAAGTACCATTGGGGGTACTTGGATCTAATCCAATTAGATGTGCATGTGATGTGTCTGTGCTAGGGACCACAGTGGGTGTGCATGCATGCATTCTCATTGTGACATGATTAATGTGTGTGTTTACTGTGCAAAGATGCATTCTGCGAGGCGTCTCCTGACTGATGTGCCCTCAGAAGAGGGGGTACCCTCGGTTACTAAAGTCACTAGTATAGTTATGAGCATGGATGCCCCTGGCATGTTGGCATACAGATTGTTGTCCTGCAAGTGTGTGTGCTCAGCTCTTCCTTAATGGTGTTGCTTTAGCTGACATTTACACGGTTGGTGTAAAGTTAGGGCACCTTTTATAAAGTGTAATTTTACACCATGAAACTAGCAGATGCGCACAGGGCGTAATCTACGCCGCACACACTTAATTTTGTGGATCGCCTTATCTCCCTCATTTGCATCTTTGCCTATCAAAACAGCGGTGTGTCTAGCGTATTTTGCGCTCGAAGAAGCGCCGGTGAAATTTTTTTAGGTAGGACGGAAAAAAATGGATTTCAGGCGTATCTCGTTTTGAGGATACGGCGCAAAGATACGCACGGCGCATTTTTCAATTACGCCGCGCATCTCGAGTTAAGTCGGCGTAAGTGCTTTGTGAATCTGGCCCATGGTCCTGAGTGACCTAGACCAAATGAAAGTTAGAAAAGTTAACGACCCCCTCTATGTCAAAAGGGGTCTGGCTTCTTTGAAATCTAACAAAAATCTGGTTATACGTCCCTCGGACAAGGGGGGGGTTTGGTCATAATGTCTAAACAGTTTTATACAGACGAAATGAAACGCTTATTAAGTGACACCAATACTTACCAACTTCTAAAGAGTGACCCGATTTTTAAATTTAAAGAAGAACTCACTTCTTTGGTCAAAAAAGGAGTGAAGAGGAAAGTTCTTTCCAAAAAAGAGGCTGAATATCTTGATACATGGGCATGCAGAATGCCCTTTATATATTTCCGTTTCGATTCCGTTTCCTCCAGATTGGGCCAGTATATAGACTTTTTTTTTAAACCTTTAGTCTCAAATACTAAGGGCCAGATTCACGTAGAATCGCGGCGGCGTAACGTATCGTAGATACGTTACACCGCCGCAAGTTTTCATCGCAAGTGCCTGATTCACAAAGCACTTGCGAGAAAACTTCCGCCGTCGGCCTCCGGCGTAAGCCCGCGTAATTCAAAGGGGCGTGTGCCATTTAAATTAGGCGCGCTCCAGTGCCGGACCTACTGCGCATGCTCCGTTTTGAAATTCCCGCCATGCTTTGCGCGAAGTGACGTCATTTTTTCGAACGGCGACGTGCGTAGCGTACGTTCGTATTCTTGGACGTCTTACGCAAGAAGAAAAAAAAAATGAAATTCGACGCGGGAACGACGGCCATACTTTAACATGGGCTGTGTAAAGTTAGGGCACCTAAAACGACGACTAACTTTGTGACGGGAAACTAGACTAGCAGCGACGTAACCAACGCGAAAAACCGTCGTGGAACGCCGTAACTACTAATTTGCATACCCGACGCTGGTTTACGACGCAAACTCCCCCCAGCGGCGGCCGAGGTATTGCATCCTAAGATCCGACAGTGGAATTCAATTACACCTGTCGGATCTTAGGGCTAACTATGCGTAACTGATTCTATGAATCAGTCGCATAGTTAGGAAGACCCTAAAATAGAGATACGACGGCATATCAGGAGATATGCCGTCGTATCTCTTTTGTGAATCTGGCCCCATGTCTTTTTTAAGAGACACTAAACAGTGTATTCAAACCGTTGAGTCTTTATCTTGTACCCCTGAAAGTCTTCTTGTTACAGCAGACGTCCGCTCGCTATATACCAGGCATATGCAATTAGTGGACCTCCAGATGTTGCAAAACTACAATTTCCATCATGCCTCTGCCTTTGGGTGTCATGCTTGTGGCTGTCGGAGTCTTGCTATGCCTCATGGGACTTGTAGTTCTGCAACAGCTGGAGGTCCGCTAATTGCATATCCCTGCTATAGATCATTATAGGTCATGCTGATGCCATTCTGGCAGTCAAGTGGGGTCTGTCCCAATCAAACCTGTCTGCAAAACATCATAAATTTATTCTCCAATGTCTCGAATTCTGTCTGACTAAAAACTACTTCTGGTACAACAGAGGTTTTTACCTTCAGACGATGGGCGTCACTATGGGGGCAAAATTTGCCCCCAGCGTTGCCAATCAATTTATGGTACTTTGGGAAGAAGAGAGTATCTTTAATGATTCCCCAGCACAGTTGAAATACTACAAACGCTACATTGACGATCTCATCATGGTATGGGAAGGAGATCTGTCCAGCCTTGAGAGCTTCCTGTTGAGATTGAATAATAATACCAAAAACATCTCTCTCACGTGGAATATAGATGCCAATAGGATTGTTTTTCTAGACTTAGAAATCTTTAAGGAAGGAGAAAGTTTTAATACCCCAAATTATTTTAAACCATCGGATAGGAATGGGTATATTCCTCTAGACAGTCATCATCGCAACTGGTTGGTTAATATTCCTAGAGTTCAATACATCCGCCTTAGGTGTAATTGTACGTCTGACACTGACTTTTTTGCTCAGTCCAAAATCCTGACAAATAGGTTTCTCCAAAAGGGATACAAGAATGACAGCCTTAAATTTGAATTATCTCGAATTGGCTGTATGAATCGAGCAGACCTTGTCGCTGATTCTAGAAAGCCACTGAACGAAGGAGATAAATTCGAATTTAAGATTGTTCTGGACTATAACATCCAGCATCGTCAATTCAAAAAGATCAAAAAGCACTGGGAGGTCCTGAGGAAGGACAAGGTTTTGGGATCGGTTCTCCCTCTACGACCCCTTTTCATATACAGGAAGGCTCCTACTTTGAGAGATGTCATTGCCCCTGGGGCATTAGATCCACCTGTATTTGGGAGAATACAATTTTTTCCTTCCTATCAGGCTTCTATGCCTGTGGTCGGTGCCAGGCCTGTAAGCAGTGTAAATTTAATATAAAGAAACTGAAAGAATTCACCTCTTTTTCAACCAATCGGTCCTATTCTATCAAAAATCTAATCACCTGTAACACAGAGGGTGTGGTCTACATGCTGGAGTGTGATTGCGGACTCCAGTATGTAGGCCGCACTTCACAGGCCTTATCCGTGAGAGTTGGTGAACATGTAAATAACATTAAATCAGGTTTGCGCTCACATAGTGTGTCCCCACACTTCAGACAATGTCATGACAGAAATCCTAGATGCCTGAAATTTTGGGGCCTGGAAAGAGTTGACAAACATTGGAGAGGGGGGAACTACATTCGACGGATTAGTCAAAGGGAATCCTTCTGGATATATGAGACTAGGGTTCTCAAGCCAGAGGGTCTCAACGTCGATTTCGACCTCAATTGTTTTATTTCTAATAAATAGGTAAATTTTATTTTTGTGTATTACCGTTTTTGACGCATTAGGAGGTGTACTTTGAGGAATTTATTTTCTTTTTTACACTGTCTTCTTTCTTATATTTTATATTTACCCAATGTTAACTGTGACTTTTATCCTTTTTATGGAGTTTTAATTGTAATTACTAACCAATTGCTAATTGGTTAATGACATTGGTCATTTATTGTCCATGTCCATTTATTAGTCCTACATTAAATCTGACTAGTTTATTTACAAGATTTTCTGTATATTGATTCATCATGTGAAATGTATTTTGATTAGGGTGGTGTATTTGTAATTTGTATTCTATTAGCAGAGTTCTTGAGATACTGCAGAGCGGCGTTCTTTCCTTTTTTATTATTTTCTTATTATTTCACAATTGAACGCTTTTTACATTATATGTGCTATATTAGGTAATTTCCTTTTTTGGCCACAAGATGGCGCTAGCACTTTTCACATTCGTCATCTGTTCTTTTTTGTTAAGAACAATAAAGTTGCCCATCCACAACGCGTGACGCGGGATGTGCCGCGCCGCAAGATCGCGTTTGTTTGGACAAGGGTTGCCGTGACGACGGCAGTGTATTTAACATTCAGCGTGTGACGTGTTCAGCTCCGCCCTGCTGAGGAAGTGTTTTCACGCAGCGCGTCCCGGGGTCAGGAGCTCAATACACGTCGCTCGACGCTGTGTCCCAAGAACTCTTCTACTGCCATTATTGTTTACATGCTCGTTTGAATCGGCTAAAATGTGAGTAGCCTGTACACTTTTATCGAATTAAAAAGTTTTGATCCAGCGGAGGCTCTTAGATTGTTATTTTTCTCCTTATATGTTCCTGACCATATGCTGTGGCTGTTTACATGAGGATTCGATTTCATCACCAGCTCCCTGTTTCATTCATGCTTTTATGACCATCTGGTAACACAGTGGTCTTGTGCTAAGGTGAGAGTACCCATCTACACTGGTGGAGGAACACATTTTCAGTTTGGGTGTCTTTCTCACGTGGTGAAGATCCTTAAAAGATCTGATCGTTGGATCCTTTTCTTTACTGTGGATTACTTTTCTACTGTGGACTTGTTTATTTATTTATTTGTTCACTCTATATTTATATTATTGGTTTGCGCTGCACTGGTTTCTGTTTTTTAAACAGTAAAATTAGCCCAATTTTTTTGTAAAATATGAAAGATGATGTTACGCTGAGTAAATAGATACCTAACATGTCATGCTTTAAAATTGTGCACACTCATGAAATGGCGCCAAACTTTCTTACTTAAAAATCTCCATAGGCGACGCTTTGAACATTTTTACAGGTTACCAGTTTAGAGTTACAGAGGCAGAGTCAGATGCTCTAATGCACACGGCGACACCTCACATGTGTGGTTTGAACAACGTTTACATACGTGGGCGGGACTTACGTGTGCATTCGCTTCTGAGCACGAGCTACCGGGGACAGGGGCATTTAATTTTTTTTATTTTTTTTACGTATTTATTTATTTTTTACACTTTTTTTACATTTTTTTCACTCGTTTTTATTCCTATTACAAGGAATGTAAACATCCCTTGTAATAGGAATAGTGTGTGACAGGTCCTCTTTAACCACAGGATGGCACGGACAGGCACATGGACGTACCTGTACGTGCCTGCCTTGACGTGGGTCCGATCGGGACCCCCCCGGTTCCGTTGGCTGTAGGAGCGATCCGGGATGAGGGGGCGGCTGTTCGTTTCTGTCCACCCCTTCGCGATCGCTCCCAGCCAGTCATCTGCTTCCTCTGCCTCTGTAACTGTAAACACAGGCAGAGGAAGTGATTTCATCTCTCCTCTTTTCGGTCTTTTCGTCCGACACAGAGGAGAGAAGACATCTAACAGTGAGTTGCACCAAGCACCACACTGACACAGTACACACAGGCACATAAACCCCCCCAGTCACCCCCCGATCACCCCCCTGTCACAGTGTCACTGATTGCAGTGATCATTTATGTTCTGATCACTGCATTTAGTGTCATTTGTGACAGAAAAAAAGTGTTAGGGACATTAGCCTTAGGCCCCTTTAGGTCCAGGGTTGCCCCCTACACCCCCTCCCCCTTAATAAAGGTTTAACCCTTTGATCACCACCCTAGTTAACCCTTTCCCCCCCTATTGCCAGTGTCACTAAGCGATCGTTTTTCTGATCGCTTTATTAGTGTCGCTGGTGCCGCTAGGTAGCTAGTTATTTTTTGAGGTTCGCCGCCAGGTTTTTATAGCGTTAGGTACCCCCATAAATGTTCTAAATAAAGGTTTTAACCCCTGATTGCCCCTAGAGTTAACCCTTTCACCAGTGATCACCGTATAAGTGTCACTGGTGACGCTGGTTAGCCAGTTAGTTATTTAGGTTCGCTGCCAGGTTTTTAGTCAGGTACCCCCATACATTACCTTATAAAGGTTTTAACCCCCTGATTGCCCCCTAGTTAACTTTTTCACCAGTGATCACTGCATAAGTATTACGGGTGACACTGGTTAGTTAGTTTGCTGTTCATAGAATCAAGGCACCCGCCGTATATATAACCCAATAAAGGTTTAACCCCCTGATCGCCCGGCGGGTGATATCAATTAAACTTTAGCGTCAGTCAGGGTCTGAGTCGCCCCAGGCAGCGTTAGGTTAGTGCCAGTAACGCTTACACCCACGTGCAAAGCATACACCCCCCTTAGCGTACCGAGCAGTTTAGGGTACCCAAAAACGCATTGTTAGCGGAATCAGCCCAGATACCCGCTAGCACCTGTGTTTTGCCCCTCCGCCCAGCCCAGCCCAAGTGCAGTATCGATCGATCACTGTCACTTCCAAAACACAACACACATAGCTGCAGCGTTCGCAGAGACAGCGCCGCTATTCATTCTGGTGAACTGGCAAGCACCAGCGGCCTAGTACACCCTGGTCGGTCATCCAGCACTGCAGTATCACGTGGTGACGTGGCGAGTCCCATAAGTGCAGTTCAAGCTGGCGAGGTGGCAAGCACAAGTAGTGTCCCGCTGCCACCAAGAAGAAGACAGACAGGCCCGTCGTGCCCATCCTGCAGAATTCGCCAATCCTGATTGGGTCCCCACCACTTCTGCAGAACCCGTACTTCCCCCATTCACTGGCCAACCCGGGATTCAGGTGGATACAGCTGATTTTACGTCACTTTTTATTCACTGTATTTCACGGAAGATCTCTATAGATCTATTGTGGACCAGAGTAATTTATATGCTGATACTTACATCGCCGCTAATCCCCAGTCCGTCCTTGCCAGAGAATGGAAACCACTTACGGTTTCCGAATTTAAGACCTTCCTGGGCCTTACCCTCAACATGGGCATACACCAATTTCTGAAGTTGCGGATGTATTGGTCCACAAGTCCACACCACCATATGCCCATATTCTCTGCTAGCATGGCCAGGAAACGATACAAGGCGATCCTGTGGTTCTTGCATTTCAGTGACAATGCACTTTGTCGTCCGCGTGGAGACCCTAAATTTGACCGGCTCTACAAAATTCGGCCCCTCATAAACCATTTCAACAAACGTTATGCAGCCTTGTTTAATCCCCAGCAAGTTGTCTGTGTTGATGAGTCCCTGATTAAATTTTTTGGCCGCTTGTCTTTCAAGCAGTACCTTCCCAGGAAGCGTGCTAGATACGGGGTTAAGCTCTATAAGCTTTGTGACAGGGCAACAGGCTACACATGGAGCTTTAGGGTTTATGAGGGCAAAGATAGTCAGGTAGAGCTGGAGGGTTGCCCAGATTACATGGGGAGCGCTGGCAAGATCGTGTGGGACTTGGTGTCACCCTTATTCGGGAAGGGGTACCACTTGTGGCACCGTGCGACCTAATCGCCGGGGCTTTCCCCAGCGGCTTGTAGAATTTCCGTCTTAGGCTGGGGGTGAGAGCCTGCTGCAGGTGTAATAATTTGCTCGCTGTGAAGTGGCGGGACAATAAGAATGTTTTCGTTCTTACCACCCTTCACGCAGACACGACAGTACAAATTTGTACGGTGGCTGGTCTTGTGGAGAAACCCCTTTGTGTCCACGAATATAACCAAAATATGGGAGGGGTGGACCTCAACGACCAGTTGATGGTGCCGTATCATATTGCCCGTAAGGCGAGACGCTGGTACAAAAAAGTGTCTCTATATTTATTTCAAGTGACTTTACTGAATGCTTATGTCTTATACAAAGCTTCAGGATGAAATGGATCCTTCCTTACATTCCAGGATGAGATCATCTTAGAACTCCTGTATCCAGGCGGTTCTACACCTCACCATCCCCTACCAAATGCAGTAAGCCGACTGCATGAGAGACATTTGTCTTATGTCCTCAGGAGTACCCCTACCCAACGAGCACCCCAAAGATAATGTTGTGTCTGTACCAAGCGCGGATATAGGCGTGACACCTGTTATTTTTGTCCCTGCTGTCCTGACGATCCTGGTCTTTGTATTGGTGAATGTTTTGAACGCTTCCACACACAAGTGAAGTATTAGTATTAGTGAAGTATTAGCGTAGGGTAAAAAATGTCACAGGCTAGGCACACTTACACA
Source organism: Rana temporaria (assembly GCF_905171775.1). Taxonomy (NCBI): domain Eukaryota; kingdom Metazoa; phylum Chordata; class Amphibia; order Anura; family Ranidae; genus Rana; species Rana temporaria. Next base: position 175,189,294 of record NC_053493.1, read on the forward strand.
GGGTCTCCCAAGATGCCATCCTGGAACCGAAAAGTTGAACAGTTACAGTTACAAAAAAAAGTGTAAAAAAAAACAAAATAAGTAAAAAATAAAAACAAAAAAATATATAAAATAAAAAAAACAAAAATAGTTGTCGTTTTATTGTTCTCTCCCTCTCTATTCTCTCTCTATTGTTCTGCTCTTTTTTACTGTATTCTATTCTGCAAAGTTTTATTGTTATGTTTTTTCATGCTTGCCTTTCAGGTATGTAATTTACTTTACTGTTTTCAGGTACGCCATTCAGCTGTTGCGCGGACTTCTTTATCTTGACAGCAACAGCGTTTGCTCCCACAATATATAAAGCCGTGACTCCAGTGCTGTAGGAGGTGATTGAAAAAAGAGCATATATGCCGAAGGATGGGGGCATTAGGGGCGGAGGAGAGATTTTGCTCCTGATGCCGCGTACATACAGTCGACATTCCTACAGAGGCTTTCCCGTGGAAAAATCCGACCATGTGTACGCGGCATAACTTTTTATGCCACGTACATATGGTCGAAATTCCGATGGAGGCTTGCCCGTGGAAAAGTCCGACCGCGTGTACGCGGCATAACTGTTTTTGCGGGAGGATGCCCCCATGCTTCGGCATTTATATATTTTAGGCACAGGTTGCGTTAAAAAATTATTTATTTTTTACTGTTTTTTTTGGTATTTGCTTTGCAGGTAGTATGATCTTACTGTTATACTGTAATGTTACTTTGTTTTAATGTTAACCATCATTTGCTTAGCAGGTATGCCATTCAGTTGCAGCGCGGATTTATTTAGCGTGACAGCAACAGCGTTTGCTCCCATGATATATAGATATATAAAGCCGCGACTCCAACGCTGTAGTAGGTGATTTCACCACCACAGTTAAAAAAAGAGCATATACTGTATGCCGAAGCATGGGGGCATTAGGGGCGGAGGAGCGATTTTGCTCCTAATGCTGCATACATACGGTTGACATTCCTACGGAGGCTTTCCCGTGGAAAAGTCTGACCATGTGTACACGGCATAACTTTTTATCCCGCGTACATACGGTCGAAATTCCAACGGAGGCTTGCCCGTGGAAAAGTCCGACCGTGTGTACGTGGCATAACTTTTTTGTGGGAGGATGCCCCCATGCTTCGGCATATATAAATGGTGCATGTATGCCCATCATTAGAAGTGGGTGGATGAAGGGAGGTATTCTAATGGTGGGCATACCCACCGATCAATCTTTTTTTCGTTCAGCCAACAGGCTGCATGAAAAAAAAGATTACAATACATGTCCAACAAGAACCATCAACGTACTGGTATGTTGCTGGACTTTGAATGGTTATACCAGAATGATGCCTGCAGGTTTTGGTATCATCTTGGTATCATTCTTTTCAGCCAGCGGTCGGCTTTCATGTAAAAGCAGTCCTAGCGGCTAATTAGCCTCAAGACTGCTTTTACATTCAGTGGGAGGGAATGTCCCCCCCCCCCCCGAATATAAACAGCGCCATTGGGAAAATTGGGAAAGCATTTTATCACACCGATCTTGGTGTGGTCAGATGCTTTGAGGGCAGAGGAAAGATCTGGGGGTCTAATAGACCCCATTTTTTTTTTAAAAAGTGTACCTGTCACTAACTATTGCTATCATACGGGATATTTACATTCCCTGAGAAAACAATAAAAATGGTAAAAAAATAAACAAAATGGAAGGAACAGTTTACAAATAAAATAAAAAAAGCGAAATAAATATAAAAAAAATAATAAAAATAAATAAATAAAAGCATCCCTGTCCCCCCCTGCTCTTGCGCAAAGGAGAACGCAAGCGTCGGTCTGGAGTCATATGTAAACAGCAATTGTACCATGCATGTGAGGTATCACCACAAAGGGCAGATCGAGGGCAGTAATTTTAGCAGTATACCTCCTCTGTAAATCTAATGTGGTAACCTGTAAAGGCTTTTATAAATGTATGTAGTTTGTCGCCACTGCGCAATTTTAAAGTATGTCGTGTTTGGTATCCATGTACTCGGCCTAAGATCATCTTTTTTATTTCATCAATAATTTGGGCAATATAGTGTGTTTTAGTGCTTTAAAATAAAAAAAAAGTGTATTTTTTCCCCAAAAATGCGTTTGAAAAATCGCTGCGCAAATACTGTGTGGAAAAAAAAATGCAACACCCACCATTTTAATCTGTAGTGCCTTTGCTTTAAAAAAATATATAATGTTTGGGAGTTCAACTTAACTTTCTTGCAAAAAAAAAATATGTTTTTATGTAAACAAACAGTGTCAGAAAGGGCTTTGTCTTCAAGTGGTTAGAAGAGTGGGTGATGTATGACATAAGCTTCTAAATGTTGTGCATAAAATGCCAGGACAATTCAATTCCCATTTTGGAAAGTAGACACCTCAAGCTATTTGCTGAGAGGCATCTCAAGTCCATGGAATATTTTATATTTTGACACAAGTTGCGGGAAAAATATATATATTTATTTTCCGCAAAGTTGTCACTCAATTATATATTGCTCAAACATGCCATGGGCATATGCGGAATTACACCTCAAAATACATTCTGCTGCTTCTCCTGAGTACGGGGATACCACATGTGTGAGACTTTTTGGGAGCCTAGCCACGCACGGGACCCCAAAAAACAATCACCGCCTTCAGGCTTTCTAAGGGTGTACATTTTTTATTTTACTCCTCACTACCTATCACAGTTTCGGAGGCCATGGAATGCCCAGATGGCACAAAACCCCCCCAAATGACCCAATGTTGGAAAGTAGACACCCCAAGCTATTTGCTGAGAGGTATGGTGAGTATTTTGCAGATCTCGCTTTTTGTCACAAAGTTTTGAGAATTTTAAAAAGAAAAAAAAATACATTTTTATTTTCTGTCTTCATTTTCAAAAACAAATGAGAGCTGTAAAATACTCACTATGCCTCTAAGCAAATAGCTTGGGGTGTCTACTTTCCAAAATGGGGTCATTTGGGGGGGTTGTGTGCCATCTTGGCATTTTATGGCCTTCAAAACTGTGATAGGTAGTGATAGATAGTGAGGAGTGAAATCAAAAATGTATGCCCTTAGAAATCTTGAAGGCGGTGCTTGGTTTTCGGGGTCCCGTACGCGGCTAGGGTCCCAAAAAAAAGTCCCACACATGTGGTATTCCCGTACTCAGGAGAAGCAGCAGAATGTATTTTGGGGTGCAATTCCACATATAACCATGGCATGTGTGAGCAATATATCATTTAGTGACAACTTTGTGCAAAAAAAAAATCAGTTTGTCATATTCCCGCAACTTGTGTCAAAATATAAAATATTCCATGGACTCGACATGCCTCTCAGCAAATAGCTTGGGGTGTCTACTTTCCAAAATGAGGTCATTTGGGGGGGGGGGGGGGTTTGTGCTATTTTGGCATTTTATGGCCTTTGAAACTGTGATAGGTAGTGAGGAGTGAAATCAAAAATTTGCGCCCTTAGAAATGCTGAAGGCGGTGCTTGGATTTGGGGCACCATACGCGGCTAGGCTCCCAAAAAGTCCCAAACATGTGGTATCCCCGTACTCAGGAGAAGCAGCAGAATGTATTGTGGGGTGCAATTCCACATATAACCATGGCATGTGTGAGCAATATATCATTTAGTGACAACTTTTTGTAAAAAAAAATATTTTTTTGTCATTATTCAATCACTTGGGAAAAAAAAAAAAAAATAATCAATGGACTCAACATGCCTCTCAGCAGTTTCCTTGGGGTGTCTACTTTCCAAAATGGGGTCATTTGGGGGGGTTTGTACTGCCCTGCCATTTTAGCACCTCAAGAAATGAGATAGGCAGTCATAAATTAAAAGCTGTGTAAATTCTAGAAAGTGTACCCTAGTTTGTAGACACTATAACTTTTGCGGAAACCAATAAATATACGCTTATTGAGATTTTTTTTACTAAAGACATGTGGCTGAATACATTTTGGCCTAAATGTTTGACTAAAATTTAGTTTATGGATTTTTCTTATAACAAAAAGTAGAAAATATAATTTTTTTTTTTCGAAATTTTCTGTCTTTTTCCGTTTATATCGCAAAAAATTAAAGTTGCAGAGGCAATCAAATACCATCAAAAGAAAGCTCTATTTGTGGGAAGAAAAGAACGCAAATTTTGTTTTGGTACAACATTGCATGACCGCGTAATTACCAGTTAAAGCAGCGCAGTGCCAAATTGTAAAAACACCTTGGGTCCTTTAGCTGCATAAAGGTCCGGGTCTTAAGTGGTTAAGGAGAGATGCGGGGTCAATAAGACCCCACATCTCTCCTCCAGGCTGGAAAGAATGAGATCGTGAAAAAAAAAATCACAGATCTCATTCTAACTAGCCGCAATTGCGGTTTGTTTACTTACGGGTACCCGGGCGTGACGTCATCACATCACGCTCGGGCCTCCGACGGTCATAGAGATGACTGGTGACCATCTGAGGGATGGGCACTACCTAACAGGTCCACATAAAACAACAGACCTGGGAGTAGCCTGCAGCTCAAAGAGCTGCCTGAAGGATCTTACACTCAAAGGGCCAGATTCATGTACATTTGCGCCGGAGACACGCAAGCCATTTAAGTTACACCGCCGTAAGTTTTCAGGTTTAGTGCTCGATCCACAAAGCACTGATCTGGAAACTTGCGGCGGTGTATCGTAAATGCGTCCGGCGCAAGGCGGGCCAAATAGAATGGGGCGAGTACCATTTAAATTAGGCGCGCTCCCGCGCCGGACGTACTGCGCATGCTCCCGTCGCAAATTTCCCGACGTGCTTTCCGCGAAATTACGACGCGCCGACGTTTTGTGAATCGCGACGTGAAAAAAGAATTACGCCGGGAAAAGTAAAAAATGTAAAAATAATTCAAAAGCGACGCGGGAAAGACAGGCATACTTTAACATGGTGGAGTACTTTTTTTTTTTTTACAAACAACTTGGTGTTTTATTGGAAAGAATAAATGACATACAGAATGCATAAAAATACATCACGTGCAGGCGAGGTAGGGAATATACAGGAGTCACAATCATGGTTCACATGTGGGCCAGAGGGGAGGGTCAGCAAGTTCAATCGGGCAGGGCATTGCAGGTAGCAGCATTCTCCACCCAGTCATCCCACACCTTGGCGTATTTGGCCGGGCACCCCCTATGGGCATAGATTTCCTTCTTATACGGTAACACAGAATTAACCGCAACTATCCACTCCTGGATAGACGGGGGCGAGGCTCGAAGCCATTTACGAGCTATCAATAATCTTGCCGTAAATAGCAACTCCTGGAGGAATATTTTGTGGTATTTGTCTGAGTCTGGGTCCTGGAACACCCCCAGTAAACATTGCTTGGGGCACAGCGTCAGGGGAGACCCCATCTCGTCATGTATGAATTTCACAATCTGTGACCAGTAGCCCTGTATGACCGATGGTGGAGTACTTTTACACAATGTTAAAGGTGCCCTATCTTTGCGACGGAAATCTAACACTCGCGACGACGAAAAGCTTTGTGGATCGCCGTAACTCCTAATTTGCATACCTGACGCTGGTTTACGACGCAAACTCCCCCCCAGCGGCGGCCGCGGTACTGCATCATAAGATCCGACAGTGTAAGTCCATTACACCTGTCGGATCTTCTGCCTATCTATGCGTAACTGATTCTATGAATCAGTCGCATAGTTAGAAACAGAGATACGCGGGGGGCGTGTCCGGACGTGAGCGGAGTCAGACACGCTTTTGAGGAGCTCCTCCAGGCCTGCCAAGAATCAAAGGCCATCCTAAGCCTGTTTGCACCGTAAGGGGCACCAAATACCCCATCCCGACTCCTCAACACCCCCTAACCATCTACCTACCTGTATCGGGGCTCTGGACCGTCCGTGAATCCGGTAGTCTACTCTGAAGCCCGCTCCATCCACGGAGTCCCGCCGCCATCTTGCGGCCTACGAGGCCTCGAGGACCGCCGGGCTCGAGTTCTGCGGCCTGGAGATCCGAGACCCTAACCGGACGCTTTATAAGCTGCTCCCCCGAAAACGGAGCTCCGGACCGGCCACCTGCCTTACAGCTCCAGCAGAGCCCGACTCCGTCTCGTTCTGCGGGGACCAGCCGTCATCCTGAGGCCTGCGAAGCCTCTGCACACACCGCACTAGAGTGCCACGTCCGTGGGCCGAGCATCGGCCGCTCCTGGGTCCGGTTGCAGCGGCTTTTCGGGACAGGCAGGAAGACAAGGAGAGCCCACGGGCTGCTGGAGGTTCCCTGCAGGGGACGGCGCGCCGTGTATGGAGGTGAGCAGCGGCCATCTTGGCACACCCAAAGCTCTCCATTTACCTGCCTCACCAGTGCCCCACAACAAATCCATAAATTATCGCCCGCAGGGAGGGGGACCGGGGCCACAGCTAATCAAGTGCCCCTAGCCAGCAGTAGCCCTGCCTCCTCACCGGCTATCCCGTGGCCCCCAGCACGGAGGCCATTTTGCTCCACCCGACCAAGACAGTTACATTAACCACGGGCTACATAAGCCTCCTCATACCTAGATCTCCTTTGAACTCATTTATTTCTGGGGCGCATACGCGTGAGTGAAGGAGATGACTGCCTGATTCCTTAGCTCCGCGCCGTCGGAACCTATAAACCGGCCTAATATAGCACAGAATTAGCGGGGCTGCTACTTACCTACCCCCGGGAGCTTGTGAGTTTCTGAGGCACCTGGCGGCTATGTACCGTTCCGCAAAAAATAAACAACAGAAGCGGCAGCTCGGTAAACATTCCCCAGCCTCAGGCAGGGGCCAGAGCAAGTTGGCGCCTGAGCCTCCGGAGCTTGATGACGAAACCCGGCTCTCTGCTCCTGGTTCGGGATCCCCTGCTGACAGCCTCCATCTGTTCCCCATGGATGGGGAGAGCTCCCTCCCTGCGGATTCGGAGGCTATGCTGGCCAAATTCCGCAGCATTGTGAGGGATGAAATCACCGCTGCCTCTCGTAAGCTTTCCTCGGACTTTGTGCGAGGCCTTAAAGAGATAGGCCATCGCACTAACCAGTTGGAGCAACGTATGGACTTGGCCACTACAGTGCTAGATGGCCATGAGGATGAAGTGTGCAGGTTGTCAACTGAGCTGGAAACATTGAGGGACAAGTTGGAAGACGCCGAAAATAGGGCCCGCAGAGACAATTTGCGCGTCCGTGGTATCCCTGAGGTGATTACTGACTTGCAGGGCACAGCTACTGCTTTCTTCCAGGAATTGGCTCCTGGCATACCGCCAGACAGGCTTGAGTTTGATCGCATCCACAGGTCTTTGGCCCCCAAGCCCTCTGAGGGGCCCCCGAGGGATGTGATTATCAAGTTCCATTATTATCGTACCAAGGAGAAGCTTTTGCAGTCTGCAAGGGAACGTCAGGACCTCTCATTTCAAGGTAATCCTCTCCAGTTATTTGCTGACCTTTCACCGGTCACAATTGCTAGGCGACGGGGCCTTAAGCCTTACCTTCAAATCCTTCAGTCCCATGGGATAAAGTACAGATGGGGATTTCCATTCAAGCTTTCTTTCTCTCACCTGGGTCGTCACTTCCAAGCTACCTCCCCTGCCGATCTGAGGCGTCACTTCCAGGATCTCCAATTGGGCCTCCCTCCATCCCAGCATGATGCTCCAACTTCATCCTCCAGGCCCGGACCCTCCGGACCACCCCGTCAGCTCTCCCGGGCTTCTCAGGGTTCTCAGTCTGGATCCCAGGCCCTGCGGGAATTACAGGCCCAGCGTTTTCAGCATTCCAACAATGGCTGAACTTACCTACTTTTTGTTTCTTTTTCATCTTGATTACACCCAATTTTTTTTTTTTTTTTTTTTTTTTTAAGGCCTGCCTGATCCTGTGCTGCACCATCTGAACGTTGCTCTCTTGTTAATCCCACACATGGATCGGGTTGGCGGTTTTTGGTTTGTGTCCCCCTGCTGTTACTTTGCCCAGTTCTGACCGTGACTGTGTGACGGGAGGGGGGTCGCCCTGTTGGCCGCCCCGCTAGTGAGATGGTGGCCCGGGGCACTGATTGACCTCCCTTTATTGCCATACGAGGCCTTGGCCTGAACGTGCCTTTCTGCCCCCTCCTCCGTTGATATCCCCGCATCTTGCCCGAGCGGGTCGGGCTGTGATTTGACTTTTATTTTTATTTTACTTCTTAATTTGTTTGCTTTCATTATTTGTGCCTTTTTGGGGGGTTGTGGAGGGGGGGGTGCATTTGGGGCGGGGGACGCTCCCACAGTTTACCAAATTGGGTGTCTCTAGGGATGCCATGCCACGGCCCTCCGCTCCTGCCCTGTGGGGCGGGGGGGTCGTGGTTATGGTCGTGCTGCACTGGTCCCTCCTGCATCCTAGAGTGGGCGGCCTTACGATGGTCGTCTCTGGGGGCTCGGGGGACCTGCACGTCTTATATATTAATATGTTGACTGCCAGTGGTAGTCGCCATTTTTGGTGTTGTTTGAACATGGTTCTCCCCTTTTTTTTTTTGATTTTGCTCTGTTTTTACAAAATTTCTTAGTTTCTGTGCTAATATTATTTCAGTTTATCTATTTTTTTTCACAATAGGCTGGTGGTTCCGACGGACCACTGCTCCCCTCATGTGTTGGCACCTGACTGGGACGTTTCTCTTAGTCATGGTCCCACCCCATTGTGGGCCTCAGTGCCCACGTCATGATGCATCTATGTTCCTAGTTTTTGCTCTACTTCAAGCTCTACTTTGCCCTTTCTTGTCTTCTGCTTTTCTCTTTCTTCATTCTGCCTCTTTTTCTTTCCTTCTCTCCCCCTCTCCTCTTTGGTCCCCGGGGTGTGCGGACGGAGTACATCGTAGAGATATTCTCCTGATCCAATGACCCTTCGCTGGTTGTCCCTGAATGTCCAGGGCATGAACTCCCCTCAAAAAAGAGTCAAAGTTTTCAAATACCTTAAACAACAAAACATTGATATAGCATGTTTGCAGGAGACCCACTTCTCCATTTCTTCTTGTCCTAAGTATTTTGCTGCAAACTACTCCCAAGTTTATTTAGCCAATGGCCCTACTAAGCAGAAAGGGGTTCTTATCGCCATACGCAATTCAGTTCCATTTATTTGCAGTAAACAGATCGCTGATCCGGATGGCAGATACCTCCTCTTGCAGGGTACTGTTCAGGATAATGAGGTAACTATCATGACTTACTATGCTCCGAATGATAATCCGGGACCCTTTCTTACCCATGTCTGCTCCCTGTTAATGGCCCATCAGAAGGGCACACTTCTGCTAGCAGGTGACTCCAATGTGTCGCTGAGCCCCTCGCTTGACAAGTATCCATCGGAACATACGTCCCCATCTCCCGCTGCTAAAAAATTTCTACGGGCTTTGCGTAATCACGACTTGGTGGATCTCTGGCGGGAATTTCATCCCCTTGGTAGGGACTATACCCATTATTCTCATCCTCATCATTCCCATTCCAGGATCGACCATATGTTTGTACTCCGGAAACATCTTCCTTTGGTCGACTCTGTTTCCATTTTAGCTGCCCCCTGGTCAGATCATGACCCTGTTTTGACAGTGTGTCACTCTCTTCTTAGCAAACCGCAATTTGCCCCATGGGTCATGAATGACTCTCTTCTATCTTTTAAAGCAATTCTTAAAGATATTCAAGAAGCTTCTAAGGACTATTTTAATCTCAATACGGGAACTGTCTCTTCCCCAGTGACGTTGTGGGAAGCATATAAAGTGGTCCTTCGGGGCCATGTGATTCGCATAGCGTCACACCGTAAGAGAGAGCGTATTCAAGCTCGTCGAGCGTTGGAAAAGCGTTTGGAGGTCTTGTCTACGGCCTTCAAGCAGGCTCCCTCCCCGGCGAATCGCAGGCTTTTAGATGCGGCCCGCACGGACTTGGACTTGTGTTTGACCGATGATGCCGAACGCACTTTACGTTGGGCTCGCCAAAAGTGGTACGCCAAGGCGAATAAACCTAACGCGATGCTGGCTAATAGACTCCGAACCTTTGCCCCTAAATGTGCCCCCATAAACCTGCGTACCCGCCACAACGTCCTCACGGGTAATCCACAACGGATATTGGATGAATTCCGCCACCGTCTTACAAAGCTTTATTCCCCCCCTACTCACTCATCTACCCAGGGTCTAGATACTTTTTTGTCTGGGTTATCCTTACCTTCTCTATCAGACCCACATAAGTCTTTGATGGACCGGGATATTCAGGTCCAGGAAGTTCTTCAATGTATTAAGGACTTGAAGATCGGCAAGAGACCAGGCCCGGATGGCTTCACGGCCTTGTATTATCGGAAGCTAGCGGACGTCCTGGCCCCGCATTTGGCGGCCATGTACAACTCTATACAGAAGGGACAGTCGTTCACGCCTGATTTGCTGACCGCTAACATTGTAATGATCCCGAAGCCGGATAGGGACCATTCCTCTTGGGCTAATTTCAGGCCAATCTCTTTAATAAATATTGATATGAAAATCTTGACTAAGATATTGGCCAACCGCCTGAATTCTTTTCTCCCACGCCTGATAAAGAAAGATCAGGTGGGATTTGTCCCTCATCGACAAGCGGGGGATGCGATTAGACGGCTTCTTCAAATTCAACATATTGTACATGCTAGGTCCCTGGAAACTATGTTTTTGTCCCTTGATGTCAATAAGGCCTTTGACACATTGTCTTGGCCTTATTTGACACAAGTCCTTACCCATTATGGCTTTGGTGCTTCTTTTTTGAGCTGGATTTCAGCTATCTATGACTCCCCCCAGGCCAAGGTTCGGTACTATGGTTTTGAGTCGTCCACCTTCCCTATTAGGAGGGGGACGCGGCAGGGCTGCCCGCTTTCCCCGCTCCTGTTCGTCCTGGCTCTTGAGCCTTTGGCTGAGGCCATTCGATCCCATCCGGACGTGTCAGGGGTGGAGGTGGCGGGTACTTCGCACAAATTGTCATTATTTCCAGATGACATTCTGCTGACCATCACCAAACCTAGAATTTCTCTCCCCAATCTGTTGTCACTTTTGGATTCTTTTGCCTTGTTCTCAGGCTTAGCTGTCAACCAGGCAAAGTCGAAGGCGATGTCTATCAATATTTGCCCCTCGGATTTAGACTCTTTACGGTCTGCGTTCCCTTTTCAGTGGTTGACCTCATTACCCTACTTGGGGATTAAGCTTACCCCGAAGTATTCCGAACTGTATCAAGCCAACTTTCCTTCTTTGTTTGGCAAACTGACAGCTATGCTCACCTCTTGGTCCACTCTTCCGCTCTCTTGGTTCGGGAGGGTGGCGACGGTACGAATGACCTATCTTCCGAAATTGCTTTATTTTTTTCGGGTTTTACCGGTTCAGGTACCCTCTCACATCCTTAGAATTCACCAACGTAAAATTTTGCAGTTTATCTGGGGCCCCAAGAGGCCCAGGATTAGGAGGCAAGTGCTTTTTGCACGCAGAATCAATGGTGGCCTCTCGGTCCCTAATTTGCATGCTTACTATACCGCGGCGGGTATCGCTCCGTTGTCTCGCCTCCACGAGAAACAGCAAATGCCGCTGTGGGCTACTTTTGACTTGGTGGATTCTCACCCAACACCTCTAGCCTCTCTTCCATGGCTCCCTCGTGCACATCGCCCGTCCTCTATAGGTCCTTGTCTGGCCCATTCCCTTAGATTGTGGGATGCGGTTAAATATTCTGCGGGTCTGATCTCCCCCCATCTGCCATTACTTCGTTTCCTTCATAACCCGTTATTTCCTCCGGGTAGGGATAACCCCTTACAGTTTACATGGTGGACTGAACACGGCTTTGTAGACGTTCATTCTATGCTCTCCCCAACCAAGATTATTTCTTATTCGCTTTTACGTTCCTCCCATGATATTCCTCTCAGGGAACACTATAGTTACTTGCAACTTCGACATTTCCTCCAACGCCTAATCAGATCCCAACCTACCCCCTATACCATGACCCCCTTTGAAAGCTTATGTAGATCGCGCCCCCATTCCCCGGGACTCATATCTCTCGTTTATACAGCGATTATCAACTCTAGGAGACCGCCCTTGAGACCTTACCACCTTCAGTGGGAGGCTGAACTCGGGAGGCAACTCGATCCGGAAGATTGGCAGGCTATGACCATGGCATTGTCTAAATGCTCTACCAATGTTCTTTTTCAGGAGAACGCTTATAAAGTGTTCTATAGGTGGTACTATACCCCGGCCAGACTGGCGAGTTTCATACCTTCGTATTCCCCTTTGTGTTTCCGTGGATGCTCTCAGGAGGGTACCATGGCACATATCTGGTGGACCTGTCCCAGGGTATGCAGATTGTGGGTTAGAGTGTATGCGTTGCTCCGCAACCTCTTTGATACCAACCTAAAGAAGGACCCTTTTGAGGCCCTTTTATGGAAACCGATCACGGAGCTTCTCCGCCCTGAACGCCAGCTGGCGGCGCATGTTTTTACTGCAACTAAATTGATCATTGCAAGGGCCTGGAAAACCCCGGTTCTCAGTTTCGAAGCAGTTAAAAACTGCATTAATGATATTATGGTTAACGAGAAACTCACTGCTGTGTTAGCAGATACCCACGATAAATTTCTCAGGGTATGGCAACCCTGGGTGGCTAACAACCACCTTTCACGATTTAACCCAACACTACTTTCTCTTTGATAGGTCTCTGTTCCCCCTGCCCCGTGGACCCCCTTCTCTCTTTCATTCTTTCTTTCTTTCTATTTTTCTTTCTTTCATTTTTCTATTTTCTTTTCTCTATTTCTTCTCCTCTTTCTCTTCATTGCTACTTGCTCATGCAACCTATCTAGTGGACTCTCTTTTCATCCTCTCTTTCTTTGTTCTTTGTGGCTTGGGCCCTCGGGCCTGGTCCTGTCGGCCCTGGACACAGGATGCATTATTTATTTTATATTTTGAAAAACTGATATCCTCTGCTATGTGCCTGCTTGAATTTTAATTTTTGGTTTGTTATTTTATTTAATATCTTTATTTTTTTATTTTTTTTTATATTTTGGTAATGTTGTGTATCGTATAGCAACTTTGCTTTTAAGTTCTACATTTGCCCCGGCGTGTTAGCCGGTATGTCACCTAAGCCGACATTAGGTTAATTTAGCAGGCTACTGGAGTTGAGGACATTGTATTGCCGGTTTTCTGGATTCGCTTTTGGATCCCTAAGTGCCGGATTGATCTCAGGTCTACGGACTATTTGTTCTGATGTTTGATACCTTATGCTGTGTCCACCACAGTCTTTTTCTCTTTTGTACTCTTTTTGTTTGTTGATGTACCTTTTTCAATAAAACTCTTTGTACAAGAAACAGAGATACGCCGTCGTATCTCTTTTGTGAATCTGGCCCAAAGTTGGCATCAAATGAGTCTTGACCATCACCTAACTGGTAAAACTAAGAAAACATGAACAGAAAAGACTAGCAAAAAAACAGATGCCTGATGCCAAAAAAGCCCAAGATGCACTTGCAGACCTAATTAGGTGTGCTTTGACAGTAAACCATGGAACCCTGTCCTTTAGACCAGTGGTCATCAACCCTGTCCTCAGGGCCCACTAACAGGGGATGGCAACATGAAAAGCAACTTTTACGAGTGAGAGTGAAAAGGGCAATATTTCTGATAGGTTCAAAGGCCCACAGACCCAGACACTCTTTCCGTGAATTCACAGGTGGTTGCACAAGAAAAGCCACCTTGTACAAAAATCCTAAATCAATAAATGGGAGGCAAATTGTTTTTGGAATGAGATTTTAAAGGCCAAGATTTTCCCTGTGATGATACTCGGGGCCAAACGCTGATCCAGGACTGATTGTGGAAATCTCAGGATTCTTTCCACAGAATATTGTCTGGGGTGAAAACTTCTTTCTATGCCCCATACGAAGTATGCCTTCCATGTATGATTGTAGATATTGCTGGGGGTAGACTTTCTAGCTCTAACTTTCTATATTTTTTTTTTTAACTTAAGTGGTCTCTAATTTAATAAATCAGAGCGACCCAATCTTTCAAGACTTGGGCTTGAAAGACTCATGCCATCAAAGCCAGCAATCAAAAAGCAGAAGTGGTAAACTGGTCTTTGGGTTAGGAAAAATGGAGCCCATGGGGTGTGGGACATCAATTTGATCAGAACTGAGCCTGGCACAGTTTGGAGCTATGGGGATTATCAGAATGCCCTCCATCGCAATCCTGTGGAATGGATGAGGAAGCAGTTTAAGAGGAGGAAAGGCATAGATCATGTGGTAGTGATCCTGCATAGTAACTAAAGAATACACTGCTTCTACAGGGATTCTCTGCATCTGTAGACAAACTTGTCTAGTTTATTGCTGGACCCGGAGGTCAGCAGGTCCACATCCAGTGTCCCTCACTTGTAACTTATGTCCTGAAATGCTTCCAGGTGTAGGCAGCTAAGTTAGTCTGTCTGATAACTGTCTGACAGACAAGGCTGGGTTATAGACTTCTACCCAGGACAGAACCATTTCCATCTCTCCTGCTGCAGCAAGATTTTGGGCTTCTCCCTAATGATTAATGCTATGGAATTGTAGGCTGAATCCTGATCTGATAAACAAGCAGTCAGGGTGCCCAGCATTGCAGACAACCATATTGCTCAGAGCTCCAGAACGTTCCTCAGAAGACAAGATTCCTCTGGTGACCATATCACCTACAGCAACAAAATGTCTAGAACTCCTTCCCAGCCTTTCAGGTTGGCATCCATTGTTAGGATTTTCCAAGACAATGGAAGGGTGGTGATAAACTGGGAGTACTCTGAATGGTCTGGTGTCAAAAGTGGGGTCCCACAGGGATCTGCTAAATGTATTCATAAACTATCTGTAGGATGGGATAAACAGCTCAATCTCAGTATTTGCGAACGATACAAAGTTAAGCAGGGCAATAACTTATACGCAGGATGTGGCAAACTTACAAGACCTAAACACATTAATAGGGTGGACAAATAAGGTTTATGGTTGTTACCCTCTGACCGAGAGTGATGTGGATAACATAAACACGCGACAAGACTTACAACATAAAATAGACCTGAAGTGTGCCTTGGTGGTCTGGTCAGTATGCCAAGAAAAGGGGGCATACCCAAGGTAAGTAATGGGTAGTTAATTGAAGGAGGATATGCTGAGTGCCCTGAAAAGGGAAGGGCGGGAGGGTGTCAAATGCGATTGAATGCGCAGACTCACGGACATGAGGTGAGCTGGGAAGAGTCGGCCCAGTGACGTGTAGTACCGCACACTGAACCGACAAAGAGCATGTGTGAGTGGGCTGCTTAAATACCCTCCGGGCTCCTCCCATAAACTCAGGCCACCATACTGGCCTTCTTATTTATGGTCATTACCCTCTGACCGAGAGTGATGTTGATCACATAAACACGCAACAAGACTTACAACATAGACCTGAAGTGTGCCTTGGTGGTCTAGTCAGTATGCCAAGAAAAGAGGGCAAAAGACTCAGATAGGGAAATAGCTTTTATTGATTTCTTGTATCTATTGAGCCAGTTTGGTAAAGGTTTGTGCCATTCCTTCCTGAGGATTTGGGATGTATGTGGCAAAACAAGGAGACTTCCATCAGCCTGGTATCTTGATTACGTGGTCTGGTACTCCCTGTTGGGAGGCAGCTGAGGCTGCTCTAATTCGGAAAGAATGTCCAGAGAACTGATTGGGGTTTGAAGCCCAAGTTACTTAGGAGGATTCTGACATGCTTGGCACACTAGCTGCCACTCAGGGAGCTGGTTTAGAAAGGGTAGCAACGAGCTACCATCAGATTGGCTGGGTATATGGAGCAGTAGTCGGTCGGGCACTGTCATTGGGCGTCAGACGTTGTTAGTCGGAAACAGGTTGATGTCAACCCCCGGGACTGGTTTATTGTGTTTGCAGATTGTGAGAGTGTAGTGGTTCGAAAGTGAGTCGGGTGGCATCGGAGCAGTGTCTGACTGCCGGAGCCGCTGACTGTAGATTCACTAGGTCGTAGGGAACCGAAGAAGGCCTCGTAGATAGCTGTTTGGGTGACTAGGCTGGGCAAAGCCCTAAACAGGGAATGAGTAAGGATTTCAGACATGTCCCTAAAGAGGGCACTCTTGAAAGGTAGGCACTTGCCACTGACTACAGATTGGTGCTTCTGTATGCCCTGTAGGAGGGACTTGACTGCATGGGCTCGAGAATACTGATGGTTTACTGGGGTCCTGCAGGGACAGGAAATGCTGGATGCCATCTAGATATGGCGTGATAGTATTGTGAGAAAGGGTCAGCTGCGTGTGGCAATACGATATGAAGACTAGGACGTGTCTAACATTGCCTATTGCTGCTCCGGGGGCAAGGGGCCAAAAATTAGCGGTTAGTGTTCCAAGCAGTGCGATACGCCTTCAGTGTGTTGCGTGCCAAGGAGTGGTTAATAAGCTGGGTTGCGTTGGCGAGATGCGACTTCAGTCCATCGTCAGCAATGACCAGGGTGGGATAGGGATAGTTGTTGGGTCGGCTCCAGGCTCTTGCTGGAAAAAACAACCATTCCATGGTTGGAATGGGAAAGCGCATCAGCTGTGATTTTGCATTTGTCTGGAATATGTCTACACAAGATATTAACTGGTGATGAAGTGACAGCTGCGCGAGCCTGCACAGGAAGGACGTGATGGGGAGTGACTTAGATCTACCTTAATTGATGATGCCGGCTGTGGCCTGATTGTCTGTGGTGAAGAACACTGTGAGTGAGTGAGAGTGAGTGAGAAACATATAGCGCAACACATGCAAACTGAATCGCCTCTGGGCGCTTTGGTATCCATTCCCTGGGCCCTCAGAAGAGATGGGTCTTGATCTTTCTCCTGAAGGCCAGGTGGTTTACCTCCAATCGGATGGCGGTTGGTGGAGCGTTCCATAGTCTGGGTCCTTGGACCGCAAATCTTCGTTCTCCTTTGGCTTTGGGTATCTGGAGTAGATTTTGGTTGGTGGATCGCAGAATGCGATTGGTGTTGTGAGCTTTAGTTTCTCGCATAGATATTGGGGGGCGATTCCCAGAATACACTTATGCGTTAGACAGAGTCCTTTGAAAGTGATTTTTTCTTTTATGGGCAACCAATGAAGATTCCCATGTTTTTTTCCCAGTCACAAGTCGAGCGGCCGTATTTTGAACGACTTGCAGACGAGTGATTTGGTATTTTGGGAGTCCAAGATAGAGGGCATTTGCATAGTCAAGTCTGGAGTTGATAATTGTTCCCACCACGACTGATATTTCTTTTTTTGGGATGAAGGGGATGAGTCTGTGTAGTAGGCGCAGCAGATGGTGTGATCCGCTGACTACTGACCCTATTTGTGCACCCATTGTCATGTGGGTGTCGAAGATGACTCAGAGACTTTTGACTTTGGTGATGGATTGACCCAGAATGGGCGGGGGCGTCCATGTTGTTGCGGGATGAATCTTCCGATTGGCCTGAAACAGGAGAAGTTCTGGTTTTGAGCCATTGAGTTTAAGGTAACTCTTTATCATCCACTTTTCTATCAAAGAAAGGCATTTCTCTAGTCCGAGATAATGATCCTTTTTGTTGCAGATGTGAAAATATAGTTGTGTGTCATCTGCATAAGAGTGTTAAAGTAACTTCTGGTTGCTGAGGATTTCAAAAAGAGGGCAGAGATAGATATTGAAAAGAACAGGCAACAGAGGGGATACCTGGGGGACCCCACATGACACTATTTGTGATCGGTTTTCCAAGATGGAGGAGAACCACGATAAATCACATTCCGCAACTCCGGCAACTCCGGCTACTTCGACTAGCCGTGTCAGCAATAATTTGTGGTCAACCGTATCAAAAGCTGCGCTTAGGTCCAGCAGTACTAAAATACAAGATTCTCCCTTGTCTGCGGCCTCTAGAGCGTCATCCCATATTTTGAGCAGTGCTGTTTCTGTCCCGTGACCAGGACGGAAACTGGACTGGGATGGGTCAAGTAATTTATGGGTGTCTAAGTGATGTTGTAACTGTTGTACAACTTCTTTCTCCATTACCTTGGAGAAGACATTCAGGCCTGTTATGGGGCGACGGTGGTTAGGGTCTTTGGGGTCGAGGGTGTTTTTTTTTAGAATTGGTTTGATTATACCTTGTTTCAGCAAGGGTGGCACCACGCACTCCCTGAATGACTGGTTTATGAGCTGCGTGATAGCTGGAGCCAAAATATCGGCACATTCTTTCAGCAGTTTGGTGGGGATGATATCATTGGGCGCTGTGCTATTTCGCAAAGTCCCGATGATATTTTTAGTGGCATCGATGGAAATGGGTTTTAGAGTGAAGTTAGGTGATTGTGGCGGAATTATGTGGATATTAGGTTTGTGATTTAGGGGGGGTAGATGGAGGTTGTATTTTGCTGAATACTTTCACGGATTCTTTCAATTTTGTTGATGAAATAATCTGATATTTCGTTGCAAAATTCTTGTGAATCAGAATTCAGGGCTTCTAGACAGACTGGGTTCATGGTCTTGGTGACTAGATTGAAGAGTTCACGGGGGCGGTTTAGGGCATTGGTGATAATATTGGAAAAATGATTTTTTTTTGGCAATAAAGATTTCTTTATGGTATTTTTTGGTTATCATCTTATAAATGGTGTGGTTTTCCTCTGAAGAGCTTCTTTTCCAGGCTGCTTCAGCTCTTCTGCGCTCTTGCTTTAGCAACGACAGCTGGACGTTAAACCAGCTGGAGTTGTTTTTTCGGATGCACGTTGTGCGTTTTGGCGCTACTAAGTCGGCTGACTGTAGCAGAGCCTTGTTTATAGCATCAAGAGTTTATGTGCCTGTTTGATGTAGTTGGATTGTTTTTATTTTGTTCCCTAATGTTGTTTTGAAGAGTTCCGAGTGGAGCTTCTTCTGAGATCTAGTCCAGTGTGTTGTCACCGGTTTTAACGTTTTGTTTGAGGGGGCATTTATGTTGATTGTGAATTTAATGGCATGGTGATCAGTCCATGGTTGCGGCTCATTTTCCAGAATATTGATTTCCAGATCTTGTCAGAAAATGAGATCGAGCGTGTGACCTGAAGCATGTGTGGGCCCACATACTAGTTGCTGCAGCCCTAATCCTTCCAAGTGGTCAATGCAGGCGTCGGCGACGGGGTCCTGCGAGGAGTTGGCCCAGAGGTTAAAATCCCCGAGCAGCAGGAGATGTTTGGTGTTTAGGGTATAGGTGGAGATGAACTCTGTCAGGTGCGTTTTTTGGACCCGGTGGTCTATAGCACAGGAGTATGTGAAAAGTGTCCTAGGGATTTGTTTGCAGTTGCAGAGTGAGGGTTTCCATGAATGGAAGTGAGTTCTGAAGGTCTGGTTTAGTGATCGAGAGGTGAGTCTTGTGGATCACTTCCAGGCCTCCTCCTCTTTGCCCCACTCTGTTTTCTGTTAGAATGTGATAATTCTCTGGCACTAGTTCTCCTAGAATGGTGTTACAGTTGGCTGTAAGCCAGCTTTCTGTGATAAAAAGGCAGTCTAAATCGTTTTGTAGAATGAAATCATGGATTTCTTGTCTATTTTACTGCCGATCTTGTATTGACCAAAGCGCATGATATGTGCTTCGGTTGGGGTAAATGCGTGTAGTTTTTGACTGTAGATCGTCGATTGATTCTTAACAGTTGCTCATTCCTTAGAGCTTTTTTGGTGACGGCTGGTAATATTGAGGCGAATGGCTTTAGACCCCAAATGATTTCTGCAGTGTATCTCAGATTAGACATAATCGCAGAAAACCCCGGGGAAAGTGATAATTGATCGGGGAGGTATTCAATGATGATGGGAAGGGCGATTTCCAAGTGGGTTCCCCACTCGGCGAGTCTTCCTCCCCGTTTGATCCAGAGGAAGGCGAAAAAACCCTGGCCGTGCTATGTCAATCTGCCGTGACCGGGGGAAAAAATTCCTTCCTGATCCCACAAGGGCGATTAGGGGAGCCCTGGATCAGACACTGAGTGGTGGCGGACCCTGGAGTTGGAACTGTTGGACCTGAGGTGATCCTACGAGTGAGATTGAAATGCTGTTCTATCAGGTGGGGAAGTTGTCTCACATAGCTAAGTCTGCTACTGATGCTTGGTCTAGTTTGAGAACTTGGACTGGATCTTGCATTGGTGTGAGAAAATCAAGACAATACACAGGTGCTCAACAAGACCATATACATGCATTTGCAGACCAACGTGCGTTCGCAGACCAACGCGTACCCGTCGACCAACGTGCACCCGCAGACCAACGTGCACTCGCAGATGCTGGATGGAAACCTGAACTAACCGCAGGGAAAAAAGACAGAGAAAAGATGAGTGGCCCGCGCGCCACTGAAGATGAATGGCCAACTGGGTGCCACTGTGTGTTTATGTGGCTGATTGTTTGTCAGTTTGTGTTTGCAAGTTTAGTTTGTATTCGGGTTTGCACGTGGTGCGTGCTGCAAGGTGTTTTATACTACTGCAGACAATATTATGTGGTTACAAGGGTGTCAGTGAGTGTCAGGTTGCTGGGACAATATTGTGTGGTTGCAGGGGCCTCGATGAGTATTAAGGTTTGTTTTGAGATGGCATTACATGGTTGCAAGGGTCTCAGTCTGGTTTGCTGGGACGATATTGCGTGGTTGCAAAGGTCTCGATGATTATGAGGTTTGTTTTGAGATGGCATTGTGTGGTTGCACAAGTCTCAACAAGTGAGGGGTTGCTGAGACGATGTTGCGTTTGAAATGGTCTCAAATAAGTGTCAGGCCGCTGAGATTACTTTGTATGGCTACAAGGGTCTGAATGGGTGTCAGGTTGCTGAGACGATATTGCGTTTGCAATGGTCTTGAATAAGTGTCAGGTTGCTAAGACGACTTTGTATGGCTACAAAGGTCTGAACGGGTGTCAGGTTGCTGAGACGAGATTGTGTGGTTGCAAAGGTCTAGACGAGTGTGAGGTAGTGTCACGGAAGCATGAATCAGACGTACAACAACAGATAAATGAAATAGGAAGGCTTTATTGAAAACCAAACAGCAAGGTTAAAGTCCAAACGGATGATCAAACAGTGCAGAGTCTTCCACCGGAGCCAGGGATCAGGAGCCAGAAGGATAGTCCGAACAAAGCCAGGGATCAGGAGCCAGAAGGGTAGTCCGAACAAAGCCAGGGATCGGGAGCCAGAAGGATAGTCCGTGGAAGCCGGGTCGGTAACCAAAAGCAGCAACACAATCTCAGGAGCATGTGAATACAAGAGGACCAAGCAGGGAAATGAAGCAACAGACCTCCTATATATGTGCAAGGCATCCAGCTCCTCCCAGTGGGAAGGAGGAGCCGCAGGGTGTGGTAAGTTATAAGAAGCCCAGGAACCAATATGGCCGCCAGCACATGTCAGATGAAAGAAGTCTGCAGAGAGGTAAGACCATGACAGTACCTCCCCCTCAAGGGCCCCTCCTCCGCGGCGCAAAAAACGGTTTCTGGGGGAAGCGCGCGTGGAAGGCTCGGAGCAAGGCAGGAGCATGGATATCTGCGGAGGGAACCCAGGAACGTTCCTCTGGACCATAACCATGCCAGTGGACCAAAAACTGCACCCGACCGCGGACCAAGCGTGAGTCCAGGATATCGCTCACCTCATATTCTTCATGATCGCCCACCTGAACCGGACGAGGCCGAGGAACCGAGGAGGTGAAGCGATTGCACACCAGTGGTTTCAACAGGGAAACGTGAAACACATTGGAGACCCGCATACCAGGTGGGAGCGCAAGGGCATAGGCAACCGGGTTTACCCTGCTAAGCACTCGAAAGGGACCAACAAAGCGAGGAGCCAGCTTGGGCGTGGGCACTCGAAGGTTGAGGTTGCGAGTGGACAACCATACGCGGTCTCCGACCTGGTAGGAAGGAGCAGGCGCCCGTCTGCGATCAGCCTGGAGTTTCTGGCGCTGCGCAGAGACCTCAAGGGACCTCTGGATCTGTACCCAAGAAGCACGTAGAGCGGAAAGGTGATCCTCCACAGCCGGAATATCCTGGGGAGAGAATGACTCCGGTAACACGGCAGGTTGGAACCCATAATTGGCCATGAAGGGAGACGTCCCAGAGGAAGAGTTCACCGCCGTGTTTCTGGCAAACTCAGCCCTTTTTTTGGACTTTCCCCACCCATTTTTTGTACTTGTATATGTATGTGGTTATATGCACACACACATTAATTTGTATAACACTTTACAGCGCAAATATTTCACTTGTTACAAACTCAGCCCATGGTAGAAGGTCAACCCAATTGTCTTGATGATCGGAGACATAGCAACGAAGGAATTGCTCCAGGGCCTGATTGGACCGTTCTGCGGCCCCATTGGACTGAGGGTGGTAGGCCGAGGAGGAGAGATGAACCCCCAACTGGGAGCAAAAGGCGCGCCAGAACCTGGACACAAACTGACTTCCCTGATCCGACACTATCACCTTGGGCAAACCGTGCAACCGGAAGACCTCCCTGGCGAAAACCATGGCCAACTCTTGTGCAGAGGGCAATTTCTTGAGAGGAACACAGTGGCACATTTTGGAAAACCGATCCACAATCATGAGAATGACCGTATGGTCTCGGGATGCAGGAAGGTCCACAATGAAGTCCATCCCAAGGTGTGACCATGGGCGCTCCCCAGTGGCGATGGGTTGCAGAAGGCCCAACGGAAGGTGCCGAGGGGACTTACTCTGGGCACAAACAGAGCATGCCGCTACATATGCGGCGATGTCAGAAAGTAGAGAAGGCCACCAGAACAAACGTGAAACAGCCCAGGACAGCTGATTCTTTCCAGGATGCCCCGCGGTCTTGGAGTTATGGTAGGTTCGCAACAACCGAGTGCGCAACTCCTCAGGCACAAAACATCTGCCGTTGGGTCTCCCAGAGGGAGCACCAGATTGGGCCACCAAAATCTGCTCTCCAAGGGGAGAGGTCAGGCTGGTGCGAATGGCGGCCAGGATCTGATTAGGAGGTATGACCAAAGTCGGTACCGATTCCTCCCTGGACAGCTCGGAGTATTGACGCGATAAGGCATCCGCCCTGACGTTCTTGGAACCGGGTAGGTAGGAGACCACATAATTAAAACGTGACAGGAACAGAGCCCATCTGGCCAGACGGGGTGTCAATCTCTTGGCCTCAGAAAGGTAAGTCAGATTCTTGTGGTCCGTCAGGATGAGAACCGGAACCACCGAACCCTCGAGCAAATGCCTCCACTCTTTGAGAGCCTGCACGATGGCCAACAACTCTCTGTCACCAATCTGGTAGTTACACTCCGCGGGAGACAGTTTCCGGGAGTAAAACCCACAGGGAAGCAGAGGACCCTCTGGTGTCCAACGCTGAGACAGAAGGGCGCCTACTCCCGTCTCAGACGCGTCCACCTCGAGAACAAAGGGCAACCCAGGGTTGGGATGAGACAGTATTGGAGCCGACACAAAGGCAGATTTTAGGGCCTCAAAAGCCCGGATGGCCTCGGCCGGCCAGACCTGGGAATTACAGCCCTTCCTGGTCAGATCCGTGAGAGGCTTGGCCAGCATGGAGAAGTCCCTGATGAACTTCCGATAATAATTGGCGAAGCCCAAAAAGCGCTGCAGGGAACGAAGACCACTGGGCTGGGGCCACTGTAAGACAGCCAAAACCTTCTCAGGGTCCATGGAGAACCCCTCCGCGGAAATGATGTAACCTAAGAAGGTTACCTGGGACTGGTGAAATTCGCATTTCTCAAGCTTACCGAACAGCTTGTTCTCTCGTAACCGTTGCAACACTCGCTTGACATCCAGAATGTGGGCCTCCATGGATTCAGAATATACCAAGATGTCATCCAAATAGACCACCACACACTGCTGCAACAGGTCACGGAAAACATCATTGATGAATTCCTGAAAGACTGCGGGCGCATTGCACAACCCAAAGGGCATAACCAAGGATTCATAATGACCGGTCCTGGTGTTGAACGCGGTCTTCCACTCGTCACCAGCCTTGATCCTTACCAGGTTATATGCCGCCCTCAGGTCGAGTTTGGTAAAGACCGTGGCCCCTTTCAGGCGATCAAACAACTCGGAAAGCAAGGGTATCGGGTATGCGTTCTTGATCGTGATGCGATTAAGGCCCCTATAGTCGATGCAAGGCCTCAACTCTCCGCCCTTCTTTTTCACGAAGAAAAATCCAGCCCCTGCCGGGGACGAGGATTTGCGAATGTGACCACGGGAAAGCGCCTCCTTCACGTACTCCTCCATGGCCTCATTCTCCGCAACCGACAGTGGATAGACCCTGCCACGAGGAGGAACGGCACCAGGTTGTAAATCTATGGCACAATCGTAAGGGCGATGCGGGGGTAGGAACCCAGCGCGCACCTTATCGAATACATCCCGGTACCCCTCGTATTCAGGAGGCAACACAGAGTCCGAAGAGGTACACAACAACTTGACAGGCCCATGGATGCAACTAGCCCCACACTGTGGTGACCACGAGAGGATCTCGGCCGATATCCAATCGAAAGTCAGATTATGCTTCTGGAGCCAGGGGTACCCCAAGACCACTGAGTAGTGTGGAGACAAAATGACCTGAAGGCAGGCCGACTCCCGGAGAACGGCCCCAATGGCTATCCCCACTGGAAGGGTCTCATGAGTCACGTGCGACGGCTGGAGGGGTCTGCCGTCTATCGCCTCGAGAACCAGCGGGGAAACTCGAGCCTGCAGAGGAATGGAGTTGGCGGCAGCGAACTTACTATCAATGAAAAATCCACCAGCACCAGAGTCCACCAAGAGAGAACAACGGTGATCAGTGGTTTATCAGCACGGGAAATCGGGGACGAAGAGACTCCACCCAAGATCTGCCCCCGACAGGATCTCAGGTGCGAGCGTTTCCCGGACGGTTCGGACATGCCAACCGAAAATGCCCACCGAGACCACAGTACATGCATCTGCCCTCGCGTCTCCGGAATGCCCTCTCCCCCTCGGACAGGCGAGCAAACCCCAGCTGCATGGGTTCACCCCCAGGCAAGTCAACTCCAGGAGGCGTGGGAGGAGAGGGAGGCATGGGTGGGACAGCAAACGTAGGCGCCAATCTGTTAGGAGACCTCCGCAGGCTCTCCTTAAAGGAAGGTCTCTCCCTGAGTCTGGTGTCAATCAAAATCAGGAAAGAAATAAGAGCCTCGAGCTCCACTGGTAGGTCCTTAGCCGCAACCTCATCCTTCAAGGCATCCGAGAGACCATGGGAGAAAGCAGCGACCAGAGCCTCATTATTCCAGCTGCCAGGGTATGAAACTCAATGGCGTATTCGGCTACCGATCGTGAACCCTGTCTGACGGACATAAGGAGCTTCGCAGCAGAGGCAGAGCGAGCCGGTACATCGAATACCTTCCGAAGAGAAGCAACAAAACCGGAAAACTCGGCAACCACCGGATTGTTGTTCTCCCATAAGGGGCTTGCCCAGGCCAAGGCCTTGTCCGAGAGCAGCGAGATCAAGAAGCCCACCTTTGATCTCTCAGTGGGAAAGGCATGTGGCAGCAACTCGAAAATAAATGCCCACTTGGTTAAGGAAACCTCGGCACTGAGTTGGCTCTCCCCCAAAGCGCTGCGGAAGGGGGCAGAACCGGTCATACCCCGAGACACCGCAGGCGCAACAACAGGTGTCGGGGTAGACTCTGGCGCAACAACCGGAGCGGCAGTAGGAGCGGACCCAGGAGCGACAACCGGCCTATCGGCAATGGGAGCGAGATGAGCCGTGCGTGCAAGCAGGGTTTGCAACGCCTGAGCGAACTGACCCAGCAGGTGATCCTGCTGATCCAGTCTGGCAACCAGCATGGGTAGCGAAGGTGGCCCTGTACTGTCAGAATTCATGGCTTGGTCCTAATGTCACGGAAGCATGAATCAGACGTACAACAGATAAATGAAATAGGAAGGCTTTATTGAAAACCAAACAGCAAGGTTAAAGTCCAAACGGATGATCAAACAGTGCAGAGTCTTCCACCCGAGCCAGGGATCAGGAGCCAGAAGGATAGTCCGAACAAAGCCAGGGATCAGGAGCCAGAAGGGTAGTCCGAACGAAGCCAGGGATCGGGAGCCAGAAGGATAGTCCGTGGAAGCCGGGTCAGTAACCAAAAGCAGCAGCACAATCTCAGGAGCATGTGAATACAAGAGGACCAAGCAGGGAAATGAAGCAACAGACCTCCTATATATGTGCAAGGCATCCAGCTCCTCCCAGTGGGAAGGAGGAGCCGCAGGGTGTGGTAAGTTATAAGAAGCCCAGGAACCAATATGGCCGCCAGCACATGTCAGATGAAAGAAGTCTGCAGAGAGGTAAGACCATGACAGGTAGCTGAGATGATATTACATTTTGCAAGGGTCTCAAATGAGTGTCAAGTTGCTGAGACAATATTCCTTTTTTTTTAATGAAAACGACTGAATAAAACGCTGGTAAACATGAGTTACCGCATCTGGCAGTGTTTACAAGCTGTTACAGGCATTGGCGTTTCGAATGCCTCTGAACATCCGTCTGAACCCATTTTTTCTGCCTAGAAATGACTATAAATGATTCTGTGTACATGTACTGATAAGATAACAGAGGAGAGATCGGGGATCCTGTGTAGATGTACTGATAATATAACAGAGGAGAACCCAACTGTTCCTAAACGTCCGTTTACCAACAGCAGTGTACATGAGGCCTAAGATGATTTGTCTGGCTGCAAGGGTCTCAATGAATGCCAGGTTGCTGGGGTGAGACTGCGTGGTCACAAAGGTCTTTGAGGAGTGGGAGGTTGCTCGAGACGGTATTGTGTGGTTGCAAGGGTCTCAATGAGTGTGCGGCTGCTGAGACGGTATTGCTTTTGCAAGGGTCTCAACAAGGGTGTCAGGCTGCTGAGACAATTTTGCGCGGTTGCAAGGGTCTCGATGAGTGTGGGTCTACTGAGATGGTATTGCGTTTGCAAAGGTCTCAACAAGGGTGTCAGGCTGCTGAGATGATTTTGCGTGGTTGCAATGGTCTCAACAGGTGTCAGGTTGCTGGGCCGAGATTGCGTGGCGGCAATTTATTTTTTTGCAGTATTTTTTTTCTTTTTGCGTTTTTTATATATATTTTTTATTTTATTGTTGCAAGGGTCTTTACAAGGGTGTCAGGCTGCTGAGATGATTTGCAAGGTCTCAATTAGGGTTGTCCCGATACCACTTTTTTAGGACAGAGTACAAGTACCGATACTTTTTTTCATGTACTCGCCGATACCGAAACGTTTTTTTTAAATGCAGCCACGTGTCCCCAAATGCAGCCTTGTGTCCCCAAATGCAGCCTTGTGTCCCCAAATGCAGCCTTGACCCTTAATTCAGCCATGTCCCTAAATTCAGCCATGTCCCTAAATTCAGCCATGTCCCTAAAGTCCCCATCAGCAGTGTCCACCGCAACATCCCCATCAGCACAGCAATGTCCCTGTCAGCAGTGTCCCCATCAGCACAGCAATGTCCCCATCAGCAGTGACCACCGCAACATCCCCATCAGCACAGCAATGTCCCTGTCAGCGGTGTCCCCATCAGCAGTGTCCCCAGCAGCATGTATCCCCATCACCGCTGATGGGGACACCTATGATGGGGACATTGATGTGCTGATGGGGACATCGCTATCCTGATGGGTACACCATTGATGTGGACACCCATGTCCCCATCAGCAGTGTGCCAAACAGCGGTGTCCCCAGCAATGTCCCCATCAGAACAGAAATGTCCCCATCAGCAGTGTCTCCATCATCGCTGATGGGGACACCTCTGATGGGGACATTGCTGTGCTGATGGGGACACCCGTGTCCTCATCAGCGGTGTCCCCATCAGAACAGCAATGTCCCCATCAGCAGTGTCCCCAGCAGCACAGCAATGTCCCCATAAGCTTGTGTCCCCATCAGCGCAGCACAGCAATGTCCCCATCAGCGTTGTGCAACACTCACTTGTCCCGACTCCTGCCCGCTGCTACACACGTGGAAGATTTGTAATTTCAAACAGCGGGCGGGAAGAGGGGAGGTGCCGCGCCTGTGACGTCACTGGTTGTCGGGACATCGGCGGTCCCAGCAGCCAATCAAAAAGCACAGCGTGACAGCATAGGCGGTTGTGCGGCTTTGGTTCATGCAACCTGCCAGCTGCGGGCGGGTGCCGGATCGAACACACAAGCGGGCCGGGGTTTGGAGACCCCTGCGCTAGGGGAACACAACAGCTGTCATTTGCATTTGAATAGCTGGGTGTTCCCCCGCCGCGCCGTCATGTATAGCCCCTCCCCCTTGCCCAGAAACTTTGATAGACAGGTCACAATAAAAAAAGTATTCTATTCAGGCATCGGGAGTATTTGCGCGAGTACAAGTACTAGCGCAAATACTCAGTATCGGTCCCAATACCGATACTAGTATCGGTATCGGGACAACCCTAGTCTCAATCAATAAGAATTGGGTTACTGAGAAAGGATAGAAACACCTGGTTTGTTTGTACCTTTAAGCGAGCATTATAAGGTAGAAGGACAACGTCCGTTTGATTCGTAGGTTCCGTAGGGGCCACAAACGAACGATATGGGAGACAACAAATAGTAGTAAATTGATAGGACATAAAGAATGTAATAAGAAATCTTACTTGCGACAGTGGGCCATGCGAGTGAGTTTGCGGCGGACTGTGGCTGGAGTGAAACATATCAAGAAGGTGTAGTGTGATGCCGTGCATGGGGCAAAACAACGGTGGTTTGGTGTAGAAAAGAGAACGCGAAGTGCGTACGAATAATTTGTAAGCTCCACTGCGGGAACCGAACATATGGTATGGGTGACACCACGAGTGGCCACGAATTTGACATGACAAACAAGCTAACGAATCCTACCTGGGACAGTGAACGTGCGACTGGGTTTTCTTTGGACTGGAGTGGGTGTGCAACACATCCGACAAGTGTTGTGTGGCACCATGCATGATGCACAGGCAATAACTTTGGTAAATAAATGAGAGAGAAGAACCGTGAAGAACTGTGTACAAACAATTCGTAAGTTCCGCTGCAGGAACTAAAACACACGGCATGGGGGAAACAACGAATGGCAATGGTAGAAAGTATGCAATGTATCTGATAGAAATCAGTTATAAAGAGAAATGACTGATACAAAACGGTTGTAAAATGCATGAAATTAATCCGATACCAATGAGCAGTAAGGAGTATTGAACGAATCTGATATGAATTGGATGTAGAGTGTATGCTACCCCTTGCTGTGAAACCTAGCACCTACCAACCACCCATCCCCCAGGCCAATCAAGTGCAGACAAGGCACCAGGTGAGTCCAATTACCACCTTAATCTGCCAAAGAACCCATACAAACAATACATGCTAATCTCCAAATGAATGAGACAGCAACCCCATGGACAGTGAATTTTATAACCAGTGAAGCCTGTGGCGAGTGATATCAGACAACGACCGACAGTGGCTTGGATTTACAAATGAATGGTATGTTTGGCAGGAGGAAGTTACAAATGTACCAAGCCTGTGCCGAATGATGTTGGAACATGAGCAACAATAACTCAGAGGCAGGTTATTTTACAAAAGGGATGCAGGATAGGAAGCATAACGAATTGCAAGATTGCACATGATACGAAAAGGTTTGAATACTACCTGCGACAGTAAGCGGGAACCGCCGACGAAAAACCATGAACGAGAAGCCGCAATGTGCTTGTGATGTTGAATGCGATGACTCACGGACATGAGGTGAGCTGGGAAAAGTCGGCCCAGTGACGTGTAGTACCGCAAACTGAACCGACAAAGAGCATGTGTCAGTGGGCTATTTAAATACCCTCCGGGCTCCTCCCATAAACTCAGGCCACTATACTGGCCTTCTTATTTATTGCTGAAAATATAAAGTAATGCATTTGTGTGTCAAAAATATGAATGCAAGTTACTTGTTGGGGGGAGAACCTCTGGTGGAATCTAGGATGGAAAAGGTCCTGGGGGTCCTAGTAGATGACAGGCTCAGCAATGGAATGCAATGTCATTGTGCTGTAAGCAAAGTAAACAGAATATTGGCATGCATTAAAAAGGTGATTCACGCCAGAGATAAAACAATAATTCTCCAGGACTCTGGTCCGGCCGCATCCTGAGTATGCCATCTAGTTCTGGGCACCAGTCCGCAGAAGGAATGTGCTGGAGCTGAAGAGAGTCCAGAGAAGAGTAACAAAGCTAATAAAGGGACTGGAGGACCTCAGCTATGGGGAAAGACTACAAGGATTGAATGTATTTTCTCTGGAGAGGAGACGCTTATGATGTACAAATACCGCACTGGTGACCCTACCATAGGGAAAAAAAAACTTTTCAGTGAAAGGAAATTTAAAAAGACACGCACCCATTCACCAAAATTAGAAGAGAAGTGGTATCAGCAGGGACCAAGGGACCATCAATAATATAAAACAAATATTAGATGGGCACCTTAATGACCACAAAATACAGGGATGTACAATGTACTATTGACGTTAACACACACACACATTGAACTAGATAGACTTGTGTCTTTTTTTCAACCTCACCAACTATGTAACAATGGGAGGAAGGATGTCACTCCAGATCTGATTCCTGAGCCACCAGACCAAAAATTATTTTGCCTAGAGACTGAAGTTTTGTCCCATGATGACAAAATGTTGTAGAGGTCTGAAGTTGATCTGAGCAGATGGAACTGCCTTGAAGGAGATGACCATCAAGCCTAGAATTTGCTCCCAGACTCAGATTATTTAGTCCAGTAGCTGTCCAACCCTGTGATTCTGCATGGAGAGAGTCTGAAGTTTTTCTTGGGAGAGAAAAACTCTGGCTTGAGCTTTGCCTAGGATATAAATCAGATACTATATTCATATGTGCTGGGGTTCCAGCACTAAATGCTGAAGGTTCAGGATCCAACCAAACCTTTTTTAAGGTCTGGACTATCTGCATCACATTGTCCTTCAGAAGATGGTCAGGTGTTCCAAAATGGCAATACCCTGGGAGCGTAGTAAGGCTAGCAAACAAGCCAATACCTTGCTGAACACTCAGGGTGCAGAAGACAGACAAAATGGTAGGTCAGAAACTTGTAGTGTTGAGTGCCCACTGCAAAGCAGAGGTAGCGATGATGAGATGTAAAGATGGGGACATGCAAGTATGCATCCTTGATGTCCACAGAGACTAGAAAGTCTTCCTGATGGAGTGAAGCTATGATCGACCTGGTGGACTCCTTGCAAAGCTTTTGAACTCAAATGGAGACATTTAAAGCCTTTGGATCCAAGATGAGATCCAAAAGATGCCTTTTGGTTTTGAAACTGTGAATAGGTTGGAGTAAAAACTCCAACCATGGCCAGTGCTAGCACAAACTGCATAAACTGACAGTTGCCTACATGGAGGGAGGGCAGAGCTTAGGGTATGACATAATCCCGCGGCCATCTTGGATTTCGGCTGAATTCTGCCAGCTTATTTAGTTTTATCTAGCACTGGCCATAGTGCTTTACTTGTTAGGGATCTTTTTTATACATTCCATTTCTGGAAAAACGGAGAACACTAGGTCTTGTGTGCTTTTTCCTTACTCCCATATGTACACCCGTTTCATCTGAAGATTCATATGCTTACATGTGGCTACAGTGAGGATTTACTGTGTGGTATCTGGAGTCACAATCCCTAAGGGGAACACAGTGTGTCATGATGCTACTGGTAATGCAGGGGGCATAGCCCTAAGGTGAGTGGCCTGTTTTGCATGGGTGGTGGACACAAGGCACATTCCATTAAGAAGTTTACATTGTCACAGTGCTGACTGCATCATTATTTGGACTTTTATGCCGATATTTGCAATATTGCATATATAAATGGTTCAGCTGAAACAAAAATTGCAAAGTACAATATAATAAACATAAAATCAAAGTCTTTATAATGTAAATTAATCAACTGCTGTGCTCCTCGACAATTGTCTCATATAAAGCAAGCATTTCCACCACCAGGTGAATTGTGCTCTCACCTCACTCCTATTAATAGGGGTGAGGTGAGAGCACAAGTCACCTGGTGGTGGAAACACTTGCTTGCTTTATAGGAGAAGATTGTTGAGGAGCACAGTGGTGGATTAAAGACAATGGCCTGGATTCACAAAGCACTTGCGCCGATGTATCTCGAGATACGCTGCGTAAGTGCAAATATGCGCCGTCGTATCTGTGCGCCATGCCCACAAAACTAGATACGCCTGAAAATAGGCTTCATCCGACCGACGTAACTTGTCTACGCCGGCGTATCGTGGGCGCATATTTACGCTGGACACATGTGGCGCTCCCATTGATTTTGTATTCAAATATGCAAATGAGGAAGATACGCCGATTCACGAACGTACGTCCGTCCGACGCAGGCTATGACTTGTGCACGTAAGTCGTACGTCCGGCTTAAAGTTATTCCCCATATATGAGGCGCAACCCATGCAAAAGGAATGGACCAGGGAACACAAGCCGTCGTATTTTACGTTGTTTCCGTTGTACGAGAATATGGCTGGGCGTAGGTTACGTTCACGCCGTAGGCAGTGATCTGTTGTATCTTAGGCATTCGTTTATTCTATTGTACTTTGCAATTTTTGTTTCATCAAGTCACAGATTCATTTAGTGTGATACATTGTATGCACAGTGGAGCGGATTGTATGAGAATAGCGCTGCACCATTTTAATATGCAATTTTCTATTTGGTGCAGTGAATCACTAATAGGTGGACAACAGCTATTTCTTTTGGTTTGATTTTATATTTAATATTATTCATTAATATTATTTAGATTTATGTGTGTTTTAGTATACAGGTCACTGATTTAGTTTGTGTTTTAGCATACCAGGTAGTGCTGATTGTTTCACTTTATTTATTAATATTTGCAACATATTTGTAGATTTTTTAGATCATCAAGCTGTTTGCACATTTCTAGAATTTTCATGTTTTTGTCTGCACTTTTTTTATGAGTAGTGAGAGCATTATTTGTGTTGCGTTGCGCTGCACTATTTATTGTTATTTATATTGTGACACTGAGTGTTGTGAAATAAATTTACTAAGTGTTAGCTAGCAACTCCAGCATTTTTTATGCACGTGTATTTAATTGTATTTTTGTTGCACAAATTTGCTTTTGGTTTGTTGGATACTAGAGGCTGTGCCATTGTTGTGGATCTGGAGCTAACAAAGATTGTACACAAAGATCTGCAAAGCACCACAAGCAGAGCCCAATGTCCGAAAGTCACATTCTAGACTAGCCTTGCAATCTTCAGTCCAGTCAGTCGGGAGTTGAGTATGGCTTTCCAAGTTATTTCTGAGGACGCGCTGAGCCAAATAGCTGTAAAAAAAGCCCAGCTCAGCAGCATGTAAATTAAATCTTGACTAAAAAAATATTATCTTGAAAAGGAGATGGTTAGTAAAATAGTTACTTTTCTCAGTAGAGATAAGATGTCCATCCTCCTAGGAAAAGCTGAAGCATGTTGGGAGTGAAAGGAGTTATACCTGGCTGGCCACGTTTTTCTTTGGCAGTGTCCAAATGCTTCAGCAGACCAAAGCATAACCAAAATTGTCTAAATTGTATACATTCAATTGTATTACCTAAATAATTGAAGCCTGTTTACCTTTAAACAATAGGAAAATAAAAAAACAAACGTTTTCCGAAAAGTAATGGGTTCAAACCTTACAGCTTTTCTGAAGCAATGGAAGGAAATTGAGTGTTAAAAGTTAATGCAAAACAAAACAGGTGTTCCATCTTTTAATCATTACCCATCTATGTCTCCATAAAAGCAGCAGGGAACAAAATGTGTTACTGCACACAGAAGACTGAAGATTCTTGACCCAAAAGATGATGGCAGCAGGGGGTGATGGAATACGAGAATGTTGCATTTTCTGGAAGAGCGAACTCTGGGGCTTAGTCTGCCATAATGTGCAAGTATACTGTGCATACTTGCACATTATAGGAAGGGACATGGCGACCAGTAGTGGTATAGTTCCACTTTAAAGTGTTACTAAACCCAGGACCCTGCATTCACTACTGTATATCTGGTCTCCCACAGTACACAGAACATGGAAATGCAATTATTTTAGTAAATATAAACAGCTAAATACCTTTTCTCCTCAGCAGTATATAGCTATAGCTGCCTTGTGACTTCTATCAGTGTCCAGCCAAGCACAGGTTAAAGCTTGTAGGAGGGGTTTTCATTCTCCTCACACTGTCCTGTGAGGCTGCATGACCCCTGACTCTGTCTGGACAGTGCTGATCACATGTGCCCTCCCAAGAAAATAGAAATTGTATTCTAGCAATACACACCAAACTGAGCATGTGCAGGGTGCCCACTAGGCTTTATTCTATCAGGAGACTGATTGAGACAGTGAAAAAAGGGGAGAATCAGAGAAGACATGTTCAAACTGCCTTTTTACACAATGCACAGGAATAACCCCCTAGGTTCTATTGTGAGTATAACAAGTCTGCTTTACTGAATATACAGGCTGACTTTACTGTTGTGAGTTTAATAACATCTTTGTACGATTGCACACAATTTTTGTAAGACCTCGAAAAATGTGTTCTAAATGTAGTATCCTTTCATCTGCTTCTGCCAAGCTTTTTTTTTTACATATAGAAGTTTATGAAGGACATATGAGAAGTACTGGAGATGGACGAAGAGGCAAGAACTACGAATTCAGCCTCAGAGATTTCTATTAATATCACGGAGGCCAATTTTAAAGGCCACCTTTTACATGCTACACCAATATTTAGAGTGTAACAGGTAATGCGGTTGCAAGTCGACTGTCAATCTGGGAGATGGTAGTGTTAGATCAGCAGCAGATTGAAATGAAGGTCTTACATAAATGAATAAAAACTGACAATCTTTAGTACCCCTTTAGTGTTAAAAACATAAAACAAATGATATCCCCACTTAAAAGAATTGGGGTTAATATTGCTTTGACCAGTTTTGGAAAATATGGGTATCTTGTACAAATTACCTCTCTGCAAAAGACGTCTCTATAAGACCCTTGGTTTCCCTCTTCTACATATATTCTCACCCCGCATAGTAATGAATATGAACTATTATTACCTGTTTATAGGACTACCAATATTAAATGTGAAATATCAAACTTTGCAATATCTTTTGTACTCATACACTTTTTGAACCTAAAAAAATATTAAAAACTAAAAAGGAGAAAAAAGGAGAAAAAAAACTTACATATGATAGAAAGCACAGTTTAGCACCAACAGTGTGAGACTCATGACAGCTCCAAAGACACAAATATCCCAAGTTAGCATCCTCTTGAGGCTATCCCATGCCATTCCAAACCATATGAATATTGAAAACTTTCCTTTATATTTCTTTCTTTTCTTAGTCCTCTGTGCTTGCAGATATAATACAGTTTGTAAAAGGAGAGCCACTGGGTAAATTTTCATGTGCACAGAAAAACCATAGATAAGTGCAGCTTTGACAAGATTATGCTTCAGCTCATAATACAATGCTGCAAGGACAAGCACAGCCAAAATAGATTCTGCATTTCCTCTGCTGGATACAGCCATTGGTAAAGGGTTAAAAAGCCAAAATGCACTATACTTTTTCGCAGAGTAGTTGTCTAATCCTTGCAGTCTCAAGATTTTGTGGATTAGGTAGGCAGCAACTACATCACACCACACAAACAGCACCTTCCCAAACAGTTCTGAGATGTAGATGTTAGGAGTTAGAATCCAAGCAAGCAATGGAGTATAACGATATGTTGTTCTTTGGTATGGTGAAAATCCCTAAAACAGGAAGGAAGTAAAAATAGCTTTAATTTTCTTTCGATATACTAAATGTTCAATATTATGTCTAAGAGCGATAGATAGAGATACAGTGGGTATAGAAAAAAAATAACAACCCCTCTTTAAAATAATTACATTTGGTTGCTTTTCACCCTGAAAAGACAGGCAGTTTTTGTTTCATCCAGCTGTATTTATTCAGTCCAACTTATCACATCCAAGTGAAAGATATAACACCAACATGTCAGAAAAAAATAATAATCAAAAACACAATCACTGAGTTGGAAAAAGGACGACCCTCTTGTGTCAGTATTGAACCATCTTTTGCTTTAAAGTGGTAGTAAACTCTTTACTACCACTTTTACCTACAGGTAAGCCTATAATAAGGCTTACCTGTAGGTATAAAGAATATCTCCTAAACCTGCACGGTTTAGGAGATATTCCCCTCGCAATGTGCCGCTGATTGCAGCGGCGCATGCGCAGCGGGGATCCTCGGCTAAAGGCCCGGCAGCCGCCGGACCTTACCGGAATGAAGTCTCCCGCGTGCATGCGCGGGAGTGACGACATCGCCGCTCCAGCCAATCACAGCGCTGGAGCGGCGATACCCGGAAGACACGCCGAGGCAAGATGACATCTCGCTCGGCGTGGACCAGGTAAGTTCTCCACACCTCGTTCCAAGGTAAGTATTTCATAATGAGCTAGTATGCAGTGCATACTAGCTCATTATGCCTTTCAGGTGTAAAAAAAAAACTTGTTGCGGGTATACAACCACTTTAATTACAGTCTGTTGGGATATGTCTCTAACTGCAATATTTGCCCACTCTTCTTTGCAGAACTGCTCAAATTCAGTTACATTTCATGGTGAGCATTTGTGGACTGCAGTCTTCAAGTCATTCCACAGATTTCCAATGGGGTTTAAGTCTGGGCTTTGACTAGACAATGCAAGCATATTCACCCTTTTTTCCTTAAACCACTGTATGGTCATGTTTGCTGTGTGTGTTGGGTCAATGTCAAGTTGGAAAGTAAACCTTCTGCCCATTGACAACTTTCTGGGAGAGGGCAGCAGATTTTCCACAAGAATTTGATGGCATTTTGCCCCATCCATTGTTCCTTCTATCATAACCAGTGCTCTAGTCCCTGCTGCAGAGAAACACCGCCATAACAGAATATTGCTACCTCCATGCTTTACTGTCGAAATGGTGTTATTTGTATAGTGAACTGTATTGGATTTTCACCAGACATCATTTTGTGTTGAGGCCAAATAATTAAAAAGTTTAGTTTCATCTGACCAGAACACCTTTTTCCATGTGGCCCCGGAATCTTCAGTCGTGAGGTATGTGGCCTTTCTTGAGTTTTTTTCTTTCAACCCTCCCATACAAGCCACATTTGTAGAGCATTTGTAATTATTGTTACCTGCACACAATGACCACTCTGTCATAAATTCCTGCAACTGCTACCTCTTGGTAGCCTCTCTGACCAGTTTCCTTCTGGCTCTTTTATCCAGTTTGGAGTGACGTCCTGATCCAGGGAGGGTCCGTGTTGTAACAAATACCTTTAACTTCTTAATATACTTTACTATGCAATGATAAAGCCTTTGAAAAATGTTTGTATCCACTGACTGACGTGTGCCTGTCCACAACTTTACCCCAGAGATCTTTTGACAGTGCCTTGCCACCCATAGTTGACTGTTTGCTACAGTTGAACTATCAGGGACTGAAATGCTCTAGAAATGCCTTTTTCATGCTGAGCTAATCAAAATGACCACAGCTGATCACAATTGAATGTCAAATGGCTTTGTGTGCCTTTGAGAAGGTAATTAGCTACACCTAATTGAGTTTAACCACTTGCCTACTGTGCACATACATCCCCTTCCTGCCCAGACAAAATTTTAGCTTCCGGCACCCCTATCGCTTTAACTGACAATTGTGCAGTCGTGCGACGTGGCTCCCAAACAAAATTGACATCCTTTTTTCCCACAAATAGAGCTTTCTTTTGGTGGGTGGTATTTGATCGCCTGTGCGGTTTTTATTTTTTGGGCTATAAACAAAAAAAGAGCGTAAATTTTGAAAAAAAAAAACACAATATTTTTTACTTTTTGCTATAATAAATATCCCATTTAAAAAAAAAAAATGTATCTCCGTGAACAGTGCTATAAATATGCATTGATTACTGTATAAATGTGACTGGCAGGGAAGGGACTAACCACTAGGGGGCGGGGAAGGGGTTAAACGTGTAGTCTAGTGAGTGTTCTAACTGTAGGGGGAGGGGGGTGACCGATCTGTGTCCCTATGTACCTATGTTTACACAGAACAATGGAGTATTCCGCCCGCCGTCATTTGACAGTGTGCTGTTGTAAGAAGGTTAAAATCCAATTTTTAGGAGGAGGGTGATCCTTTTTTCAAACTCTGTGATTTTGTTTTGTTTTTGTCTGACATGTTGGTGCTATATCTTTTACTTGGATGTGATCAGTAAATAAATACAGCTGGATAAAACAAAAAGGGCTGCAAAGCAACAAAAACATTATTATTTCTATACCCCTTGTATATTTATTATTATACAGGATTTATATAGTGCCAACAGTTTGTGCAACATGAGGGCAGACAGTACAATTACAATAAAATTCAATACAGGAGGAATCAGACGGCCCTGCTCATTAGAGCTTACAATCTGGGAGGGAGAGTCAAGTGATACAAAAGGTAATAACTGTAGGGGATGATCTGATGGAGAAAGTACAGTTTTTTAGGTAGGGCCATTATAGGCTTCTCTGAAATGTTGTCCATTAGTACACCACCCTACACAAAACACTAAACAGTTAATACATTTGTGAAATTCCTTATCATTGAAGAGAAAAGTGTAACTGAATTTTTAGGAAGTCTTCTTTGTAATTCAAAAGATTACAGCATCTGCTCTGCCAAGGAGGAGGTGTAACAGCAGGGATTACATCATATTAGTTGAACAGTTCCCATCAACCTTTGGAACACTGAATGTGGGAGGGTACATTAGGCCTGTAGATGTTGAATGTGTACTCGCCCACTTCAACATAAATCAAGCCACCTCATTCTCTAGCCACACTGCTCAGCATAACACAACAGGTGACACTCAATATTAAATTAATTCTATGTAATCTACTTTAATTAAAAATGTAATTCTCTATCCTCTGGGTTTTCTGTTACTGGCTGTGGCTGCTACCTTCACATGCGATCTCTCCTCCTCCAGCCACAACAGCAGATAAACTAATTGATCAGAGACTGTAGTCATACTACAGGAGATCACTTGAAACATATCCCACGGACTAATAAACAAGAACACATTTGTTGTACAGCAAGGAAGCCGTTGAACCTCTGACAATGTTTTTATAGCTGTTCCATGTCAGGAAGTGAGGGAAAAGTCTCTCTCCAGTGAAGAGGTGGTCACAGAAATAAAGTCTCTCTCCGGGGGGGGGGGTCACAGAACCAGAAAATCTCTCTCCAGTGGGGTTACAGAAACAGGAAGCCTCCCTCCAGTGGGGTCACTAGAGACTGTTCTGGGTACCAGCAGTTGTGGTAACTAAATATTGTTTAGCATGTGTTGGCATGTATGGTGGCATGGTATAAATATGCAGGGTCAGCTTGACTAGTTCTACAGTAACTGGAGAGACAGCTGTTCTAAGCTTATAAATTTTAAAGCAGTTCTCAACATTTTACCCCACAGGAACCCTTAAAATTATTTTCAGGTCTCACGGTAACCATTACTAAAACCAATTTATTGGGTGTCAGTGGGAAAAAAACATTCACCTTACGGAGGTGATCAGTAGGAACAATGCCCCCCTTATGTCAGTAGCAAGTGGAAAGAATGCCCCTCTTATGTCAATGGTTAGTAGGAATGTCCCCTTACATTGGTGATCAGTAGGAGGAATGTCCCCTTACACGGGTGGTCAGTGTGAATTATGTCCCTGTTTCACCAGGACCCTCCCTGCACACATGTCCCAATACCACTGTACAGACGTTTTTCTACCACTACACTATCAGCACACATGTTCCATCGCCCCTTTGCTGCCATGGAGGAAGCTGAGCCTGTGCCTAAGAGTCGGTTCACACTAGGGCGACACGACTTCCAGCGCGACTTTCAGAGGCGACTCCGACACGACTTGAGCATGAACCACAGGGCGATCTGGGGCGATTTACAACACGACTTGAAGTTGTCTCCAGGAAAGGAAACTTTCCAGTGGCCAATCAAACAACAATCAGCTCTAGGGGAGGGAGGGGGAGGGAGAGGTTTGCCTGAGAAATGTATGTTATCTTCCTGGAAAGTCGCTTCAGTTAAGACAGTATGAGGAAGGAATGAACTGGGGGCAAGTTATTGGACTTTTCAGGCACAGTACGTTGTAAAGGATGTAGTCGTACAGAGAATTTTCTCTAAAAAAATTGATTTATTTAGACACAAAAGTGCAATTTAACATTAAAATTGGACGTTCCATAGGAACTAGCAAACTATTGCACATGGCAAATTGCCTCCAGAGTGACACAGGAACTTATGCACTAATATTAAATTAAAGAAATACAAAAATATATAGATAGTTTTGATTATAGAAATCAATTAGCCTACAAGTCGGATTGAAGTAGTACAGGAACCTCTTCTGAAGTCGGAGCGACTTGAGTAGTGTGTATTAACACTGCTCCCATTCACTTACATTGTTTTTCTCTACAGCGCGACTTGGGACGACTTGAGGCGACCTCAAGTCGGATCCCAAGTCGCCCCAGTGTGAACCGACTCTAACAGTTAACCTATCAAGAGCCAGACAGTTAATCAGTGGGTGCTTTTAGAAGGAGAATATAAAGGTATCTGCCAACTGAGAGGTTAACCGTTAGCCACATGCTCAGCTCCCTACCCAGTAGCCATGGGGTATAAATCAAGGGAAAACTTTTAGTTTTGGACAGAGTGCAGAGGGATTGGAACACCTGTCAGTATTTATTGCAGTTTGTGCACCCGTTAAAGGAGATTTACCCTATTTGTCCTGTTTACCATGATCACTGAAAGTGAAAGTAAAAAAGAAAAATCCCCAAATTGTAGGTTGTCCCCAGAAAAGTATTATAATGGAAATCTTTAAATAGGGACACTAGTTCTGTTGACCTGGGGATCGCCAAGAAATACCCTTAATTTGCAGGATTATCTCTCACTTGCTGTTTGGCTGCTCTACAGGAAGTAAAGGGAAATTTCTGCAATGGGACATTATAACCCTCCTTTGCGCTATCCAATATGAAAAAAAAGTTTTGCCTATAGTTCTACTTTAAGTGTGTGTAGCATCTCAGCTCCCTCCCCTGTTCAAAAAATCCCTCATCTCTCCTGTGTGTCCCGGGGACCAGCACAGTTAATAGTGATAACCAGGGCTTTTTTTCAGGGGGAACTCCGTTTCACCACCTTTGGCTCAGACCCTTTAGTGCCTGCTCACCACAATCACTTGTAAACACAGAAGTCTGGTTTCTGTGTTTACAAGTGAAAGCTCTGCACTCTGTGTGTAACCCCCCTGAACTCTGCACTCTGTATGTAATGCAATCCTGGTATTTAATGCCCCTTTAAGACCCAACTACTGTTTGGGAAATCTGAACGGGGTCGTGGTTAAGTGCCTGCACCTATTTTCTGAGAAAAAAAGCTCTGGTGATAACTGATATCTGTCTCCCTGCTGGGCTATCACAGTGCCTTCTGAATCCCCAGTGAAATCGTTTACCCCAACCTGCCTGTGTTGTTGTCAGGCATGTATAGAGTTAAATGATTTTCGGCTCCAGGCTTGCTGACAACGGTTATGCTTGAATAGGAGGAGGGGCACACTGTCTCTGTGGGCAGGTCAGACTGGTCTACCCACTAAAGCCAGCAGGAATTGCATTACTGCTCGCTGACATGAGAACTACAGATGGGATGTGACAAGACTAGTGGCTGATTTAGTGACAAGACATTATGATTTAGAACACCGTGCATGCTGTTTCTTAGAAACTACAGAGTCGACCAGAAGATTGACATATTCTAGGAAGATAGGAAAGCAGGAAGAAAGGACGTTTTTGCCCAGGGTTTTGCATTAAGCTTACGTAAAGAGACTGAGTTTGCCCACTAATACTCACTCACCTTCCTCCTGTTTCCCTGACACTATATTGAAGCCCTACACAAAATAGCCAGGAATGAGGTAACATAACCTCCTCCCATTATGCAATGTTTGGTTCTAGAAGACAACTGCCAGGCTTGAACACATGTATCCCTTGTACCCAGCGCTGTATAAATCAAAAGTCCCAATACAATTCCAGGAAGTCTCTTATATCATCCAACAGGTATGTATCTTCTCCTGTGTATAATGTACCAGACCCTTACCGGATTTTCTGACCCACAGAACACAAAATAGGTCCAATAAAGCTTTTCTTTCCACAACATTTCTGTGTTTTCACTAGTAGGTGAAATCTCATTCAATCCTCACATTTTCCCAGAGAAAAAAAAATACAACTCATACAGTATAGAATTTTTTAATCCATAAAACCTAAGAGGTACTATCGTGCTCACATGTGCATGTAACATGTCATACACCGCCATGTGATGTGTACTGTCTATTTCCCCATTATTCATATCCTCACCAAACCTCACCAAAGTTCTGAATCACACTTAAATATTCTGCTCACAGTCTCACGTGCTTCAATTGTGCAAAACAAATCACTTTGTGATCATTCTCACCATGTGCACCTTCCCCCACACTTCAAACAACTTACCAATACAGGATTCAGTGGTACTGCTTTAAAGTAATACTAAAGACTCATGGTTTTGAACAGAGCAGCCCAGATCCTCCTCTTCTCGGGTCCCTCTTTGGCACTCCTGGCCCCTCCCTCCTGTTGAGTGGCCCACAGCAAGTAGCTTATTATGGGGGCACCCTAGTTGAGTGACAGCTCCCTGTGTCCATTCAGACACGGAGCCGCAGCCCCCGCCCCGGACCCTTTTCCTCCTCATTGGCTCACTGACTTTGACAGCAACAGAAACCAATGAGGAGGGAAAGTCCCGGGGAGCCAAGCCTCTCATGCAATACCGCTGGATCGAGATGGGCTCAAGTATTAGGGGGGCTACTGCACACAGAAGGTTTTTAATCTTAATACATAAAAAAACTTCTGTTTTTACAACCACTTTAATTCAGTCTCTCCAGCTTCCCCCTGGTACTTCATATACTATATACAGTTTCCCAATAAAAGGTTAAATATTAAAGATATAATGAAAGGTGAAAGGGGGGCGTGACCGGATGCAGGTGTGGAGGTGTGTGGAGTGAGGCAGGCATGTGAGATGTGGTGAGGAGTAAGGTGCGTTTCCTACGGCCCTACCACCCCCAGTATGCAGGTTAAAATCCCCTGCATGTAGCCTGGGTCAGTCCTCGGTGTCCTCTGTACCCTCCGCTAAACACTATCACCTGACACCTGCGGTGGGAAAAATCGGGCGGACGTACCTGCTGGCGGGGATTGTGACAGTCCCTGAGATCCACGCGTTCTGTGGCAGCTATCCGGGGGTTTCCCTGGGGTTCCCTTGGTCTGTGGAGGACCGGCGGTGGAGTTCCGAGTCTGTGAGTCCGTGATTGGAGGGCGGTGGACAGCTGACTAGGCCGCGTGACCCGGCCAGCGAATCCTGGTGTGCCACAGCCGGAGATAGGAGAGGAAGGCATCAGAGGTGCACGAGAGGTGTTCCTGAGGGAACGATAGCGAGATGAGTGGAAGACGAAGCTCGGAAGATTGGTTCAGGAGGAGACAAGGCTTGACACCAGCTACAGAGCCCTCCAGTAGTTCGCAGCTCAACTGTGGCCAGGTACAGCAGATGACAGCCTGACAGAAGGCAATGGCTACGGTGGCGTGGGGCTGCTCCATCAAAAAATGTATGGAGACCCATACTTTGGAAGCAACGAGGCGTGGCGGCTGGAAGACATCCTGGACTTCCGAAATGAGGTGCTGGACC
Organism: Rana temporaria; assembly: GCF_905171775.1. Taxonomy (NCBI): domain Eukaryota; kingdom Metazoa; phylum Chordata; class Amphibia; order Anura; family Ranidae; genus Rana; species Rana temporaria. Next base: position 175,232,823 of record NC_053493.1, read on the forward strand.
TCCCCGAAGAGTCATATGACCTGGAGAATTTGTAGTTCCTGGTTGAACAGGAATGGGAGATCAAGATTGCCTACAAGCGGCTGTTTGACAGTGATCAGCAGCCCGGCATGGCTCCTGTTGCCTGGGACTGTCCGGGAGAAATAGCGGACAGTCCCAAAGATGCGGAGCAATTGGGGCCAGGGGTGCCCCTATGTTTTCCCATCCTAACCGCAATGAAATAATCGGTGATGATACAGAGGGCACTGCAAGTGCTAGAATGTCGGAACGCACCAGGCAGTGAGACAAGCTAATAGAATAAAGGTCTCAGAAGGGGGAGTTGAGACAGGCCCTGGAAGGCTGGTAGATGGTGATCAGTAGCAATTCCAGAGTATCACATCTGGTGCCCCAGCAGAAGTGCTGGTGACAGAGCAGAACACTGCTGGCCTCTGCTCACCCTCAGAGTTCGATCCGGAGAGTCCGAGAGATGATCTTTGTGAGCTGTTTCCATAGCAAAAGATATCCCCACCGGGAGTGGAGGAAGCAATTCCCCCTCCCCAGCAATTAGCCACTACCCCAGTGTTCATCTTCCCAGCAGAAGCGCTGGCTACGAGGCAGAGCGCTGTTGGTCTCTGCCCAGTTTTAGAAAAAAGAGACAGGGAGTCCGGGAGATCGTCCCTACAATATACCTCCCCAGAAGCTGGCAACTACACCAGGAGAAAAGCAAGTTAATTTTCCTCCCCAACAGTCGGCCAGGGTGGAGGAAGCGGTCTTTCCACCCCAGCACAGATCCGTACACCTGGGAGACAGTACCACAGACATGTTGTCCCAGCAGCCAGATGAGGGAATGGAAAAGGAAGCAGCCGGCTCAACTCCCCAATGGCAGCTGCACAGTTTGGGAGTGGAGGAAGCTAGCCTCCTGCCTAAAAGGTTAGCCCTAGCGGAGGATGTGGAGTCCCCAGCAGAAGTGCTGACAACAGGGCAGAGTGCTACCAACCTCTGACCAGCACTGGCAACAACTATGGAGTTCCAGGGACAAGCTGTTGTAGTAAAGCTGCTGCTCCCTGCTGAATCACTGGCAACAGGGCTGAGCGCCATTGGCCTCTGCCTCGCACCTACAGTTTCTCTACAGCTTCAGGAAGCCGGGGCGATCGGCCCCTCTGCCCAGCAGCGGATTGAGCCCCGGGATGTTAAAAACCACCCAGCTGAAGTGCTGGCAGCCGGACAGAGAGTCAATGATCTCTGCCCCACACCTACTGATGTCAACTACTCCTTGCAGCCAAGATGGGAGATCATGAGGACTGACTATGTGAGTTCACTCTGCCTGACTAACGCATGTCCAGACCAGGTGGAGGTCTGGGACCCTGTTAGTCGACTTTTGATGGGGGATACATGTGACAGACCTAGCTGGGACAAAGGCTTTTGGAGGGGACTGAATGCTAGCCTCTTGCCTACCGATCAAGGACCCTGTCATTTGGGAGAATGGTGCTCTTTGTGAACTGTATGCCTGGGGACCCTTGAGGTGGTGTTACTTTGGATTTAGGTCCATGTCTGCCCAAGACACACAGACTCCGGGAACCCTGTATATGCCATATTAGAAATAGTGACCGATTCATAATGTTGGGACACATACTGTTAGATGTTAATTTCATCAACTCCAACCACTTGTCTGTCTGTTATAAAGTAAATGAGTCTAGTATGGCTTCTAAGAGTCTTTCACCCATTGTTGGTTGTGCTAATTAACCCTGCAATTGTATGAAGGAGTTCTGTGTTGATATGTATGATAATGTGTATTGTAGTTAGGGAGTCACATTGGCTGCTATAAGGGATTAGTTAATTAGCTCATGTTAATTTATGTTTCTGATTACAGTTGTATTGTTAGAGTAATATGAGCAGGAGGTAGGAACCTCCTCCTCTTTAACTGTATATAAGACTTGTATTCTGATTCTAATAAACTGTCTGATGTGTTACCCTACACTGAGCTACGACTAGTGAATGGGAAAGTTAAGGGGTCTTGGATTGTGTGGTACCGGACAGAGGAGCGATACGGCAGACAGACTTATATTGGAGTACAGGGGTCTGTCACACCCACTATGATCTGTGCTAGTGGGACTCCCTGTAAAGCCACACTGGAATGTTGTATATATCTATATATTGTGTGTGGTCTCATGCTGTTGTGGACTCTTTGCTGGGATCGTTTGGGGTGTGGTTGTTCTCCATTGTTTTATTTGTCTGTCTGCCTTGGAAGAAAAGTATATTATGGGATGTGTATCTCTGTGAGGGGGGGGGAGATTTCTCCAACAGCTCTTCCTGCTGATAAGACTGTTTACTGATGAGAAGTTTGAATACACCTGACCTGTGTGTCTATTGTTATTGGACAGTTTACCCTGCCCTGAATCCAAGGTGGGAGGAGTGTCTCTGAGTTGTACATATGTGGTAACATGTGCTTGAATAAAGGGAGTTTGATATTTTTCACCCTACACTGAGTTACAGCTGGTGACTGGGTGAGCTAAGGGGTCTTGGATAGTTCTGGTTCTGGACAAAGGAAGCATTTACGGCGCACATAGTCCTGTTGAGGACAAGGGTTCGTCACAGGTGTACTAAAAGCTCACCAGAAATAGGAAATATTATGCACAAATGTGATAATCAAACATCACCCGAACACATGGTAGGTGTCTCCACACGTGAGCCTTCACCAGCAGACACTAGAAATCAGTTCTATCAGCTTCAAACAATACTCAGTAGTCAGTCCTGTGCAGTATATGCCATATGTAGGTTTATTCCCAGAACACAGAAGCAAGAGATATATTAACTCCAATCAGAACTCAGATTATCTTTAATATGTATCACATATAGTATGGAGACTTCTTTCCAGAGCACAGTGCACTAGATAAAAAAAGCTTACTGACCAGGAGCCTAGAGATTTATATAGTCTAGTAAAATCCACATAAAGCTGCAGCATAGAGGAGGTGATTGGCTGCTGCACTTCCTGTTTGTGAGATCTTTTAAAATAATAAAAAAGACAGTGAACTGCTCGGCAGGCAGTGATGCTGGGATGCTGAGATAATGAACATAGCAGTGTGTTGATGTCTGGTTTTTGGATAAATGAGAAATTGAATGAATAGTAAGTGAACTTTTTACTAAGCGGCATTATATCATTGAGACAAAATTTATTATTATTAGAGACACAGGGGCAAATCCTCAGCCAGCGGGCGTAACGTAATTTTTCCTATTTAAGTTACACCGCCGCAAAATTTCTACCTAAGTGCCCAATCCACAAAGCACTTACCTAGAAATTTTGAGCGGTGTAACTTAAATCCGGCCAGTGCAAGGCGTTCCTCTTCTCCAGGGGGCGATTCCCATTTAAATGAGGTGCGCTCCCGCGCCGGCCGTACTGCGCATGCTCGTGACGTAATTTTCCCGACGTGCATAGCGCGAAATTACGTTACGCCGGGCTTTGTGGATCGCGATGGGACAATAAAGTTGCGTCGGGTAAAAAAAGATACGGCGCCCAATTTTTTTTTTAAATTTAAAAAAAATCGCGTCGCTAGCAAGAAAGGTCTGTTTTTACAAGGTGTAAACAGTTTACACCTTGTAAAAGCAGCCCTAATTTTGCGTTTGCAAAATAAAACTTACAGAGAAAAAATGAAGCTGAAAAGCTTTGTGGATCTCCGTAAGTCCTAATTTGCATACCCGAGGCGGCATTTCGACGCGAAATGCCCCCAGCGGCGGATGCGGTACTAAGATCCAACAGTGTAATTCAATTACACATGTCGGATCTTCGTCCTAACTATGGGAAACTGATTCTGTGGATCAGTTCCATAGTTAGGACCAGGGATACGACGGAGTAACAACAGTTACTCCGTCGTATCTCTTTTGAGGATTTGGCCCACATTATCTGGCTGTGTGCTCTGCGTACAGCCTGATTTTGCTAACAACATGTAAAAGTACATATCTTCAATATGAATATGTATGAATGTGGGCATATTTAAAAAAGTTTATATCCAGGTCTACATTCAGCCCTAGGGGAACAAGAGTGTAGATTTAGAAAATTCAGTAAGTTTGCAATTTGGACACCTTTCTTGTCTTGTTGCACCTTCTCCAATGCGGGTTAAAAAAAATCAATGCCAACCAATTTCAGTAATCTAGCGTTTCTTTGGTGATGTTTTCTGAAATGACCAGATAGGTTATGTTCCTTAACCACTTAAGGACCGCCTCCTGCACATATACGTCAGCAGAATGGCACAGCTGGGCACAAGCACGTACAGGTACGTCCTCTAAGTGCCCAGCCGTGGGTCGCGGGTGCGCGCCCGCGACCCTGTTCGAAGCTCCGTGGGCCCCGATCGCCGATGGAGTCCCGCGATCGGTCCCCGGAGCTGAAGAACGGGGAGAGCTGTGTGTAAACACAGCTTCCCCGTTCTTACTGTGGCGCCGTCATTGATCGTGTGTTCTCTTTTATAGGGAAACACAATCAATGACGTCACACCTACAGCCACACCCCCCTACAGTTAGAAACACAAATGAGGTCACACTTAACCCCTTCAGCGCCCCCTTGTGGTTAACTCCCAAACTGCAATTGTCATTTTCACAGTAAACAATGCATTATTAATGGTCCCAAAAATGTGTCAAAATTGTCCGAAGTGTCCGCCATAATGTCGCAGTCATGAAAAAAATCGCTTATCGCCGCCATTAGTAGTAAAAAGAAAAAGAATTAATAAAAATGCAATAAAACTATCCCCTATTTTGTAAACGCTATAAATTTGGCGCAAACCAATCGATAAACGCTTATTGCAAATTTGTTTTACCAAAAATAGGTAGAAGAATGCGTATCGGCCTAAACTGAGGAAAAAAATATGTTTTTATATATTTTTGGGGGATATTTATTATAGCAAAAAGTAAAAAATATTGATTTTTTTTCAAAATTGTCGCTCTATCTTTGTTTATAGCGCAAAAAATAAAAACCGCAGAGGTGGTCAAATACCACCAAAAAAAAGCTCTATTTGTGGGGAAAAAAAGGACGCCAATTTTGTTTGGGAGCCACGTCGCACGACCGCGCAATTGTCAGTTAAAGCGACGCAGTGCCGAATCGCATAAACTGGCCAGGTCCTTTAGCTGCCTAAAGGTCCGGGTCTTAAGTGGTAAAGCCCCTCTTGATGTTGTAGATGTGCTCAAATAGGCCATCACTAAGGCGCCTTGTGGTTCTCCTGATATATTGTTTTTGGCATGGGCATTCTAAGAGATATACCACTGAAGTAGTGTTGCATGTTATGTATGAATCAATGGTATATTCTCTCCCTGTAGTCCTGGAAGTAAAATTCTCAATTTTACTCCATCTAAGGCCATTCTCCTTACAGTTAATGCATTTATTACACAAGAAAAAAAAAAAAACTTTTAGGTAATTAAACAAAAGTAGTCTAAATGGAGGGTCAACCACATTGGGTGCCAATTGATCACGTAGATTCCGTGCCCTTCTACACACTTCTTTGGGTAGTGCTGGGTGTGGGGCCCAACACAGGATCATATTTTTGGAGCAATTTGTTAACTTGAAAATGTTGAACAGAAAAGTTAGTGATGTAGGTGCAATCTATGTATCCTTTGAAGTGGTTGTAAACCCTCAAATTATTATTATTATTTTTTAAACCTGAAAGACAAAGGCATAATGAGCTAGTATGACTACCATACTAGCACATTAAGAATTACTTACCTTAGATCGAAGCCCCCGCAGCGGTTCTCGTCCCCCCTCCAGCGGCGACATCTCTCCCGAAGGTTACTTCCGGGTATCGCTGGAAGCCACTTTTCACAGCATGACCCCGGCTTGAACAGGCACAGAGTGCCCTTTCAAGACGGTGCATGCCCAGAAGGCGGCAGCGCTCGGGCAAATTGCAAATATCTCTGAGACCGTGTAGATCTCAGAGATATTGCAAGCACCTACAGGTAAGCCTTAATCTATGAGAAAAAAATTGTGCTACTGATATAAGAAAAAGAATAAATGTAGCTGCCAGCACCAACAATAAGACCGTATTGTGAATAAAAAAGAAAAAAGCGGCACTAGGTACAATATAGTGTGACCTATATGTAAGAAATATAGTGTAAGGGAACATAAAAGTGTCCCTGGGTGATAATGTCCCTCTATAAATAAGGAAGAATCGGTATATCAATAATCATGTGACTGTGAATATAACACAATATGATGAAACAAGGTAGTATAAATCACATAGAACTACTATACAAATGAATGTAAAGTGGTTCAACACACAGTAGTGGAGTAGCAACCCATGTGGTAAATGAACAAGAACGTCCCACTGTGCGACTATGCCGGAAGCATGTGAGATAAGTCGCAATAATCAGAATAGTCCCACTATGCTGGAACGTGCAATATGGGTCACATCAAATTGGAAATGTGGAGGTTTTGCTGGGGGGTCCAAAATGTAATCCAAATACAGCCAGAATTAGTAAGAAATGGATACTCTTACCAGACGTGGTGGACACACACGCCAGCGGCGGTGTGTCAAACAGGCAAGAACGAAATCCACGGATTGATGGCGTCCACAAAGGAAGGCGATGAGACTTCAGGGAAAACGTTGCTGTTCCACGTCATTAGGTATTAGGCATCCAGGGTAAGGTGCACAGGAAGGGAAACTCCTTATAGAGAATGGTGAGAGAAGGTGCTCATATGATGGAACATGGAAAAAATAAAAAAGAGGCTCCACATAGTGTAATTAAACCCAAAATGGGAGGTAAAAAAGCCTTTATTGGCATAGATAAGAACAATAAAAATACAAGTCCCTCTGAGAAGACAAGTACAGGTGATCACAAAAAAATATTTGTATATCAGAGCGTGGTAAGTAGGTAGCTGTAGTAGGTTATGTACCCGACATGTTTCGAGCGATGGCTCATCAACTGGGGCATAAACCTACTGACCTAAACCACGCCATTAATATACTCTGCACAAACGATTTAAAACACTGAGGCCCCGTACACACGACCGAGTTTCTCGGCAGAATTCAGCCAGAAACTCGGTCGGAGCTGGATTCTGGCGAGAAACTCGGTCGTGTGTACACTTTTCAGCGAGGAAGCCGACGAGGAACTCGTCGGGCCGAAAAGAGAACACGTTCTCTATTTTCTCGTTAGTCAATGGGAAAAGTCGGCCTGCCGAGTTCCTCGGCGGCTTCCACACTGAACTCGACGAGGAACTCGATGTGTTTGGCACGTCGAGTTCCTCGGTCGTGTGTACGGGGCCTCACAGTACAGATTAAAAACAGCTGCTTGCTAAAAACACCTATTTCCAGATTGTAGCCAATCATATTGAAGGAGTATGGAAAACTCCTCCCACCAACGACCACAGTCTACCACTTAGTGCAGTGTACGCACATCACATGTCCCATGGGGATAGCCATTGGTCAGGTCAGCATTGTGGGGAACGTCCGCGTCATCACGCTCACCCGCGATGACGTATGGACGATGTGTCATCCCCAGCATATGCGTTCCAACCTGCACCGCGGCAGAGTGCGTCCGCGTCATCACGCTCACCCGCGATGACGTCAGGACGTTGTGCCACCTCCCAGCTTCTGCGCTCCACTCTGGTCAGCGGCCGAATGTTCCCAGGGCATGTGCAGAGTACACTGCTATGTCATCACGCAGGCGCCCCGTGATGTCATTACGCCGCGCCCTATGATCACTGCGTTCCAAGCACTAAAACCACTGGATGTCACTGAATCGTGAACATCACAGGGTAAGGGGCAAGCCAGGCCTGATGCTAGTGGTATCCTATATTGTGACTGAAACCCACACATTATACATATATCAGAGCAGACATATCAAACATATGTGTAAAAAATTGAAAAAAAAAGGGGACAATGTATACACAAACCGAATGATGCAAACTGGTCTGAGTACATAGGGCCAAATCCTCAAAAGAGATACGACGGAGTAACTGCTGTTACTCCGTCGTATCCCTGGTCCTAACTATGGAACTGATCCACAGAATCAGTTTCCCATAGTTAGGACGAAGATCCGACATGTGTAATTGAATTACACTGTCGGATTTTAGGATGCAGTACCGCATCCGCCGCTGGGGGCATTTCGCGTCGAAATGCCGCCTCGGGTATGCAAATTAGGACTTATGGAGATCCACAAAGCTTTTCAGCTTCGTTTTTTCTCCGTAAGTTTTATTTTGCAAACGCAAAATTAGGGCTGCTTTTACAAGGTGTAAACTGTTTACACCTTGTAAAAACAGACCTTTCTTGCTAGCGACGCGATTTTTTTAAAATTTAAGAAAAAAATTTGGCACTGTATCTTTTTTTTTTACCCGACGCAACTTTATTGTCCCGTCGCGATCCACAAAGCCCGGCGTAACGCAATTTCGCGCTATGCACGTCGGGAAAATGACGTCACGAGCATGCGCAGTACGGCCGGCGCGGGAGCGCGCCTCATTTAAATGGGAATCGCCCCCTGGAGAAGAGGAACGCCTTGCGCCGGCCGGATTTAAGTTACACCGCTCAAAATTTCTAGGTAAGTGCTTTGTGGATCGGGCACTTAGGTAGAAATTTTGCGGCGGTGTAACTTAAATAGGAAAAATTACGTTACGCCCGCTGGCTGAGGATTTGCCCCATTGTATCTAAATGTAGATAATAGAAGAACGGCATATGCATAACACATAGGAGGCAGCATATGCAAAGCCCATAGAATGTAACATACACATGGTACATAAATCATGAATGCAAATACATATCAATAATGCAGACTCTATCTTTATGACTTATATAATATGGCATAAAAAAAAAAACATATGAGTGGTTCATAAAGGAAGAAAACAATCAAAAAATTATATAAATCAATAAAACCAATGAGGACGGAGTTCTGCTTTGTTAATAAATGCGTTAATATCCCATTCGATGTTTAACCCATAAGGGGAGAAACATCGAAGCTGATAGATCCAATACATTTCAAGCTGGGACACCCCTCTGACGCGTGATTCTCCCCTCCAATGGGGGGTAAATTTGCCAATCACCTGGAAACTGGTACCCTTCGGATTTTTTTTGGTGGCAGTCTAGATAGTGCCTAGGTATGCTGTGATTAGGCGTGCCTTTTATTATGCTTGTAATGTGTTCATTAACCCTAATGGCAAGGTACGAATAGTCCTACCAACATACTGCTTCTTACATGGACACGTCAGAAGGTATACAACGTATCGAGTATCGCAAGTTACAAAAAATCTTTCATCTGGTAGATGGTGGATGTTACTGTAGAAGTGAAGCATAGCATTTTCCTATTTTTTAGGGTGTTATGAAGGCACACATTACATTTACGGCAAGCGTAAAATTCCGGAAAAAAAACGTAGGTTTGATCGGAGGGTCTGACACATTGGGGGCAAGTTTGTTTCTGAGTGACGCAGCTCCCCTGAAAACAACACCTGCCTTGTCAGGGAGTACTGAGCCCAAAAGGGGATCGTTTTGAAGTACATTCCAGTGGCGGTTAAGGATTTATTTTAGTTGTTTATGCTGTACCGAATATTGGGTGGTAAATGACCACTTGAATTTACTGTCAGGGGCACATTTGGGTCGTTCTGAGACAATAATACTCCTATCAAGTTTGGAAACCTGATCAATTAACCCCATCAATGGTATTTGGTGTATGACCTTTTTCAACAAATCGAGATTTGAGAATGTCAGCCTGTAGATGGAAATCAGCAAGGTTTGTACAATTCCTCCTAATACGGAGTATCTGGCTATATGGCACAGACTTAAGCCAAGAACTATAGTGGCAACTGTCCGTGGGGATATATCCGTTGCGATCGGTGGGCTTGAAGAAGGTTTTGGTCACCAGCCGGCGATCCGCAACGGATATCTCCAGATCCAAAAAATGGATCATAGTAAGGCTCAACTCATAGGTTAACGTGATACCCATATCATTGTCATTCAAGGTGACCATAAAATCATGTAGTGACTCCTCATCTCCATGCCAAAGGAGGAGGATGTCGTCTATGTACCGAGTCCACAACATCAGCTCAGGGCGCTGGAGAGCATAGACGACATCCTCCTCCCACTGAGCCATAAAAAGGTTCGCCAAAATAGGGGCGAATTTGACCCCCATGGCGACACCCTTGGTTTGGAGGAAAAATTGGTCATTGTACCAAAAATTATTTTCATGAGTGGCGAACTTGAGTAGTTCCATAATAAACCGTTGTTGTACCCTCGGAATAGAATTGCTAGTGGATAGAAAATATTCAACTGCTTTCAGCCCTAGTTTATGTGGGATGGAGGTATAGAGAGATGTAACGTCTGCTGTTACCAATATACATCCATCCTGATAGTCAACGGACTGGAGCCTCCGTATAGTGTCCCCTGTATCCTTAAGAAAAGATGGAACGGTACGCACCAACGGTTGGAGGTGAAAATCTATGTACCTCCCAATTCGGGAAGTCACGGAATTAATCCCGCTCACAATTGGTCTATCGGGAGGCTGTGTTATGCTCTTATGAATTTTGGGAAGGTAATACATGACCGGTATTCTAGGGACCACCGGTACAAGATATTTCTTCTCTTTCTTATCCAAGATACCTTCCAGGAAACCTTTATTTATCAACCCCGATAGAGTTTTCTGAGGTTTCTTGGTCGGATCCTGAGAGAGAGGGGCATAAGTGCTAGTGTCGCCCAGTATCCGGCACATTTCAGAGTGGTAGTCACTTTTGTCTAAAATAACCACCCCACCACCCTTATCAGCGGGTCTAATAATAAGGTCACTGCCTTTAAATAGGGACCTGAGACCTGCTTTAATATCCGGGTGGTCATAAGTGTGTTTCTTAGGTAACGAATCTAAGTCCTTCAGGACTAGGTCTCGAAATACTTTCATCGAAGGTGCGGTAGCACTGGGAGGGTTGAATAGGGAGGGATTAGACAAACCCGAATGGACTATCTGATCAGGTTGTCTATAAGTAACTTCAGATTTGTAGGGATTAGCCAAGAAGTTTCTTTGTATATTCAGTTTGCGGACATATTTGTGAATGTCGACAAAAGTGTCAAACTTGTTTAATTGTTTGGACGGAACAAACTTCAGGCCCTTATCAAGGGTCCTAAGTTCAGCTTCCGAAAACACACCCTGGCTGAGATTAAATATGCAACTACACTTTAAAGTTTCCTTTTTTTTCCTGGCCCTCCTCCCTCCTCTGGTGCCTCTTTTGTTTCTACACCTCGTTTGGGACCTGTGGGGACCCTAGGAAAATCCCAAACGAGGTGTAGAAACAAAAGAGGCACCAGAGGGGGAGGAGGGCCAGAAAAAAAAAAGGAAACTTTAAAGTGTAGTGGCATATTTAATCTCAGCCAGGGTGTGTTTTCGGAAGCTGAACTTAGGACCCTTGATAAGGGCCTGAAGTTCGTTCCGTGCAAACAATTAAACAAGTTTGACACTTTTGTCGACATTCACAAATATGTCCGCAAACTGAATATACAAAGATACTTCCTGGCTAATCCCTACCAATCTAAAGTTACTTATAGACAACCTGATCAGATAGTCCATTGGGGTTTGTCTAATCCCTCCTTATTCAACCCTCCCAGTGCTACCACACCTTCGATTAAAGTATTTCGAGACCTAGTCCTGAAGGACTTAGATTCGTTACCTAAGAAACGCACTTATGACCACCTGGATATTAAAGCAGGTCTCAGGTCCCTATGTAAAACGCAGGGACCTGATTATTCGACCCGCGGATAAGGGTGGTGGGGTGGTTATTTTAGAAAAAAGTGACTACCACTCTGAAATGTGCCGGATACTGGGAGACACTAGCACTTATGCCCCTCTCTCTCAGGATCCGACCAAGAAACTTCAGAAAACTCTATCGGGGTTGATAAATAAAGGTTTCCTGGAAGGTATCTTGGATAAGAAAGAGAAGGAATATCTTGTACCGGTAGTCCCTAGAATACCGGTCATGTATTACCTTCCCAAAATTCATAAGAGCATAACACAGCCTCCCGGTAGACCAATTGTGAGCGGGATTAATTCCGTGACTTCCTGAATTGGGAGGTACATAGATTTTCACCTCCAACCGTTGGTGCGTACCGTTCCATATTTTCTTAAGGATACAGGGGACACTATACGGAGGCTCCAGTCTGTTGACTATCACGATGGATGTATATTGGTAACAGCAGACGTTACATCTCCCTATACCTCCATCCCACATAAACTAGGGCTGAAAGCAGTTGAATATTTTCTATCCACTAGCAATTCTATTCCGAGGGTACAACGGTTTATTATGGAACTACTCTAGTTCGCCACTCATGGAAATTATTTTTGGTACAATGACCAATTTTTCCTCCAAACCAAGGGTGTCGCCATGGGGGCCAAATTCGCCGCAAGGTTGGCGAACCTTTTTATGGCTCAGTGGGAGGAGGATGTCGTCTATGCTCTCCAGCACCCTGAGCTGGTGTTGTGGACTCGGTACATAGACGACATCCTCCTCCTTTGGCATGGAGATGAGGAGTCACTACATGATTTTATGGTCACCTTGAATGACAATGATATGGGTATCACGTTAACCTATGAGTTGAGCCTTACTATGATCATTTTTTGGATCTGAAGATATCCGTTGCGAATCGCCGGCTGGTGACCAAAACCTTCAAGCCCACCGATCGCAACGGATATATCCCCACGGACAGTTGCCACTATAGTTCTTGGCTTAAGTCCGTGCCATATAGCCAGATACTTCGTATTAGGAGGAATTGTACAAACCTTGCCGATTTCCATCTACAGGCTGACATTCTCAAATCTCGATTTGTTGAAAAAGGTTATACACCAAATACCATTGATGGGGTAATTGATAAGGTTTCCAAACTTGATAGGAGTATTATTGTCTCAGAACGACCCAAACGTGCCCCTGACAGTGACTTCAAGTGGTCATTTACCACCCAATATTCGGTACAGCATAAACAACTAAAATAAATCCTTAACTGCCACTGGAATGTACTTCAAAACGATCCCCTTTTGGGCTCAGTACTCCCTGACAAGGCAGGTGTTTTTTTCAGGGGAGCTGCGTCACTCAGAAACAAACTTGCCCCCAATGTGTCAGACCCTCCAATCAAACCTAAATTTTTTCCGGAATTTAAAGGATTTTACGCTTGCCGTAAATGTAATGTGTGACTTCATAACACCCAAAGAAATAGGAAAATACTATGCTTCACTTCTACAGTAACATCCACCATCTACCAGATGAAAGATTTTGTAACTTGCGATACTCGATACGTTGTATACCTTCCGATGTGTCCATGTAAGAAGCAGTATGTTGGTAGGACTATTCGTACCTTTGCCATTAGGGTTAATGAACACATTACAAGCATAATAAAAGGCACGACTAATCACAGCATACCTAGGCACTATCTAGACTGCCACCAAAAAAAATCCGAAGGGTACCAGTTTCCAGGTGATTGGCAAATTTACCCCCCATTGGAGGGGAGAATCACACGTCAGAGGGGTGTCCCAATGTAATGTATTGGATCTATCAGCTTCGATGTTTCTCCCCTTATGGGTTAAACATCGAATGGGATATTAACGCATTTATTAACAAAGCAGAACTCCGTCCTCATTGGTTTTATTGATTTATATAATTTTTCGATTGTTTTCTTCCTTTATGAACCACTTATATAATATGGCATAAAAAAAACATATAAGTCATAAAGATAGAGTCTGCATTATTGATATGTATTTGCATTCTTGATTTATGTACCATGTGTATGCTACATTCTATGGGCTTTGCATATGCTGCCTCCTATGTGTTATGCATATGCCGTTCTTCCATTATCTACATTTAGATACGATGTACTCAGACCAGTTTGCATCATTCGGTTTGTGTATACTGTACATTGTCCCCTTTTTTTTCATTTTTTACATACGTTTGATATGTCTGCTCTGATATATGTATAATGTGTGGGTTTCAGTCACAATATAGGATACCACTAGCATCAGGCCTGGCTTGCCCCTTACCCCGTGATGTTCACGATTCAGTGACATCCAGTGGTTTAAGTGCTTGGAGCGCAATGATCATAGGGGCGCGGCGTAATGACATCACGGGGCGCCTGCGTGATGACATAGCAGTGTACTCTGCGCATGCCCTGGGAACATTCGGCCGCTGACCAGAGTGGAGCGCAGAAGCTGGGAGGTGGCACAATGTCCTGACGTCATCACGGGTGAGCGTGATGACGTGGACGCACTCTGCCGCAGTTCAGGTTGGAACGCATATGCTGGGGATGACACATCGTCCATACGTCATCGCGGGTGAGCCTGATGATGCGGACGTTCCCCACAATGCTGACCTGACCAATGGCTATCCCCATGGGACATGTGATGTGCGTACACTGCACTAAGTGGTAGACTGTGGTCGTTGGTGGGAGGAGTTTTCCACACTCCTTCAATATGATTGGCTACAATCTGGAAATAGGTGTTTTTAGCAAGCAGCCGTTTTTAATCTGTATTGTGAGTGTTTCAAATCGTTTGTGCAGAGTATATTAATGGTGTGGTTTAGGTCAGTAGGTTTATGCCCCAGTTGATGAGCCATCGCTCTAAACATGTCGGGTACATAGCCTACTACAGCTACCTACTTACCACGCTCTGCTATACAAATATTTTTTGTGATCACCTGTACTTGTCTTCTCAGAGGGACTTGTATTTTTATTGTTCTTATCTATGCCAATAAAGGCTTTTTTACCTCCCATTTGGGTTTAATTACACTATGTGGAGCCTCTTTTTTATTTTTTCCAAGTTCCATCATATGAGCACCTTCTCTCCCCATTCTCTATGAGGAGTTTCTCTTCCTGTGCACCTTACCCTGGATGCCTAATACCTAATGACGTGGAACAGCAACGTTTTCCCTGAAGTCTCATCGCCTTCCTTTGTGGACGCCATCAATCCGTGGATTTCGTTCTTGCCTGTTTGACACACCGCCGCTGGCGTGTGTGTCCACCACGTCTGGTAAGAGTATCCATTTCTTACTAATTAAGCCTTAATCTATGCTTACCTGTAGGTGTAACTTCCCCGAAGGGGGTTTACAACCACTTTAACTTTGGTAGTCAGTAAAGATTCATGTTCAACCTAGGCAATTTGGTGAATAGTATTATCAATACTATTTTCACCATATCTTTTTTTTTTCACAAACCTCTCTCGTAACAAACTTGCTTGGCTGTAATGGGAACAGTTATGTCGTATTCTCGTAAATTGTCTGGTAAATTGTTCTTTAGCGATGTTTTTCAGCCATGTGGGGAGATGACAGCTGTTAAAGCGGTTGTAAACCATGAAAAAAAACACCTACAAGACAAAGCCATAATGAGCTAGTATGACTAGCATACTAGCTCATTATGCATTACTTACCTTAGATCAAAGCCGTCCTCGTGTCCCCCTCCGGCCGCAGACATCCCTCCACAGATACCCGGAAGTTTACTTGATGACCCCACTACCATGAACTGGGACACCGCCTCGGCCCTCCTGTCTGCCGGGTCCTTAAAAGCAGGGGTCCCCTCCACCGAAAATGTGGTTACCTTGTTTAACCTGGATACCGGCGGGTCCACAATCGGGAGAGATGTCCATTTTTTCAGGAAACTCTCCTCAAAGGGGTAACGGACCGCCATGCGTTTTGGGACCGAAAAGGCCCGCTGCAGTCGTTCCCATTCTTTGTATATAAACCCTCACTGTCCGAATGGTCCTGGTCTGCATCCTCTGACTCTACAGAACAAGGGCTGTGTGACACAGCAAGGCCCGAGTCTGAATCAGAGCTTTCCCAAGAAGATGGAGGGGGAGGGGGGTGTATTTACCCCCCTTACGCCCGCACACTGCTTCCACCCAGGCAACAAAGGACTCCAGGGCCGCTGACAAAGCGTCCATAGGCACTAGGGTGGGTCTGCAGGTGCACCGGTTGCCACCACAGGGATGTCTGGGCAGGAAGCGCCAGCTTCTGATGCCATGCTGACCCACACCCGTAGGGACCAAGGCAAGGTACACAAAAAGTCCACCCTCCTAGCTGCCACAGACCAAGGGGCCCCCCAGAGGACTCACTACCCTGACCCAGGTACTGCACAGCGTTGCCGGCCGCCCTCTCCAGTCTCTGAGGTGTTCTCCTGCATCTGAGGTGTTTCTGTGCTGTTTGCGCCGTTCAGAGAGATATTTCCAGCGCTAGAGGCCCAAACTAAGCTGGAGGCTACAAGAAAATGTCCGCCTCAGCAAAAACGAGCGTGGGCTACAAGAAAGTAGCCCGCCGGGCTCTGCTAAAATGGCCGCCGTCCGTTTCTGAGGGAAGAAGAAAAGTCTGTGAACATGCTGAGCCTCCGAGCGGAAGGCATCCCACATGGCAGACCAGGAAACACCCCACTATGGAGAGCGGACCCCGGACACCCTGCACAGCCAGGACTCAGAGCCCCCCGGAGGACCCCCTGCCAGGTACACAGCAGGCCCAGCCACCACAGTGCATGGGGAGGAGGGAAATGACAGGGAGAGAAGAAAGGGAGAGTGAGAGCCCCCTAGTCGACCTCCCCAGGAATGCCCAGCTGTTCCATCCTACCGAGACAGGTGAAACCGTACTTACCCATCCTGTGGGGACTGCTGGATGCATTCCAGACAGACCCATCACCCGAGCGGTACGGGGTGGCTGTCGGCCACGACATACTGTGACTCGGACAGCAGTAGCCCGGTCATATGTGTGCCCCGGAGCATATAGCTCACTGGCCACCCCTGGAGCAAACGGGTTATGTCGTGGCCAACCCAGCGCATCGCTAAAGGTCTGCTCTCGCTTGATAGCCGGACAGGGCAGACTACCAGGATCTATATTATCCAGCCTTATTAAAGGATTCCGGTAAGCCCCCCCACCCGCAGACCCCGACAACCAACGGCCAGGGTTGTCGGGAAGAGGCCCTTGTCCTTATCAACATGGGGACAAGGTGCTTTGGGGTGGGGGGGCCGCAGGGCTCCCCCTGTCCCAAAGCACCCACCCCCATGTTGAGGGCATGCAGTCTGGTACGGTTCAGGAGGGGGGGCACTCGCTCGTCCCCACCCCCTTTCCTGACCGTCTGGGCTGCGTGCTCGGATAAGGGTCTGGTATGGATTTTGGGGGGAACCCCACACCGTTTCTTTGGCGTAGGGGGTTCCCCTTAAAATCCATACCAGACCTAAGGGCCTGGTATGCTATTGAAGGGGAACCCATGCGGCTTTTTATTTACAATTTGGCGTGGAGTTCCTCCTCATGATTCATACCAAACACAGTGCCTGGTATTGGTGGGGATCCAAGTCGGATCCCCGTTCATTGAAAGTCGGACGTATGTCGGCTTTAAGTCGCAGGGCAAAGTCGGATCCAAAGTAGGACGAGTGTCGTGTTGCACCAGTGTGTCGAACCCGGCCTCAATGTCAGCAATGCTTGTCGCTCATTGGGAAAGGAAAAAACAAATGACGGGGCTCGCAGGTGTCAATCTCGCCGATAACAGCAGCGAGATTGACACAATATTGCGGTCACCTACTGTACACATTATATATCGTGGCAGAGCGAGGCTCTGTCCCTATGGAAATGTTGTTGAAATGGACACAGGGTCTGCATATAGCCAGATTGCAGAGCGTAGATTTGAAACGGAGAAAACTGCTCTGGCAGTTTTCTCCAGATCTTGCTATTTCTAAAAGGGGCTCTTTAGTTTGGAGATTCCTCAGAGATATGGGTGGGACAGGATCTCCAACCCTGTGTCCAGATCTTATAGATAGCCTGCAGGGTGTGTGCCCAGGTGCACACAGCTCATATAATGAGAGACTGGTCAGAGCAGAAGTGAGAGGACGGTGGAGTTGGAGCAGTGGCTGCTAGTGAGTGGCTCTGTGTGAAGATAGATGCTGTGTGCATCAAGAAGTTCAAAGCTGTGTGCGTTGAAGGGCTTCAAAGCTGTGTGCGCCCAAGGAGCCTAAAGCTGTGTGCATTAAGGGACTTCAGGCTGTGTGCGTTTAAGAAGCCCAAAGCTGTGGGCATCCGAGATTGAGACTGGAAGATCTGGTGGTTTAAGGTACCAGTAACTATAGCAGCAGTGCTGTTGAAGATTAGCCAGGTGGGCTGGTATTTTCATTTATCTTTGAATGTCGTTTAAACCCCTGCGTGGGATTCCTGAGTGGACTTTTGTTTTGTTTTTCTTCATTAAATAAATGTGGGCTACCACGCCCTTAACGACATATGCCTGTTTGGTGTGGACTCACTACAAGAAAACGCATCTACCATGAGAGCTAACAATCCCCCAATGTCACAGTGGTGGATTCAGTGGGCATCTAGGCACTGGAATCCGGGTCCTTGCGCCAGTAGTGAGTCGCATCAGGAAATCAGGCGAAAAGCATTGCACATAAGTTTAATGGACTGTGTTGCATGCAGGTTGTGTACCTTTGAAAGGAGAATTATTTTATTTTCTCCCCTCTCTGCTGTGAACTGTTACCGGTTGCTGTGTGCAACACCGCAAGGATGGGGCGTTCAAAACAGAAAAAAGGAGGCAATCCTTGCTGAAGCCAGAGATAGAGCTCTGTGGCTGGAGGGGTTGTTACCGCCTGATAGAACCCCATACATGCCTGAACAGAGTTTTCCAAGGGAAATGAGGGCTGCTGTTGTCCCTAACAACACTGCTGCAATGAGTGCACATGTGACTGCTGGAGTGGAAAGTCCACCAGTGTTTGAATCTGCAGTGGATTGGTGCAAGAGGCACCCGGCAGGAATGGACCAAGCTAAAGTGGAAGGCAAGCCAAACTTCGATACAAAGAGAGCTGCCGGATGTCCATACCTGGGAGAGAGGTGTTTTTGCCCCTGGCAACGCTGCTGCAATTAAACCAGCAGCTGTTGCGAAAAGTGTGCAAGTGACACAGCTTAAGACAGGATCCAGCGGAGGGAAGCCTGTGGTGTGTGCCAGAAGAGAGGCTGATCAAAGGCCAGGACGGAGAGTGGTTGCCCATAGCAGCACAGATGAGGCCAGTCGGGCTGTCTGTGGACCATGGGGTGGGCCTGCCAAGCATCATGACAAGTGGCTTCTGGAGGAGCCAATACAGCATGTTGGAGAGAGCCAACAAGGCTCTGCTGGGAGAGTGCAATCTCCCATGGCAACGAGAGTAGAAGTTGTGCCTGGAGGGAGGAGCTGCAGGAGAGATTTGGCTCAACATCTCCACAAAGAGGCCTGTGTGTTCTTACCAGCTGGGAATCATCAGGAGAGCCAGGCATTGAGATGCCAAGAAATTAAATTTCAGCGTCCAGTACCATGCTTGGAATGTGGTCTTTAGTTTGGAGATTCCTCAGAGATATGGATGGTACAGAATCTCTAACCCTGTGTCCAGATCTTATAGATTGCATGCAGGGTGTGTGCCCAAATGAGCACAGCTCATATAATGAGGGACTGGTCAGAGCAGAAGTGAGAGGAAGGTGGAGTTGGAGCAGTGGATGCGAGTGAGTGTCTCTGTGTGAAGATAGATGCTGTGTGCATCAAGAAGTTCAAAGCTGTGTGCGTTAACGGGCTTCAAAGCTGTGTGCGCCCAAGGAGCCTAAAGCTGTGTGCATTAAGGGACTTCAAGCTGCGTGTGTTTAAGAAGCCCAAAGCTGTGGGCGTCGGAGATTGAGACTGGAAGATCTGGTGGTTTAAGGTACCAGTAACTATAGCAGCAGTGCTGTTGAAGAGTAGCCATGTGGACTGGTATTTTCATTTATCTTTGAATGTCGTTTAAACCCCTGCGTGGGATTCCTGAGTGGACTTTTCTTCATTAAATAAACGTGGGCTACCACGCCCTTAACGATATATGCCTGTTTTTGTGTGGACTCACTACAAGAAAATGCATCTACCATGAGAGTCCCTGTCTGCCTGTCTGGGCCACAAATAGTGGAGCGTGTGGTCATGGACCAATTCCTAAAGTCACTACCAGTTCCCCTGCAAAAGTGTGTGAGTCAAGGAGACCCCAAGTTGGCAAACAACCTGGTGGAACTTGTGGATAGATACTTTGCTGCAGAGAGCCTGGCACAGACTTTCCACCCAAAGCAACTGGTAAGACTGTTCCAGGGGATGTGGGTAGCAAGCATGGCAAGGAGATAGGGGGAAGATTTTTGGTGCCAGGGCTGAAGTTTGGCTTCCCAAACAAGGGAAGCCACTACCTGTCAGCAAATCAAACTGGGGCAACAGCAGGTGTTTCTGTTGCCAGGAACTGGGACATGTTGTAGCAAACTGTCCATTGACAGATGAACCTATGCAGTGTGATGTATCTTAGAAGACAATATATGTTTTCTGCTGTTTCATGTGCTGTAGTGCCAAGTGTAGGAAAAACACATGTGCCAAATGACTGTTAACGATAAGCTTATTATAGAATTTGCTGGACTCTGGAAGTCTAGTGCCTTTGGTTAAAGCTGCTATGGTTAAAAACTGAATTTTCTTTTTCACTTTATATATTTATTTATTTTTCGTTCCATATTATACATAAAAACGACATATGGGTAGGCACAGAGCAAATACAAAACCAAAAACAGATAAGTATACATATATCAAAATATACATTCGCCCTGGACCATCCCGTGTATCACTTCAAAATATCTTTCCGCTCTAACCCTCTTCTAATCCTCGCTCTCTCTCACAATGAGACAAGTGAGGAGATAGCCCTATCCCCGCTTTCCCCCCCCCCCCAAAAAAAAGGGGGAAAAGGGGGTGGGGGGGGGACAAAAAATCTCCATCCTCTCTCTCAAACCATACATCATAATAAAAGAGGTCAGTTTATCCTTCACATTATATTTCCCTGCGCTTCCCATACTCCTCATTGGTCCAATTCAACCATTAGTCTCTTCCCCTCGTCCGAATTTTTAAATAAATTCCAACTCTTCCACGTTTTTTCATATTGATTTTTCTTACCCTTAGCTGAGAGAACTAGGTCTTCCATAGCTTCTATGTCTTTAACTCTATTTATCCAATCTAAAACTGTTGGCGGTCTAGTATCTCTCCAATGTAAGGGAATCCCTACTTTGGCTGCGTTCACCATATGACAAAGTACAGAGTTCCTATACATCTGAACTGGGATCTGGGAGAGGTGAAGAAGTCATTGGGTATTTTTAAATCTGAAAATTTTTGTAAAATTTTCAAAATCGACAACCAATAGGATCTTATTTTTTTACATGACCAGAATATATGAATCAATGTCCCGCTTTCTTCTCCACATCTCCAACATCTGTCAGAGTTTTCGTTTGCAGAATTTTTTTTAGTCTTACTGGAGTGTGGTACCACTGCATCAGGACTTTATAGTTTAATTCTTGAGTTTGTGTACAAATTGAAGAGTTTAGGGTCAATAAAATAATCTGTTTACATTGTAATAGGGTAAAAGTCCTGTCTAGGTCCTTCTCCCATTTATTAAAGCATGGTATCTCGAGATCGTCCCTAGGTTTGTTTAATAGTTCATACATTTTAGAAATCCCTCGAAATAATGGTTCTGGATCGTTAAGGTAAGACTCAAAAGTTGTTAACTGACGAAGAAAATTGCTTCCAGGTCCTAGTGATCTCATAAAGTGACTTAATTGCAATGCCTGCCAGATATTAACTTCAAAAGGGGCCTCCTATTTGTATTAGTGTTTTTAGATGGCCAGTTTTCTGATATGATAAAATGTGAGGCCTGGTAGAGTCCCTTCTCTTTAAGCGACCGGAAGGTCCCTCTTTCAATGCCTGGGCTGAAACTTGGGTTCCCAAATATAGGAAACAAAGGTGATTGCGCTGATGAAAAATTCCCATTTTAACATACGCGCAGTCATTTTAAGGGTTGTGCCAATTATAGGGTGGTTTTTAAGATAAGCTGGTAATACTGTGTAACACCAAGGAGCCCTACATAAAGGGACTGTGCTCAACTGCTGTTCTATATCGACCCATCGCTTAAGTCTGATATGTCTGCACCAGTCCACTAATCTAGATAGATGTACTGCGTAGTAATACTTAAATATATCTTGGACTGCCATTCCACCAAAGTTCTTAGGCATAGTCAGCAGGTCTCGTTGGATCCTAGGGCGCTTCCCTGCCCAAATAAAATTCATAAATAAACTACGTATCTGACGCAGGAAAATCACCGGGATTCTAATTGGTAGGGGCTGAAGTAGATACAGAATTTTCGGAAGGACAGACATTTTAATTATGTTAATACGACCAAACCATGAATGAAGACCATGTCGCCATTTATCAAGGACGACTCGTAATGAGTTATACATTGGTAAAAAAATCATTTTAAAAATGTCCTTCTCTTTTGATGGAATGTTTGTACCCAAATATTTGAGCATTGATCTCCATTTGAAACAAAAATGTGATTGAATGGTATTACGGGAAAGAGATGATATTGACACACTCATGGCCTCCGATTTAGTCCGATTTATTTTTAAGTTAGATAACGCGCCATATTTCTCAATCTCTCCCAACAAAGCAGGGAGAGAAATATGTGGATGTGTCACTGAGAACAGCATATCGTCCACATATGTAAAAAAGAAAAAATTGCGCCAACCAATAATAAATTAATATAAACAGTGAAGTCCTTTGTGTCTTCTACAAATGAGACACAGAAAAAATGTGCACCATAAAAGTGCATAAATCGTGAACAAATGGTGAACAAGTTATTTTAAAAAATCCAATAACAAAGTCCATAAACTGAAATTCCGACCCAGACAGCACCCAGTGTGAAGATGATTGACAGTTGTGACCCGCCACCATATGGACTGAGGCTTACCACAGGGTAATTTGATAACAGCGTTATTCAAATTATTTGCAGGATACTTCCAGAACACCGGATTATGGCCAGACATACACCAGGTCACGATCCCTTTAAGAAATCCACGATGGGGTGTAGCAGCATGTAATAGCGAATAGCGTCCTCATAGCATGTCACAGCCCAGTCGCTCTGTATTTCCTTTCCTGGTGATTATACATGGCAGCAAACAATCCATGCATACGCAACTGGAAAGGAGCTTCGAGACAAAAATCACACCTGTTTTGGTAGGCCAATCAGCCTATTTCAGCTGCAGCTGTCAAAATCTGTCTTCAAATCTTCAAAGTTTTTCATGAATAAGGTAATGTGGCAATCTCTTTGCAGGCTTCTCTTCACTGACATGTGCTGAAGAGAAGCCTGCAAAGAGATTGCCACATTACCTTATTCATGAAAAACTTTGAAGATTTGAAGACAGATTTTGACAGCTGCAGCTGAAATAGGCTGATTGGCCTACCAAAACAGGTGTGATTTTTGTCTCGAAGCTCCTTTCCAGTTGCGTATGCATGGATTGTTTGCTGCCATGTATAATCACCAGGAAAGGAAATACAGAGCGACTGGGCTGTGACATGCTATGAGGACGCTATTCGCTATTACATGCTGCTACACCCCATCGTGGATTTCTTAAAGGGATCGTGACCTGGTGTATGTCTGGCCATAATCCGGTGTTCTGGAAGTATCCTGCAAATAATTTGAATAACGCTGTTATCAAATTACCCTGTGGTAAGCCTCAGTCCATATGGTGGCGGGTCACAACTGTCAATCATCTTCACACTGGGTGCTGTCTGGGTCGGAATTTCAGTTTATGGACTTTGTTATTGGATTTTTTAAAATAACTTGTTCACCATTTGTTCACGATTTATGCACTTTTATGGTGCACATTTTTTCTGTGTTTCATTTGTAGAAGACACAAAGGACTTCACTGTTTATATTAATTTATTATTGGTTGGCGCAATTTTTTCTTTTTTACATCTGTTTTGTGTTAGTTCACGCTATTGCAGCCTTCCCATTTATTCACTTAATTTACATTTGATTAGCGCAATTTTCTCTTTTCCTGATATCGTCCACATAGGCAGAGACCCTATGAATTCCCTCCCCCACCCTAATTCCTCGTATATCTGGGTTTAGGCGGATTCTATTCAGTAATGGTTAAAAAAAAAGAACAAAGAGAAGGGGTGAGAGGGGGCAGCCCTGGCGGGTACCGTTTGAGATGTTGAAGGGATCTGAAAGAACCCCATTTGCTTTTACAGCGGCTTGAGGGTTCGTATAAACACTTTTAATCCAGCTGATCATTCGTTCTCCCAATCCTATTTGTTTCAACACCTCAAATAGGAACTGCCAGTTAACCCTATCAAAAGCCTTCTCGGCATTGGTATTCAACAATACACAGGGTGTTTTTGTTTCATTTGCCTGGTTGATCAGATTAAGAACCTTCGTTGTGTTATCTCTTCCTTCTCTCGTAGGAATAAACCCTACTTGATCCAAGTCTATTATTTGGGGGATCCATGATTGTATTCTGGTTGCTAATATTTTAGTAATCGAAAAAAGTGTACTGAAGGCCTACAGAACACCTCCCAGCGCCAAAGCCGGATATAAGCTGATTGTAATAAGCTAATAACTGAAAGAGCGTAGATGACAGAGAATCTGTATACTACGATGATGGGAGCAGCCGTTTAAAACAATAAAGACATGATAAAAAAATGATCACAATTAAAAGAGCATAAATGCACAATTAAAACAATCACAAACAGCGCTAAAAGTGATAATTCTGGTGTAAATGCTCAAGGCACCACTATTACACTATAAAACAATATTGTGTGAAGGAAATCAGTCAGTAGAGGTAAAGTCCCATATAAAGATGTGGTTCACTTTAAGAAAGGACAGACAGCGTAGCACCTTCCACCCGAACTCCTTAAAAGACACCGCGTGGGACAAAACGAGCCCCCTCTGGGGTACACACTTACCAAAAAGTAAGTTATAACTGGCGATGTATATAAAGCTCCAGACTGGTATATATCCTTCAAACAGGGTAATCAAATGAATCTTATTTCTGGCTCCTGAACCAGGCACTTCCTGGTTTCAATCGTGCGGGACTGGGCGTGTCGCTTCGTCTGCGATCACCGCATTGATTGATGAGCACTGCTCATCAATCAATGCGGTGATCGCAGACGAAGCGACACGCCCAGTCCCGCACGATTGAAACCAGGAAGTGCCTGGTTCAGGAGCCAGAAATAAGATTCATTTGATTACCCTGTTTGAAGGATATATACCAGTCTGAAGCTTTATATACATCGCCAGTTATAACTTACTTTTTGGTAAGTGTGTACCCCAGAGGGGGCTCGTTTTGTCCCACGCGGTGTCTTTTAAGGAGTTCGGGTGGAAGGTGCTACGCTGTCTGTCCTTTCTTAAAGTGAACCACATCTTTATATGGGACTTTACCTCTACTGACTGATTTCCTTCACACAATATTGTTTTATAGTGTAATAGTGGTGCCTTGAGCATTTACACCAGAATTATCACTTTTAGCAATATTTTAGTAATATTTTTAAATCTGTATTCAGTAACGAGATGGGTCTGTAACCTCCACAGTCCACCGGGTCCTTCCCCTCTTTTGGAATTAACGTGATATGTGCTCTCAAGGTATCCAGAGGGAATGCGGAAGCCAGACCCACTGCGTTAAAGACTTCTGTCATTTGTTTACTTAGTAACTCAGAGAATTCTTTATAGTAACTTATACTGAAGCCGTCCGGACCAGGAGATTTTCCGGATTTAATTGATTTTAATGTTTCCATCACTTCTTCCACCATAATAGGGGTATCCAGACTATAACGTGCTGGCAAGGGTAACCTAGTCATACCTGCTGAAGTAAGGTATTCTGCTATGGTGGACTGAGGTGGGGCAACATGTGACAGATTATACAGAGTAGAGTAGTACTTCCCAAACGTCTGAGCAATATCTTTAGGTATCCGTTTTAAATATCCCTCTTTATCTTTTACTTGCGATATATATGTTGACCTATTATTTTCTTTAATTTTCCCTGCTAACAGTCTACCACACTTATCTCCTGTTTCATAATTTACCTTTTTCCCTCGCTGGATTATAGCTTTAGCTTTAAACAGTAAAATCTCCGACAATTGTCTCCTCAGATGTCCCAGCTCACTACCTACGGAAGCTGTCTGTGTCTTTTTATGCTGTGTTTCTAGAGCCTGGATCTTTTCTTTTTTTTTTTTTCCCCTTTACTTCAGGTTCCACCTCATAGAGTTTCTTTAGAGCGCTCAGCTTTTATTTTGGCCAGCCCGCATAGCGTCTCTATTTGGTTTTACATCATTAGTAAAGGTATATTTTACTATTTTATACTCATTTCTTTTTTTGTTTTTGTTTATCACAAGTTAATTTATTTGAAGTTTTTTTTTTTGTTTAAATTTATGAAAGAGTACAAAATGTGCTATCCTGTTACATTTCCCCTAACCTCCCCTACCCTAGTGTTTCCCCCCCTCCCCCCCTCACCAGATGTACCCACTTTATTGAGTTCCGCCAGGAACTCCTATGTCGGACCTCAGGTTTTCAGCATAGCTCCATGACCTCTTGAAAGCCCTCCAATCGTCCCATTTTTTACTTTGACTTGTATTATTCCCCTCCAGCCCATCTCTTAGTTCTTCCATCGTATATGTCTCTTCGACGGCGTCGATCCACTCCCAAATCATGGGACATTCTGTCTCTTGCCATTTTCTGCCTCTTAGCTGCATTCAGTAAATGTGGAACCATTGATTTTTTATATCTTCTTAGTCTACTTCACCTCCGTGAAATAACACCGTCCATGGGTCTTTTTTTATTTTATTCTTTGTAATCTCTTCTACAAACTCCAAGATCTTCTCCCAGTATGTCTTTACTTTGGGACACTCCCACCATAGGTGTGCCATAGTTCCTGGGGTCTCGCATCCCCTCCAGCAATTTTCTGATTGACCCTCTTTAAATTTGCTTCGTTTATTCGGGGTTATATACCATCTGGCAATGCATTTGTAATTTATTTCCGCAGTTCGACTATCTACTGCTGAGGAGTGTATCAGTTTCAACATTTTCTTTAATTGGGGTCTATCGTGCTGTGTTTTAAGTTCCCTTTCCCATTTTTCAATGAATGGTGGTATCTCTCTCTCGTCCGTCTCCAATAACATCCTATATACCTTTGATATGGTACCTTTGACGCCTTCCGATGAACATAGTTTTTCCATCTCTGTTAGCTGTTCCCCTGATCTCAATGGGGGTGGTAATTTCTGGACAAACCGACTGAGTTGTTGATACCTCCATTCATTGATTTCCATCAAACTTTTTTCCCGTTTTAATTCCAAATATGTTACCAAGTGTCCATCTTTAATTATATCTCTTAATTGTGCCGATTCTTTCTTTATCCAATTTCCTCCCACTTGTGTTTTCCCTGGTGCAAAGTATTCATTGTTTTTTAATGCTATAAGGGGTGAATTGAATTCCTTCTCCATTTTTTTGTTTGTTGTGTCCCAAATTCTAAGTGCATTTTTTGTTATCCCATGTATTCTCGTGCTTAATTTTCTATATTGGGGGGGGGTTCCATATTATTGTGTCTAATCTCACCTTGGATAGTGCATTCTCCAAACTGACCCACCTTTTTTCTTTGTTGGCCCTGGCCCACTCCACTACCCGCGATAAAACAATTGCTTCATAGTACTTTTTTATGTCCGGTACAGCGAGTCCACCCTTGTTTTTTGGTTGTTTTAGAGTCTGTAGGGAGATTCTATGTTTCCTATAGTTCCATATGTAGTTCATAGTGATTTTTTTAAGCATATTGAGCAGAGGCTTTGGTAGGGCCATGGGGATCATTTGAAATTTGTATACGATTTTGGGCAATAGGACCATTTTACAAAAATGTATTCTCCCGATCCATGAGATTGGTCGATTTTTTACTCTTTTGATTTCGGCCTTTATTTCATCCAATAGGGGTAAATAGTTGATCTCATAAATTTTCTTGATTGTGTTTGCCAAACGGATCCCTAAGTATTTGAGTTCCTTCACCCATGGGAATCGGAAAACTGTTCTTAATAGTCTTTCTTCTGTCCTATTGATGTTTACATTCAGAATTTCTGTTTTAGAGAGATTCAATTTAAAATTTCCCCATATTGCTCACATAGAGTCAACAACTTGGGGATTGATGTTATGGGGTTCACTACATAAAAGAGGACATCATCCGCGAATGCAGATAATTTGTGTTCCTCTTTTTCGACTTTGACTCCTTCGATGTTCGGATTTTTGCGGACCCTGGCCAGTAGAGGTTCAAGAGACAATACAAACAGTAGGGGGGACAAGGGACACCCCTGCCTTGTACCATTCTTCATCTCAAAGGGTTCAGATAAACTGCCGTTTATTTTTATCTTGGCCGTTGGAGACTGATAGGAGGGCCCTGATCCATTCTAACATCCTCTGACCGAAACCCATATTTTCCAAGGTTTGTGTCATGAGTCCCCAGTCTACCCTGTCAAATGCTTTCTCAGCATCAATCGACAGGAATAGACCTGGGGACCCACTCTCTCTCATTTTCTGAAGGATCAGAAGGGCTCTGACTCCGTTGTCCCTTCCCTCTCTTCCTTTAATGAACCCCGTCTGATCTGGGTGGATCAATTTACCCATCTCAATTTTAACTCTTTCTGCCAGTACTTTTGAAAATAATTTAATATCTGCGTTTACCAGGGATATAGGTCTATAGCCTGAGCAGCTTTTTATGTCTTTACCTTCCTTGGGGATAACTGTAATAGTTGCCTCCGAGGCTTCTCTGCTTAAACTAAAATCTTTTCCAAGACCATTAAAGTATCTGCAAAGTACTGGGAGAAGGATCTCCTTGCATTTTTTATAGTACAAGGCTGTAAAACCGTCCGGCCCTGGGCTTTTACCTGGAGCGCTACCTGTCAGAGATGTTTGAATTTCTTTAACCGTTATAGGCTGGTCCATCAATATCCTGTCATTTTGATTTAATCTTGTCAGCCCAGCTTCTTGAAATTTTGAGATCTTGTCTCTTTTTTCCTCCCCTGGTCGGGTCGCCTGCTCCACTGCATACAGTTTTTCATAGTATGTTCTGAAGGTTTCCGCAATGTCTTTTGTTGTATGTACCTCCTTCCCTTTCTCATTTTTGATCTTCTCAATGTAGTTCCTTGATTTCTTTTTCTGTACCATCCTGGCCAGGTGTTTATTTGTTTTATTACCCCACATATATCTTTCCTTTGCGATAAGGTTAAACTCTCTTCTCGTTTCTTGGTCCATAAGTTCTTTAAGTTCGTTTCTTTTGTTCACCAAGTCATGGTATAGTTCTCGTTTCCGCTGTTTTAGGTTTTCGTTCCAACTCGTGTATCTCCGTTATTAATTTTTCCCTTTTGCGGTTTTTTCCTTTTTTTTTCCTAGCTCCTTCTGATATTAGGGTCCCTCTGATTACTGCTTTGTGGGCATCCCACAAGGTTGCTGTCGATATTCCCTCTGTATCGTTTATCCTGAAGTATTCTTCTAGATCTTTTTTAACCCTTATTAAACTGGTTTCCTCCGTCAATAACCCCTCATTGAGTCTCCAAATCTGACTCAGCCTCTGATTTCCCGCTATTTTCAGGGATACACTAATTGGAGCATGATCGGATACTGTAATTACTTCAATTCTCGTTTCGACTACCATCTCCAATATGCTATGGTCTACGAGGAAATAGTCGATCCGTGAGTAACTTCCATGTACCGGTGAATAAAAAGTATAGTCTTTATGTCCAGGATTTGAGATTCTCCATACGTCTATCAGTTGGCTTCTATGTAGACTATCTTTTATCTTTCTGATCTGTGTGTTCCTGATTTCCTGTATCTGTGAGGACTTGTCCATTTTTGGGTCCATGCAGAAATTTAAGTCTCCTCCTAGGATCACCTTTCCTGCCCTAAAATCTCTTAGCTTTCCCAAGATCTCTACTATATATTTTGTTGGGCGGTCATTTGGAGCGTATATGTTCACGAGGGTACATTCCATTTCTTCTATTTTCCCTTTAAAAAAAAAGAAATCTCCCTTCTGGGTCTGTCAATCTGTCAGATAGTTTGAAACGTGTCCCCTTGGCTATCCCTTTTGCCACTCCTCTGGCTCTTTTAGAGATCGTGTCTCCATAATACCAGGTTGGATACTCTTGGGAATATAGCCTGATGTTGGATTCCATTGTAAGATGGGTTTCTTGTATAAATGCTATGTCTGTTCTATATCTTTTCAATTCCTTTAATATTTTATGCCTCTTAACCGGACTGTTGAGGCCTTTTACATTATATGATAAACATTTAACTACTGGCATTTATTTCTCTTCCTTGCCTTCCTCCCTGTGTCTGACATTTCGTTCACTCTGAGCTTTCTCCTGTTGGTCCATCTGGTGAGGGCCCCCCGTCTCCTTCCCACCCCCCCATACCCCCCCTTCACAACCTCCCTCCCTCCTTCCCCCCCATCCCATCCCCCCCCATCCACCCTCCCCCCTTTTTGGCCACCTATTGACCTCCAAACCAGCTAACATATCCTGGTTCGGATCTCTCTAGGTGGGGTCTGGGATTGCCTCCCCCCACTCGTCTACTTCGAATGGGGCAGAAGGGATCGGACTTGCCCTTCTTGGTGGGGGATGGACCTCTTCATTCACTTCCCTCCCTTGCCTCTCAAAAAAAAAAAAAAGATGAAAGAGGAAAACAAAAAATAAATAAAAAAAAAACGAGAAAGAAACAAGACTTTCCCTCTCCAGGGTCTACACCCATCCAGGTAAGTCAGGAGGCTGAATTCCTAATCTATCACAAAAGTCCTTCAAGTCTTCGGGGAATCTTAAAATCGCAGACCTCCCTTCTTTTATTGCTGTTAAACAAGCGGGGAACCCCCAATTATATTTAATTTTCTGGGCTACAAGCTGGTTTAAAAGTGGTTTTAAGAGTCGCCGTCTTGCCAATGTATCTGGAGCAAGATCCGCGAATATCTGGAGTTCTAGTCCTTGAAACACTATTGGGGGAACCCCCCTCAGCTTTTTCCAAATCCTTTCTTTATCTTCATATATAGCTGGAACCTCACAATTACATCTCTAGTTCGATCAGTCTCTGCTCTTCTAGGGTTTCCCACTCTGTGTACTCTTTCAATCCCGATTGGTTCTTCTGGTGCACGTCCCAATAAGGGATTAAAAATCTTCTGTATTATTGTCTTGAGCTCCTCTCCTTTCTCCTCTGGTATAGAACTTATTCTCAGATTCTGTCTTCGATTTCTGTTCTCCTGGTCCTCCAGTCGGTACATGGTATGTCTCTGTTGGAGTTGAACCTTTAAGGTATTGAATTCTAGCTCTTGCTTATCCGTCCTCTCTTCAACTGATTCTACTCTGGAGAGAAGGTGTCCTAAGTCTGTCCGTAGAGTCTGTATCTCCCCTTTGATTGCGTTCTCTAATCTCAACAACATTTCTTCCATATCTTCCTTGAATAGGGTCTGTGTAGCTGACCGATGTTCGCCCATCCTACTTGTTTCTGAGTCACTCTCTGTACCCCCTTCTCTTAGTTCCATTGATGTTTCTCTTGAGTCTCCACTTTGCGGTTGCTAATTTTCTGGTTTTCTTTCTTTGTCCCTCTTTACCTGTTGTTGCTTTGCTCCTTGTGGTCGTGGGGTGTCTTCTTTGATCATAAACGATCTAATAGAACTTGTAGCTGTTTTATCACTTGGTGTTTTCGGGGGTCCCCCTTTAGTAAATCTACTTGCCATCCTGTGCATTTCCCCCCCCCCCCTCCTTCTAATTCTCTTTCCCAGCTCAGCCTCCTTTCTATTCTGATCTGCTCTCTTCTTTTGGGTTTATCTCCTGAGGATTTTTTAACGAGTCTAACCATGTATTTGGGAGAGAGTAGCAGACTGTGCCCGTCAGCTAAGGGGCTACCCAGCCAACAGACACAGGGCTCCAAGTCAGACAATTGGGAGAGGAGAAAAAAAAATTGAGTCCTTATTTATATTTCTATCCACCGTTTCAAGGCAATTTTTCCAAGCCAGGTCTTATCACCATTCAAATTTAGATTATCTTTCTCAGTCGCTTCTTGTGGGTAAGGGTTGCTCTATATAATCACGGTCTTTGTGCGAGTGTATTATTTGACCTATCTCTGAGGCCCAAGGAGTACAAACAGAGAAGGAGAAATATGTGAAAAAAAGAAAAAAAGAGGGAGGGCCCGTCTAGCACAGTTCAAAACTCACGGTTTACGGGAAATCTTTTAAATGCACTGTATTGGCTCTCTTAAACTTTATACGGGAGGGATGTGTTGTGTCCTTATCTTTAATAGGTTGAATTAATAGGTCCTCTCCTTTTGTCCCCTTCACTGCAGTACCAGTCTTGTCCCTTGAGTCCTCTCACCATGTATTTCAAGTACTATATGCTTTTTGCTGGAGACCCTGTCAGTGTTTTTCACCTCCAGATCTGCCCTTGTTTACTATCCACCCCTTGTACTGATACCCTGTCACTGTTTGATCTTAGTTGTCTCTTGGTCTTTCCACGTGCGTGTGCATAACCGTACTACCATCAGTGGAATGTCATACCATTCTCAAGGGTTTGTACAGAGTTCTGGGTTCAATGGCCCAAGGGTCAGTTTTAAATGCACTGTATAAAAAGCCTTTATACGTTAGTACCCTGTATGAGATACCTTATGTGTTTTATAGCTTGCGTCTTTTGCATATATAGAAGTTGCAGTTGCATATATAGAAGTTGCAGTTTTTGCTGATCCCTCTTTAACCCTTGACCATGGTCCGGTTCCTCTCTCTGCAGTTTTTCACAAGTTCCTCACACAGTATATTGCAGACATTATATGCTTATTCTCGTGTGCAAACTCCTTCACTGATACAGTCTCTAGTAAATCATCACCTCCTAGAGCGCCATTTAGACCTCCGTTTTTCTCTCCCCTTTCTTTTAAATGAATGGGTAATCAATGAAGGAGTGTCAGACCTGTTACCTCTTTCTCTAGCAGATTGGCAGTACGTTCAGCCCCACCTTTGCCTCTTCATCAGGAGATTCCCCCTACCTTACCTCGGTTCTTCCAGTCCTTTGTACGGGGGGTTTCACCAAGCTGACCTTATTGCTTTCCTATGACGGAGATGGGGATGTTCCTCTGTGTGGGCACGGCAGGCTCCGTTCTCCTGCTACGTGACCCTACTTCCTCCTTCAAGCCGCCTGTCCCCGCTCCTCGCCGACTGTTCCTGTGGGCCTCCGTCGCGGCGTGACCGGCAGTATGTGGAGCAGGGTCTCTACCCCCCAGCGCGGCACGATGTTATCCGTGCGGGTCCTTCAATTTTCGGCGTGGTGGTCAGCGTATAGCATGGGGCTGCTGTCTGCCGTCTCCTCCCTTCAGTCAGCGCGGTCCGTCCCTTCAGCCAGGCAATCCCATGGATCTTCACTCCCCCCACCTACGAGCGCGCCACGTCCTCACGTGCACGCCATCACGCCTGGATCTTTTCTAATAGTTCTTTGGTCTGTTTTTCCCTTTTCTTTTTCAAAATTGCTCCATGTTTAATTAAAATTCCTCTGATCACGGCCGTGTGTGCCTCCCAAATCATACCCGGATCACTTTCAGGGATATCATTTGTTTGAAAGAATGCTGTCATTTCTTTAAATACATCGTCTCTTACTTCCGAGTTTTGAAGAAGACTTTCATTTAGTTGCCAGCATCCCTTACGTGAGAGGGCCGGTTTAGACAAGGAGAAACACAATGAAACCGGGGCATAGTCCGACCAAGTTATATTTCCAATGAAAGTTTCTGTAACATCTGAAATCAAATAGTGTGGAATCAAAAACATATCGATACGAGAATACACTTGATGGGGATTAGAAAAAAAAGTATAAATCTCGTTCATCTATATGTAACGTCCTCCAGGCATCTACCACTTGCAATTCGTGCATTTTCTGTAATATACTTCTTCTAATACGGCCGGAAACAGCCGAGGATCCCGAGGAGGTATCGATTCTAGGATCTAAGGGGATGTTGAAGTCCCCTCCAAGAATCAATTTCCCCTCTATAAAATCATTTAGATCTGAAAGAGTTTTTTTTACAAACTGATCCTGATGTGTATTTGGTACATAAATTGTTGCTAAAGTTACCTTAGTATTTCCAATGCTTCCTTTAAGAAAGAGAAATCTTTCGTTGGGATCTACCCGTTTATCCAATAGGGACCATGGCACTCGGTTGGATATTAATATTGAGACTCCCTTAGATTTTGCCTGTTGATTTGGAGCATGGTACACGCAGGGAAAAAATCTATTTTGGAGAAGGGGAAGTCCACCTGCTTTAAAGTGTGTCTCCTGCACATAGGCCACATCTGTCCCAGAGCGCCTCAGATCATTCAACATTTTCCTTTTCTCTGGGACATTAAGGCCTTTAGCATTCAAGGAAGTAATCTTCACTTCCTCTATTTTTTAAACAGCCCCGACAAAAAAAAAAAGGGGGGGGAAGCACCCCACTCAGACCTACCTAAACTCACCCTCCTAACCCCTTCTAGTCCCACCCACCCCTCTATGCCCAAAAGGGCGCGCACCCAAAACTGAGCCACTTGACTGTGGCTTCAGTGGGTAAAACCTAAATGGGGGTTTGGCGCAAGATGGCTGAGGGGCTCAGACCTAAGCTCTCCCCCACCCCGGCTCTAAATTTACTACTTTATCTTTATGTCCTCTTTCAAAATTACCATTCCTACCCTACCCTACCTCCTTCTTCCTACTCCATCTCACAGAGGTTTCAGGTTTTGGTATCTGGAAACTCTACTATTCAGCTGATACTCTAACTAAACATATATCTTCTTCTTAAACACTGCACATTGACATTCCTCCGCTCTCCTCTGGAAGTCACATCCTCCTTATTTCTACTTTAATGCCCAAAACCAATCACTTTAGCTTTTAAAGGCAAATACTCACTATAAAAACATATGTTTCACAAACCTAATCTCTCATACAGCTGCCAATAATAGACAGGCCAGAAGGACAACCGGTCCAAAAAATTTTATTTAAACAAATCTAATTGGTTATCATTTATAAATATGAGATTTGACAAAGTAAGGAGGGGAACGTGAATATGCAATACATTAAATCTATACATAATTTATCAAAAAATGTATATTTGTCAAGTCCCATATAGACAGAACACATACCATTGGTCAACATATTATGCCCTACATTTCCCCCAAAATTCCACCCCTACCCCCCCGCAAAAAAAAAAAAAAAAAAACCCTCCCCCTCCCACAGGACCCCCCAGTGAAAAAGTGCTCTATCTATATTCCCTTACAGAAAGTGACTATCATTACGACCTTATACTTAAGGAGACGAAAAATAAAGATAACAAAGAATAAATAAGTAATAAGTGATTATGCTTTACGTGCATTAACTAAATTAATCCCTTATTTCAATATTCCGGAAAATAATATGTGTGTGTAAATGGGGGTGGTAAAAAAGGGGGAAAAAACGCCAAAATGGCGTTGCCAATAACCTTAACATAAAGTTCATCAGCATAGCCTATATATCATTGCTGTCCCCTCCTTTCTTAACCACTTAAGCCCCGGACCTTTAGGCTGCTAAAGGCCTAGGCCAGGTTTTGCGAATCGGCACTGCGTCGCTTTAACAGACAATTGCGCGGCCGTGCGACGTGGCTCCCAAACAAAATTGGCGTCCTTTTTTCCCCACAAATAGAGCTTTCTTTTGGTGGCATTTGATCACCTCTGCAGTTTTTATTTTTTGCGCTATAAACAAAAATAAAGCGACAATTTTGAAAAAAATGCAATATTTTTTACTTTTTGTTATAATAAATATCCTCCAAAAACATATATAATTTTTTTTTTCCCTCAGTTTAGGCCGATACGTATTCTTCGACCTATTGTTAGTAAAAAAAAAATCGCAATAAGCGTTTATCGATTGGTTTGCGCAAAATTTATAGCGTTTACAAAATAGGGGATAGTCTTATTGCATTTTTATTAATTATTTTTTTTTTACTACTAATGGCGGCGATCAGCGATTTTTTTCGTGACTGCGACATTATGGCGGACATTTCGGACAATTTTGACACATTTTTGGGACCATTGTCATTTTCACAGCAAAAATGCATTTAAATTGCATTGTTTATTGTGAAAATGACAGTTGCAGTTTGGGAGTTAACCACAGGGGGCGCTGTAGGAGTTAGGGTTCATCTAGTGTGTGCTTACAACTGTAGGGGGGTGTGGCTGTAGGACTGACGTCATCGATCGAGTCTCCCTTATATAAGGGATCACTCGATCGATACGCCGCCACAGTGAAGCACGGGGAAGCCGTGTTTACATACGGCTCTCCCCGTTCTTCAGCTCCGGGGAGCGATCGCGACGGAGCGGCTATAAACAAATAGCCGCGCCGTCGTCCCGGATCGCTCCCCGAGGGAACCTGACCGCCGCATGTAGCGGGGGGGGGGGTCCCGATCGGACCCCCCACCCGCTAGAAGGCAAGGACATACATGTACGCCCATTTGCCTGTACGTGCCATTCTGTGGACGTACATATAAATGCGGCGGTCGGGAAGTGGTTAAAAAAAAAAAAAAATTCTTTCCTTTTCTTTTTTCACTTCCCTTTTTCTGTTCTTTGGCAGCACAAATGTGACCCTTAGCAAACATTTATCACAAATAAAGGGATTGAGAAAAAACTTATAAATACTCCCACCATATAAGCAATTAGGAGGGGATACATATAATCCAATCTGGATTGTGTTAAAGGTTTGGGACCTGCTGTACAAAAAAAAGAAATATAATTCACCCTTAATGATACTAGGAGAAAAAATAAAAATCACCTATTTTGTACCGGCGGTAATTTTCATCCTCTCTATATCCCCTCAAGAAGACCCGGGTATCTCCCCACCTTCTTTCCTATGTACTGACCCTAATTTGGTTGTTGCCAGGTTTTTTGTTCGTTTAGAAAAATTTGGAATTGTAGCCAGTCCGGCACTTCCACAGGGTCTACTTCTAAAAATTGGAACAATTCTGGTAACTCTGCAAGTTGTTTAAGAGAAAAAGATTGCCGATTCTTCTTAATTGCTAATGAAAGCGGGTATCCCCAGCGGTACGACCCCCCACATTTTCTAATAGTATCTAATAAGGGGCGCAACATTGCTCTCCGCTGAAGGGTAGCTTGTGAGAGATCTGGCATAATTTTTATTTGAGATCCCTCATATTTTATCTCTCCCGCCTCCCAGGATGCCCGACTGATAATCTCTTTATCTGAATAGCGATGAAAGCAACAGATCACATCTGTGACGGTATTGGTATGATATCCCCGTCAAACAGTCCCTTCTTCCCATAAAAGAAATCACAGAAGCATCCATACATGAGGCAAGGCTTAAGGCTGGAACAACACAGACTTTTAATAGTAAAAAACAGAGCTTATATGTGGTTACAACTGTTACAATGACAAATCTCCGCCCCCCCTTACACAGTGGGGGGTCTTCAATACAGCTCCCTTGAAATAAAGATATTTATTTGAACTAATCAGTATCTAGCCGGTTCGGCTCCGCATATAGAGAGATAATTACCACAATGAAGCAATCAGCATAATTAACATGAGCCACTTATCTAATCACAGTAACCAGTAAACACAGGGCTAGAACAATTAACATTTGAAACAGGACTGGCTGCAGAAGGGTAAATACCATTAACAGCCTTAAACAAGCAGGGAGGATTAACCTGAAGCATATAGGTAAAAAGTCCTTCACAACATCTCTGGGCCTATCTACATTTACTGAGCGGGGACCCAATAATCGGTGAACTCGTTCAAATTCTAATATTTGAGGTAAGGGAGTAACAGTCAATTGGAGGCAAATTGCATGGATAGTCTCTTGAAGCCTCTCTCTTTCAATTGTCTCTGGAATCCCCCTGAACCTCAAATTTTTGTGAAGGCTGTGGTCCTCTATTTCTTCCAAATTTAATTGTAAATCATTAACCGTAGCAGGATGTTGTGTTTGTGTCTGCTCTAATTGTATAATGCGATTTTCTAAAGCACTCAACCGTCCCTCATCATTGATTAACTTATCTGATAAAGTCTTCCAAGCTTCCAAATCTCTTTGGTGTGTCTCTTCCACTCTGGTAACCAGAGCTTCCATGTCCTCCTCCACTCGAGAGACTAATAATTCCAAATCTGCCCGTGTTGGCAGTGTTTGTAGATCTGCCCGGGTCGGGAGAGCTAGGAGCAGGGTCCTTTAAACAAACTCCTCATCTTCATGTCTCGGCTGTATTGTGACTGGACTCAAGTTTGTGATTGAGCTTGGGCATGGACTTGGAGAATCACAGTCTTCAGACCCTTCCATTGAACCTCTTTTTATCATAGGTATCTCCCACGATTTTACCACTGTCTCAATTGGTCTGGGGTTCTCTAGCGGTGTCTGTGATTCTGTGGGTTTCTAACAGGGTCTCTACCGGTAAGTTTATGTGCAGCAGTTCCCCCCCCCATGTTTGCACCGCCCGTCCACCTCCACCTCATACCTCTCCTGTGGCACGCATGGTTCACACAGCTCTCCCAGCTCCTCGCTCCTCTCGAGATCACGTGATCTACACTTCCAGAGGACATCAGATCCAATATCTCCAGTCAGCTTCTCCAGTTAGCCGGGTAGGTAGAGAGAGAGGTCTGAGAGTGTGTTGCTCTACTCCTCCATCTTGCGGCCACGCCCCCCTGTGCTTGAGACGGACTCCTGAAACTGAATTTTCATGCAAAAAAGTTGCTGTGATCTGTGTACATGGGGATATCCGGGAGTATCCTACAGCCACTGTTAACTTTAAAACTAACTTGGGTACAGTGACTCATATGGTCGGACTTGTGCCCCACTTGGCGCATGAAGCCATCATTGGTAGGGACTTCCCTACGTTTTGGGAAATCTGGGATCGTCCCGACCCGGTCGCAGTAACTGACTCAGTGGCAGAACCAGAACTTCTGGCAAACACTGACGATATGTGTTCAGGGGACTCCTCTCAGAGATCTCCGGGTTTTCCTTTCTCGGTTATGGTGGGGGAACTGGAGGAGCCTGAAGAAGTCCCCACAACCACTGAAAGCGGACAGCCATCTGCTGACTCTGAGCCTACCTTAGAGTTTACTGACTTTAATGTGCACGAGGAAAACTTTAGTACCGCACAGAGAAAAGACCCTACCCTTGCCAGGGCCTGGGAAAATGTAGTTGTGATTAATGATGTACCTGTCGAAACCAGTGTAAAGGCCCTGTTTTCCTTATTTCAGCAGCAATGAGGATTTACTGTATTGTGTATGTAAAAATAGTGATTAAATTGTTGAACAGTTGGTGGTCCCTAAGCAATACAGACGGGTGGTGTTGGAACTTGCCCATGGGCACTTGCTAGGTGGTCATTTAGGGGTTGAGAAAACCACAGAAAGCGTGTTGAGCAGGTTTTATTGGCCCGGGATACAGAAACATATTAAGAATTGTCAATCCCGTCCTGTGTGTCAAATGTCAGCCCCTCTAACCCACTTCCAAAGTACGTTAGTGCCCTTACACATTATTGAAGTGCCCTTTTGAGAGGATCGCCATGGACCTGGTGGGCCCACTCCCTAAGTCTGCCCGGGGTCATCAGCATATTCTGGTAATCATGTATTATGCTACTCGTTACCCTGAGGCAGTGCCCTTACGCACTGCATCTGCTAAGAACATTGCCAAAGAGCTGTTTATGGTGTTCAGTCGGGTAAGGATCGCTAAGGAAGTCCTTACATACCAGGGCACCCCATTTAAGTTATTTAAGGTGACACAGTTGCGAACCTCTGTGTACCACCCTCAGACTGATGGCTTGGTGGAACGCTTCAATAAAACATTAACCACTTGACACCCGCACGCCGTCATATGACGTCCAAAACGGGGACCTGTTATCCTGGGTGGACGTCATATGACGTGATGGGCTTTGCGGGGGGGATATCTCAATGATGCCTGCACCCGGAGGCATCATTGAGATATCATTTTTTAGCGGCGGCGATCCTGCACACCGTAAGAACGATCATAGCGGCGGTTCCGCCGCTAGATCGTTCTTACAGGCGGCGGGAGGGGACATCCCCCCCCTCCCGCCGCCATCCGGTGCTTCTCCGGGCTCTCCCGTCCCACCGGGGGCCCGGAGAGATGATCGCCGTCCGCCGGATGTTTGCCATAGAGAAGACTGGTGACGATCTGGTCACCAGTCATCTCTATGACCGTCGGAGGCCCGGGCGCGATGTGATGACGTCACGCCCGGGTCCCCGTAAGTAAACAAACCGCAATTGCGGCTAGTTTGAATGAGATCTGTGAATTTTTTTTCACGATCTCATTCTTTCCAGCCTGCAGGAGAGATGTGGGGTCTTATTGACCCCGCATCTCTCCTTAAAGAGGACCTGTCACACACATTCCTATTACAAGGGATGTTTACATTCCTTGTAATAGGAATAAAAGCGATTGAAAAAAAAAAAAGTGTAAAAAAAAGTGTAAAAAATAAAGAAATAAGTAAAATAAAAAAGAAAAAATAATAAAAAATTAAAATGCCCCTGTCCCCGGTAGCTCGCGCTCAGAAGCGTACGCACACGTAAGTCCCGCCCACGTATGTAAACGTCGTTCAAACCACACATGTGAGGTGTCGCCGCGTGCGTTAGAGCGTGTGCAACAATTCTAGCACTAGACCTCCTCTGTAACTCTAAACTGGCAACCTGTAAAAATTTTAAAGTGTCGTCTATGGAGATTTTAAAGTAACGAAGTTTGGCGCCATTCCATGAGTGTAAGCAATTTTAAAGCGTGACATGTTAGGTATCTAGTTACTCGGCGTAACATCATCTTTCATATTTTACCAAAAAATTGGGTTAACGTTACTGTTTTGTTATTTTTTAATTTATGAAACCATTTTTTTTACAAAAAAAAGCCGTTTAAAAAATTATTGCGCAAATACGGTGCAAGATAAAAAGTTGCAATGACCGCCATTTTATTCCCTAGGGTGTCTGCTAAAAAAACATATATAATGTTTGGGGGTTCTGAGTAATTTTCTAGCAAAAGAATGAGGATTTGTACATGTAGGGGAGAAATGCCAGAATAGGCCCGGGAAGGAGGTGGGTTTTAAAGCCCGGTATTGAAGTGGTTAAAGAGCATGTTAAAAAAGGTTGTTGAAAAAGGTGGGAAAAACTGGGACTTCCTGATTCCATACTTGATGTTTGCCATCAGGGAGGTTCCCCAGTCCTCTACAGGGTACTCTCAATTTGAGTTGCTTTATGGGAGACACCCTCTTGGACTCTTAGACATAGCTAAGAAAACATGGGAGGGGGATCAGACACACCACAAAAGTGTCATTGAGCATATCACTCAAATGCAGGACAGGATTGCAGCAATCATGTTGATGGCAAAAGAACACTTACTGCAGGCCCAGGCAGCCCAACAGTGTGGAACTCAGTGTTTTCTCACCTGGTCCCTTCAAAGTAATTGGAAGCGTTGGGGAGGTCAATTACAAAGTATATCAACCAGGTAAAAGGAAGCCCAAAAAGATTTACCACTTAAACCTGTTAAAGCCCTGGAAGGATAGGCTGGCATTAACTGTGAAGTCCCTCCTGGTAATACCTAAGGGTACAGAGTCCCCTCTGATCCCTGAGGTCACAATTCCAGACACCCTGTCGTATTCCCAAAAACAGGAAGCTAGAGAGTTCCTGATAAGGGAGAGAGAAATTTTCAGAGTTACCTGGCACGACTTCAGCATGATATTGTTAATAAAACCTGGGGTCCGTATCAAGTTCAAACCTTACCGAATTCCTGAAACTAGAAAAAAGGACATCAGTGATAAAGTTAAAAGGATGTTGGAGCTAGATGTCATTGAGGAATCCAATAGTGACTGGTCTAGCCCCATCATGTTAGTCCCAAAACCGGATGGCACTTGTGTAGTGGATATGATAAAAATAGTCAAAGTAAGATAATGAAATGCCCATTTCAATGCGCAAACACATGCTCTATATCTTATATATATCCTATATATCTTATATGCATATATGTTATTGATTGCTATAGGAATAATTATACATAATCATGATTACTATATACAACCCCTTGCTCATATATGTGCTATCAGATGTGTATCGCGTTCTGCAAAAAAACGGAAAATCATCGGTCTGCAACCGAGCTGGAATTAGATCGAAGAAAAGTCCCTTCAGGAAACCGCCAGACAGACTGTCAGCACAGTACAAACAAGTCACATCTACCAAATGTCTGGAAGAAGACAATATTGCTTGAATCAGATGAACTAGATGTATAAATAGCTCATTGTTGCTTCACCCCTCGCACCATCCTGACAGGAAATAGTTAAAAGCTT
The DNA here is from genome assembly GCF_905171775.1 of Rana temporaria. Classification (NCBI taxonomy): domain Eukaryota; kingdom Metazoa; phylum Chordata; class Amphibia; order Anura; family Ranidae; genus Rana; species Rana temporaria. The sequence continues at coordinate 175,274,850 of NC_053493.1, forward strand.
ACAAATCGGAACGTCACAAGATTAATATTACATATTCATGATCATGTTTGAATATTAATTTTCACAACCATATATAAATCAAGAGCATGAAATAAAAAGAGGAAGTAATTGCACACTGAAGTTTCTGTCAGTGAGTTTTGTACTTTGAATGTGTGCGCACACAACCAACTCCTTATCAGATTTGGCCAGGAAGCAGATACCAAAAGCCGGACAGTTTGGTCCGGTCCAGAACATTTGGGGGCTCGTCCGAGATTTTCGGGGTTTCCTGATCCGCAGGGCCAGCCAATCGAGAGGGAACCGGGACGGACCAACGCGGACAGGACATGGAGACTGATCACCTCCATGTAAACGGTAAGACACTTTAATATTGTCTACTGTTTTTCCTGTCCCATGGTTGGTTAGTTCTTGTTCCCGGGTCGGCTTCCCTCGATCAGCAAAGGCAGGTAACATAGCTTGCCCGAAAGTCATTTATAAGAACCTGCATAACTGGTATCTGCAGCCTGTATATTTGTTTTCTGTTTTGTTTTGTTGATCTTGTGACCACTGTTGGGAATAAGGGGATTGATTATATAGTCACGGATGAGAATAATTGACGTGGTCAAACTCCTCCTGGGGGAATAAATAATTGTGCTGTGAAGCACGGATGACCAGAAGGGGGTGTCAGGAAACGCATAGTTGCGTGGGGATCCCGTGAGGACCTAATAATCCTGTATTTCACTGCAGTTGTCACATATCTTGTTGGTTTGTTATATGTGCTGGCTTCTGATGAGTTGATGAGACAGGCAGAAAGGAAATAGAGTCACAGATGTGATAACTGGCTGAAACGTGGTTAAACTTCACTCGGGGTTGATGCAAAGTGTACCGAGGAAGGCGTCAGCCAGGGTATCAGAGTTGCACGAGTGAGTGGTGCGGAGTTCCTGTGACAGGTATTCTGAGGTCTCATCTTTTCATCACATGAGCCAGGAATGTCATGAACTGAATGTGTTTGTGGGCTACTGTTAGGAATTCATTCAGAAGGCTGGGGGCTGGTGAAAGGGATAACACCAGGGTACAGGGAAGAATTTCTTGGTCTGAAACTTTTGTTGGTGGATGTTCCAGACGTGTTGGTGTTCAGATTAAACGTGCACTACCCGGTTAGAATTGCAGTCGGTGCATCATTGCCAGCGATAGAAGGTGAAGCGAGAGAGAGGGGATACTTACCTGCTAGGTGTCCATTCCAGCCAGAACAGCCAGAAAAGTGTGAGGAGAGTGAAAAAAACAGAGTCAGTAGTTTGGGTTTGCCTCTGGGGCGAGTAAATGACATTTAAAAGTAACACATTGAATTTAACTACTATGTTTTGTTGAGAGCAATAAGTCACGTATCGCTTACCTCCCGTCTGCAGTAGTTTGTAGACGCTTTCGATTAAAAAAAAAAAGAAAAGAAAAAAAGTGTACTTTTAAAAAAGGAGAATTGACAGCGCAGCAGCTTTGAGAGAAAGATTTGAAAAGAACACGCAGCCAAAACTTGAATCTCTCTCCCTGTGTAACGCTATATATTGGAGAGTGGTCCACAAGAAGGACAGGTGACGGTCAGCAGTATTGACGGACCCTTGAGTCCAAGACAGCCTCGTAAAACCGTTATACAAAATCCTGAGCCTGAACGTGTATCCCTCCATTAGAGAACGATGGGACAGAAATTACAGAAGCCGAAGGAAGGGAACCTAGCTTGCAACTTGGTTGCAGAGAGGGAGGGAAGGAAAGCAGTTAAACAGATAAACAAACTTGCAAGAATATGTGACATCGACATGCGCATGGATGGAAGATTGCAAGCAGAAGAATGGCGGGTTTTGTTAAGACGGAAAAATAGGATTTTTTGTACTCACCGTAAAATCCTTTTCTCTGAAGTCCATGGACGGACACAGCTCCTTAAATCTTGACAAGTGGGTTATGTTCCCTGTTTACAGGAGAGGACTAGGCAGAAACATGTTAAATAGTTAAATACATGTTACATTAACAGAGTTGAACAGCCCCGCCCAGGGGGCGGTCCCTCCAGACATAACCCTCCTCACTGCAGCTTGCAGCCTCAGTTCGTAACAAGCAGTACAAACCTAAAAAGGAGGGGTGGGAGCTGTGTCCGTCCATGGACTTCAGAGAAAAGGATTTTACGGTGAGTACAAAAAATCCTATTTTCTCTTATTGTCCATGGACGGACACAGCTCCTTAAATCTTGACAAGTGGGACGTCCCCAAGCAGTGTCAAAAAACGAGGGGTGGGAAATATATCAGTAAAAACAATTTTAACTTCACCCCAAAACAAGCAGAGCTCCTCAACGGAGGAGGTGCAACTTTAAACAGCCGCCGGCAAAAACTAGCGGCTGAAAAAAAAACATCATAAGATGCACTCACAGCAACCATGTAAATTCTGGAAAAAGCGTGAACGGACGAGCAAATCGCCGCCTCGCACACCTGTGAGACCGACGCATGATGTCGGGAAAAAAAACCCCAGGAAGCACCAATTGCCCTGGTCGAAAGTGCCGTGACCGGAAAGGGGGGCCCGCCCTTAGGAGCATAGGCCTGTATGACGGCCTGCCCGATCCACCGAGAAATGGTGGTCGACGAGACCGCCAGGCCCTTTTGTGGACCAGACACCGACACAAAAGAGAGTCAGAAGCTCCGAAATGGAGCCGTAGTAGGCTGGTATACCCGCAAAGCGCGTACCACGCCTAAAGTATGAAAGGCCGAAACCTCCTTCGGAAGAAGGGAAGGTCGCGGGCGCACCATCACCTAATCCTTATGGGGGATCAAGCATGGCGGCTTGCAAGACAAGACCGCCAACTCAGAAACCCCTCTAACAGAGGTAAAGGCCACTAAAGGGGCCACCTTCTGAGATAGTGTCAAGAGAAAATCTCTCTGATGTTTCCAAAAGGAAGGTTCCTGAAGAACCGAGAGCACCAGAGTCAAAACTCATGGGGGAAGAGATGGGCCAAGAGGGGAAAGTATATGACAAACCCCTTGCACACAAAAAAAGGGGACCCACCAGGGAACGGGCCGCAAAAAGGCCACTAAAAGAACACAGCCAAGGCTGAAATCTGCCCCCAAACGGTGCTTTAAGCAATTTTTAGATCCAATCCAAGCTTTAAAAACAGCAGGACCCTGGACATTGAAAGTACGCCCGTGGACGTCACTCCATCCCTTCGCACCAAGAGAGGTGCGACGGTAGATCCTCCGGAAGAAGACTACGGTGCCCTGTTGAGATGACCGAGTCAGACAGACCCTGGTCACCTAAAGTCTGGCTTCCAATAACCATGTTAAGCAAGTCAGTGACTGTACAACAGGAGGAAGTATGGGACCTTGAGACAGGAACCTCCTGCCCTGGCAATCGCCAGGGTGCCTCCGCTACCAGGCGCCCGATATCAGCGTACCAAGGACGCCGAGATTAATCTGGAGCGATTAGAATCATCGGGATCTCCTCAGCATCCACTCTGTGGAGCGGCCGAGGAAGCAACTACCATGGAGGAATGGCAAAAAATCACCGATACAGACAACACAGGGCCACCAGCGCGACTGACGCGTCTGTACAAGATCACTAGACCTGGCCACTAACTGACACCCTTGCGGCGGAGACAAGCTGCCAGGAGATCCATGCCATGTGAGGCTCACCTCCTGCAAGGGAGCCGAAACACCCCAAGCACAAAGACCAGTCGCCCTGGTCCAGCATCTGGCGACTCCAGTAGTCTGCCTGCCGGCATACCTGATGGTAGACTGAAGCCACGGCCGTGGCGTTGTCCGGCTGAAACCAGATTGGTCGACCACAAGGAGAAGCATAGCCTGATCGCCTAAAATAGTAGGACAATGAACAGTAGACAGCACCTGGTATTCCCAGGCGGTCTTCCACCAGGCACTAGCCAGGCCCGACCCTGGGTAGCTACCGAGACCAGACACATTCAAGGAGGTGTGGTCATAGGTCCACGCAAGTCCAGCGACTCAGGGCCGACTGGACCCCCCAGTTTTGTGAACCTCCAGGTTCACAACCCGTGAGCTGGCATTCGTCGTAAACACCGACCACTGGAAGGAAGGAACAACTTCCCGGACCGAAGAGTCGGGAATCTCTGTCACCAACTCAGAGAGACTCTGACTAGGTGGCGCACAGGAATCTAATGATTTCAGAGACAAGAGATTTTTACCACCTGGACAGTAGTTCCACTGGAAAACCAGGGTGTGGAACTGGGCATACAGTACCACCTTGAAGGAGGCTACCCACAGACCCTGAACCAGCAGGCGCCCGGAGAGAAGACCGATTGCGTGATGCCAATACCTTCTCCGCAGACTGAAGAGTCTGCAATTTCTCCAGGGGAAGAAGGACCTTTGCCACTGAGGAGTCTGGATCAACACTAGATACTCAAACGCTGAGTCGGAACCTAGCATGCCCATAATTTGAACCCTGGGTCGCACACATGTAGGGCAGGCTTGCTGCCACTGAGCTACACTTTCTGGCCTAAACGTTTAACATCCACCCGAATCTTCGGAGGGTCTGAATGGGAATAACCCATCCACTAGGTCGGAGACAGAAGCTGCTCTCAGAAGAAAGTCGTCAAAGTAGCCAATGAGGCAAAGCCTCGCTGTCCCAACAAAATTCAAATAAGTGCGAGCTCCTAGCTGAAAACCCATGGTGCTGACGCCAGATCAAAAGGGAGGGCCACAGGCTGACAGAGACCCTTCTCTCATCACGAAGCACAGAAAAAAACACTGTGACATGTGCAAAACGGGACATGCATGTATGCGTCCCTGATGTCCGAGGACGTCAGGACATCCCCCGGATGAAGCGCAGCTACCACCGAACAAATGGATTCCATGCGGAACTACCCGACGTTCACAAAGGTATTTAGGGCCTGAGGCCCATAGAAAACCCCAAAACTCTCGTCCTGCAGGAAAGGTAAAATTACCTTGCAGCTTAGCAAATCCCACACTGCCCAAGGCAGACCGACGTGCCGGGAGGGGAAGACACAAGGACAGAACTTTGTTCTGTGGATAGGAGGAAACCCTATCTAGTACTCCGAAGAGACCACCTCGCAGACCCACTAGTCGGAGAGCAGGGAGGTTTCACTGAATTGTGAACCTGCAAGCCGCCCCTCCCACCTAGAGACAGGGAGGGAAGGCTATATACATTGGCAGGATTTGGGTGCCGGCGTGATCGGCTTATGCACCCAGGGACAGATTAGTCCCCCAGCTGGGCCTTTGACGGCCTGGGAGGGTTGCCCCTAAATAATACACACACATAGTGTGTATGTATATTATGTAGGTGTATGCACACATGTCTTTGGAGGAAACCGGAGTACCCGGAGGAAACCCACACAGACACAGGGAGCGACAATGCAAGCTCCAGGCAGATTGGCGTCAGTGTGCAGATTCGAACCAATGACTCTTTTGCTGCCAAGTAATGGAGTTAAGCACTACACCACCGTGTGCATAAAACCATTCTGAAACAGACGCCCTGGATAACAAGGGCGCAGCATTCAATGAAGCATCACAGACCTATATGAGGCCCTGGACCAGCTGGTCCGCTAGGCTAATAACCTCAGGAGAGAGTCGGTGCTCCTCCACTGTCTGGTGCCAAATGCTCACTCTGTGAGTTGTATACAGCACTAGGGGTCAGGACTACTCCAAGATGGCCGCCGAGCGTTCAGAACGCGGCCACAGGAAAAAGGCCAGCACAATGTAAGCTGCGCCATAGCCTGGCTACGACAAAATGGGCGCCAATGGGAGTTTTCAATGTAATTGAAAAATCTCCCAAAAAATAGCGCCAGCGACCACTGAGACCCCAGTGTAGTGGCCACAATAGGCCGCAAGCCAGACCCCAGCATGGTAAACATGGAACGGGTCAGTACTTCGGATCTTCTATCAGTCAGATCCATACAAGTAGGGGTTCCCGCCCGGCGGTGAGGGACTACAAAAGCCCTCAGTGGCTTTTCTCATTCTGCATCTCAGAAATTATCAAAGAAGGGCACAGAAGGAAAAAACCTACACAGCGGTCTGATTTGTGTGATCCAAAAAAGACCGAGCCCTCAGCGGAAACCCAGCTGCACTATGCAGCTTAGGAGAGTCCCTTGCAGCAGTAAAAAGCGCACCCATAAATGCCTTATTCTGCCTTTTTTTTTTTTTTTAACTAGGTACCTAGTCCATGGCTCCATAACAGAGCATTCCCCAGGGGATAACGGGGGAAGGGGGCACTCTTTTACCGCCCGCCCGCAGTCCACCCCCACCCTGGCACAAACTGTGTCCAGGACTAACAATAAAAACTCTGTGGGAATCACAGGTGCTAACACCTGCTGCCACCACCAGCATGTGGGGAAGGACCCAGATACTGACTCCAATATTTACATATAGTGTGTATTATAATATGCACACCTGTCCATACAAATAGACAAAAGCTCCTAGAGCCCTATTCAGGGCCTCTCACCCACTTGCTGCGCTGACCAGGGGTAACCAGGGGACTCCCTCAGGAGGAGACTGCACAGCGCTGCCTGTGAGGAAAAGAACCGTGAGGTAACTTTTGCAGGGACCTGTGTTTAAACAGGAAAAGCCTCATAGGGCTGTTTTATTTAAGGATAAGACACAGATACAGCATAAAAAGCAAAACCATTACAGGTGTCACCAATCAGTCAGCGTCTGCTGAAGTATAATCATAAACATCTGTGCTCATCACAGGGCTTTTTACCTCACAGGAAAGCCCAATACAAAAAAGAAAAAACACAGGCCAGATAACACAGTCCCCTCAGGAAGGCCCCCTCCCCCCTGACAGCGGCAATGTTAGCAATGCAGCAAGGGAAAGGAGCAGGGAAGTAAGGGGAAGGGACCCCCGAACCCCAGGAATGCCCAGCTGTACCAACCCACCGAAGCAGGAGGGACTGTACTTACCCGTCCGAGCGAGGACTCGCTGACGCATTCCTGACAGACCTACAACCGCAATGGAGGTAGCTGTCGGCCCGGTCCACTGTGATTGAGGCAACACCACAGCTCAGTCATATGTGGACCTCGGAGCAAAGCTCACCGGCCACCTCAGGAGTCATGAGGTATGGCGTGGCAGACCAAGCCTCTTTGCAAAGGTGTGCCCACGCTTGCTGGTCGGACTGAGTAGACTACAAGGATCTATAATATCCAGCCTGTCTCTCAGCCAACAGTTGAAAGAAGATTCTTCAAGAAAAAGTAAAGTAAAATAAAATTTCTCCTCAGGGCGCTGGGCCCAAAGGGAGCCATACGTCCTTCTCCTTTGCTAGGCAGAACGAAACTGAGGCTGCAAGCTGCAGTGAGGAGGGTTATGTCTGGAGGGACCGCCCCCTGGGCGGGGCTGTTCAACTCTGTTAATGTAACATGTATTTAACTATTTAACATGTTTCTGCCTAGTCCTCTCCTGTAAACAGGGAACATAACCCACTTGTCAAGATTTAAGGAGCTGTGTCCGTCCATGGACGATAAGAGAAAATAGGATTTTTTGTACTCACCGTAAAATCCTTTTCTCTGAAGTCCATGGACGGACACAGCTCCTTAAATCTTGACAAGTGGGTTATGTTCCCTGTTTACAGGAGAGGACTAGGCAGAAACATGTTAAATAGTTAAATACATGTTACATTAACAGAGTTGAACAGCCCCGCCCAGGGGGCGGTCCCTCCAGACATAACCCTCCTCACTGCAGCTTGCAGCCTCAGTTCGTAACAAGCAGTACAAACCTAAAAAGGAGGGGTGGGAGCTGTGTCCGTCCATGGACTTCAGAGAAAAGGATTTTACGGTGAGTACAAAAAATCCTATTTTCTCTTATTGTCCATGGACGGACACAGCTCCTTAAATCTTGACAAGTGGGACGTCCCCAAGCAGTGTCAAAAAACGAGGGGTGGGAAATATATCAGTAAAAACAATTTTAACTTCACCCCAAAACAAGCAGAGCTCCTCAACGGAGGAGGTGCAACTTTAAACAGCCGCCGGCAAAAACTAGCGGCTGAAAAAAAAACATCATAAGATGCACTCACAGCAACCATGTAAATTCTGGAAAAAGCGTGAACGGACGAGCAAATCGCCGCCTCGCACACCTGTGAGACCGACGCATGATGTCGGGAAAAAAAACCCCAGGAAGCACCAATTGCCCTGGTCGAAAGTGCCGTGACCGGAAAGGGGGGGCCCGCCCTTAGGAGCATAGGCCTGTATGACGGCCTGCCCGATCCACCGAGAAATGGTGGTCGACGAGACCGCCAGGCCCTTTTGTGGACCAGACACCGACACAAAAGAGAGTCAGAAGCTCCGAAATGGAGCCGTAGTAGGCTGGTATACCCGCAAAGCGCGTACCACGCCTAAAGTATGAAAGGCCGAAACCTCCTTCGGAAGAAGGGAAGGTCGCGGGCGCACCATCACCTAATCCTTATGGGGGATCAAGCATGGCGGCTTGCAAGACAAGACCGCCAACTCAGAAACCCCTCTAACAGAGGTAAAGGCCACTAAAGGGGCCACCTTCTGAGATAGTGTCAAGAGAAAATCTCTCTGATGTTTCCAAAAGGAAGGTTCCTGAAGAACCGAGAGCACCAGAGTCAAAACTCATGGGGGAAGAGATGGGCCAAGAGGGGAAAGTATATGACAAACCCCTTGCACACAAAAAAAGGGGACCCACCAGGGAACGGGCCGCAAAAAGGCCACTAAAAGAACACAGCCAAGGCTGAAATCTGCCCCCAAACGGTGCTTTAAGCAATTTTTAGATCCAATCCAAGCTTTAAAAACAGCAGGACCCTGGACATTGAAAGTACGCCCGTGGACGTCACTCCATCCCTTCGCACCAAGAGAGGTGCGACGGTAGATCCTCCGGAAGAAGACTACGGTGCCCTGTTGAGATGACCGAGTCAGACAGACCCTGGTCACCTAAAGTCTGGCTTCCAATAACCATGTTAAGCAAGTCAGTGACTGTACAACAGGAGGAAGTATGGGACCTTGAGACAGGAACCTCCTGCCCTGGCAATCGCCAGGGTGCCTCCGCTACCAGGCGCCCGATATCAGCGTACCAAGGACGCCGAGATTAATCTGGAGCGATTAGAATCATCGGGATCTCCTCAGCATCCACTCTGTGGAGCGGCCGAGGAAGCAACTACCATGGAGGAATGGCAAAAAATCACCGATACAGACAACACAGGGCCACCAGCGCGACTGACGCGTCTGTACAAGATCACTAGACCTGGCCACTAACTGACACCCTTGCGGCGGAGACAAGCTGCCAGGAGATCCATGCCATGTGAGGCTCACCTCCTGCAAGGGAGCCGAAACACCCCAAGCACAAAGACCAGTCGCCCTGGTCCAGCATCTGGCGACTCCAGTAGTCTGCCTGCCGGCATACCTGATGGTAGACTGAAGCCACGGCCGTGGCGTTGTCCGGCTGAAACCAGATTGGTCGACCACAAGGAGAAGCATAGCCTGATCGCCTAAAATAGTAGGACAATGAACAGTAGACAGCACCTGGTATTCCCAGGCGGTCTTCCACCAGGCACTAGCCAGGCCCGACCCTGGGTAGCTACCGAGACCAGACACATTCAAGGAGGTGTGGTCATAGGTCCACGCAAGTCCAGCGACTCAGGGCCGACTGGACCCCCCAGTTTTGTGAACCTCCAGGTTCACAACCCGTGAGCTGGCATTCGTCGTAAACACCGACCACTGGAAGGAAGGAACAACTTCCCGGACCGAAGAGTCGGGAATCTCTGTCACCAACTCAGAGAGACTCTGACTAGGTGGCGCACAGGAATCTAATGATTTCAGAGACAAGAGATTTTTACCACCTGGACAGTAGTTCCACTGGAAAACCAGGGTGTGGAACTGGGCATACAGTACCACCTTGAAGGAGGCTACCCACAGACCCTGAACCAGCAGGCGCCCGGAGAGAAGACCGATTGCGTGATGCCAATACCTTCTCCGCAGACTGAAGAGTCTGCAATTTCTCCAGGGGAAGAAGGACCTTTGCCACTGAGGAGTCTGGATCAACACTAGATACTCAAACGCTGAGTCGGAACCTAGCATGCCCATAATTTGAACCCTGGGTCGCACACATGTAGGGCAGGCTTGCTGCCACTGAGCTACACTTTCTGGCCTAAACGTTTAACATCCACCCGAATCTTCGGAGGGTCTGAATGGGAATAACCCATCCACTAGGTCGGAGACAGAAGCTGCTCTCAGAAGAAAGTCGTCAAAGTAGCCAATGAGGCAAAGCCTCGCTGTCCCAACAAAATTCAAATAAGTGCGAGCTCCTAGCTGAAAACCCATGGTGCTGACGCCAGATCAAAAGGGAGGGCCACAGGCTGACAGAGACCCTTCTCTCATCACGAAGCACAGAAAAAAACACTGTGACATGTGCAAAACGGGACATGCATGTATGCGTCCCTGATGTCCGAGGACGTCAGGACATCCCCCGGATGAAGCGCAGCTACCACCGAACAAATGGATTCCATGCGGAACTACCCGACGTTCACAAAGGTATTTAGGGCCTGAGGCCCATAGAAAACCCCAAAACTCTCGTCCTGCAGGAAAGGTAAAATTACCTTGCAGCTTAGCAAATCCCACACTGCCCAAGGCAGACCGACGTGCCGGGAGGGGAAGACACAAGGACAGAACTTTGTTCTGTGGATAGGAGGAAACCCTATCTAGTACTCCGAAGAGACCACCTCGCAGACCCACTAGTCGGAGAGCAGGGAGGTTTCACTGAATTGTGAACCTGCAAGCCGCCCCTCCCACCTAGAGACAGGGAGGGAAGGCTATATACATTGGCAGGATTTGGGTGCCGGCGTGATCGGCTTATGCACCCAGGGACAGATTAGTCCCCCAGCTGGGCCTTTGACGGCCTGGGAGGGTTGCCCCTAAATAATACACACACATAGTGTGTATGTATATTATGTAGGTGTATGCACACATGTCTTTGGAGGAAACCGGAGTACCCGGAGGAAACCCACACAGACACAGGGAGCGACAATGCAAGCTCCAGGCAGATTGGCGTCAGTGTGCAGATTCGAACCAATGACTCTTTTGCTGCCAAGTAATGGAGTTAAGCACTACACCACCGTGTGCATAAAACCATTCTGAAACAGACGCCCTGGATAACAAGGGCGCAGCATTCAATGAAGCATCACAGACCTATATGAGGCCCTGGACCAGCTGGTCCGCTAGGCTAATAACCTCAGGAGAGAGTCGGTGCTCCTCCACTGTCTGGTGCCAAATGCTCACTCTGTGAGTTGTATACAGCACTAGGGGTCAGGACTACTCCAAGATGGCCGCCGAGCGTTCAGAACGCGGCCACAGGAAAAAGGCCAGCACAATGTAAGCTGCGCCATAGCCTGGCTACGACAAAATGGGCGCCAATGGGAGTTTTCAATGTAATTGAAAAATCTCCCAAAAAATAGCGCCAGCGACCACTGAGACCCCAGTGTAGTGGCCACAATAGGCCGCAAGCCAGACCCCAGCATGGTAAACATGGAACGGGTCAGTACTTCGGATCTTCTATCAGTCAGATCCATACAAGTAGGGGTTCCCGCCCGGCGGTGAGGGACTACAAAAGCCCTCAGTGGCTTTTCTCATTCTGCATCTCAGAAATTATCAAAGAAGGGCACAGAAGGAAAAAACCTACACAGCGGTCTGATTTGTGTGATCCAAAAAAGACCGAGCCCTCAGCGGAAACCCAGCTGCACTATGCAGCTTAGGAGAGTCCCTTGCAGCAGTAAAAAGCGCACCCATAAATGCCTTATTCTGCCTTTTTTTTTTTTTTTAACTAGGTACCTAGTCCATGGCTCCATAACAGAGCATTCCCCAGGGGATAACGGGGGAAGGGGGCACTCTTTTACCGCCCGCCCGCAGTCCACCCCCACCCTGGCACAAACTGTGTCCAGGACTAACAATAAAAACTCTGTGGGAATCACAGGTGCTAACACCTGCTGCCACCACCAGCATGTGGGGAAGGACCCAGATACTGACTCCAATATTTACATATAGTGTGTATTATAATATGCACACCTGTCCATACAAATAGACAAAAGCTCCTAGAGCCCTATTCAGGGCCTCTCACCCACTTGCTGCGCTGACCAGGGGTAACCAGGGGACTCCCTCAGGAGGAGACTGCACAGCGCTGCCTGTGAGGAAAAGAACCGTGAGGTAACTTTTGCAGGGACCTGTGTTTAAACAGGAAAAGCCTCATAGGGCTGTTTTATTTAAGGATAAGACACAGATACAGCATAAAAAGCAAAACCATTACAGGTGTCACCAATCAGTCAGCGTCTGCTGAAGTATAATCATAAACATCTGTGCTCATCACAGGGCTTTTTACCTCACAGGAAAGCCCAATACAAAAAAGAAAAAACACAGGCCAGATAACACAGTCCCCTCAGGAAGGCCCCCTCCCCCCTGACAGCGGCAATGTTAGCAATGCAGCAAGGGAAAGGAGCAGGGAAGTAAGGGGAAGGGACCCCCGAACCCCAGGAATGCCCAGCTGTACCAACCCACCGAAGCAGGAGGGACTGTACTTACCCGTCCGAGCGAGGACTCGCTGACGCATTCCTGACAGACCTACAACCGCAATGGAGGTAGCTGTCGGCCCGGTCCACTGTGATTGAGGCAACACCACAGCTCAGTCATATGTGGACCTCGGAGCAAAGCTCACCGGCCACCTCAGGAGTCATGAGGTATGGCGTGGCAGACCAAGCCTCTTTGCAAAGGTGTGCCCACGCTTGCTGGTCGGACTGAGTAGACTACAAGGATCTATAATATCCAGCCTGTCTCTCAGCCAACAGTTGAAAGAAGATTCTTCAAGAAAAAGTAAAGTAAAATAAAATTTCTCCTCAGGGCGCTGGGCCCAAAGGGAGCCATACGTCCTTCTCCTTTGCTAGGCAGAACGAAACTGAGGCTGCAAGCTGCAGTGAGGAGGGTTATGTCTGGAGGGACCGCCCCCTGGGCGGGGCTGTTCAACTCTGTTAATGTAACATGTATTTAACTATTTAACATGTTTCTGCCTAGTCCTCTCCTGTAAACAGGGAACATAACCCACTTGTCAAGATTTAAGGAGCTGTGTCCGTCCATGGACAATAAGAGAAAAGGGTCTTTTGTCTGATCATGGCTTACTACCTACAGCAGAAGCCTGGTAAAGGGTAGCAAAAGCCATCCAAGGGGAGGGGTGGACAGAGCGAGAGACAAATCAACATGGATACATTGTATATGTGTATCATAAACCAGAAAGTACATTGGGGTCCGGTCGGCCACCACCCTATAATGGCGTCCGAACACAAGACAAGAAACGTTGGCGTAAAATGAAGGATGGATGGCCGCACTCCAAACCAAACAGGTTGTCTTTATTTAAACGAACAGCAAAAACATACCAGATCACAGCAACAGAAACAGGAGGATAACCGACATTTCGCACTGACTTAGTGCTTATTCATGGCTAACATGCATTAAGACTGTTTAGTATATATAGAGATCAAAAGCTGACATGTGACCTGATTGAATGATTGGCGGTGACTGGAGGTGGCCCGCAATCACTGGACACACCAGAAGCCAATATCAGGTCACAGACTGCTGGTGCATACCAAAAGGGAAAAAAGGAAAACATTTTTTTAAAAAGAAAAACAAAATATAAATAAACCAAAATCCAAGGTGCCAAAGTACAAACATAATCCACATAAATATATATCTGGACTAGGTATGTTTAAGTGAATAAACAAACATAGTGCAATTAAATACCATCAAACACTTATACAAAACAATATATATCAATAAGGTATAACAAAGAATTAGATTCATTGTGAGTGTGAAATAAGAGTAAATATAAATATATGGATGGTGAGGTGCCGTCTCTAAAGTTGCCACATTGGCGACAAGCGCCAGGAGGTGTGTGTATATATCGGGAGTCAGTCTGCATGAGTGTATGAGCTCAAGAATCAATGGCTGCAATGGTAAATCCATATAGCAGACTCTCGTCCCGATAATAGGTCAAAATTAAAGGAGGTGTATTGTAGATCATCCTATTATCTATCAAAAACGAAGAGAAGAGAAGAGAAGAGAAGAAAACCGAATAATATGTGAGAATGTGGAAATGGGGAGTACTACACTCTGTAAGACGTAGTAAAGATGCAGTGCACTTTTATTATTTATATAAGTAAAAAAGATCTTTTAAAAGGTGAAATGCTCAATGAAGAAGTGTAAAGCGGTCAAAGACCGTGATGTGAAGTTCTAAAGAAACACAAGTGGAGGACATGTGAAAGGAAACAATTGTGACATATGCCAAAGTGTAAAAATGGATATCCGGGAACTAAATAGTTCCCTAAAAAATATATATGTGACCTACAGATGTCTCATAGTACAAAACCCTATGGGGATGAGATTCCATATTGCAAAAAAAAAATGCATGGAGACATTGAATACTGAGGTTGTCTGTGTCTGCATATTAGTTAATGCACAAGTCCTGTCGTATGTAATTGATAAAAAAAGGTGGAGGGGGGGGGGAAGGGGGAAGGGGGAGAAGGAGACAAATATCATGGAAACACAAACCCGGGCTAGACACTGAAAAAATCATAATCTGCCGCAATAGGCATCATGACTTGAGGACATTGCCCATATGGGTATGCAAATGTTGAAAATGCATTATTACCGTGAACTAAATCTGGAAGCAATGTCGCATAGCATGAATACAGGCTTAAGGATACAAAATATATGTGAATATATAGTTATAGAACCAGATGCTCTGGCTATAATGTAAAGAGTGGCTAGAGATACATGGGTGATAACCAATATATCTCGCCGACCTAATATTCATGTAGGTAAAGGAAAAAAGAAAAGAAAAAAATATATATGCCTGTAGAATGAAAAGTATAGCCGGGTTTGTGAACCTGGGTAAACCATGACATGAGCTCCCGCGAGATATGTCTTGGGTAAAATTGATTGAATATGTGCATGCGTATGTGTGCAGATGTATCAAGTAATAAAATTTAGCTGCACATGCATATATACAAAAAGATCTATATTACAAAAAACAAAAAACAGAAAAATGCATGGAACAGGGTCCGCAGAGCGCGCGTAGTCGTTTAAGACTATTATCGCATTGGCAATGGATGTGTGTTAATTGGTTAAGGGGTGTATATATATATGAGACGGACATCTCTAATGCTGTATATAACACATCAATTACTACCGTTTCCGTTGACAACTAGTTAGTCTTATCAATTCTTAAATTGCAATGGCGTCCGAACACAAGACAAGAAACCCTGCCCCTCGGCAACCACCCCCTTGCTTGATCCTCCCACCAGGCTCTACCCCAATGTACCACCCCCTTCACCACCCCAGGACGGTGGCCATCTTGCTACACCCAACAATGGTGACACACCCAGTCAATCCACAGGAAGACTCCCTATGATGACTTCCTGTGACAGCCATATTGGTACACCCATCCCTCTATGCCCAGTGTTAGACCGCACCGGAGCATATTATAGGGAAGACGTTAACCCATTAATGATGTGTCAGGAAATGTTCCATCCGCTGGTGCCATTTATTACCTGGCTCGCAGTACTGCGTCTCACCAGCAGGTGTCTCCTGACAGTTCCAAACTATCGGGAGAACTTCTTCCTGCTGGTGTTATATCACCCTTGGAACGCAGTACCGGTCTACACCAGTGGATGGACCCTGACAGTATGGAGCATACGGCCCTTCCTGCGCTCAGGTGTGACCTAAACTTAATTTCCACACCTTTTTATACCCGGTGAGTTCAAGCATACCTCGCCCTGGTATCTTTCTACTAACCTGACCCTGCTATCCGGACCCTGAGCCTGCTATCCCGACCCTGAGCCTGCTATCCCTATGCTGGACTTGCCCTTCCTGTATTCCCCTGTTCCTGCTTATTCCCCGTCCTCAATCCATCTTATGACCTCCCTGTGTATGACCTTGGCCTGGCTTTGTTTACGATTACGGTATCTCCCCTTGACTTGTATATATGATTTGTTGTTATTTGCGCACTGGTTATCTTCGCATGTTTGTCACCGTGTAAATAAAACACCTTTTTTATTCCACTACATATATTGTTGGTCTCCTCTGTGTAGTCACACAGTACTGGTCTACCTGATTCTCTGACAGTATACCAGGGCCATTCCTTGACCAGACGTGCCTGCATTGAGGAACCATCCTGTTGTGGTGCGTTTTTTAAACATGGATTTCAATGAAATCACTTACTTGTCTCTGCTGGCAGAGGAGGATGAGGAGTATTGTCGCCAGGTTTTTGAGGGATGGACTAGTGCCCAGCTGATGGAAACCATCCGATCAGCTCATTCCCTGGTGGATCAGGGTTATATGTCTTTCGATGATATTTAGCCGTTAATCCGGTTATGCGTTAAACCGGCCCGGTCATTTATTCCAGATGGTAGTGATGATTTCTCTCCCCTCTTCAGTCGTGACCAAGTCGAATCCTTGGTATGGTTAATGGAGGATGATCCAGCTTCTTTTGATGAACATTATTCCTCTTGTCCCCAGCAAAAGTTATGTGAATGTATTAGTTCTGTGCAGTCTCTAATTAGACAAGGTATGTGTGAACCAGCTTTTGTTCAACCTGTGCTGCAGGCATGGTCAGATCTCCTGATTTCAGCCAAACCACTACATTCCAGCCCTGCCATTAATCACCTGCCTTTCCAAGAATCTTTCCATCCATCACCAATGGCAACCCCAGCTACAGCCCAGATAATTCCGCTACCTACCAAATATTACTACCCAGTCTCTACTAGTTGTGCCTACCCTGTCTTTAATCCACCTGCTTCTTCCCTTCCACCTGTAACTACTCCACAAAAACCTCCTCCAGCCACCGTTCCTGTGTCTATGCCACGTTCCAACCCTTCCTCTTATTTAGTTCCATCCTTTTCATAAATCCCTCTTGTTAACAAATCTGCATTAACTAAACCTAAAAAGCGGAAGTACTTCCCGACCCACACCATTGTGCCAGCTACCCAGCCTGACATTTCAGTGCCAGCTACCCAGCCTGACGTCCCAGTGCGCGCTGTCTGCCCGGATGTGCGCGCTGTCTGCCCGGATGTGCGCGCTGTCTGCCCGGATGTGCGCGCTGTCTGCCCGGATGTGCGCGCTGTCTGCACGGATGTGCCCGCTGTCTGCACGGATGTGCCAGTACCCGCTGCTCAGCTCAAGCCTCTTTTTGCCCAGTTTGTCACCATGGACCTTCCCCGGCAACAGACAGTTGGAGCGTCCGGAGGCCGCTCCTTTGAGGGGGGGTACTGTCAGTAAAGGTTCCATCCGCTGGTGCTATTTATTACCTGGCTTGCAGTACTGCGTCCCACCAGCAGGTGTCTCCTGACAGTTCCAAACTGTCGGGAGAACTTCTTCCTGCTGGTGTTCTATCACCCTTGGGACGCAGTACCGGTCTCCACCAGCGGATGGACCCTGACAGTATGGAGCATACGGCCCTTCCTGCGCTCAGGTGTGACCTAAACTTAATTGCCACACCTTTATATACCCGGTGAGTTCAAGCATACCTCGCCCTGGTATCTTTCTACTAACCTGACCCTGCTATCCGGACCCTGAGCCTGCTATCCCGACCCTGAGCCTGCTATCCCTATCCTGGACTTGCCCTTCCTGTATTCCCCTGTTCCTGCTTATTCCCCATTCTCAATCCATCTTATGACCTCCCTGTGTATGACCTTGGCCTGGCTTTGTTTACGATTACGGTATCTCCCCTTGACTTGTATATACAATTTTTTTTTCCACTACATACATTGTTGGTCTCCTCTGTGTAGTCACACAGTACTGGTCTACCTGATTCTCTGAAATGATGTTAGAAGAAGCTGGGGATAGGGCAGAGACAAGCAGTCATTGCCACTCACCTGAGCTCCAAGAAGTATTAGTGACCCTGGGGGGCGTTGATCCTACTGGTGCCACCCCCAGTTCAGCAAGTTATGATAGCCATGGCTCAACTCAGATTACAATGTCTGGAGGCCTGTCGGATGTGAAAACTGGGGCAACTACACTTCCTTACCAGGGCCATGAACCAGTACATTCCCCCTCCCAATCACCTCACAGGGCACTGCGGGAAACCTGTATGGAATCTGACCGAATAACATCCTCACATCCCCAGCCCACATCCACAACAGCATGGCCTACACCCGCAGTCCCTCTGGGAGCACTGCAAAAAGCCAAAGTGAGCGCTAGATACTCACTCCCACTGTACTCCCCTCCCGCTTTACAACTGTTCTCCGAGGACATGGCAAACGTCCCGGGAAAACCCATGGGTGATTCACATTACACCGTACTGTATGGTCCCCCCCCCCCAACACACAGGGGACTACCTCTTCAATTACCACAACAGAGAAATGACTGGAAACCCCCACCCCATGGGTTACAACCTCACATACCTGGGGGGGGGGGAATGCCTGCAGCATCAGGCGCACCCCTGATGTATGTGACCTTGAACCCTCAACAAGCATCATCCCTTGCAACCAGTCTACCAGACCCTAAGAAACAGCCCATGCCATTTTACAGAAGGATTGCCCAGATCCAGAAGGCATACTCCTGTGCTTGGTGGAACCTGGTAAGCCTGTGTGAAATCAAAGCAGGGGATGCGTACTGGGAAGTAATGGAAAGATGTTTTAAGGTGGACAGTGGCATCCCTGACAATACATATAGTTCGGGATGCGAGTTTGTAACCCAGTTACAAAGGTGGGCATGTGACCTCCTGGCAGACCAAACAAGCATACAAGATATTACACAAGACAAGGCTGAATCAGTTGAGAAATTCCATACTAGGATGTTACAGGTGTTCACTGATTTGGGATTCAGCACACAAACAAGGCACATACACAGATGCCATCCTCTGCATTTGTAGCAGGCCTCAGGGAAGCAATCCGGAAAGGCCTGCTACTATCTCGGCCAGAATACAGAGTGTTACCTCTTGACACTCTACTAAAGGGCAAAGAGTCCTCACAGGGTAAAAAAAAAAGCAGTCCCTCTCATGCTGGCTTCTGATACACCATACCAGCACGGAACCTGCGAGCCTGCTGTTACAACTGTGGGAGGCCCGGACACTTTAGGAGACAATGCCGAAGCCCGTGGAGATCCGATCGAAGACAGGCCGATCATGGGGACAACCCAAGAAGAAGAGATGCTCAACACAGAGGACAAAATGTCCAGGGGAATCCCAACTCAGCACCTAATGATTGGCCTCCTGCTCCTCCTCCTCTTGGCCATATGGATCCATAGGAATTCGGAAAGCCTGTGTCATACACTCCAACCATGATCGCAGCACACAAAGATTCAGGAGGACCTCTAGCCAAGATAACTCTCAGTATCGAGGGCCATCCCACCACATTTATTTGGGACACAGGTGCTGCCAGAAGTGTAATTAGAACAAAAGAACTACCCGATACCTCCTTCCTATCGGACATCGACATTACATGTGTTTGAGTGGATGGAAGACCCCTACAAGTTGGCAACATCCCTGACCTATTAACAAGATTTGTGGTCTCCGACACCTGTCCCTTGAACTTACTAGGGGCTAATGTCTTATCCAGACTCCAGGCCTCAATCTCCTTCCAACCTGATGGTGGTATTCGAGTGACCTAACCACTGACTAATGAAGACACCTCAGCATTATGCTCCATTCCACTCTTGCTGTCCCTAAACGTAGAAGACGAGACTGGAATTCCGGAAGAGGTTTTAACCCGAATACCTTCTTGCCTTTGGTCTACAGGCCCAGAAGACATTGGTCATCTGAAAGTTCCGCACATCATGGTCAGAATGAAGACTGGAGCCCCTTTCCCCAGAAAACCCCAATACCCCCTGAAGCCCTCTGGGTCAGCAGCAATCACTCGCCAGATAGAGGCCCTCCTACAGAATGGGGCTCTAATACACTGCACAAGCCCCTGCAACACTCCACTCTTCCCAGTCAAGAAGAAAACCCCTAAAGGAGAAAACTGAAATATCACATGGTGCAGGACCTCCGAGCAGTGAATGAGGCCACTATACTGGAAACGCCCATTGTACTCAACCCACACACCTTGCTGGCAGGAATACCACCCACGGCTAAGTACTTTACTGTGGTGGACCTAGCGAATGCCCACTTCAGTGTCCCCCTAGACCCGCGTTGTCAATTCTTATTCAGTTTTGTCCACGAAAGGAAAAGCTACACCTGGACTGTAATGCCGCAAGGTGCCCAATTCGCCAAGGCAATGAAATTCATTCTGGACACATGGATCAAACTCCATCCAGACGTTGTGCTTCTCGAGTATGTGGATGACCTCTTGCTCTGCGCAGATACCCAAGATGATGCTGCAACCCACTCTGAAGACCTTCTCTGTTACCTGGCTGAACAAGGTTGTAAAGCATCAAGGCAGAAGATCCAGTGGTGCAAGCAAACAGTGGTCTTCCTTGGACATTGTATCTCACAAGGTGTAAGACATCTAACTCAAGAGTGAATAGCTGTGATCAAGGCAATTCCGGTGCCAGCTGGCCACAAATCTCTCCATGCTTTTTTGGGCCTAATATCTTATTGTCGTTCATGGATTCCAGAAGCATCTCTGCTAATGCAACCACTATATGATGGTCTAAAGACTGATCCTTTTGCGCTGCTTCCAGAGGCCCTTACAAACTTTGAAATTCTGAAACAGATCATGTCTTCAGCCCCCGCGCTCGGCATCCCAGACTATGAAAAAACATCCAAACTATTTGTCTCAGAGAGAGAAGGACACGCCACAGGAGTACTGGCCCAAGCTCATGATAACAGACTCAGACCTATTGGGTACTATTCCTGTCGATTGGATCCAGTAGCTAGGGGGGCACCCTCCTGCCTCAGAGCCGTTTTCGCAGCCCAGGCCCTCCTGGACAAAACTGCAGACCTTGTGCTGGGCCACCTTCTCATCCTTCTAGCCCCTCATGACATATCAGCCGTGTTAAACCAAGTACAACCAAAACATATGTCAGCAGCAAGACATCTCAGACTACAATGCACTTTGCTCCTCCCGGATAACATTACCCTCCTCAGATGTAACACCCTCAACCCATCCACTCTGCTCCCACTTCTCGAGGGGGGAAGCTACCCTCACGATACCCCTCACGACTGTCTCGAAATGATGAAGATGGAAACTACACACCTGCCAACAGTCAGCAGAGTGCCTCTGGACGATCCTGACCTATCTATGTTGATGGATCAAGATATGCAGATCATGAAGGGAAGTACCACACCGGATATGCTGTCACTACCAAAGACACAATCCTCCATGCCTCTGCGTTGCCCCCCCTCTAAGTCCGCACAAGAAGCAGAACTTCAGGCCCTAATCATGGCATGCAAGTTGGCGGAGGGGAAAAAGGCCAACATTTATACAGACTCAAGATACGCCCTTCGAGTGGCCTGTGATTATGGGGTCCTGTGGAAGAACAGGGGATTTCTGACAGCAGTGGGTACAGCCATAAAACACAGCGCAGCAGTCAGGGACCTGGACGCTCTGCTTCTTCCTACCCAAGTGGCGGTTCTCAAGGTAAAGGCACATGGCAGACTGAACACTCAAGAAGCATAAGGTAATCACTTGGCGGACACTGCAGCAAAACGGGCCGTGAAAGGTGTGCGAGAAGTCGTATACAGAGTGGACGTCCATTACACTCCGACAAGACACGGTACAAGCCACCATGATCTTGCAGAACCCTCCTGTGGATTGGGCACGCTTGAAGGAAATGCAAGAGGCAGCAAGTGAGTAGGAAAAAGGAACATGGACAAAGAAGGGAGCCATATTGAAGGATGGACTCATGGAAGTGAATAAGAGACCATGTTTACCACGGTCCATGTTTCCAGCTGTGGTGCAGTGGGCTCATGGTGTTTCTCACTTGTCGAAGACCTTGATGAATTATTTGATCAATAAATACTGCCTGGCCGCAGGAATTACCCCGCTTACCAACAACTTCTGCAAGTCATGCGTCATCTGTGCTAAGTGCAACCCAGGAAGAACGGAAGAGACACCCATGAAACATCTAGCAAAGGCTCAATATCCCTTCCAACGAAGACAGATCGATCACATTCAGATGCCGAAGAGTGGCCAGTATGAATACGCTTTAGTGATCGTTGATATGTTCAGTTCCTGGCCTGAAGCCTTCCCGTTGACCAATATGACAGCAAAGACTACAGCCAAGAAGCTTCTAACAGAAATAGTGTGCAGATATGGTGTCCCAGAGGTCATAGAGGGTGATCAGGGGCCTGGCTTTCACTGCCTCATTAACTAAAGAAATATGGACAGCCTTAGGGTCACACTGGCTTTCCACACCCTGTACCACCCTCAGAGCAGTGGGAAGGTAGAGAGATTGAATGGCACAATAAAATCCTGAATGTTGAAAATGTCTCAGGAGACAGGGATGAGCTGGCCAGACAGTTTACCCATTGCCCTGTTCAGTGTAAGATACACTCCTAAAGAGAGCCATGGTTTATCACCTTATGAAACACTGTTTGGTTCAGCCCCGAGATTAGGGTGTTATTATCCACAGCAATTACAGTTACAATCTGATGTATTAACTGATTATGTGACTGCTTTGTCTCGTGAATTAACCCGTATCCATGCAAAAGTTTTCTCTTCCATTCCAGATCCTGAGTTAGATACAGGAACACACAAGCTGGTCCCCGGTGATTGGGTTATTATAAAGAAATTTGTGCGAAAACACCCTCTTGAACCAAGATATGATGGTCCCTTCCAGGTCCTCCTAATAACAGCTATATCGGTGAAAGTTGCAGGGAAGAACACCTTGATACACGCCTCCCATTGCAAGAAGGTCACCATACCCAAGGAAGCAGATGAAGATAAATCATGATCCTATATATCCTTTGTCTGTGTGGTTTGACTAGGGCACAACATGCAGCCATTACTAAGAAAGATGGGAAGGTCATGTTTTGGTATAATTCACCCGATACCCATGTAGCCACATTTGACTTCCACCCGTGTAAGATACTCCCGTGTCCTGAGCATAACAGCAGGTCAGAACGGTATGAAAAAGGTGATGGAGAGGGGTATATATGCGTCACTAAAGGGTCATGGGGAAAGAATTGTGATAGTTGGGGAGCAGCAGCTTGGAACACAGGGACACCCTGGGGATATGAACCTCAACCAGCCTATGACAGTAAAGACCGCCAGGGGGAGCCCTTGCTAACCTGTCTCACCCTCACCAAGCCTGGGCCCGGTATGACACTTGTTCTAAACATACGGAATCCGAGTCTATCCGATAAGGGAGAGTATGTGTTGGGGTGGTGGTTCGGAGGGGGTCATTGGGGTCATAGAGGGTCTTTCCGTTTAGAAGATATGTACAACAATAACGAATGGCAGCCAGTCAAGGACTTACCCCCACCAAACCCCTTGAAGCCCCATGTACAGACCCTGGGGGACATGGTTGCAATCGCGGATCCTACCTTCAAAGATACAATGGAGGTTGAAACCGGCCTCTCGGAAGTCAATCTCTGGCTAGAATGGATGAGATATAGCGCTAGTAAACATAATAAAACCAACTGCTATGTCTGTGGTAGTGCTAGGCCACATGTGGGTACAGTCCCATTAGTTATACCTAAAAAGGAGGAAGAGTGCTTCCTAAGCCTCTACACTAACATTTCCACCAACCAGTTAACATGTGAGAATTGGAAAAAGGAATATCCCATAGACACTAGGGCCTCAATACCCAAGATAGCTATCCCCATATACCCTGGAAATTACACTTGTTATGCTTACCATGAAGGGAGGGGTAAAAACCTAGGCAACTTTTCCAAGGGTTACTGTGCTTCTTATAGTCATGTCCCGGCCGACTTAGTACAAACCCAAAGTCAATCCTTGGGGGATGTGTATTGGATATGTGGAGACATGCAAGTGAGGACCAGGTTGGAGGGGCAATGGAAGGGAGAATGTGCCCTTGCAAAGACCATCATGCCTCTGCACATCCTAACGGAAACTACTCACAACACACAGGGTAAGAGGACAAAAAGGGAAGCCCTTTCGGGAAGTTTTGACCCTCATGTATATTTAGATGCCATCGGAGTCCCAAGGGGGGTCCCTGATGAAATTCAATGCCTGAGACCAGGTAAAGGCAGGTTTAGAAGCCCAAATCCCTATAATAACTGTTAGCAAAAATGTAGATTGGATAAATTATATATATTACAACCAGCAAAGGTTTGTCAACTACACGAGAGATGCATTCCAGGGAATAGCCGAGCAGTTGGAGGCCGACTCTCAAATGACTTTCCAGAACCGGATGGCTCTGGATATGATATTTGCAGAGAAAGGAGGGGTTTGTACTATGATAGACAAAATGACCAGCACCATTTGCTGTACCTATATTCCGGACAACACCTGTCCGAATGGCCAAGTCACTATAGCTTTTAAAAAGTTGAAGAATCTGTCAGTGGAACTAAAGAAAAATTCAGGAGTCACAGATCCATGGGACCAATACTTCGGTTGGATGAACGGGTGGCAGAGAATTTTAACCCAAATAGGAGTAACTATATTAATCGTCCTATTTCTCCTAGCTCTGGTAATTTGTTGCATACTCCCTTGTCTGAAGAAATGTATAGAGAAAGCAGTAGAACAAGGAATCCCCACATTCGTGAACCAAGATATAGGGCACGAGGAAGAGGAGTATGAAGAACCACACATTCCACTACAGACATTCCCAGTCTCACATCATGAATAGGCAGGACAACAGGGACAGATAGGATAGGGAACCCCATGGGCCGCGACCTGGGTTCAGTTGCAGCGAAGGCCATCCTCACCACTAGAGGCTCTGGTGAACACCTGCTGGACCTTAGACTCCGCGCCCTGGGGAATCTTGGATTAAAATAGGGACAGATTAAAATGGATTAAAATAGACATTTCAAGGGGAGATTTGTAGTGGATATGATAAAAATGGTCAAAGTAAGATAATGAAATGCCAAAGTGACTCTGTTGCGGAAGGCTAGAGAAAAAGGGGAGATTTTATATAATGGGGCCAAAATCTCGCTGTATCAGGACTTTTCCCCCGATCTGCAGAGGTGCAGAGCAGAATTTATTCCAATTAAGAAAACTCTACAAAAACATGGACTTCCTTATGCTTTGCTTTATCCAGCTCGTCTGAGAGTCTCTGCACTGGGGGGAACTTTTTTCTTTGATTCTCCGACAAGTACCGCAAAGTGGCTTGAGGACAATAAGAAAGATCTATGACCCATAGAGAAGAGGTGAAGGGGAGAAAGAGGAAATTGGACTTTTTTCTTTTTTTTCTTTTTTTCTGGACACTTAATGCACTTTTAAATATGCACATGAATAGTAATATGGTAAACAGCTGAAAATAGGCTAGTTAAAACATAGGGAATCCCTCCTCAAACACAATCAAATAGCACTAAAACTTCACAAAATGGGAGGAGGAGAAGGGAGAAAGTAAGAGGCACTGTAATGATGTTAGAGGGAGGGGGGTGGTGGGGGGATGGAGGGTAGTATGGTTGTGGTTTGTATAGGGAGGTATGGTAGTTGGGAGGTCCCAACAATGGTGTGTAGTGTGGAGGCCATAGGTGGAGCCCCTAGGGGAGGCCCAGGAGGGCCAAGGGAGGGAGGGTGGTGCAGTGGGGGAGGGGGCGGGAGGGAGGGATTCACTGGGGTGGGTCGGGGGAAGGGGGGGGAGGAAGGGTTGGGTTACACACCACTATTAAGCGTTGGAAGACACTACTTACAATTGCAATTCCCTTATTCAGATTATTTTTATTATTTTGCTTTTTTTGGCAATACCCGAGGCAAGTTTTTTATATAGTAACACATTATTCCTGGAAGAACGTGTTTTTTCTGGCTCTCTTTCTTTTTTTCAGTATATACAATTTTTTGACTGATGTGTGGTTTTTTTGAGCCTTCTCCATTCTCCTTTTATTACCAGGACCTCCTCTTTCTTCTTCTTTCTTGTCCCTAAGATACAAACTGGGCAAAGGTCAAGGGTTGCTAAACTCAACTATAACACATGGTAGATAAGACGGTCTGTATAAAATCTCTGAATGTGCGTGGAATGAGGGACCCAACCAAGAGAGCAACTATTTTGGATATGTTGGGGGGGGGAGGTGCCGGTCTGCTCTGCCTACAGGAGACACACTTAACTGCAGGTACAGCTACGCAGTTGAGCGGTCCAAAATTCCAGGCCACTTACCACTCGTATCACTCATCCTACTCTAGGGGAGTGAGTATACTGGTGGGGAAAGGATTGGTATTCTCCTGCAGAGAGAGCAGGGTAGACGATCAGGGAAGGTTTATATTTTTATTCTGCTTAATTGAAAATAAACTATTTGTGATAGCTAGCGTTTATATTCCCCCCCCCCCATTTAAATTTGAAGTCTTAAATAAATTGATCGAGTTTACATTGGACAAACCAGGAATACCGATAGTTATTATAGGCGACTTTAACGAAGCCTTAGATAGGACCCAGGATAGGTTCCCGCCAGGAAATAGACCTAAAACAAAAGGAGAAGACCGATTAGCGCTATCCAGAATAGACATGGCGTTGGGTAACGAGGAGGCAGCATCACTAGTAATAAATATAGAATATGGCCCACGAGGAGTCTCTGATCACTCGCCGATCGAGTTGACAATAAAAACCAGGGGTAAATGGTACCCAAGAGAATGGAAAATTAGCCCTCACTGGCTCGAACTAATGAGTGAACACAGTATGTGTTAAATGAGGGAACTGCATCAGTGGGGGTGGTATGGGACTCCCTAAAAGCCTACTTTCGAGGCCTCCTAGTCCAAAAGATAGCAGGGATTAAGAGGAAGAACAGGGAGGGAGAGAGTGAGACAAGGAATCAGTTGCTACAGGCAGAGAAGAGATACATTGAAACCCCAACTTCTCATAGCTTAAA
This sequence comes from Rana temporaria, assembly GCF_905171775.1. Classification (NCBI taxonomy): domain Eukaryota; kingdom Metazoa; phylum Chordata; class Amphibia; order Anura; family Ranidae; genus Rana; species Rana temporaria. The sequence continues at coordinate 175,301,694 of NC_053493.1, forward strand.
AGAGTGGCTAGAAAAACAACAAATATACAAAATGACTATATTAAAAAGAACAGAGGGAAAACGAATATTCCAGAAACAGAATCAGTTTGGAGAGAGAGAGCGAGTGGGGCGTTTATTATCTCTTATTAGAACCAATTCCCCCCCCTCCACTGTTACAGCAGTTAAGTTATCAAACGGTGAAATCTCCTTCGATATAACCGAGATAGTAAATACCTTTAGAGAATTCTTTGTATCCCTATATAGCTCTAAGAGAAGAGAGGGGACTAAAGGACTGGAAACATTTTTCCAGGGACTGCCCATCCCGACACTATCAGAGGAAGAAAACATTAATATGGAGGCGCCAATCACTTTAGGAGAATTAAAACTTGCAGTGGCAGGGATGTCAACTCAAAAGTCACCAGGCCCGGATGGGATGCCCATAGAGATCTATAAAAGATATGGGGATATCCTTCTACCAGAACTCTTAGGCCGGGTACACACGGACAAACATGTACGGTGAAAGCGGTCCGTCGGACCGTTTTCACCGTACATGTCTGCCAGAGGGCTTCTGTACGATGGTTGTACACACCATCGTACAGAAGTCCGCGCGTAAACAATACGCGGAGCGTGTCCGCGGTGTCGCCGCGCCGATGACGCGGTGTCGCCGCGACAATGACGCGGCGACGTGGGCGGCCTGCCTTTAAAATGCTTCCACGCATGCGTCGAAGTCATTCGACGCATGCGAGGGACGGCGGGCGCCTGGACATGTACGGTAGGTCTGTACTGACGACCGTACATGTCCGAGCGGGCAGGATTCCAGCGGACTGTGTTAAAACAAGTCCAGGAATATTTGTCCGCTGGGAAAAGGCCCGGCGGGCAAATGTTTGCTGGAATTCGGCCCGCTCGCGCCCACACACGACCAAACATGTCTGCTGAAACTGGCCCGCGGACCAGTTTCAGCAGACATGTTTGGTCGTGAGTACGGGGCCTTAAAGACACTAAATTGGGCATTGACTCAGGGAATACTTCCCACCTCTATGGCAGAGGCTACTATCATTGTCCTGCATAAGGAGGGGAAGGATCCAAGAGAGGCTTCATCTTACCGCCCTATCTCACTTCTATGCGTTGACGCGAAGATCTTGGCCAAAGTGTTAGCCACACGCCTTAACCGGTATATCCAATTGCTTATACATCCTGACCAATCTGGCTTCATCCCCAATAGGTCAACCAGTAACAACATAAGGAGAGTGTTCCTGAATATGCAAATTCCAACAGAGGGAGAGGGCTCTAGAGCCGTCTTAGCCCTGGACGCTGCCAAGGCTTTCGACAGTCTGGAATGGGACTACCTATGGAAGGTCCTAGAGAAATTTGGGTTTGGCCCCAGGTTCATTAGTTGGGTGAAGTTGTTATACAATCAGCCAAGAGCAAAAATTAAAATCAACAATGAATTTTCAGAAATGTTTTAACTAGAGAGAGGAACGCGACAAGGCTGTCCCCTCTCTCCCCTACTGTTCGCTTTGGCGATGGAACCATTAGCCATTAAAATTAGGGAAACCAAAGATATACAGGGGTTCCACAGACAGACTATTGAGGATAAGATCGCACTGTTTGCGGACGATGTCCTCTTCTTTTTGGGAGACGTTGAAACCTCGTTAAAAAATGTGATCAAAGTAGTGGGCGAGTTTGGGCTATGCTCCGGATTGGTCATTAATTGGGAAAAGTCAGCACTACTGCCAATTGACCCCCTTGGTGCCCAGATACCTCATGGAATCCCTCAATTAAAAGTAGTAGTTACGGTGAAATATCTCGGGATATGGATCACGAGGGACATTAATAGCTTTGTCCAAAATAACTTAATTCCTCTTTTGTCTAAATGGGAACATAAAAGAGACGCCTGGTGTAGACTACCATTGTCCATAGCGGGACAATGTAATCTAATAAAGATGCTATGGTTACCCCAGTTACTCTATATCCTCCACAACTCCCCAGTCTGGATAACTCAAAAATGGTTCAAAAAGATAGAATCTCTCTTCAGAGAGTTAATTTGGAAGAAGGGACAAGCTAAGATTTGTCTCCAGACCATGCAGTTGCCAGCTAAAGAGGGGGGTATGGCAGTGCCTCACCCGAAAACATACTTTCTAGCCTCACAGCTACAACAGCTTGCGAACTGTGGACTGGAGGGAGGTGGAAACTCCGGTAGATTGATGCTAACTGGGGCACCACATAGGACAATAGTGGAGGCACTTGAGGCTGGTTCGTTCGTCCATAGATGTCCAACTATAAAACTAAGCCTTAAAGTGTGGCAAACAACAAAAGCTTTGATGGGCTACAAGGGAATAACTATATTCGCCCCCCTCTGGTGCAACCAAAACCTAAGAGAATTAAAAGACATTGAGAGATGTAAAGAATGGGAGAGACAAGGGATAAGCCGTTTAAACCAACTTTACAATGGAGAACAGATGAAATCCTTCGCAGATTTGCGACAGGAATTTAATATAACAAACAAAACATTTTACAGATACCTACAGATACGACATGCTAGCCAAGCTCAGTTTGGGTTACAACCCATTGTATGGTCCCCAGCCCCCACCCTCCTGAAAATAACCTCCTCAAAAACAACCAAAGGCCTGATATCCAAGTTGTACTCTAGACTAGGAGCCAAAACAATAAGTAGGTCAGGCCCCATTAAGAGCAGGACAGGATGGGAGAAAGACTTAGGTCAAATGACCACGGAACAGTGGAGTGCGATCTTGAAGAGGGGGGTATTGGTTTCGATCTCCCCATCTCAGAAAGTATCACACTTGTTTCTCTTGCATAGAGTATACTATACCCCCAGGAGAATGTTCAATCTTGGGTGGAGAAGTACTGACGAATGCCCAAGGTGCAGAGCGACAGGCAATCTTATCCACATGATGTGGAAATGCCCAAAGTTATTCAGATACTGGGAGGAGGTGGTTACCATAATAAATAAGGCGAGGCATGACAGTTCAGAAACAAGTGTTTCTTCATTTATTCATAATGTCACTAAGAATGAGGGTAGGAAAAGATAAAGGGAAAACAGGGAAAAACGTATGGTTGTGTATTGTTTATAATATGTACGATGATGTAACACTTTTTTTTGTATTTTTTTATACGCAAACAATAAACAATAAAAAAACATTGAAATATAAGATAATGAAATGCCTATTTCAATGCGCAAAAACACATGCTCTATATCTTATATATATCCTATATATCTTATATGCATATATGTTATTGATTGCTATAGGAATAATTATACATAATCATGATTACTATATACAACCCCTTACTCATATATGTGCTATCAGATGTGTATCATGTTCTGCAAAAAACAGGAAATCATCGGTCTGCAACCGAGCTGGAATTACCAAATTTATCGGCGTATACCGCACACTTTTTTGCCCTGAAAATTAGGGCAAAATCGTGGGTGCGCGGTATACGCCGATACCCGCTTTCCCGTGCCGAGTTTAAATACTGCGCCGACATATACCGAGCGCAGTACACTCGGGTATAGTCGGGCAGTCTCGGCTCCTTCCGCGCTCACGTCCTGGACGTCAGCGCGAGAGTTGCCGAGCCTGCCCGACAATACACGAGTGTACTGCGCTCTGTATATGTCGGCGCAGTATTCAAACTCGGCGCGGGAAGGGGAGTCTCAAACTCCCCGACTGGGAGTCTCACTTGCCCCGTGTCCAGGCTGTCCTTGATCCCCTCTTCAAAGGTTTTACAGTGAATCCAAAAAAATGTGGCATTGGTTTAGAGCAGTGGTTCTCAACCTGGGGGGTCAAATGACGATTTGCCAGGGGTCCCCGAATCCTGGGCTGTTCTTGAAGCCCGCTCTGCTCTCCCTAGCCTTTTTGCGGCTGCCCAGCTAGGCTGTTCCTGGAGCCCGAGGCCGCCCACTTAGCATCTTCGCAGCTGCCCATTCAGTTCACAGCATGGCTGGGGGGCAGAGACTGGAGGTCAGCTGACTGGTGAGGAATGTGAAGTGGGAGGGGCTGGATGAGACCCGATCTCCGGATTTTGGCATAGGTGTCACTGCTGAGGGACACTACAAAGTCGAAGACACAGTGAGTAACACTACCTGTGACTAGATTTGCCATTAAAAGCCCCCACTACAGTTCTAAGATCAGCAGATGACCTTGATCAAGAGCCCCAAAGTTGGCTGATCAAAACCCCCCTGCACTACCACAGATCCCACCCCCCACCTGCACTATCACTGATCCCATTCCCCCCCACCAAGGAGTAAGAGAAGGAATACAAAATAAAGAATACATGAAAAGAGGGGAGGGACAAAGATAAAGGTGGAGAAAGAAAAAGAAAGATGGCGAGAGAGAGGGATGGGTGGAAAAAAAACAAGAAATTAGGATAGAGAGATAAAAGGGGAAAAAAGGAGAACAAAGTGGTACATCCTAAAATGTACCATAAGGGGTTTTAATACTGTACGAGTTGGAAGGGACTTAGGGATCGCTAAATGTCCGTGGGTTAGGGGGCGCAAATTACTTGTCTTGGCTTAGGTGCTGACCACCCATGCTACGATTTTTTTTTTACTGTTAGGGGTCCCCACAACTTGGAAAATGTAATCAAGGGGTCACGGTAATAGAAAGGTTGAGAACCACTGGTTTAGAGGAAGCCAAGTATTTGGGCTACACTATTGGCCGTGGTTTTATTAAACCACAAGTGAATTAAATAGTAGCCATCCAGAAGTGGCCACGTCCTGCAAACAAGAAGGTGGTCAGGGCCTTTCTTGGGATTGCGGGGTATTATAGAAGGTTTATCCTGAATTTTGCAACTATAGCAGCCCCTCTGACAGACCTTAAGAAAGGGAAAGACTCTATAATGGTGAAATGGTCCCCAGTAGCAGAGGAATCTTTCCAAGTCCTGAAGAAGGCTCTTTGTGCACAGCCAGTACTGTACTCCCCTGATTTCTCTAGACTTTTTGGTTCAGACAGATGCGTCTGATGTAGGTATAGGGGCAGTATTGTCACAGGTATACAATGGGGAAGAACACCCTGTCGTGTACCTAAGCAGAAAGCTCAATAACCATGAGAAAAAGTATGCCGTCATTGAAAAAGAATGTTTAGCCATAAAGTGGGCTGTGAACGCGTTCAGGTACTATTTGTTAGGGCGCCAATTTGATTTAATAACTGACTATGCTCCCCTGAAATGAATGGCCCAAACGAAGGACACTAACAGACAGGTAAATCAGTGGTTTCTGACTCTACAGGATTATTCCTTCACTGTAAAACACAGGCCAGGTGTTGGGGAATGTAGATGCCCTGTCCTGTGTTCACTCATTTTGGGTCACAGATTTTCCAACCCTGGGGTTGAAACAAGGGGGGGGGGGATATGTAGCAGCGCGTCCCAGAGAGCCGGGAAAAGTCCTGCTCTGGGTTTATACGTCGCCCAGGCTCCTCTCATACACGTTCAGGGATCTCTGATCCATGGTCCAGTTCGGGTCTTGGTCCTCTCCCCCAGGCTAATTTAAACTCACCTGAGACAGCCAACCAGTGCTTTTGGCCTGAGAACCTCAGACAACTTCTGTCTAGGAGAGCAAAAGGTTGGTAAAAGCTATTAAGCTGTGTGAATGCTGACTAGCTGTAGGCTTGCTTGGGCTGATAGTTAGGATCTGTAAATATTGTATAGTTGGTGCTGAGACACGGCTAGGTTTACAGCACCTGTATATAGACTTGTATATATCACAAATAAACACTGCACTGTTTGTCACTACTGGATTTAGTATCTGTGCCTGCTCATCTCAGGGAGCTTTGTACCTGCTACCTGTCCCCCAGGTTACAATATAACACATACATACATACATATATATACACACACACACACACATACATGTGAGGATGGGACCCTGTGCTGGGTGAGAAATGGCTGCTTTACGCCAAATTCTGGAGAGAAACACACGTTAATTGGTCAGCTGTGGCTTGGGCTTTTTAAGTCTGACCTGAACAGCATTCAGGGCCCCACCCTACAGACAGGAGGTCTGTTCCTGGGAGCCAGGTGAGCTCCCATATCTCTGAGAGAAGAGAGAGGCTGCATGGGTTGCAGTTAGAAGCTGTGTGCTTCAAGAGGATAAAACGCTGTGTGCGGACATGTCGCTGTGTGCGAATCAAATGCTGTGTGCGGATAAGTCGTTGTGTGCGGACAAGTCGCTGTGTGCGAATCAGACGCTATTTTTTGCAAGATACAGAAATGATGAAACCCCCCTGCAGGGGCTGCTTTTGTTTCTTGTGAACTTTGATGTTTTTTTAAATAAAAGTGGGCTACCAGGCCCTTAAAAACTCAGTTCTGGTTTGGCGTCTCACTGAAAAACGCATCTACCATTGGAGTATGATCCCCCAATCTTACAATACACACACACACACACACATATACATGCATACACACACATCTGAAATCGCATTGTATCCCATGGAAGTAACTAGTATAAAAAGCCAAATGCTTATTGAGTAATGGATACAAATGGGTTATAAGATTGAAAAAAAATTACAGTTGAGGTCAAGCTATGTGTTGGGAACATGTTGACATTGAAAGGCTTGACGCTTTTTGTGGCCACTAATCAGAAGCAAACGCATAGCATATCTGGAAAAAAAAAAAAGGTACAATGTAGGATCTAATGTTTTGCTCAGGTAGAAAAAAAAGAAGGTAGGGGCAGGGGGAAACAGGATGTACATCTCCCTGGAAGACTTGCGTATAAATTATTCTAAATAAGCAGTGTTGCAAGTAAGGGTCTGTGAGGCACGTCTCTCCCAGGAGCAGAGGGAATGAACCCAAGGAAGAAAACGAGCGCACCAACACCCAGGAGCACCCTCCAAATGTAATAGGCCAGGGTGAAAAAAATCAAATATGTCTGTAGAGTAAATTATATTGGACCAAGATGTGTGAATAGCACCAGTAAATACTGTGACAGTGGGAGATGCTGTCACTGTAAAATTGGTAGTTTGGGGGGCACAGGGTGTGCACATTGGGCTTGGTGCAAGACTGCAGAGCATAGATATGGACTGGAGAAAACTGCTTTCACAGCTTTCTCCAGGTTCTGATATTATGGCATGGGGCTCTGTAGCTTTGAGATTCCATTGATTTTGATTGTGTGCCCGTTTGTGTTTGTGCATGTGTGAGTATCTGTTGTATGAGAGAAGTTGTGGGCCTGTGTGTATGTGTGTGTGATCTGTCCGCATGGACTGGAAGTGTGACCGTGTGTGGTTGTGTGTGCTTGTGAATCGATCGTATGTCTGTGTGTGGATGAGTCTGTGTGAATGCATATGTAGACTGTGTGTGTTTGGATCGTTTGTCTGATGCAGGACACGTGTCCCCATGAGTGAGATAAAGAAGCTAAGATGGCCGCAGTCATGTGGCTCGGGGAAAGGGCAGCCAGCATGGCTGTCCCATCAAATACAATGGTTAAAGTTGGTTACTCTCTGTAAACAATAGCATACATGAGTTTTATGTTGGAAGAGCGACGCCCTGAGAGAAGGGAACTCTGATGATCTGAGCAGGCATGCAGGCAGCATTGTGCTGTGTGTGTGTGGGGGGGGGGCTGATGCCACAGTATGTATATGAACTTGGGTAGGGACAGGATTGTATGTTTTAAGTTGTGTTTCATATAACTAAAATTTTTAGAATGTGCTGTTTAGTTGGCAAAATGTCCGAATTGAAGTAGCCTAAAGTGTGTGAAGATTGTTCTTAAAATGTTTTTAAGTGTTAATTTTTGATGTCCCACGTTTCTCAGTTCTCGTGGGGAAAGGTTTTGGCAAGTAGGGAGGAAATGCTGGTTTTGGCAGGAACAACTGTACAACTGCATAATTGCATATGTTAATGGCGCCATTTTGTTGTGGCCTGGCTTTTCGTCGGCCATCTTTCGGTGGACCAGTTTTCATCCACCATTTTGTTGTGGCCTGGTTTTTTGTCAGCCATTTTGCTGTAGTCCAGATTTCATCCACCATTTTGTTGTAGCCTGGTTTTTGTCAGCCATTTTGAGACGCAGTTTAAGGATTGTGTGTTTGCCCTGTGGGTCATCCTAGAGGGGGAGCTGCTCCAATTCCTGTGTGCGTGTGTGTGTATTGCGGTCTGTCCTGTTTGGGGAGGTGATTTGGAGGCGCAGTTCTTGACGTTTTTGTCCGGGAGAACCCACATTTTGAGGGATTTTTTGATTTATACAGTTTGGCCTGTGGGTCGTCCCAGAGTGGTGAGACATCAGGGCGACATACTGAGAAACTGTTTTGTTTGATATTAAATTCGTTAGTTTAAATTTGTTTTTCTAAGCATCGCCTCTTGAGTTGAGCGGTATCTCGATATAGCGCGGTCTTACCCCGAGGGGTCCCGATGCGCTTGCAGACACATGCACATGCTAGGGCCAATTTATAGACAGGATCTGACTAACCTACCAGCTGATTTTGCAGTATAAGAGTGGAGATTTTTGTATTGAATTTCGTTTTTAAGTGAAAACTCTACTTTGCACTGAATTTTAATGGATTGTGGGACTGGCTTTGACTGAGTTTTTCTACACAGTGGTGTGTGTTGTTTTTATGTTTCAATATTTGGGAGTTTCCCAGAAGGCAGTTCATTGTTTTTGAAGCTTGTATTGTGTGGCCTGCAAAGGAGGAGAGGGGGTTTGGTTGACCTCATTGAGCCATCTTTTTGCAGGAGTTTTGTATTTGGGTCTCGAAACTTGTGGTTTGACTTCCAGGGGATGTTTGGGTCAGGGGGGGATCAACTCCCATTTTTCAGTATGGGGGGGGGGGGTTTATATTTCCCTTTCCTGAACTAAAAAGGTGTTTTGTTTTGTTTTTAACAGGAAAAAATGCAGGAGATTCAGTTTTGGCTCGTTGTTTACTGCTGTGTAATATTTAGGTCTCAAAACTTGTGGTTTGACTTCCCATGGGAAATTGTTGAAATATATATGATGTTTAGCCATGGATTTTTTTGATGTGTTGATAAGACAAGGTGATGAAGCTAGGCTTCCCCCTCCCTCTTCCTGTCGTTGATATGTAAATAAACCAGTTTGGGATTTTTGAGAGCTGAGCATACAACAGGAAGTTCTTTTCAGCATTTATGTATCAACAGGAAGTTGGTGGGAGGAGCTTGGGGTCTTCTGAAAGATGAGCAATGAGATTTGTGTTTTGAAAGGATAATGAAAAACACTTTGGCGTTTGAAAGAGTGTTTTAAAGTTTATATTCAGTTGTTTTTGTGAAGTTTTATACTGTAAATACAGGTTTGGGTAGAGAGTAGTACAGGAGGGCATCACCATTATAGTTGTAACATCTAGATGCAGAGAGAAGCCACATTGTTCTGCAGGTGGTAAATGGGCGAAGTGTTCTGTGTAGTTTAGTCTGGCGACGCAGTGTATGGATGTATAGCAGAAAACGCTTGTGTATGCATACACTGAGGGGTAGAGGCCTAATTCGGGGGTTTATCTGTGGTTGTTGATGAATCATTTGGCATAGTTACTCTGTAGTTCTGTGCCAAAAGTGTTGGGACAACAAGCCATAGAGTGGACGCCTCTGTTAGGGTTTCTAGTTGGGGGACTGGACCAGATAGTGGTTGTTGTCTGTCAATCCACCGTAGAAGAAGGTACCAGGCGGTGCTCCCCGAAATGGGTGCAATGGTTCCCCCTGGACGCAGGGGTAAGACGATAAGCCAATTCAAATCGCCATGGACACAAGGAGGTCTATGCAAGGGAAGGAATGGCGGCTTCCCACAGTCAGACGGTTACACAGGGAACAAAGCTTAGTTTTGGGGGCAAAGGCCTTTAGATCCTTAAAATGTTGACATGGGTGGTCCAAGGATACTATTTGGGTATCCCCCCTAGAGTGGATGTAGTCCAGCTGCGGCTTCAGAAATCTGTAATGAGTGTGCTGATGGAGGTGTAGTACACGTTTTTGTGATCCTCAGAGGAGGAAATATGGTTAAAATTCTCATGCCCGTTTTGTTTGAACTTTGTATGGCTGGTCCATGCAAGGTTCTCGAGCTGCTCTCATGTTCTTTCCATGTATTTTCTTCTATTGCTGAAAGAGTGAATTTATAATTCTGTTATTTATTTTTATTTTTTTCATTTTTGGTTTTGGAAACTATGAATTATCTCCCCCACATTTGTATCTGAATGTTTGTATGTAATAACGTCAAAATGTGTGAAACTTACCGCGGCGATCCTCCGTCGCGGCTGTTGTATTTTTGTAGGAATGGGAAAAGTAAAGGTTACGGAGGGTTTTGTTGAATTGGTTTTGAAAGAATGTCATTAAAATTTACCAATGTACAGGAATGTCATTTTTGTTTACCATTCTTTGCAGGTTAAATATGAGTAATCATTTTTGCTTATAAGTATTTTTCAGGTCAAAGGACTTTCTGAAAGTGTTTGTACATAGAGAGCAGGTGTACAGTGGGGATCGAAAGTTTGGGCACCCCAGGTAAAAATTTGTATTAATGTGCATAACGAAGCCAAGGAAAGATGGAAAAATCTCCAAAAGGCATCAAATTACAGAGAAGACATTCTTATAATATATAAAAAAAAGTTAGATTTTATTTCCGTCATTTACACTTTCAAAATTACAGAAAAACAAAAAATGGCGTCTGCAAAAGTTTGGGCACCCTGAAGAATTTATAGCATGCACTGCCCGCTTTGCAAAGCTGAGACCTGCCAGTGTCATGAATTGTTCTCAATCATCGTCTGGGAAGACCAGGTGATGTCAATCTCAAAGGTTTTAAATGCCCAGACTCATCTGACCTTGCCCCAACAATCAGCACCATGGGTTCTTCTAAGCAGTTGTCTAGAAACTGAAACTGAAAATAGTTGACGCTCACAAAGCTGGAGAAGGCTATAAGAAGATAGCAAAGCGTTTTCAGATGTCAATATCCTCTGTTCGGAATGTAATTAAGAAATGGCAGTCATCAGGAACAGTGGAAGTTAAAGCAAGATCTGGAAGACCAAGAAAAATATCAGACAGAACAGCTCGCAGGATTGTGAGAAAAGCAATTCAAAACCCACGTTTGACTGCACGATCCCTCCAGAAAGATCTGGCAAACACTGGATTTGTGGTACACTATTCCACTATAAAGAGATACTTGTACAAATATGGTCTTCATGGAAGAGTCATCAGAAGAAAACCTCTTCTACGTCCTCACCACAAAAATCAGCATTTAAACTTTGCAAATGAACATATAGACAAGCCTGATGCATTTTGGAAACAAGTTCTGTGGACCGATGAGGTTAAAATATAACTTTTTTACCGGCATGAGCAAAGGTACGTTTGGAGAAGAAAGGGCACAGAATTTAATGAAAAGAACCTCTGTCCACCTGTTAAGCATGGGGGTGGATCAATTATGCTTTGGGGTTGAATTGCAGCCAGTGGCACAGGGAACATTTCACGAGTAGAAGGAAAAATGGATTCAATAAAATGTCAGCAAATTTTGGATGGTAACTTGATGCCATCTGTGAAAAAGCTGAAGTTAAAGAGGGGATAGCTTCTACAAATGGATAATGATCCTAAACACACCTCAAAATCCACAGGGGATTACATCAAGAGGCGTAAACTTGAAAGTTTTGCCATGGCCTTCACAATCTCCTGACCTCAACATAATTGAAAATCTATGGGCTAGACCTTAAAAGAGCAGTGCGTGACAGACAGCCCAGAAATCTCAAAGAACTGGAAGACTTTTGTAAGGAAGAATGGGCAAAGATACCTCAAACAAGAATTGAAAGACTCTTGGCTGGCTACAAAAAGCGTTTACAAGCTGTGATACTTGCCAAAATGGGGCAGTACAAGATATTAACTCTGCAGGGTGCCCAAACTTTTGCAGACGCCATTTTTTTGTTTTCTGTAATTATGAAAGTGTAAATGATGGAAATAAAATCTAACTTTTTTTGACATATTATAAGAATGTCAAATCTGTACTTTGATGCCTTTTGGAGATTTTTCCATCTTTAGATCCCCACTGTATGTAGACAGCTGTACACATGGATAAATACACGAGTCTAAGGAGGTAAAAGTATCATAGGCTATTTCATCGTTTCTTTTTTTTCCCTGCACCACGCATTTCTTCCTTCCTCAGGTGATGGGAAGGGTGCGGTCACTGTAACATGAACTTCACATGGTTTACGGTAATTCCCCCAATGCAAGAGGTTCAAGCGTGCTGGTGAAACTTGTCCCAGCATCTTATGTTTAGGCCGATCGCAAGGATCTGATGGCGTGAGAGAAATTAAGAATGGCAGGGACAGCTAGAAGGGAATTGTTCACCAACCCCGACCAGGTCTGGGCATGGTTTCCTACATATACAAGGGGGGGCTTGAGCTTATGATACAATTGAACAATTCTCATCCATTGAGGATGGGATTTTTCATGTAACTGCTGAATCTACAAGGAAGTTTCCACAGTCCAAGGGGGTTTCTGGGAATTTACAAGTAAAGATTGTTATACCTGGATCAGGGATACTGGTGACAGAGTTCAGGCCCATATGGATAAGGTTTAGATCCCTGCAAGGCAAAGCCAGAGCTATAGCTAAGTGAAGGTTTGGAATCCTTTTAAGGGTCTGTGAATCTGAGGGGATTTATTTTTTATTTTACAGCGGATCGTGGTTAACGGAAGTAGGAATATATAAAATCATGTCGTGATGAGTGTTCCTGTTGCCTGATTAGACACGTGACCAGAGCCCGAGCAGATGACCTAATTTTCCTTGATGAGACGCCCCAAAGCCGGACCCACGTACAAGACGTAGAGGATCCCAGACCAATCGGCGATTACTACAGCTCACCATGTTGTGTCCTTATAAGTCATGCACCTGAAGAACAGAGTATACATGTCAAAGCGTGTTTTCCTTTTTATGGACTCGAATGGAGTGTAAGGACTGAGTCATTTCCAGGTGTAAGAAGACTATCAAGATTCGAGGGACAAGTGGGAGCATATGACAAAAAGGGAGGAGCTGTTGTGGAAATTTTATGAAGATGCATTTAATATGTATTAGTGTTAGTACTTCCGCAACCCGCTCTAAAGAGCTGACTGGGGCTGAGATAAACTTCCTGATTTGGAGAAGGGCGTTTGCGGAGTGGGGATGTCGGCCCACTCTGCAAATGCATTGTCGGTTTAGCTGATGTGTGCTTTCGTCGTCTATAAGTGCCTGATCAACATTGTTTGATGGCGTGAGCATACACCTGCAGATAAGCTCCCCCTCCCTCATCAGGAACTGTGTTCATTGGTTATTGTATTATTGTTGTATTATGCTGCTGTTGTTTTGTATTGGTATTATATTGTATGCATCTAAATATCCCTGTTATAAGGGTTATCATATTGTCACATCCTGTGATGTCAAATCCATATATGGGCATTTGCTGTGTGGAGCCCCACCCTGTGAGCTCACTTCCCATGGAGGAGGTCACATGCTGTGGCCAATCATCTGGAGTTTGTGAGAGCTTTTGTTATAATAAAAGGACCCTATGGGGGCGTAGGCAACCCAGTCATGCTGGGGAGCTGAGACGAGAACACAAGAGTTGGGTGAAGTGTCTTGACTTGAATGAATGAATGGTGAGTGACCATTTTTAGCTTAAAGATGGATTATTTCAATTAGATGAAGTGTGTGCTTATTGGCACAGGCAGAATGGCGGTGTGCTCTGCATACAACCTATTTTGCCACCACACTGCTAAAGAGAGCCAGGTGGGCTAGTATTTTCCGTTATGTGTATTTGCTGGAGAAGAACCCCTGCGTGGGAAACCTTTATGTTACAAACTTATTTGCCTTTTTATATTTTAGGGCATGGTAGCCCAGTGAATCACTGTCAAATGCATCTACAGCCATGGCCAAAAGTTTTGACAATGACACAAATACTAATTTTCACAAAGTCTGCTGCCTCAGTTTTTGAGATGGGAAATTGCATATACTCCAGAATGTTATGAAGAGTGATCAGACGAATTGCAATTAATTGCAAAGTTCCTCTTTGCCATGAAAATTAACTTAATCCCATAAAATAAATTTCCACTGCATTTGTGAAGAAGGCTTCAGGGTGCCCAAGAAAGTCCAGCAAGCGCCAGGACCGTCTCCTAAAGAGGATTCAGCTGCGGGATCGGAGTGCCACCAGTGCAGAGCTTGCTCAGGAATGGCAGCAGGCAGGAGTGAGCGCATCTGCACGCACAGTGAGGCGAAGACTTTTGGAAGATGGCCTGGTGTCAAGAAGGGCAGCGAAGAAGCCACTTCTCTCCAAAAAAAACATCAGGGACAGATTGATCTTCTGCAGAAAATATGGTGAATGGGCTGCTGAGGACTGGGGCAAAGTCATATTCTCCGATGAAGCCTCTTTCCTATTGTTTGGGGCATCAGGAAAAAGGCTTGTCCGGAGAAGAAAAGGTGAGTGCTACCATCAGTCCTGTGTCATGCCAACAGTAAAGCATCCTGAGACCATTCATGTGTGGGGTTGCTTCTCATCCAAGGGAGTGGGCTCACTCACAATTTTGCCCAAAAACACAGCCATGAATAAAAAATGGTACCAAAACACCCTCCAACAGCAACTTATTCCAACAAACCAAAAAACAGTTTGGTGAAGAACAATGCGTTTTCCAGCACGATGGAGCACCGTGCCATAAGGCAAAAGTGATAACTAAGTGGCTCGGGGACCAAAACGTTGACATTTTGGGTCCATGCCTGGAAACTCCCCAGATCTTAATCCCATTGAGAACTTGTGGTCAATCCTCAAAAGGCGGGTGGACAAACAAAAACCCACTAATTCTGACAAACTCCAAGAAGTGATTATGAAAGAAAGGGTTGCTATCAGTCAGGAATTGGCCCAGAAGTTGATTGAGAGCATGCCCAGTCGAATTGCAGAGGTCCTGAAAAAGAAGGGCCAACACTGCAAATACTAACTCTTTGCATAAATGTCATGTAATTGTCGAAAAAAGCCTTTGAAACGTATGAAGTGCGTGTAATTATATTTCACTACATCACAGAAACAACTGAAACAAAGATCTAAAAGCAGTTTAGCAGCAAACTTTGTGAAAACTAATATTTGTGTCATTCTCAAAACTTTTGGCCACAACTGTACAATGAGAGCTAATGGTCCCCAATGTTTCAATACATACAGTATTCATGAACTATAAAGCAACACCCATTATTGCCTGAAAAAAGTGAAAAGTGCAGTAGATACAAAGTGAAGGGAATCATATCCCTTCGCCGCCAAGCTGCTGTTTCCAAAGCGAGCAAAGTCCTTTCTTGTATTAAGAGAGGTATGGACTCCAGAGATAGAGATACAATTTTGCCCTTGTACAAATCATTAGTAAGACCTCATCTGGAGCTCTTCTGTTTTGTGAACCAGGAGATATAGAGGAAGCCAGTGTGTGGTGGACATAGTTTATTGCTGACTTTATCCTTTGAGGTGAGCACTCTGGGAGACCAGACCGGTGTCTTTGGTGGAGTTTTCCATTCTTCCTTGGGATTAGTGGATATCTTTTTTCTTCAGCAGTATTTACTGCATTTTCACTTATGGACTATCTGCACTGTTTATTTTAGCGAACGTTCATTTTATCAAATTTTTGGTCACCTACATCACCTTCTAATTTTTCACCTTTTCACATTTATTAACACGATTATTTGTTGATGTATATTTTGCGCAATAACCTTATTAATTATTGATTTACTATTGTTGTTGTGTATACACTGCGTAGTTGTTGCTGCAATTATTTATACTTTTGTTTTTGGAAGACTTTATTCACTTAGTAGCGCAGAAGCTTTTTTATACACTCATCTGGAATATGCAGTCCAGTTTTGGGCACCAGTTCTCAAAAATGATATCGGGGAACTGGAGAAAGTGCAGAGAAGGGCAACCAAACTGATAAGAGGCATGGAGGAGCTCAGCTATGAGGAAAGATTAGAAGAACTAAATGTATTCACTCTTGAGAAGAGGAGAATAAGGGGGGGATATGATCCACATGTACAAATTTATGGTCAACACTGAGGACAAGGGGGCACTCTTTACGTCTAGAGGAAAAGAGATTTCATCTCCAAATACAGAAAGGTTTCTTCACAGTAAGAGCTGTGAAAATGTGGAACAGACTCCCTCCAGAGGTGGTTCTGGCCAGCTCAGTAGATTGCTTTAAGAAAGGTCTGGATACTTTCCTAAATGTACATAAAATAATTGAGTACTAAGATTTGTAGGTAAAGTTGATCCAGGGTAAATCCGGTTGCCTCTCGGGGGATCAGGAAGGAATTTTTTCCCCTGCTGTAGCAAATTGGATCATGCTCTGCTGGGGTTGTTTGCCTTCCTCTGGATCAACTGTGGGTATGGAGTTGGGTGTATGGGATTGTACTGTGTTTTTATTTTGTTTGTTTATTTTTTTGTGGTTGGACTGGATGGACTTGTGTCTTTTTTCAACCTGACTAACTATGTAACTATATCACATAAAGAAAAAAGAAAATAAAAAGTGGAAAAAAATGGCATGAAAATCATGCAATACCCCAAAAGATTAAGGATGAAGAAAAACAGAGGTGTGCAGTCTTGGTGATTGTCACATACCTAATAGCTGAGCCTGGTATGCAGAGGGAGGCCTCTCTTATGTCCCCGACTCGCGGCTCCTGATGGAGTGAACAGGAGGCGCAGGAGTACAAGGTAGCACGAGTGCCTGGCAGGATCAACAGCTGGCAGGTAGATCTGGAGGTTCCAGAGGATGCTGTAGCTGGATCAGCAGACTTGGCAGGAGACAGGAACAGGCTTGTATCAGGAGTCACACACTGGAAACAGGTAGGTTGCTCCAGGAACTTGTGCCCAGGAAGGTCAGGCAAGCCGGGTCAAACACAAGACAGACAGTACAGGAACAGGTGCAGGAGACAGGAACAGAGTCACTGGACAAGCCGAGTCGGTAACAGGCAGGCACGGATGGATCAGAGGATAAGGCAGGTGCAAGGTCGTAGACAAGCCGGGGTCAGATACAGGCGGAGGGCAGAGGTAGTCACAGGTAGGGGTGCAACGGATCAAAAAACTCACGGATCGGATCGATCCTCGGATCAGGAGTCACGGATCGGATCATTTTTGGATCAGCAAAAAAATAAATTTAAAAAAAAGACAAATCTTGTTACACCCACCAGAGTTTTAGATTTCACAGTTATTCTCAACACAAAACGGAGCTTATGTGCTTAAAAACAGTGTTTGGAAATCCGACGGACTGTTTATTGCTAATGTGACAGAACACCTCTGATTTTTACATTAAATGTAACATTTAAACAGTCTGTCGGATTTACAAATACTGTATTTAAGCGTATAAGCTCCGTTTTGTGATGAAAATAACTGAATCTAAAACTCTGTTGGGTGTAATAAAAGATGTCCACTTGCCCCCTAACCACTAGCATTACTCTGGTGTCAACCCCCCCCTCCACTCTGGTGTCACCCCCTCCTCTGGTGTACAGACAGCAAATTCAGTATTCTTTGAATATTACATACCAGCTCTCCTCTTGTTTTAAATGTTGCATGTCCTCCCATTACAGATGCAGCTGTTAGGGGGCCTCTCCACAAATACCTCTGGCCCCTCATCTCCCTCTGCCTTTCTATTTTCAGGTGCAACGGATCTCCTACCTGCAGGTGCAGAGCTCACAGATGCTGTCTCCACATGTCTGCAGTCCCGGGTCTCTGTAGTGAGCGCGCTGAGGCGGGGAGGCGTGTCACGCTGTGCACTGGGCTCTGGCAAGCACACAGGGTGGAGCAAGATAGCTGCCGCTCCGGAGCTAGGCCGAAGCCGGGGACTTTCCTACGGCCGAGGCTCCGGAGCGCTCCGCGGATCGCGTGGTGTGCCGATCCGAACGGGGTGACCCGTTTGGATCACGGATCGGTGACGAACCGTTGCACCCCTAGTCACAGTCCAAGCCGGGTAATCACAAGATCAGGTCAGACAATAGGTAATGTTCAGGAACGCTGTAGATCAGAAAGCAGAGCTTTGGTGAAACATTTGAGTTTAAATAGCCCACCTGGCGCTGGCAACTATGCACATAGGCACTCGCAAGCACACACTGACATGTGCCAGCCTTTCCTGACAGTGGTAGAGGAAATCACAGGGATAGTTACCTGGAGACATTGCACAGAGACATGATGTGCATGTGTAAGGTGACATTGCACAGAGACATGAAGTGCATGTGTAAGGAGAAAAGCCAGAGTGTGAACAAGACTCCCAGTGGGGGTATAAGCAACACCCGGCACTCCTTGGGCTCCTCCCATATATAATCATGGATAAGAAACCAACACTCATTGTTATCTGGAAAAGTAAAAAGTGCAGTGAATACAAAAATGAAAGAAAACATATCCCAAAAGAGAAAAGTAAAAAAAAAAAAAAATTGCATGAAGATCATGCAGTTTTCCAAAGAGGGGAAAGGTGGGGGGAAACAAAAAGGTGTGTGATGGAGGAAATCGCAGGGATAGTTACCTTGTGACATTGCACAGAAATGTGCTCTGACACATGATGTGCATGTGTGAGGATAAAGCCAGAGTGTGAACAAGACTCCCAAGTGGGTATAAATAATGAGCAAAACTCCCCGTGCTCCTCCCAGCGCCATGCTAAGCATGGAATATTGAAGAGAGATGACCTCGCCACAGCAGCAACACTGATTATTTTTCTTGCATGTCCCCCTCAGATCTACAGCGACTGCACTTGCAGTGCACTTGTAGTGCAAAGTGGATTTGTCTTTCGTAAATAACCCCCAATGTTTTGTACTTTTTGCTGTAATAAACAGCTTTTTCTAAACCAAAAATTGGGGCAATTTTTTTCCCCTCAGTTTAGGCCAAAACGTATTCTACTACATATTTTTGGTAATACAAAATAAAAAAAATAAAAAATCGCAAAAAGTGTATATTGGTTTGCGCAAAAGTTATAGCGTCTACAAAATAGGGAATATTTATGGCATTTTTATTATACATTTTTTACAAGTTATGGCGGACATATCGGACACTTTTGACACATTTTTGGGACCATTGGTATTTATACAGTGATTAGTGCTATAAAAATGCACTGATTACTGTGTAAATGTCACTGGCATGGAAGGGGTTAATACTAGGGCACCATCAACTGTGTTCTCTAATGTGTGTTCTAACTAAAGGGGGATGGGACTCACTATAGGAGATTGCAGATCGTGGTTCCCAGCTTGTAGGAACTCACGGTCTGCATCTCCTCTCCTCTCAGAGCTGTTTTTTGCTCGTGGCCAGCGGTCATCTCGACTGCCGGTCATGAGCATCGGCACCCTCACTGTGCAGAAGGCATGCGCGCCGCCCACTATCCCGCTTAAAGGGTTCGACGTACAGCTACGATGGTCCGTGGGAATGAGCTGACCTGACGCAGTATAATGAGGGCGGCTGGTCGGCAAGCGGTTAAATGAGGCCACAGACATTTCTTCATTACAGAGCATTTTCCTAGTAGAACTTTTAAAATTATTCAGATATCACTGCACAAAGTCGAGGACGTCATATGACGTCCTCGGTGGGCAAGTGGTTAAAGCAACAGATAAAAACGGTTACATTCCTTTTAACAGCTGTCATCACCCTACATGGCTGAAAAATATCCCTAAAGGACAATATACCAGAATAAGATGTAAATGTTCTCATTTAAATGACTATTACAGCCAAGCAAGTTTTTTACGAGAGAGGTTTGTTGAAAAATGATATGATGGGTCTTCTATTGATAATACTATTCACCAAATTGCCTTGGTTGAACTTTACTGATTAACAAAGTTAAGGACTTTCCTGTTCAGCATTTTCAAGTTAACAAATTGCTCCAAAAAAATACACGATCCTGTGTTGGGCCCCACACTTCCCCACTTAGATTACTTGTTTAACTGCTTCCCACCCGCCCAACGTCATATGACGTCTGGTTTGAGTGGTGATATCTACAGGTATCATTCAGATGCCTTATTTTTTAGCAGGCAATTCCATTCATCATAAGAACAATCTTAGCGTTATGACATCACGCCCGGCCTCTGCATTTCAAAAAAAATGTCGCCACCTCAGCTGGGAAGCCAGGATTTTTTTTTTTCTTCTTTTTTATGTCAGGCTTCTAAGACCACAGTAAATAGGACCTGTCATGCACTATTCCTATTACAAGGGATGTTTACATTCCTTGAAACATAAATAAAAGTGATACTTTTTTTTTTTTTTTAAACATGTAAAAAAGAAAGCATCAAACTAGAAAAATAAAAGTAAAATTAACAATAAATAAATAAAAAAAAGCACCCCTGTCCACGTGTGTTTGCTCGCAGAAGCAAACGCATACACAAGTCGCGCCCACATATGTAAACAATGTTCAAACCACACGTGAGGTATCGCTGCGAACAGGAGAGAGCAGTACTTCTAGCACTAGACTAAATTCAAAACATGTATCCCGGAAAAATTAATTTAAAACGTTACCTATGGGGATTTTTAAGTACTGAAGTTTGGCGCTATTCCACTGACGTGTTCAATTTTGAAGCGCAACATGTTGTTAGGTATCTATTTAATCAGCGTAACATCTTTCACAACCCCTCTCCCTGCACCATGCAGCTCAGTTCGTCAAAAAGTAGTACAAACATAAAAAGGAGGGGTGGGTGCTGTGTCCGTCCATGAACTCAGAGAAAAGGATTTTACGATCAGTACAAAAACCCTATTTTCTCTTTCGTTCATGGACGGACACGGCAGGACAAGGCCGCCATCTCAGAAACATGTCTGACAAACGTAATAGCCACCAAGAAGACCACCTTCTGAGACAATGTCAGCAAGGGACTCGCCCTAATTTTCTCAAACGGAGGCTTCTGAAACGCCGAGAGGACCAGGTTCAGGTCCCACGGAGGAAGAGGAGGATGGACCGGAGGGGCCAAATGCCGAACCCCCTGCACAAACATACTCACTAGTGAATGAGCCGCCAAGGGTCTCTGAAAAAAAGACAGCCAAGGCAGAAATCTACCCCTTAAATCGTACTCAAAGCAAGCTTTTGGTCCACCCCATGCTGTAAGAACAACAGGACCCTGGAAACCAAATAGGTACATGGACACCATCCCATCACACAGAGAGATGTAAGCCTTCCACGTGCGATGGTAAATCTTCCTGGAAGCCGATTACGAGCCCTCAACATGGTAGAAATCACTGAATCCGACAGGCCTCGGTCCTTCAACACCTGGCTTTCAACAGCCAGGCTGTTAAAACCAGCGACTGTAAAGCAGGATGAAGTATGGGACCTTGCGACAGAAGGTCCTCTCGCAGCGGTAGACGCCAGGGAACATCCACCACCAAACGCACTAGGTCCACGTACCAGGGACGCCGAGGCCAATCAGGAGCCACTAGGATCATTGGGATCCCTTGGACCTCCACCCTGCGAAGCAGATGTGGAAGAAGTTTTAGAGGGAAGGCATAAAGCAGCAGATACCGGCCCCACGGTGCCACCAACGCGTCTGTCGTGTCTGCCCATGGGTCCCTTGATCTGGCAAGGAACCTCAATACCTTCCAATTGAGACGAGACGCCATGATATCCACGTCTGGCGTGCCCCATCTCTGGCAGAGGAGGTGAAACACATCCGGGTGTTGAGACCATTCTCCCTGCTCCAGCAACTGACGACAGTTTTCCACGCCCGGAATGTATATGGCCAACAGAGCCGGCGCGCTCCGTTCTTCCCACCTCAGGTTGTGAGTGACCTCTGAAGCTGCCGCAGTGCTTCTTGTTTCTCCTTGATGATTGACATACACCACCGTTGTGGCATTGTCTGACTGTATCCTGACCGGGTTCCCCTGCAGTCTGAGACCACACGAAGAGGCAAAGCTTGATCGCCCAGAGTTCCAGGACATTGATCGGCAGGTGGGATTCCTCCGGAGTCCAGCGACCCTAGGCCGCCTGGACCCCCCAGCCAGTAAGACTGGCGTCCCTCATGATCACCGTCCAGTAAAAAGGGGGGGGGGGAACAACTTCCCAGACAGAAGAGCCGGTGATGTCAGCCACCACACCAGGGAGGACCTGACCCGGTGGCTCACTCGGATTTGATGATCCAGGGACAAAGGACTCTTGTCCCATCTGAGCAGAATCTCCTTCTGCAGCACTCGAGTGTGAGATTGAGCATACAGCACCACCTCAAAAGGAATCTACCATGAGACCCAGGACCCGCATGCAAAAACAAAGTGACGACCAGCTTTGGGAAGTCAGCCGCTGCACCACCGTCCGAAGAGTCTGCAGTTTGTCCACCGGGAGAAACACCCTCGCCACTTAAGAATCCAGAATCAACCCCAGGTATTCCAAGCGTTGATTTGGGGCCAAGACTGACTTGTGGGTGTTCAACAGGCTATAGACAAGCCCTCCTCTAATTCTGAGCTTGAAGTGGCCCTCAGAAGCAAGTCGTCCAAGTAGCCCACGATAGCGATGCCACACTGTCTTAGAAGGGCCAAAATCGGAGCCAGCACCTTGGTAAACACCCTTGGTGCCGAAGCCAAGCTGAAGGGGAGAGCCACAAACTGATAGTGATCCTCCCCAACCGAAAACCGCAGAAATCTCTGATATCTGGTGCAGATGGGGACATGCAAATAGGCATCCTTGATGTCCAAGGATGCTGCTAGAAAGTCTGCCGGATGGAGAGCCGCGACAACAGAGCGAATTGACTCCATCCTGAATCTCTTACAAAGCAATTGAGGGCTTTGAGATCTAGGATAGGACGGACCCCGTCCTTCTTTGGCACTACGAATACGTTTGAGTAAAACCCCTGAAACCATTCCTGTGCCGGAACAGGTATGATCACCCCACATGCCAGCAGATCCTGAACTGCCCCAAGCAGGGCTTCCAGACGCGCCGGCTGAAGCTGGAGGGAAAAATCTGCTCGGTGGACGAGAGAGAAACCACCTTGCAAACCCACCGGTCGGAGATCAGAGACGACCACCGAGTCGCAAATTCGTGAAGTTGTCCCCCCACCTGAGAGATGGGTGGGGGCAGACCTTAATGCGGACTGAAGATTCGCCGCAGGCTTGTTAGGTTTGAGAAAACCAGGGTCGTTTCTGACCCTCAGCAGGCGCTTTGTCGGCCAGGGAGCGTTTACCCGCAACACTGGGTGGATGAAAAAAATGCTTATGCGTGGTGAAGGAGGGGCCTTGCCTACGGTGTGGCTCCTGACTCTTTTTGGATTGCGGGAGCAGCGTGCTCTTACCTCCTGTGGCATTCTTGATAAATATCATCAAGAGAAGCACCAAAAAGTCTGTCGCCCTTAAAAGGCAAATCTATCAGGGCCTTCTCGGAAGATTGGTCCACCGACCAACACTTTAGCCAGATCAAGTGGCGCAACACCACCGCATAGACCAAGGCCCTGGACAGCAAAGGAATAGTATCCAGGTCAGACTTGCAGACAAACTTGAGGCCCTGCACTAGCTGGTCGGCCAAGGCCACCTCATCCGGAGGTGCCTGACAAGCCTTTAACCCCTGAAGCAGTATCTTAGCCCACTCAGTCAGAGTTTGAGACACCAGAACCCCAGCCACCGCTGGACGCACTGCCGAGCCCACCACCGTGTATAGGTAGCGGGTGATTGCCTCAGCCTTCTTGTCCGCAGGGTCCTTGAAAGCAGGGGCCCCTTCCACTGGAATCGTGGTTACCTTGTTAAGTCTGGACACCAGGGGGTCCACTACCGGAGGAGAGGTCCATTTCTTCAGGAAACTCTCCTCAAAGGGGTACCAGACCGCCAATTTTTTTGGGGCAGAAAAAACCTTCTGTAGTTTTTCCCAATCCTTGTATAAGAGCTTATCAAGATAAGAAACACAAGGAAACACCATGGCAGTGCGGACCGGCTTGCGGAACCCAAAAGGGACCGACGCCTCCCCGGCTTCTGCAGAATCCTCCATCATCAGTGTATCTTGTACCGCAGTGATAAGATCAATCACCAGGGACCTCTCGCGTGCTGAACTGGACCCGGAGTCATCCTCACTATCCGAACGGCCACGGTCCACACCCTCTGACACATCAGAATCCGGCCCAGGAGCTGTAGCCGGACACGATTCTGAATCAGAATTGTCCCCGGAAGATGGCGGGGGAAGGGGGCGTTTTTTACCCTCCGAGTTCCCGCCTGACACTGCCACCCTGACAACAAAGGCCTCCAGTGACACAGGGACTAAGGCCAAGTACACTGTTCACCCTCCTAGCTGCCGCAGAGAACAAGGGATCCACCCAGAGGACTCACCACCCCAAGAAAAAAATGGTACCGCACAGCCTGCCGTCCATCTCCCGCTAGAGAAGCTCCTCAGCACGAGCATGTTTTATTCTCTAGGGCAGGGATCCTCAAACTACGGCCCTACAGCTGTTGCGGAACTACACATGTCATGAGGCATTGTAAAACTCGATCGGTTTTTTAACTGATGGTGTGTAGGCACATCAGACCATCAGTCAGCTTCATCGGTTAACCAATGAAACGGTCCTTCAGTCCGTTCTCATCGGATGGAGGTACAAGGCCTAACCAGGGTTTGAGTTTGCTTGATGGTGAGTAAATTTTTATTAGAAAGACACTGAAAAAAAGTGGTCTTGGTTGTGTTGCTGAAAAGGTTAAAACAAGTTTTTGTTTTTATTTAAATTGTATATCCACTAACATTGAAAATATTTAGGACATTGCAAATAACCTACAAAAGATTTTGTTGTTTTTTTTTTTGTTTTTTTTACGGTGGGAATTTACAAGCAGTAATATTCTCATTGGTGTCCGGTAAAGTACAAAACTGTGGAAGTTTTACTACTGAAGCTAATATCTGAGAAAGATTATTATTAGTGTAAAATAAGGTGCATTTAGCATACTGTATTTTATACCTTGAATTATTTTATTTTTTTTAAGGATAAACCCTACCAATTACCAATTATTTAATAATCTAAGTTGGTGGAAGATTCGTTTTTTTTTTTTTCTTAACTGAATTGGGTGTAGCAGATATTGGTGTTAACATGGCTGTGTTTACATTTCTATTGTCTACCTAGAGGGATACCTATTGTTTATTGGGTGCGGATCTCAGCACTTTTGTTTTTGGTTATATACTTCATTCTGTGAAGATAGTAGTGTTATTTTAAGGCTTGTATCTCCACTCTGGTTCATATTCCAAGTGCTAGACTACTGAGTCAAGTCTGTTCTGTGTATTATTGGATCATCACTGAACTTGGACATCATGTAGAAATTGATGGCCAGGATTGCTAAAGTAAAAAGGCGCGCTGAGATAATAAAAAAAATGGAGGAATCCAAAAGCCCATGGCACCATGCACAAGAGTATGTAAATATACAACTTACAGAGAGAAAATACAGCAAATGTGAGGGTAAGACTGCACTAATTTTTGTGGCCTTTTGGTTAGCTAACAATTATAGGTCGTTATTATTGCAGACCATTTCTCTCAAGGAAGGTCTAGAAATAGCCAAAAGTAATATCAGTACTCTAATGCCCTGTACACACGATCGGTTTGTCTGAATGAAAACGGACCGATGGATGTTTTCATCAGATATCCGAGGAAGCTGACTTTCATCAGTCTTGCCTACACACCATCTGTTAAAAATCTGATAGTGTCCAACGCGGTGACGTAAAACACGACGACGTGCTGAGAAAAATGAAGTTCAATGCTTCCGAGCATGCGTCGACTTGATTCTGAGCATGCGTGGATTTTTGACCGATGGATTTCCCCACAGACAATGTTTTTTTTTCTATCGGTTTTTTAACCAAAGGAAAAATTTAAAACAGGTTCTATTTTTTTTCACCGGTGGGAAAAAAAAAAGATGCGGCCCACACACAATCGGTTCGTCCGATGAAAACAGTCCATCGGTCCGTTTTCATCAGACGAACCGATGGTGTGTACAGGGCATAAGAGTTTCTATGACAAATATGAATGCTAGCCACCAGCAGCCAACAATACACAACCAAAACAAGCATGGAGAGGTTGATCAGCTGATACAGGGGCTGAAGGCTGCAGACAGTAAATGTGAACAATTGTCTGCATCTTCCAGCCCAGGGCAGCGTGGGCAATCTACACATATCATAGATTGCAATGCAACCAGTTTGCAACCACCTGGAGTATGTGTTAGTTCCATCAACTCATTGAAAGGGGGGAGCTTTTTTGAAAGGGCCCCTATTTCTCGTACAGCAAAAGTTGTTAATCAGGTTTTAGCCATTTAATATTCTGAGCCTAAAACCACACCAGTTGTTAAGAGAGGCTTTAATACTTTATAGAAGATAAAATGCTTCACGTGTGGTTTATTCGGCCACATTTCCCAGTTTTGTTTGTCTTCTGGTGAAAAGGTATTAAAACCAAATCAGTATACAACAAAGAGGCGTGACGTGGAAGTACACTCACCTCACTGGGGTGAAAAGCCTAGAAAATACGAAAATACAAATTCATACATCCCTTCCTCAACTATTAAGGCCGAAAATGAGGCTTTACAGTATGAGATTAGGCAAATGAAACAGGAACGGGATGAGTTCGTGAAAGAATTCTAATACGTTATCGACTCCTGGAATTTGAAAAATGGGAGTAAATTTGTTCTTCGGGAACCAAAACAATTCCCCAAAAAACGGGGATGAAATGCAAGATAGAAGTTATGTTTTAGAGGTCTAGGGCATGTAGTTTCACTAGATCAAAGTGGGAAGGTCATTGACCATTTACCAATGTACACGTAAGAATGTTGTATTGTTTGCTTTAAATAAGTTAAAGAAAAAAAAATAGGATAAAAGTAATAACTGTTTTGCTACAAGTTATCTTTTTTCAGGGTAAGGGAGTTCCTGAAATATGTACAGTACAGACCAAAAGTTTGGACACACCTTCTCATTCAAAGAGTTTTCTTTATTTTCATGACTATGAAAATTGTAGATTCACACTGAATATATATTTCATATTCTAGGTTCATCAAAGTAGCCACCTTTTGCTTTGATTACTGCTTGGCACACTCTTGGCATTCTCTTGATGAGCTTCAAGAGGTAGTCACCTGGCGCAGCACCCCATCACTCTCCTTCTTGGTCAAATAGCCCTTACACAGCCTGGAGGTGTGTTTGGGGTCATTGTCCTGTTGAAAAATAAATGATGGTCCAACTAAACGCAAACCGGATGAAATAGAATGCCGCTGCAAGATGCTGTGGTAGCCATGCTGGTTCAGTATGCCTTCAATTTTGATTAAATCCCCAACAGTGTCACCAGCAAAGCACCCCCACACCATCACACCTCCTCCTCCATGCTTCACGGTGGGAACCAGGCATGTAGAGTCCATCCGTTCACCTTTTCTGCGTCGCACAAAGACACAGGGTTGGAACCAAAGATCTCAAGTTTGGACTAATCAGACCAAAGCACAGATTTCCACTGGTCTAATGTCCATTCCTTGTGTTCTTTAGCCCAAACAAGTCTCTTCTGCTTGTTGCCTTTCTTTAGCAGTGGTTTCCTAGCAGATGAAGGTCTGATTCACACAGTCTCCTCTTAACAGTTCTAGAGATGTGTCTGCTGCAAAAGGTGGCTACTTTGAAGAACCTAGAATATGAAATATATTTTCAGTTGTTTCACACTTTTTTGTTATGTATAATTCCACATGTGTTAATTCATAGTTTTGATGCCTTCAGTGTGAATCTACAATTTTCATAGTCATGAAAATAAAGAAAACTCTTTGATTGAGAAAGTGTGTCCAAACTTTTGGTCTGTACTGTACATATGCGTAAATACGCGCCTGACAAAAGTTAAAAGTATAGTATTCCATGTTTTTTTTTTATTATTATTATTATTATGTGTCCCTTTGCATTCTCCCAGTGGCCAGAAACGCCTAGCAATTCATTTGCAAATGACCTCTATGAAGCTCTATCCAAAATCTAGGGGATTCAATCAAAACGAATGTGTGTGTCTGAGTGATGGAATAGATGTGTATGAACGGTCCATGTGTAAACAAGATTTTTTGTCTTATGGCCATCAATAAGTGTGATCACATTAATGCGCATGCTTTGTACTGTTTGTTTATTTGATTATTGTTTTTTTTTTTTTTTTCCTCTCGTTTGTAATGAGCTCAATACTGGGTTTCCTGATGACGCATGCGTACATGCGAAACGCGTCGAGGCTCATGGGTAATACTCTTCCGTGAACACGTCACACGACTCACACCTCCTCCACGGCATTGCACAGGCACTTCCGCCCGCTGAAACGCACAACGGCTGAGGCTTGGAGCGCACACCAAGGAGTAAGCAGTAACGCTGGACAAGCTAGTGCCGGCTTGGGCACACGAGCATGTGAGTGAACAATTCTTTTATGTTTTATAAATAATTGGCCTTTTAAAAACGTACTGCACCATATGGGGTTTTTCTTTTTTGGGAGCTCAAAGACCCCATGAGGAGTTGGAGCGCAAGAGTCCTGAACCAGCAGTGGGAACGTATATCAACATATGATTACATGCTGTATACCTTTTCGGATCTGGTGAGCGCATAATAGAATAAGAGGTGGTGGTGACACTTTAAATAAGGGTGAAAAAGTCACGAATTTTACGGCAAGGCACGATTCCTTCACTTCTGGAAGCATATTCTGGAAATATTGCATCAGTGCACGATCACACTGGACTTTTGATTATCATAATTTTCTGTTTCTTTATTTCTCATTATTTTTAATTGTATCACATATATATATTTTTTCATTGCCAACGCATTGGCGCTTTTGATGTTGATTGAGTTTGCGCAATAGGGGTCCACAAGATATGTGAGAAGTGACCTCAAAGCAAGCGTGAAAGAGAACCTG
This sequence comes from Rana temporaria, assembly GCF_905171775.1. Lineage (NCBI taxonomy): Eukaryota > Metazoa > Chordata > Amphibia > Anura > Ranidae > Rana > Rana temporaria. The sequence continues at coordinate 175,330,357 of NC_053493.1, forward strand.
GTTGATGGAGAGTGTGATGAGGCTGAAGCATTATGGGTGGAACTGCATACAGATGTGCGTAGTTCAAGATTAATCATTGGAGTTTGTTATAAACCACCCAATGTTAATGAGGAGGTGGAGACTCAGCTCCTTGCACAGATGGAAATGGCTGCAAGGTCTGGGACGGTGATAATAATGGGGGATTTTAACTACCTAGAAATTGACTGGATTAATGGCACTTCTGGGACAGTTAAAGGACAAAAATTTAAAAACCTATTGCAGGACAATTTTATGGTGCAGTTTATTGAGGCCCCAACTAGGAATGATGCCCTGTTGGACCTGATAATTTCAAACCATGCAGAGCTTATTACTAATGTTCAGATAAAGGAACACCTGGGTAGCAGTGATCATAACATGATTTCATTTAATGTTAACTATAAGCAAGAAATACATACAGGAAATATTAAAACACTAAATTTTAAGAGAGCAAATTTTCCAAGGATGAGGGCTGCTCTCCATGACTTGGACTGGGAGGGACTATTGGCACAGATGAACACAGAACAGAAATGGGAATTCTTCAAAAAAACTGTGTGGAACCTCACTGCAAAGTATGTTCCCATGGGCAATAAGTTTAAAAGGCTAAAAATAAAACCTATGTGGCTCACGGTCAAAGTTAAAAAAGCTATAAACAATAAGAAAGTAGCTTTTAAAAAATATAAAAATGAAGGAACACTAGTGTTGTTTAAATGTTACAAAGAATATAACAGGATATGCAAAAAGGAAATCAAGGATGCAAAAATTCAAAACGAACGACAGATTGCAAAAGATAGTAGGACAAACCCCAAAAAAATTCTTTAAATATATTAATAGTAAAAAGGTGAAGTCTGAGCATGTAGGCCCCTTACAAAATAATCTAGAGTGGGTGACTGGGGACAAAGAGAAGGCAAATTTACTAAATGTTTTCTTCAGCTCTGTGTATACAATGGAGCATGGGGGAGCTCATGTCCAAAATGGGGGTGGGAGTGACACAGCCCCAAATCCACAATGGCTCAAAAGTGATATGGTCCAGAAATATTTAGACAGAATAAAGGTGGATAAAGCACCTGGACCTGATGGCATCCATCCACGGATCCTAGGTGAGTTGAGCTCTGTCATTTCAAAGCCACTGTATCTAATATTTAGGGACTCATTAAAGACAGGAATAGTACCACTGGATTGGCGCAGGGCCAATGTGGTGCCCATATTTAAAAAGGGAACAAAGTCTTTACCAAGTAACTATAGACCTGTTAGTTTAACTTCTATAGTTGGGAAGATACTGGAACGTTTAATAAAAGACCACATGGATGAGTTCTTGCTGGAAAAAAACTATTTAAGCAGCAGACAACATGGATTCATGAAAGACAGAAGTTGTCAGACAAACCTGATTTCCTTTTATGAAGAGGTAAGTAAAACCCTGGACAGAGGCGTGGCTGTGGACGTGATATATTTGGATTTTGCAAAAGCGTTCGATACAGTTCCGCACACACGGCTCATGTGTAAGGTAAGGTCTACAGGATTGGATATATCAGTTTGTAAATGGATAGAAAACTGGCTGAAAGACAGAATTCAGAGAGTCGTGGTTAATGATTCTTACTCTGAATGGTCCAATGTTATGAGTGGTGTACCCCAAGGTTCAGTGCTGGGACCCTTACTTTTCAATATATTTATAAATGATATTGGGTCTGAGATCAAAAGTAACATTTCTGTCTTTGCAGATGACACCAAGCTATGCAGTGGAATAACGTCCTTACAGGATGTCTCCAATTTACAAGCCGACCTCAATGCTCTGTCTGATTGGGCGACTAAGTGGCAGATGAGGTTTAATGTAGATAAATGTAAAGTTATGCACTTGGGGGCTAAGAATATGCATGCATCATACATACTAGGGGGAGTACAACTGGGGGGGTCTGTAGTGGAGAAGGATCTGGGGGTTTTAGTTGATCATAAGCTCAATAATGGCATGCAATGCCAAGCTGCGGTTTCCAAAGCGAGCAAAGTCCTTTCTTGTATTAAGAGAGGTATGGACTCCAGAGACAGAGATATAATTTTGCCCCTGTACAAATCATTAGTAAGACCTCATCTGGAATATGCAGTTCAGTTTTGGGCACCAGTTCTCAAAAAGGATATAGGAGAACTGGAGAAAGTGCAGAGAAGAGCAACCAAACTGATAAGAGGCATGGAGGAGCTCAGCTATGAGGAAAGATTAGAGGAACTAAATGTATTCACTCTTGAGAAGAGGAGAATAAGGGGGGATATGATCAACATGTACAAATATATAAGAGGTCCATACAGTGAACTTGGTGTTGAGTTATTCACTTTACGGTCATCACTGAGGACAAGGGGGCACTCTTTACGTCTAGAGGAAAAGAGATTTCACCTCCAAATACGGAAAGGTTTTTTCACAGTAAGAGCTGTGAAAATGTGGAACAGACTCCCTCCAGAGGTGGTTCTGGCCAGCTCAGTAGATTGCTTTAAGAAAGGTCTGGATTATTTCCTAAATGTACAGAATATAACTGAGTACTAAGATTTGTAGGTATAGTTGATCCAGGGTAAATCCGATTGCCTCTCGGGGGATCAGGAAGGAATTTTTTCCCCTGCTGTAGCAAATTGGATCATGCTCCGCTGGGGTTTTTTGCCTTCCTCTGGATCAACTGTGGGTATGGAGTTGGGTGTATGGGATTTTACTGTGTTTTTTTATTTTGTTTTTTGTGGTTGAACTGGATGGACTTGTGTCTTTTTTCAACCTGACTAACTATGTAACTATAGATTGACTCACTGATATGAGTATACCACAATTTAGAGACTGCACATTAAAGTTGATAATATTTGCATACTTTATGAGTTTATGTTTTTTGATTGGTACTTGAAGTCCAATCACACTGTATAGGTGATTTAAGTATTTTGAGGTCAGCGCAGTAGTACATGATATATGTATGAACACTTATAATTTGCACTCGATTGCACCACCTGGTGGGGCATAACTATAACTGCAGCAGACTTAGAACTTTATAACAACTATTATTGTTTTTATTTCTCTATTTTGTGCCGGTGCCATAACCCAAACTACCAGTTTAAATTTATACTTTTTTTTCCCCTATAGTTGTAGAAATTGTAGGAATTTTCTTTTTTTTCCTCCCTTTCCTGTGGTTAGAGTGAAGTTTCATTCACTCTGACACATGGAAACTACATAATACATTACCTTATGGCATCTTATGGATTCAGTAGGTCTTAGTTTTTTTTTTCTGAATTGACGCATGTGCTGTTAATATGTGTAAAGGTTTTATGTTGACATGTTAGACTGCAAGTACTTACAAACCCGACCATGTTTTCCTATAACTTTTTGTTTGTTAGAGTACAGATATGTGGGGGAGTCGGTACATGTTTCACTGTACTTACTGTTGGACTCATTACCTCTGCTGGAAGTCTGTTCCAAGCATATACTGCCAGTTAGCCCATTAGAAACCTTGAGAGAGGTACAGTGAGGTGTTAATAGTTTTGAGTTTTGTATTTTAGGAAGACGGATGAATGGACCAAGACTAGTCAAATTATTTTAAAAACACAGAGGACCTTAAAACAGGAAAATCCTGGAATGGAATTAGTCAGGCCTAACTAAATTATTAATTTTTTTGTTGTTGTTGTTTGTGGTCTGTTTTATTAAACAGTGTCTGGCCACTCTCTGATACAACTTCCTGTGGCCTGGTGGACTTGCAAATAGATTTTCACTGAGAATCAATTAATATGTTAATCAATACCGAGAGAGGACATTGCCTTTTGTATAGCTGCAATGTTTCAATATTTTTTTTTGTTTTGTTTAACAAAATACAGATTCGATGCTCTTCAACAATTTAAAGGTTGGGGCAGCATTAAATCTGATTATTTTATTTTTTTATGTTTACTTTTTGTTTTTTTTACTTTTTTGGTGTAGTTTTTTTTTCTCTCTTTTTTTTTTTAAGGAAAACTATTTTTCTTTCTTTCCTATATTACCTATGTTTTTTGGTGATTCTTGAGTTTGGCTTTGCTATGGTAAAAAAAAAAAAAAAAAAAAAAAAAAAAAAAAAAGGAGGGGAGTAGGGGGAACAATATATGGAGAACATTTAAAACAGTTAAAAATGTTGATATAGAATATTAAAGCTTCCCTATAGCATTTTGGGGATGGGACAAAGTTCCAACAATTTTTTTTTCTCACAAAAGTTTGGCACCAGCCACCATTTAAATTGTTACACATGTCAATGGGAAAAGGCCTCATATAAGGTCACAGTATATCTATAACAATTCTAATCAAAAGGTCCTTAATACTTAAAGCGGAGTTCCACCCAAATTTGGAACTTCCGCTTATCCCACTCCTCACCCCCTTACATGCCACATTTGGCAAGTAATTATTTTGGGGGGGGAGTGGGGGCTTCAGGAGGAGTGGGACTTCCTGTCCCACTTCCTCCTTCCGGGTAGACGATTAAGCCTAATCGCCTAGGCGATTAAGCTTAATCACCTACAGGAAGGGGTTGCTGTAGGCGATCGCCCAGGACACGTGACAGGTCCTCGGCGATCGCCTGTCCAATCAGACGGTGCCTCGCCGGGCCGCACCACTCGCGCATTCGCAGTGGGTGCCCGGCCGTGAAGCTGAAAGCTGTCACGGCCGGGTGCCCACACTGAGCATGAAGACGCCGGCCGGCGAGGGGGAGCGAGGAGCGGAGCCCCGTCCGGCGCGTCGCTGGAGCCGTGGAGCAGGTAAGTGTCGGTTTATTAAAAGCCAGCAGCTACACTTTTTGTAGCTGCTGACTTTTAATAAACTTACAAAATGGGTGGAAAACCCCTTTAAAATGACAAGATAAGCATTCATTTGAATGCATAGGTCTTAAAAGTACTCATGGTTTTCTTTCTCTAACTTTGCCCACATTAATCAAGTGTAATCTCAGAAAGCCAGGAAAGCTGGTCCAAAGGCCATTACTGTATGCTGTATCCAATTGGAATCACCATGGAAGGCTGTCCCAGATGCAAGGGCAACATGACCATATTGACATTATTGACTTTCGCACTATTATTATTAGACAGTTGAGAACAAGGATCCTCATGTTTTTTTTTTTTTTCTTCCCCATTGTGTTTTTTTTTTTTGTGTGTGTGTGTTTTGTAGCTTATGATTTGTATTATGGACTTATTACATCCACAAGTGATGACTACCAATCCTGGGATCCAGAAATATGAACTGTAGAGATGGAAAGTTTAAAAGTTTTATTTTTTCTTCTCAAAGAGTTTTATTTAATTTCAGAGGGCAAAGCCAAAAGTTCCAAATATTAAAGGAGATTACACATAAACCATTATTTTAGGTGTGGCCGAGTCTCATATTCTCAACTGGCCACAAGGGGCCATCTGTTGCCTTATGGTTTTATGTGAAATTTCCATGAATAGCTGTAAAATATTGTAATTATGAATATATTTCATTTGGCTTGCATCTATGAAAGCCGGGCAAAAGGGTGTCGCAGAAGCGCTTGTTAAGAATAGACATGTGGATCAAGACTTGTATATACAAGCCATGGAGAGACAATTCAGATACTCCCATCAAAGGATCCCCTGCTTCGAGTGCGTGTAAGTATGGTGGTTTTTGTGGGAGGGGGGTGGGCTGACTAAGCGCAGGCTTACCTCGCATAGCACACCCACCGGGAGCCGGGCTGAGACCAGATCCCCCTCCTTCTGATGGACGTTCAGAAGGAGGAAGGAGTGGAGGAAGGGTGGGAAGTGGTTAAGATACATTAATAATTTAGTTTATTCAGCATGAAATGGAGCTTAGTTATGTAGCATGAGGCTGTATATTCTGCAATATTTACATTTTTTGTAAACTCATTCAATGAATCCAAGCTCTGCAAGCTGAGATAACATGCACTGCATTAATGCATTCACATAATTTTACAGTAACCATAAAAAAAATCCTAAATTTTAGGAATATCTCATTGTTTTGCAAATCTAAGTACACTATAAACCGTATGATTGAATTGGTTCTGATATCACTGTTTTACTTACCAGACAGCTTATTATTCTAAATAGGAAACCTTTATTTTGTTTGCAAATATTAAAGATTCTAACTACCAGCAAGAATGAATCCTTACATTTAAAGAGCACCTGTCATTTCAGATCCATTATGGCAGCGCCTGTTAGCACCTTGTTGTGTCATTTCCGCATCACCAGCCTTCCCATTAAAGTAAATTGGACTGTCGGTGGCTCAACAGCGAGACAGAGGAGGAGCCGCTGCAGAACAGAGATGACAGTTACCCTTTAAAAATTATGATTTAAATCAAGTTGATTTAAATAAAGCCTTTTTACTAGTGATTTAATCGACTTGATTTAAATCAAATCCACCCTGGCATTGGGCCACACATTTTTGCAAACATCTGGATTTATTCCATCCTTTCTACCTGATATGGTTCCTGACTATCTAGTCCATGCAGTACTGGACAGACTAGATTTCCTATGGTGTAATAGCTAAGAACACAGGTGGTTATTATGTAGAGTTCAACACGGCAGCAAAAGGTTATTTGGCAAGACAGAATTCAGTCTCTCATGTATCCTTGTTAATACTTGCCATGTTGGATCTGCTTCTAGGATGCAATACCAAAACTAAAGCATCTTCAGCTATGTGGAATACATGGTTGAGAAATTCTAGACTGCAGGACATGAGGAGGTGATTAAATGGAAAGGCTTCCATCCAGAAGAAAACCCGTTTTGAAAAACACAAAACCAACAGTAATGCCCCAAAACAGATACAAACTTAAACTCACAGGCTCATCTGAAAAAAAAAACTGGTGGAATACAATAATACAAGCTGCAAGCTGGGTAGATCCCTGCATTAAAATTGCTTTTGTGGATGCAGAACTCTGAGGTTTTTTTACATTCAGCCACTGGTTGAACGAAAAAAACTCACAGCGTGTACCCAGCTTGAGTTTGTTCCAAAAAGTCTGAGTTTTTCTCAGACTCCGGAGACCCATGCTAGGATTAGTAAATACAATATTAAATAAAATGGTTGAGGAGATTGTTACCATTATAGTGCAGCAATAAAATGAATCAAATAATTACCTGAGTGACATATTGAGCAGCATCTGTAAAAACATGGTAATCAATATCGGTGTATTTCACGATCATTGTATGGTCTTGGTAAACTCCATAGAACACAAGGACCAATCTGACAATGAATGCAATTGAATACATCCACAGCTGTTCCCTTAACAAATGGTGAGCAAACTTTACGATCTTCTCCATCTTCAAAGATTAGAGCAAATTAGTCTGTGAACTCTATAGATTAGGGTGTTCTTCCAAAGCTCTGGTTTCAGGACAAAAAAAAAAAATATATATATATATTAATTTACAAAGAACAATTATGTTAGGTTCAAGCATAAAATCTAAAGTACATATTTGCATATTAAGTGAAACTCTGTGCTATATTTCAACAGTGTAATATTATGTAAAGCATCTGAAAGTAAAAAAAAAATCCAACTTTTGCTTTGTCCCCAGCACAGCAATAGGGGAAAAAGCTTCCAATGTGGACACTAGTTCTGGTGCCCCATGTGACAAACAGGGATTCCCTAATTTTGGAGCAATTTTCTGTCACTTCCTGTGTTGGCTATTTTTGACAAGATGTAAAGGGAAATATCCCCTAATGGGACACAGATACATAGTTGGAAAGGTTGAATAAAGACTCCAGTCCATTTATTTAAGGCAGTGTGTGTGTGTGTGTGTGTGTGTCTACCGCTTCCCATATGCCTGTATTTTGTGTTCAGTAAAATTCCCATCTAAAACGTTTTTGAAATCAGTGACACATTAGTCCCACTGAAACCACCGATTGTGGATTGAGGGTTCCATATCCTTACAGTAAAAAACCCTCTATGGTTGAACCGCTTCTCATCCAACTTCATTGAGTGGCCAGGTGTCTTCTTGAGTAAACGGAGACTGAACAATTTCCTCTCAATGTTGAAATCACCATTAAGATATTTGTATATTGTTAGTATATCCCTTCTTAAGTGTCTCTTTACAAAGAAGACTACTTTAATGTTTGTAATTGATCCTCATAACTGAGATCCTCCAGCCTCCTTAGTTTTGTTGCAAAAATAAAGCTGACAAAAGATTGTGCCTTCCCTTAATATATCTAAAATAGGAAAAAAGTTTTGCCCTTAGTTCTACTTAAAAAAGAAATATGTTACTGCTGTCTGACTTTATTTGGAATGCTCGTAAACCCAGGATAGCTATGCGACTGTTGCGACGTCCGAAGCGGGGTGGCGGCCTGAAAATCCCTGACATCAGACAGTACTATAGAGCCATAGCCCTTCAGAGGATACTCAACTGGTGATTCCATACTCACTCGAAGCTTTGGGTTTCGCTGGAGAAGTGCCTGGCAGGTAGGAATTTAGCCTAGGCGCCCTGGCTGTCCCGGGAGCATAGGGGGTTATCTAAGACAACTTCCCCCTCTGACGGTTCAGGTACTGTTGGTATGGGATCGGATCAATTCGCTGCTGAAGTTGGCCCCCCCCTATGTCTCCCTTGGCTCCATTAAGTGGCTTCCTTTGGTTCCCCCCCGGGTGAACATATAGGCTTTTTCGGGCCCTGGGTGGATGATGGAAACGCCAGCTGTGGCAAACTTCCGAGGGATGGCAAATAGAGTGTGCTACCCCATTTTCTGAATGTAGCGAAGCACTTGATTCCAATTTATTGGAAGACGTCTAGGATTCCCACTCGGGAAGAGTGGTCTAACGGAGTGAGCGCGGTTCGGGAGGCTGAGGATTGGGTGGCTACCCGTAAGGGAGCTGGGGACCGTTTTCGCAACATTTGGGCGCCCTGGTCTGAATATGTTTCTGACCCGGCTCATGTGCCCTCGAGTCTGGATGTTGCTCTATTAGAGTTAGCAGATCCCACACTTAAAGCCCTGGAGCGTGGGGGGCTTCGACACAATCTGCTGGTGAACCGTAGGTGTCTACGGATGCTGAAGTCTTGGCATGGTGTGCTCGGTGCGGACTTAGGAGATGCTCTTTTCCAACATACAGGTAACCTGGAACTTGTGTCCCTTTCCCCTCTGTCTTTCTTTCCCCCTGCTCTATCCTCCCCCCCTTTTGTTTTCTCTGTGTTTGTTTTGTTTTGTTCACATATGGTTGCTAATTGTGTAACGCCTGTTGAGGGCTGTCAACCCACATGACCCTAGGACCCGCGGGACAGGCCCCAAACTTCAGTGGGGTGCTGGTAGTCCCGTTTAGGTGCGTGGCATTACGCTTTGGTGGCCTTGGTGTGCATGGGGGTGCGGGTCGGTTAGATGGAGGCCGTTGCCCCCCCCCCGCGGACCATGGGGGCATACCCCCTACACGTTGTTCTGGTGGCAGCTCACCTCAGCCCCCCCTTTTTTTCTTCCTCTTTCTTTTTGTGTTTTTCTGCCACCGGTTTTCTGTGGTGATGTTTCTCTCTACATGTGTCTTTGCTCAACATGATCACTATACTGTAATCACTCTACGACCCTGCGCGGTCGATGGTCTTGTGCCTTATACTCTGTTGGGTAGGTCTTGTTATTTGTTGTCTCAAAAATAAATACTGATTATACAAAAAAAATTAAAAAATGTTACGCTACCCCTTTAACCACTTGCTTACTGGGCACTTAAACCCCCCTCCTGCCCAGATCAATTTTTAGCTTTCAGCGCTGATGCACTTTGAATGAAAATTGCGCGGTCATACCCAAATTAAACTTATAATTTTTTCCCACAAATAGAGCTTCTTTTGGTGGTATTTGATCACCTCTGCGGTTTTTATTTTGTTTTGTAATTTAAAAAAAAAAAAAAAAAGACAGAATTAAAAAAAAAAAAAAAAAAAAAAAAATTATATATATATATATATATATATATATATATATATATATATATATATATATATATATATATATATATATATATATATATATATATATATATATATATATATATATATATATATATATATATATATATATATATATATTTTAAATTTTGCAAAAAAGGTAATTTTTCTCCTTCATTGATGGGCACCGATGGGCTGCACTGATGGGCACCAATGGGCTGCACTGATGGGCACCGATAAGGCAGCACTGGTGGGCACTGATAGGTGGCACTGAAAGGCATTGGTAGGTGGCACTGGTGGGCACTGAAAAGTGGCACTGATAGCTGGCAGTGATGGGCACTTATAGGTGGCAGTGATGGGTGGCAATGGGCACTGATCAGCACTGGTAGGTTACACTGATAGGCAGCACTGCTAGGTGGCACTGATTGGCTACACTGGTGGGCATTGATAGGTGGCACTCGTGGGCACTGGCAGGCAGAAATTGTATGCATAGATGAGGCAGATATGCCTCCTTCCTCTTCGGGACCGATGTCCCTTGCACATAGCATGTCAGCATGAGGCAAAAAAAAAATCAGATTACCGAGCTTTCGTTTACATCATGTGATCAGCTGTCATTGGCTGACAGCTGATCACGTGGTAAGGGGCCGGATTCGTCCATTGACGGCCTCCTGGAAATTCAAGTCTGCACTGTAGCCGTCATTCGGCTATAGCGCGGACGCCAAGTGGTTGAATGTGAACGCATCTAACACTGTGAAACAGTAGACATGGTTATACAATGACAATCTAAATACATAAAAAGAAGTGGTAATTGACATCAATAGACAATATAATGAAAATTACAAAACAAAAAAAGTGCATCTTCATTTAGGGCCAGTTCACACCCCACTCGCACAGGCAATGTGCATTTCTGTGCGACTCAGTGTGGTACAATTTTCAGCCTAGTATTTAAATTGGCTGAAATCACAGAAAAAGTAGTGCATGCACTACTTTTTAAACTCGCATGGCACAGAATCAACTGTTTTAACAAAGAAAGTGGGTAAATCCTTCTGGGGCTGAAGTGGTTAAGACCAGTGCACACACTAATGTATGAGAAGGGAGGGCAAAGAAACACAAACTCTGCAGGGAGGGGGGCCTGTCAGCCAGTGTGTGTTGTGTGTATGTGTGTCTCTTGGCTCCCCCTCCCCGGTCAGGCAGTGTAAGGCCCCTTTCACACGGAAGGATAGAATGGTGCTATCGGCACATAACCGCAGGTAATCGCAGTGCACTGCGTCAGCTGCGTTTGGTATGAATCTTGAGGGGGAACTCCACGGAAAATTTCAAATAAAAAAACGGCATGGGTTCCCCCCTCCAGGAGCATACCAGGCCCTTAGGTCTGAAATGGATTTTAAGGGGAACCTCCGTACACCAAAAAAACGGCGTGGGGTCCCCCCAAAAAATCCATACCAGACCCTTATCCAAGCACGCAGCCCGGCCGGTCATGAAAGGGAGTGGGACGAGCGCCCCCCTCCTTAACCGTACCAGGCCGCATGCCCTCAACATGGGGGGGTAGGTGCTTTGGGGCAGGGGGCGCCCAGCAGCCCCCCCACCCCAAAGCACCCTGTCCCCATGTTGATGAGGACAGGGCCTCTTCCCGACAACCCTGGCCGCTGGTTGTCGGGGTCTGTGGGCAGGGAGCTTATCGGAATCCGGGAGCCCCCTTTAATAAGGGGGCCCCCAGATCCCGCCCCCCCAGGTGAATGAGTATGGGGTATCATACCCCTACCTGTTCACCTGGAGGAAAAAAAAAAGTAATTTATTAGTGAGCTCCGGGGGTCTTCTTCCGACTTCTCCACTCTTTCGGGGGGCATTCTGCCGGGGCACCCGCTTTCTTCTTTTAAGCTCTTTTACAAGCGGGTGCCCCTGACTTCTTCGCCATCTTCTCTGTTCTCTTTTTCCGGGGGGGCTCGGTCTTCTGTCGTCTTCTCCCCTCTTCTCCTTTTTCCTTCTGCAGGGCTTCTCCGCTGTCTTCTTGTAGCTCTTTACCAGCGGGGGCCCGGTCTTCTGCGTTGCCTTCTTCCCTCTTCTCTTCATCGATGTGGACACTTCAATTCCTCCCGCTGTAATGCCAGGTGCGCGGCTCGCACGATTTATTTAGGCCTCTTATGACGTCACAGTCCCATCACGCTCTGGGTGGTGATGACATAAGGGGGGCTGATATCACCCGGTGACCCCGCCCCCTTATGCCGTCACCACCCGGAGCATGATGGGACTGTGATGTCATAAAAGGCCTATATAAATCGGTGCGAGTCGCGCACCCAGCATTACAGTGGGAGGAAGCGACGTGTCAACATCGAAGAAGAGAAGAGGGAAGAAGGCAATGCAGAAGACCGGGCCCTCGTTGGTAAAAGAGCTGCAAGAAGACAGCGGGGGCCCCGGGAGAACAGAACAAGATGGCGGTGAAGACCGGGCCCCCCCCGGCAGAAGAGAACAGAGAAGATGGCGAATAAGTCTGGGGCCCCCGCTGGTAAAAGAGCTTAAAAGAAGAAAGCGGGGGCCTCGGCAAAACGCCCCCGACATGCTTTTAACTGCGGCAGAACAGCCGTCCGTGTGAAAGGGGCCTAATTCATTATATTTTATTGCTCTCCCCCCTGGGCAGACTCTTTTTCTCAGGCTGGGTTCACACTGATACGACACGACAGTCATACGACTTTCATCCTTCTTTGCTCTGTGACATCAGTCCTACATTGGTCCTACATCCATACGACTTGAATGAACAGGATACTACTTTAATCTGACTTTGTGATAGTCTGACTTGTTCTTTGACCAATCAAAACAATCCCAGAGTAAGATAAATTAATTTTACTGCTGCTGTAATCACATGTCGGATGTCAGAAGTCGGATGGTAAGGACAAGGCTCCTACTTTGATCCGGCTTCAATGATATTCAATGGGCTGAAGTAGGATCAAAGTCAGACCAAAGTAGTACAGGGAGCATTTTCAACGTCGGACTGACTTATGTCGGACCAGTTAAGACGGCTCTCATAGGGAAACATTGATTTTCACACGTCATGCGACATTAGCTCCCAATGTCGGAGCGTTTGTCGGACCAGTGTGAACCCAGCCTCAATCAGCCTTTTCAAACAATTTGCACCTGCCGGGTCCAAGCTCTGTCATCCACACGTCAGATTCCTGTCAGCCTTAACTCAACATGGTTACGATCCGACGGCCGCGAGAGTTAGACTGTGGCTTCTGTGTGCAGTGAATCCTCCCGGAAGGTGTAGTTGGTAATATTTACTTACACCTAATTGGAGGGCCATATTAGCGAATAAATATTTGTTTGCATAAGCAAAAAACTTACTAGACACCTTGACATTTTCCAAATGTTGTCATGTTACAACCAAACACGTAAATTTTATTGGGATTTTATGCAATAGACCAACACAAGGTGGCACATAATTGTGAAGTGCAAGGAAAATTATAAATGGTTTTCAAAATGTTAAACAAATAAATGTGAAAAAGTGTGGCGTGCATTTGTATTCAGCCCCCTTTACTCTGATACCCCTAACTAAAATCTAGTGGAACGAATAGCCTTCAGTAGTCACCTAATTAGTAAATAGAGTTCACATGTGTGTAATTTAATCTCAGTATAAATACAGCTGCTCTGTGAAGCCCTCAGAGGTTTGTTAGAGAGAACAAACAGCATCACGAAGGCCAAGAACACACCAGACAGGCCAGGGATAAAGTTGTGAAGTTTGAAGCAGTGTTAGGTGATAAAAAAAATATCCGAAGAGTTGAACATCTCAGAGCACTGTTCAATACATCATTTGAATGGAAAGAGTATGGCACAAATGCTAACCTGCCAAGACATGGCTGTCCGCCTAAACTGACAGGCTGGGCAAGGAGAGCATTAATCAGAAAAGCAGCCAAGAGGCCCATGGTAACACTGGAGGAGCTGCAGAGATCCACAGCTCAGGTGGGAGAATCTGTCCACAGGACAACTATTAGTGGTGCACTTCACAGATCTGGCCTTTATGTAAGAGTGGCAAGAAGAAATCCATAAGAAGTCCCATTTGAAGTTTGCGAGAAGCCATGTGGGGAACACAGCAAACATGTGGAAGAATGTGCTCTGGTCAGATGAGACCAAAATTGAACTGAAAAAACGCTATGTGTGGCAGAAAATTAACACTGCACATCACCCTGAACACACCCTCCCCACCGTGAAACATGGTGGTGGCAGCATCATATTGTGGGGATGCTTTTCTTCAGCAGGGACAGGAAAGCTGACCAGAGTTGATGGGAAGATGGATGGAGCCAAATACCCAGGCAATCTTAGAAGAAAACCTGTTAGAGTCTGCAAAAGACTTGAGACTGGGGCGGAGGTTCACCTTCCAGCAGGACAACAACCCTAAACATACAGTTAGAGCTACAATGGAATGGTTTAGCTCAAAAGCATGTTCATGGGTTAGAATGGCCCAGTCAAAGTCAATACCTAAATCCATTTGAGAATATGTGGCAAGGTTTGAAAATTGTTGTTCACAGATCCAATCAGACAGGGCTTGAGCTATTTTTCAAAGAAAAATGGGCATAAATGTCACTCTAGATGTGCACACACACACACACACACACACACACACACACACACAGAAAAGGAAATTGCACACATCTAGTGCATTACCAGAGATAATTTAATAATATATATATTTTTTTTGTATAAAATTGGGTACTCAAAATGCAACTGACAAAAAGCCATAGACACAGTGCATGTACATGCACGGAACACAGGGTATAGCCGTCCCGGCCAGGAAAACACATTGATTGTTGCTAGTGGCCAACTTGTTAGCTCTGAAGGGCTTGTAAACATATAGGAGTAGTCTTAATGGATCGTGTTTTTTTCCTAATCATTCAATCATATCATAAAGATAGTTTCAGTTTAACCACTTCCCTACCGGCACATTGTAAAATGACAATGACAGGAACCTTTCATCCATGCAGCCCATTCCCTGTCAGGGTAAAAAGCCAATGAAAATGTTTCTTTACCAAGTGACTGTATGTGGCCAATCACAGCTGGTCACATGCACTGTCTTTGTGCACGCCGCTCGTGTAGACCCCTAGGGGCACACAGCGTGGCGATCAGGGATGAGGCATCTCTGACACAGCCCATCCCCGATCAGGGTAAAAAGCCAATGAAATTGTCTATTTACCACGTGACCGTCGGTGTCCAGTCAAAGGCGGTCACAAATGTCAACAAACCGCGGTAACTAGCTGTTACCGGGCTTTCCTCGTCACACACTGAGGAGTAGATTGCTGTAACAGCTAGTTACCACTTATAGTGTAAAGTAAAACACACAGATTGCCCAGTAATAAAGAGTATCTGTCACAAGCTCATCAGAGTACCCACGTACCTATCTGCAGCCCATCAGAGTACCCGAGCACCTGTCTCCAGCCCAGAGTACATATTTGTAGCCCATCAGAATATACGTTGGGGTGCTTGCTTTCCAAAATGGGGTCATTTTGTGGGCTTTTCCATTGTCCTGGTGCCCAGGGCCTTCAAAAGTGTGATAGGTTAATGGTGCTCCCTGCAAAAAGTTGTTAATTTAGAAAAAAATTCTAACGTATTGAATGTACATAGCAAAAATTACACCCCAAAATACATTTTGCTACTTCCCCTTAGTATGGCTATACCATATGTGAGACTTTTTCACAGCCTGGCCACATACAGAGGTCCAACATGCAAGGAGCACCGTCAGGCTTTCTAGGGGCATAAATTACATATCTAATTTCCTAACTACCTATCACATTTTTGAAGCCCTGGAGCACAAGGACAGTGGAATTGCCCACAAAATGACCCCATTTTGGAAAGCAAACACCCCAATGTATATTCTGTGAGGCATCACGAGTCTTTTGAACATGTCATTTTTTTCCCACTAGTTTTTTTGAAAAATTTGGAAAGAAAATTAGTCCATAGTTCCATTCCTCTAATGCTGGTATCCACACAGTACCCCAAACAAATTGCTCCAAACAGAGCATTACTCACCCAGCCAACCTCCGCCTCTTTCAGAGAACATGCCCACCGCTGGGGAGAGGCCTGGGCTGGCCCTTCTTCCTGGAGTTCTTTCAGCCACTGGAGAGAAGACAGGATGACTGGGCTCAGTCTGTCATGCTGTTGGGGATCTGGGCCAACTGCCCAGCATCCCTGGGGTATACAAGTGGAGACTGAAGTCCCATCCACTTATGGTAGGTGAAAATCCCCCAGTGCTTGCAAAGCAAGGCTGACATCCTCTTGTCTCAGTGTCGCACCATTTTCTGGGGTTGTGTCAGTGAAGACCGAAGTCCCATTCACTACCACAGGAACTCCCTCTTCTGTTAGTTGAGAGCAGAGGCCCGCGGCACTCTGCTCTGTTGCCAGCTCTTCTGCTGGGTTGCTGTAGAGAGTAGAGACTGCAGTCCCATCCACCGATATCAGCTTAAGCTGCAGTTGTGTGCAGTGGCCAGTAGCATCATGCCCTGCTGCCAGTGATTCAGCTGGGAGTAAAAGCTTTACGACCTCAGCTTGTTGCTGGAGAGAGGGGCCAACTGCCCCGGCTCCCTGGAACTCCACAGTTGTTTCCGGTGCTGGGCAGAGGTTGGTTGCACTCTGCCCTGTTGCCAGCACTTCTGCTGGGGATTCCACACCATATTACATAGTTACATAGTTAGTCAGGTTGAAAAAAGACACAAGTCCATCCAGTTCAACCACAAAAAAATAAACAAACAAACAAAATAAAAAACACAGTACAATCCCATACACCCAACTCCATACCCACAGTTGATCCAGAGGAAGGCAAAAAACTCCAGCAAAGCATGATCCAATTTGCTACAGCAGGGGAAAAAATTCCTTCCTGATCCCCCGAGAGGCAATCGGATTATCCCTGGATCAACTTTACCTACAAATCTTAGTACTCAGTTATATTCTGTACATTTAGGAAAGAATCCAGGCCTTTCTTAAAGCAATCTACTGAGCTGGCCAGAACCACCTCTGGAGGGAGTCTGTTCCACATTTTCACAGCTCTTACCGTTAAAAAACCTTTCTGTATTTGGAGGTGAAATCTCTTTTCCTCTAGACGTAAAGAGTGCCCCCTTGTCCTCAGTGTTGACCGTAAAGTGAATAACTCAACACCAAGTTCACTGTATGGACCTCTTATATATTGTGACAGGAAGTTAGGTAAATCTGTGGGTGTTGTCACAGATGGGAGATACATTTCTACCTTGTTTAGACAATACACCAATTGTTATTAGGCGTCGGCTGCAGAAGTAGCCAGAAAAGGTTGAAGGGCGTTGGAAAACTTCAGCTGTTTAGAATTAGGCAATTAAGGCCTCTAAGTAATCTAGAGGATTACCACAAATTGCTGCATTCTGAGGCTTTGTGAGTAAGGAGAGCAGTAGCTCAAAGTCTTCTGAGGAGGTGAGGTGGTGATTGATTTTTCTGTGTGATAAAAATCAAAAAGAGACTATTGTTTTTCTGCTGTATAACCAGCAGTGTCTGCCCAGCACTAGGCTGTGCCAGACTCCCTAGATAGGTTCCTGTGTGGTGAAGGTAGACGCCTCAAGTGGCCAGGGTTTATTTTATGTTTGATTTTGTTTATGCCGTTTGGATGCTTGCACTAGTTTCCAGCAAGATGGAAGAATAAACCCAAATCTTTGTTTTCAACCGTCTTTGACTGCCTGTCTGTATAAATTCAGTGTGTAGTGAACCCATCCAGGGGGTCACACACCCCGCTACCGAGCTAACCCCTTACAATATGCTCTGGTTAACTGTTGGGGAGGGAAAATGGCTGCTTCTCCTCCCTGCATCTCTGAAATCCACTGGGAAAGAGGAACCATCACCATCTCACCAAAACTGCCACGAGGTAGAGAAGGGGTCTGCAGGACTCTGTCCTGCTGCCAGTACATGAGCAGGTGATGCATAATCCATAACATCCTCTGAACAGTCCATTAAGTCCATACATTCTGTAATCTGTGGCTGGGGAGATGAGCCAACTGCCCTAGGTCCCTGGAACTCCACATCATTCCATTCGGCTTTAGGGATGGCAATCTCCAGATTTTCCAATGCCGATCCTTCAGCCAGGAATTCAGAGTTGTCAACTGGTATTTCCTGATAGTCCCAGGCAAAGGGAGTCCCACCCTGATTCTAGCAGCTGATTCTAGCAGCTGTCTGTAGGCGATATCCAGTTCCCATTCCTGAACAGCCAGAAACTCCAAATCTTTCTCTGCCCAGTGCCCTTCCGAGACATTCAGTTTTCGCTCTCTGTGCTCCATTATTTCCTCCAAACGCCACTCCCGATCACTCCCAAAGTCAGGGTCACTGGACAGCCTCCAATACAACAATCCCAGGCCATCATAGTCAATTCCTTCCGTGGGGCGGTCATCCGCTGACCACGGGCACTCTTGGGCTACATACCACCGGAGGGCTCTGTAGCTCTCGTCCAACCGCATCTCTGCCTGGATCAGCCTGCTTAAACTCAGCTGTTCACTCCTGCTTTGGTTGTTCCCCCAATAATGGCATTTGTACATCATACTGCGACCAGTACCTTACATAGATGGAAAATAGCACCTTTCCCTGGTGTTGCTGCTCAAGAGCTAGTGCTTTCTTCCAGAGTTCGCAGTGAATCGAATCAGACCATCCCAGCAGCACCTCCTCTGAAACTGGAGTCAACCCGTCTGGGGTCTCCTCCTGTGTTAGTCTCCTGCCAAAAGGGGAGAGATGTAACGGGAGGGCCCGTGGAACCCAGAAGGCATAGGATGACTGAGAAATTATATCTTGATGATTATCCACAATATATTCCAGGATATCTGTAAAGGACTAATTATGGTTTGTCGATTCTGAACTCAACAGGTTAATTGTAGGACATTCTCGGGGTGCAGTGGATATACCGGGATGATGCCTGCACCTAGAGGCATCATCCCAGTATGAAAATTTTCCAGCAGGCAATTTCCTTTGTAGCAGTGACTATAGGGGCTAAATAACCACTCAATCACTTCTGGGGGTGGAGGAAGGTGGTCCCACAAGCTCTCTGTTCTGGGCAGCTGATGCCGCTGGTTGCATCGGTTCCCGGGCTCCGCAATAGGATGCTGGAGCAAGGGAAGCGATGCAACCGGTGACATCGACTGCCCAGAACAGAGAGGAACTGATATTGTCCCTCTCTCTCTGAAGCCCTGGAAACCGGGAGCGACGAGTATGCTGTCACTTCCGGTTCCGCCTCTTTGTTTACCTGGCCATTAGTGGGCAGGAAAGCAGCCGATAAAACAGATCTGTGACTGCAGGCCAGAGGAGAGATTTGGATCTCTCAATAAGGAGGACTTGTCATGGCCCCTGCTGTCACAAGGGATGTTGTTCATCCTTTGTGATGGTAATAAAGTTGATCCAAAAAAAAAAAAGTGTAAAAAAGTTTTATATAAACCACACATGAGGTATTGTAACAAACAGAGCGAGAGCAATAATTCTAGCATCAGACCAACCTCCTGTGTACAGTGGGGGAAATAAGTATTTGATCCCCTGCAGATTTTGTAAATTTGCCCACTTACAAAGAAATGAAGAGTCTATACTTAGGTGTATTTTAAATGAGAGGAGTGATCAGTGAGTAAAAAACAGAGTTACTTACCGGTAACGTCCTGTTTCAGGAGTCTTTCAGGACAGCCAAGAGTACCTCCGGCCAACTGGAGAGACACAAGAACACGTCATACAAAACTTTTATCTTACCTGACAGTCTCATGTGATGAGTTCTCAGATATCCGATAACCTGGGTGGGTACCGGTGCTGTCCTAAAAAAGGACGTTACCGGTAAGTAACGCAGATTTTCCCTAGTCCGTCTTTCAGGACAGCCACCTTAGAGAGGATAAGCGAGCACCTTACCTTAGGGTGGAACTACTGCCTGCAGTACTTTACGACCAAAGGCCTGGTCTTTGGCTGACAGCAGGTCCAATCTTCACAAACGTGTTAAAGCTGGACCACGTTGAAGCCCTACAAATCTGCTCTGGAGAAGCACCAGCCCACTCTGCTTGACAAGTCACCACTGCCCTGGTGGAATGTGCCCTGATCCCATCCGGGGCTCCAACCCCCCCCCCCCATAAGCTTGAATAATAGCTGACCTTAACCATCTGGCAATAGTGCGTCTGGAGGCTCTGGACCCCTTCCTACCCCCAGAAAACAAAACAAAAAAGGAAACCGACTTTCTAAATTTCACCTCCTAACGTTCAAATTATGAAAAGTACGTTCCTGTTCCCTCACAGGATTTGAACAGAAAGTAGGCAAAATTATTTCTTGGCCTCTGTGAAACATCGAGGCCACTTTTGACAAAAAGGCCGGATCCGTATTAAAAAATCACACAATCCGGAAAAACCTGAAAAAAGGGAGCCCTAATAGAGAGGGCTTCGAGTTCACTCACTCGCCTTGCCATAGTGATTGCCACCAAAAACATAGTTTTGAGGGTGATCAATTTTACCATGCAAGACGCCAACAGCTCAAAAGGTTCCCCTGTGGGGCCTGTAAAACTAAAGAAAGGTCCCACACTGGAAAGGAGATTCTGACTGGCCGTTGTCTGCTTAAGGCTTTAAAAAACCTTACTATCCACGGATCTATCGCTACCTGTTTCTCCAGGAAAGCGCTCAAAGTGGATACCTGTCCTTTCAAAGTGCTAAGCGCTAAACCTTTGTCTGCCCCAGACTGCAGAAATTCTAGCACTGCTACAGAACTGCGTATGTCAAAAGAGCTTTCTGAGCACCAACTATTGAAACGTTTCCAAACCTTCAGATAGATAACCTGTGTCTTGTTTTTCCTGCAGCTTAGGAGAATCGCGACTAGACGATCAGAGAAACCCTTGCCCCTCAGCAATTCCTCCTCAAAGCCAAGCTGGAAGGTTCCACCTGTCCACGTGAGGACAGCAGATTGGACCCTGAGTAAGAAGATTGTCCTGAGCTGGTAGAATCCAGGGGGGTTCTACAGCCAGGCTCTTCAGGATGGAGAACCACGGTCTCCTGGGCCAATGTGGGGCAATCAAAATGAGGGTTGTATTCTCTATCTGGAACTTCCTCAACACTGCTGGAATTGGCATCGGAGGGGGGAAAGCATAGCACCTGGAGAACGCATAGGTCTGAGCCAGTGCATTGATTCCCAACACCCCGTCCCATCTGCTCAGGGAAAAGAAGATATCTGCTTTGGCATTTTGCCTTGAGGCAAAGAGGTCCATACATGGTACCCGCCACCTTTGGACTACCATGTTGAAAACTTCCTGGTTCAAGACCCAGTCGCCTTTCCTCAGCGTTGTTCTGCTGAGGAAATCCGCTACCTGGTTCTGTTCTCCCTTCAAATGTATTGCCGATAGGGACAGAATGTTGACCTTGGCCCATCTGAGGATGACCTCTGCCAGAACCCACAGGGAGCAACTTTTTGTACCCCCTTGCCGGTTGATGTAGGCCACCACTGGGGAGTTGTCCGACCGCAATCGCACGTGCTGACCTTGAAGTTCCTCCTGAAAGGATCTGAGTGCCAGTGCTACTGTCCTCAGCTCTCTCCAATTGGAGGACCTCTCTGAATCCTCTCTCCCCCAGGTACCCTGTACCATCCGGGGACCTATGTGCGATCCCCAACCTGTGCCGCTCGCATCGGTCGTTACAGTCCTGGAGACCGGCAGGATCCACTCGAGCCCCTGACTTGGTACCGAAATCAGGGAATCCAAGTCCCAGACCTTCAGAATAAACAGCTGAAGAGGGCGAAAATGCAGCCCCGCCCACTGAACTGCCGGGAGCATGGATGTCAGTAAGCCCAAGGCTGACATAGCCTTTCTTACTGAAACCTGACAGCTGCCCTGAAGAAGCAACATTGCTTTGTTTACCTTCAAGACCTTCTCTGGGGGAAGGAAGACTCTTTGAATTGCTGAATCCAACACATACAGTAGGTGACCGCGATATTGTGTCAATCTCGCTCCATTTCTCGGCAAGATTGACCACCTACGAGCCCCATCGTGGGAGCCAGCGACGAGCTGGCTCACCGCGATGGGAAAAAGCCGACATAGAAGCGACGGGGATCCGACTTGGATTCCTGCCAATTCTAGCTGCGGCGTTTTGTATGAATCATGAGGGGGAACTCTACGCCAAATATTAAATAAAAAAAGGGCATGGATTCCCCCCAGGAGCATACCAGGCCCTTAGGTCTGGTATGGATTGTAAGGCACGCCGCCCGGCCAGTCAGAAAAGGAGTGGGGACGAGCGAGCGCCCCCCCCCTCCTGAGCCGTACCAGGCCGCATGCTCTCAACATGGGGGGGATGGGTGCTCTGGGGCAGGGGGGCGCCCCCCCCACCCCAAAGCACCCTGTCCCCATGTTGATAAGGACAGGGCCTCTTCCCGACAACCATGGCCGTTGGTTGTCGGGGTCTGCGGGCGGGGGGCTTATCGGAATCTGGGGGCCCCCAGATACCGGCCCCACACCCTAGGAGAATGAGTATGGGGTACCCCTACCCATTCACCTGGAGGAAAAGTGTCAATAAAATAAACACACAACACAGGGTTTTAAAATAATTTATTAGTCAGCATCGGGGGTCTTCTCCGCTCTCCGGGGGGGTCTTCTTCCATCTTCTCCGCTGTCCGGTGTCGTCTTGGCCTTCAAAGTCCTTCTTTTGGGGGTATTTTTCTTTATTCTTGGTGCTCCCCGGTTCTTCTCCTGCTCACTCTCTGGGGCTGGCCACCGCCATCTTCTTTAAAGATCTCTTACTAGCGGCGGCCAGCCCGGTCTTGTTTGCTGCTTTGCTTGTTTTCTTTTCTTCCGATGTTGACTTGACGCTCCCTCCCACTGTAATGCCGGGTGTGCGGTGATTTATATAGGCCTCTTATGACATCACAGACCCACAGAGCATGCTGTGACGTCATAAGAGGCCTATATAAATCGCTGCACACCCGGCATTACAGCGGGAGGGAGCGTCGAGTCAACATCGGAAGAAAAGAAGAAGGCAGAAGGCGGCAAAGAAGACAGGACTCGGCTAGTAAGAGAGCTTCAAAGAAGATAGCGGCGGCCAGCCCCGAAGAAGGCACCGGAGAGCGAGCGGGAGAAGACCCGGGGAGCGCCGAGACGACACCGGAGAGCAGAAAAGACCCCCTGCCCCAGAGCACCCACACCCACCAGGCATGGGGCCTGGTACGGCTCAGGAGGGGGGGGGGGGGCGCTCGCTCATCCCCACTCCTTTCCTGACCGGCCGGGTGGCGTGCTCGGATACGGGTCTGGTATGGATTGTGGGGGAACCCCCACGCTGTGTTTTCTGGCGTAGGGGTTCTCCTTACAATCCATACCGGACCTAAGGGCCTGGTATGCTCCTGGGGGGGGGGTACACATGCCATTTTTTTTATTTAAAATTTGGCGTGGAGTTCCCCCTCATGATTCATACCAAACGCGGCGGCTAGAATTGGCAGGGGTCCAAGTCGGATCCTCGTCGCTTCTATGTCGCGCTCGCTGGAAAGTGCTTTTCCTATTCCAGCGAGTGCGAGATGTCGGCACTCTGTGGCCGAGAATCAGCGCAATGCCGTCGTGCTGGAAACACATTCTCGGTGACAGGTACTGTAGCCTAGGAAGGTGACTCTCCGGGATGGAACTAAGCTGGACTTCTCTAGGTTTAAGAGCCATCCCAAACTTTCCAGAGATGTCCCTTACTACCTGAAAATCCCGGGACAACTGCTCCGGAGATTGGGCAAACAGGAGAAGGTCGTCTAGGTACGCGACTACTGAGACTGCCTTGGGTCGCAGGAACGCCAGGACTTCCACCATCACTTTGGTGAAGATGTGGGGGGAAGATGATAGACCAAAGAGGAGAGCTCTGAACTGAAGATGGAGCACCCCTTCCCCGGTTTTTACTGCCAGCCTGAGGAACTTCTGGTGGTCCTCTGCTATGGAAATGTGCAGATATGCATCTTTCAGATCGATCGATCGATGCCTTGAAGCAGTTTGGTGGAAGAAGCGCTTTCACCGAGTAAATCAAGTCCATACGGAATCTCCTGTAGGTTACTGAGACATTCAGAGGCTTCAGGTTCAGGATGAGTCTGAATTTTCCCGAAGGCTTGCGGACCACAAAGATGTGGGAATAGAAGCCTCTGCCTGTCTCTAGAATTGGGACCCGGACTACCACCTCCTGTTCTTCCAACTCTTGTAGGGAGGAAAGAAGAGCCGAAGATTTTTCTACACACCTTGGTAGGTCAGTGACCAAGAGTCTGAGTGGGGGAGGATTTAAAAACTCCAACTGATATCCTCTTCTGATGATCCCCAACACAAACTGATTGGAGATGATCATCTCCCGCTGTGGGAGGAAGGCCCCAACCTTTCTCCCACCGTGACCTTGTCACTGGGTCTTTATGGGCTGTTCAGGAAGACGAAAAATTGCCCCCCCCCTCACTCTTTTCCCTTCTGTCCCCAAACTCTCTTTTGGTGATCAGCTTTAGGGGCTTCCGACTTCCTTCAAGGTCGAAATGTATTTTTTGACTGTTCCACAAACTTCTTTTTAATGGGAAACACCTTATTCTTGTCGGCCGTCCGATCCAAGATGGCCTCCAGACCAGGTCCAAACAATAAATCCCCTGTAAGAGGAATACCACAGAGCTTTACTTTGGATGCACTGTCCCCCTGCCACGTTTTAAGCCACAAGGCTCTCCTTGCCGAATTGGTCAGGGCTGCGGATCTTGCGGACATGCGCACAGATTCCAATGAAGCGCCCGCCAGGTAAGCCACCCCTTTGAGCAGCATGGGAAAAGAAGAGAAAATAGTCTCCTATGCTGTTCCTGCTTCAATATGTGCCTTAATTTGAATAAGCCAGTACTCCATATTGCGGGCCACTACAGTGGCTGCCATAGTGGGTTTAAGGTTCCCCTGTGATGAGTCCTAGGACTTCAAGCGTGAATCCATCCTCTTATCCATGGGGTCGGAAAGCACCCCCCATGTCCTCGAAGGCCAGATCCGTATGTCTGTAAACCTGGGAAAAGGCAGCATCTAGTCTAGGAGACTTATTCCAGACAAGAGTTTCCTCCTCCGCAAAGGGAAACCTTCTTTTCGAAGCCTTCGCGAAGAAAGGGTTCCTTTCAGGATCTTGCCATTCTCTCTTGATGGCATCGACCAAAACATTATGGACTGGGAACACCCTCTTCTTCTGTTCCCCCAAGCCCCTGTACATCTGATCGTGCAGTGACAACGCCTTCTTTTCCTCCTGAATTCCTAAAGTGGTGTCGATGGCTCCTAAGAGATCCTCCACTTCCTCAAGGGAAAGTTTGTACCGCAAGGTCTTTGTGGACTCCCCGTCCACCCCCTCTGTATCCGATTCTCCCTGAGAATCTGAAAACGGTGCTGCCTGCTTCATCCTCAATTTCCTCTCCGGAACCTTCCGGCTTCTCACCACTACTAGGGAGAACCTACGTTAGGTTGGGTGAAACACCTTGCTGCGCTGGTGGTGGGTTGCTCTGGGGCTGGGGCAACTGGAAAACAGTACCTGAAAAGTGCTCGAAAGCTCCTTAACTGACGCCGCCAGATCCACCCCCTGCTCTGCTGTCTGTTGTCTTATTAGCCCCTCAATACACTCCCTACACTCGCCCAGGAATCCCTGTTCTGCATACGGGACACTTCTTCCTAGACCCCTGGAGCGATTTACTCGTGGCTTTCTGAAACAAAAAGAGAGAGGAAGGTAGCAGCATAAGTTAGGGCCCACCAGCGCTACTATCAAGGATCACCGGGAGTGCCCCCCCCAGGACCAACCACCACCAGGGTCCCAGATGCACTCCTCTCTCCACTGACCACCAGGAAGGGAACAACACCCGTGGAGCTAATGGGGAACAGGTAAGGGAACACCACCCCAGGGTTCCAAATACCTTAGAGTGGCTGGTGCTGTTCTCCCCCTGAGCTGCCTTTGAAGCCTCTGCCTCCGACATTTTCCGTTTTGAGGACAAGTGGTCACTGGCCTCCAGAACGCTGCCACCCCAGCTATAGGAAAAGCCGCACCAGCCGAGCGTCTGGTCTGTTTTCTAGGCCACGTCCGGAACCGGAAGACGCAGACTTTGGTGGGAAGTGCCCGCCCCCAACCGTAACTGACTTCGCCCGTCATCCGGTCCGGCCTCCACGCTGGCTGCTAACGCAGGGGGGATCTGGAACACTACCCACAGCGCCCCCCCTGGGCAAAAGAAACGCGGACCTCCCAGCTTACATCTTTCCCCAAAGAGACGCTGAGATGCACAGCATGCGACCATACAGGTAAACTGGCTCTCTAGCCGACCCGGCCGCGATTAAACACAAAGAGGGAGAGAGATCCTCGGCCCCTCCTGGCCACCCTCTCCGGAAGCACTGCCTCAGCCTCCCCAGCCATTCTGCCCCCGGTTCCATAGCGGTGTATCCCCACCGGAGGAAACACCATAACTGAGGGGCTGGTGGGAGGATGAGGCTTAAATCTTGTAATGGAAGGCGGTGTTTCCTGAGAGGGGAGGAGCCGGGAAAAACGGACTAGGGAAATAAATGATTCCCAAGCAAAACATGATTTAATACTTGGAAGAAAAATGCTGACTATGACCCAAGAACACCACCCCTACAGTCAAGCACGAAGGTGGAAACTGTGGGCCAGATTCACAAAAAACTCCGGCGGTGTAACGTATCGTCTTTACGTTACACCGCCGCAAGTTTTCAGCGTAAGTGCCTGATTATCCATGCACTTACCTGTAAACTTGCGGCGGTGTATCGTAAAGACGTCCGGCGCAAGCCCGCCTAATTCAAATGGGGCGTGTACCATTTAAATTAGGCGCTCTCCCGCGCCGGACGTACTGCGCATGCTCCGTTTTGAAATTCCCGCCGTGCTTTGCGCGAAGTGACGTAATTTTTTAGAACGGTGACGTGCGTAACGTACATTCGTATTCCCGGACGTCTTACGCCAAAAAAAAATAGAAATTCGACCCGGGAACGACGGCCATACTTTAACATGGCTCGTCTAAAGTTAAGCCATGTTAAAGCAGGCTTAACTTTGCGATGGGAAAAAATTACTAGCGAC
This sequence comes from Rana temporaria, assembly GCF_905171775.1. Classification (NCBI taxonomy): domain Eukaryota; kingdom Metazoa; phylum Chordata; class Amphibia; order Anura; family Ranidae; genus Rana; species Rana temporaria. The sequence goes on from NC_053493.1 coordinate 175,357,218, forward strand.
GACGTAACGAACGCGAAAACCTTCGTGGATTGCAGTAAAACCTCATTTGCATACCCGACGCAGGAAAACGACGTGAACTCCACCCAGCGGCGGCCGAAGTATTGCATCCTAAGATCCGACGGTGTAAGTCAATTACACCTGTCGGATCTTAGGGCTATCTATGCGGAACTGATTCTATGAATCAGCCGCATAGATACGACGGTGTATCAGGAGATACGCCGTCGTATCTCTTCTGTGAATCTGGCCCATTATGCTTTAAGGACGTTTTTTTGCTAAAAGGTACTATAACAGGAGGGCCTGTGGAACCCAGAAGCTATTGAAAAAGTATGAGATACCCTTGTTTCAGCTTCCCCGGACCATCTTATGTCTAAAATCATCCTATGTCCACTAGGGGCATAGGATGACTGAGAAATTATATCTTGGACTACTTAAGATGGGACAGTAATGTAATTAACCACAATATATTCCAGGATATCTGTAAAGGACTAATTACTGTTTGTTGATTCTGAACTCAACATGTTCATTGAAATATGTTTCAATGGCTGCCTGTGTAATGTAAATTGAGTCCAGGCTAATTCTAAAACCTTTTTATGGTGGCTTGTGGTAATTAAGTCTGCTACTGTGGTGATGTGGATTGGAGCTTGTTAGACAGTCTGGCTTTCTATTATGGGATGTTTAAGTGTCTTGCTGTGAGGAAAGGGGGGGGGGGGTCACTCCAGCAACCCCCCCTGTTAAGACTGTTTACTGAAGGAGAAGTTTGAATACACCTGACCTGTATCACCCTTGTCATTGGACAGTTTAACCCACCCTGTTTCCCAAGGGTGAGAGGGAAGTGTTTTGAAGAGAAATATGTTACCATGTGCTTGCAATAAAGATTCATTCCCTGTTTGGAACCTGAAAACAGTTGTGTCTCGTTAATGGGGGGGAATTATTCTTATGGGTCTTGTTCGCCTGACTATGGAGTGTCGGTAGCTGCGTAATGTTGGGAAAGGGAATATCCTAAACGGCTTTAACCCCTTTCGTATTTGGGGTGCTGTTACAGGTACAGACCGACTTTGCTGCATTGATGGGCCAATGGACGGAGCCATGTATTGTAAAATCTTGGCTGAGAACCTTCTTCTATCAGACAGAACGCTGAAGATGGGCCATAGATGGGTCTTTTGGCATGACAATGACCCAAAACATACCGCCAAGGCAACAAGGAAGTGTCCCAAGACCTTAATTTATGGAGGGAGCTGAAAATTTGAGTTTCCAAGCGACAGACAAAAAAACTCAAAAGTGAAATATTCCTTTAACCACTTAAGCCCCGGACCAATATGCTGGCTAAAGACCCAAGGTGTTTTTACAGTTCGGGACTGCGTCGCTTTAACAGACAATTGTGCGGTCGTGCGACGTGGCTCCCACACAAATTTGGCGTCCTTTTTTCCCCCACAAATAAAGCTTTCTTTTGGTGGTATTTGATCACATCTGCGGTTTTTAGTTTTTGCGCTATAAACAAAAATAGAGCGACAATTTTGAAAAAAATGCAATATCTTTTACTTTTTGCTATAATAAATATCCCCCAAAAACATATATATTTTTTTTCCCTCAGTTTAGGCCGATACGTATTCTTCTACCTATTTTTGGTAAAAAAAAAAAATCTCAATAATCGTTTATCGGTTGGTTTGCGCAAAATTTATAGCGTTTACAAAATAGGGGATAGTTTTATTGCATTTTAATTTTTTTTACTACTAATGGCGGCGATCAGCGATTTTTTTCGTGACTGCGACATTATGGCGGACACTTCGGACAATTTTGACACATTTTTGGGACCATTGTCATTTTCACAGCAAAAAATGCATTTAAATTGCATTCTTTATTGTGAAAATGACAGTTGCAGTTTGGGAGTTAACCACAGGGGGCGCTGTAGGAGTTAGGGTTCACTGTGTGAGTGTTTACAACTGTAGGGGGGGTGTGGCTGTGATGTCATCGATCGTGTCCACCCTATAAAGGGGATGACGCGATCGATACGCCGCCACAGTGAAGCACGGGGAAGCCGTGTTTACACACGGCTCTCCCCGTTCTTCAGCTCCGGGGACCGATCGCCGCACTCGAGCGGCGATCAGGTCCACGGGACCCGCGGTCCCGGAGCTTCGGACTGGGTCGCAGGAGCGCGCCACGGGCACGCGCCCGCGACCCACGGCTGGGTACAAGTACAGGACATATATATGTGCTTGTGCCCAGCCGTGCCATTCTGCCGACGTATATGTGCAGGAGGCGGTCCTTAAGTGGTTAAATATCGTGCCTGGGGGGGGTCTATAGTATGCCTGTAAAGTGGCGCGTGTTTCCCGTGCTTAGAACTGTCCCTGCACAAAATTAAATTTCTAAAGGAATAAAAGTCATTTAAAACTGCTTGCGGCTTTAATGTAATGTCTGGTCCCGGCAATATGGATGAAAATCATTGAGAAAAACAGCATGGGTAAAACCACCCCCCCCCCCCCCCCCATTTGGGTCTTGTATGGATATTAAGGGAAACCCTGCACCCAAAAAAAAAAATACACAAAAAAATCACTGGCGCTAAACGAGGATGATAGTAACCCTAATGTAAGAACTGTAACTAGTATGTAGGGTGTGAAGTAGATAGTCCAGCCCTGCGAGAATCGTGGTACCCGGAAGTACCAAAAATACAGAAAATACACCAAAAATCCACGCTCATGAGCATCTACAGTTCATAATAGACCCAGTATTTTTGGGAGAGGATAAAAGTTTCAAATAAAATATTTCAAATAAAATAAAATACACCAAAAAAAAAAAAAAAAAAAAAGGAAAGGTGTGGGGCCCCCAGGCCCTATATACTCTGAACAGCAGTACACAGGCGGTGCAAACAAGACAGGGACTCTATGTTTGTTCTTAAGTAGAATCTGTTTGTAATTTTGAACTGGTACATTTTTAAAATGTAGCTCCAGCCAAAAAATCAATTTTTAAGCTTTTTGGAAAACATAGGGAAGGGTTATCACCCCTGTAACATGTGTTTTGCTGTCTGTGCACCTGTTCAGAAGATTTCACCTCACTTTCTGTCCCATAAACAATTGGATTTTGAATTTTTTTTTTATTTTTAGGGAAATAAGGATTGGTGATAAAGCATCAGTGGAGAGGAGACACCTTTTTTCCAATATTAACTCTTACAGGAGAGAATTTCCCTTCCTAGGGGTAGATCTCCTCTCACTTCCTGTTGTCTCCCTCCGTTTGTATGTAGGAGTCGTTTTGTAAGTCGGATGTTTGAAAGTAGGGGCCTGCCCTATGTACTCTGCAGAAATTTGGTCCTTAGGTGTTTGTGTTGCCACAACACTGTAAGCCCTCACAGTTACTCTTGCTGGGCGCAGGAACGTGCCCTGCTGTGAAATATTAGATCAAGAATTGTAATTATATGCCCCTGTTGAACAGGGGTAGAAAAATTGGGCCTTAGGCACTGGTGCCACAACACTGCAACCCCTCATAGATACTTTAGTTGGAGCGCAGGAATGAGCCCTGCTGCAAACCATTGCAGCAAAAATTGTAATTACACTCCCCTGTTAAACAGGGGCAGACAAATTGGGCCTTAGCCACTGGTGGCGGTGCCCAGAACCAAGAAAAATTCTTACAAGCTAGCAACATGAACATTGAGGAAGAGGATGAACAGATAAGTCACTCAGCATCAGCATAGACAGTCTTGAAGGGATCTCACATTCAAAAAAAATGATTCGGTTACATCAGCATCAGGTGTTTGATTCATTTTTATGAAGAAGGTCAGCCGATCGACCGAGTCGGTGGACAAGCGCACCCTGTGATCGGTTACAAAGCCTCCAGCAGCACTGAATGTGCGTTCCGAAAGAACACTGGATGCAGGACAGGCCAGTAGCTCAATTGCATACTGTGCAAGCTCTGGCCAGTGATCCATCCTCAAGACCCAGTAAGCCAGAGGATTTTCGGTGGAAAAGGTGTCCAAGTCTGATCTTGCCCCTAGGGATTCCTGCACCATGTGAATCGGACGCTGGCGATGGTTGCTGGAACCGATCATACCTTGGGGCTGCGGACTAAAAAATTGTCTGAACGCATCGGTCAGACGGCCACCTTCTCCACCGCTCCTTCTGTGACTGACCGAAGCCTCAGCAACACGTTATCCAGGACCAGGAATTTGTAATCTCCCAGGCTCTGTAAACGCGTTGCACAAACCTTTCTGCAAGGCCTCCCGAAGATGTTTTACCCTCTGCTCCCTCTGGATAGGGTCCGCAACCTTACCCTTGTAATGTGGATCAAGGAGGGTTGCCAACCAGTAATGATCCCTCTCCTTGATACCACAAATACGAGGATCCTTTTGCAGGCTTTGCAGGATCAGGGAGGCAATGCAGCGTAGGTTTGCTAAAACATTTGGTCCGGAGTCCTCTGGGTCACTAAGGACGACATGATCTGCAGCCACCTCCTCCCAGCCACGTACAAGTCCATGGGTTTCTGGGGACTGTAAATGATCCCTTGCAGGCTGCTGCTGATGCTGAGTGCTAGGCTCCACCTCCATGCTGACACAATACTCCTCTTCCTGTGTGATCCCAAAACCTAATAAAGACACCTGTTTGGTATCTAATTATAGGCCCATATCCCTTTTAAATGTCGATATAAAGGGGGCTTGAGAGGTAAGGAAATCCTCCTCTTCCTCCCTCTGTTCTGCCTCAAGTGCCCTGTCCATTATTCTACGCAGCCTGTGCTCCAACAGGTGGACAAGAGGGACAGTATCACTGATGTATGCATTGTCACTGCTCGCCATCCTCGTGGCCTCCTCAAATGGTGACATGACAGTGCATGATTCCCTGATCATGACCCACTGGCGTGGAAAAAAAAAACAAGCTCCTCTGACCCTGTCCTGGTGACATAGTCGCACAGGTACTCATTGATTTATCTGAAACTTTTGCTGCTCTGAAACAGTTAAAGACGGGAAAATGCCCTAGACCAGATGGCCTTTCTGTAAGCTATTATAAATCCTTTTCTGAATCTCTTATACCTTATTTTTTAAAGTCCTTTAATTCGCTCCCAGATTCCCCTCTATGTAACAGAGACCTTCTTGAAGCCCACATCTCCATGATCCCAAAACCTAATAAAGACACCTGTTTGGTATCTAATTATAGGCCCATATCCCTTTTAAATGTCTAGATAAAGGGGGCTTGAGAGGTAAGGAAATCCTCCTCTTCCTCCCTCTGTTCTGCCTCAAGTGCCCTGTCCATTATTCTACGCAGCCTGTGCTCCAACAGGTGGACAAGAGGGACAGTATCACTGATGTATGCATTGTCACTGCTCGCCATCCTCGTGGCCTCCTCAAATGGTGACATGACAGTGCATGATTCCCTGATCATGACCCACTGGCGTGGAAAAAAAAAACAAGCTCCTCTGACCCTGTCCTGGTGACATAGTCGCACAGGTACTCATTGATTTATCTGAAACTTTTGCTGCTCTGAAACAGTTAAAGACGGGAAAATGCCCTAGACCAGATGGCCTTTCTGTAAGCTATTATAAATCCTTTTCTGAATCTCTTATACCTTATTTTTTAAAGTCCTTTAATTCGCTCCCAGATTCCCCTCTATGTAACAGAGACCTTCTTGAAGCCCACATCTCCATGATCCCAAAACCTAATAAAGACACCTGTTTGGTATCTAATTATAGGCCCATATCCCTTTTAAATGTCTAGATAAAGGGGGCTTGAGAGGTAAGGAAATCCTCCTCTTCCTCCCTCTGTTCTGCCTCAAGTGCCCTGTCCATTATTCTACGCAGCCTGTGCTCCAACAGGTGGACAAGAGGGACAGTATCACTGATGTATGCATTGTCACTGCTCGCCATCCTCGTGGCCTCCTCAAATGGTGACATGACAGTGCATGATTCCCTGATCATGACCCACTGGCGTGGAAAAAAAAAACAAGCTCCTCTGACCCTGTCCTGGTGACATAGTCGCACAGGTACTCATTGATGGCCCTCTGCTGCGTATGCAGCCGCTGCAGCATGGCCAACGTTGATTTGTAAGAAGGGGTATTACCACGCTACCAAAGGACTTGTGGAAGGGAAACTAAAGGGAAGGGAGGGGGGGATTGGAGAGTGGGGGGAAGGACAGTGAACAAACAAGGGGAGAAAAGGTAAAACTGCTGCGGCACTGCAAGTGTATCAAAACCCAAAATATATGAATAAAAAAAATAGTGCTGCGCTGTAGGGATAGGAAATAATAATATAAATCTCATAAATACAGTGCTAGATCCAAAAATGAAATAATCGTAGGTGCCAGAGAAGACTTGCTTAATATACTGGGGGGAAAATCTAGACGTAATCTTGCATTCACGCAAAAGCTTTTTTATGAGTCTGGAAATAAATCCGGAAAATTTCTAGCCAGATCCCTTCATTCAAAAAAAATTGCTAACACTATTCACTCTATCAATGACCCCACAAGTAAAAAGATTTGTATTTCCTCAGAAATTGCATGCCATTTTCGCTCCTTTTACTCTAATTTATATAACTTACGGAATCACGCCTCTTCTGACCGGGATGCTGATAGAAAGAAACTAATTACTGATTTTCTGACAGAATTCAGTCCTGATCCGATTAGTTCGGAAAAAGCTGATGCTTTAGATAAACCCTTCGATTTATCTGAAACTTTTGCTGCTCTGAAACAGTTAAAGACGGGAAAATGCCCTAGACCAGATGGCCTTTCTGTAAGCTATTATAAATCCTTTTCTGAATCTCTTTATTTTTTAAAGTCCTTTAATTCGCTCCCAGATTCCCCTCTATGTAACAGAGACCTTCTTGAAGCCCACATCTCCATGATCCCAAAACCTAATAAAGACACCTGTTTGGTATCTAATTATAGGCCCATATCCCCATATAGGCCCATATCCCTTTTAAATGTCGATATAAAACTTTATGCAAAAATCATTCATAACTAATAGACTATTACCACTGCTCCCTAATTTGATATCCATAGACCAAGTCAGTTTCATTCCTGGAAGAGAGGCTAGAGACAACACTCTGAAAGCCATTAATATTCACCATTGGTTGACCACGTCTCAGACCCCTGGCTTTTTCCTCTCTTGACGCAGAGAAGGCGTTCGACAGAATAGCATGGGATTACATGACTGAAGCATTGAAAGCGTTGGGCTTACAAGATAGAATGCTCTGTTATATACTCGCACTGTATTCCTCCCCTACTGCTAAAATAAAAATCAATAGATGCCTGTCGGACGCCTTCTCTGTGTCCAACGGAACCCGACAGGGATGCCCCTTATCACCTATTTGTATTCTTATTTTGGAGCCCTTTCTCTGTAAGATTCGGAATAATCCAGATATTAAAGGAATTGAAATAAATGCAACATACTATAAATTGGCCGCTTATGCTGACGATATCTTGTTGTTTCTTGCTAACCCAATTATAAAACAATGCAAAAGGTGATAATGTCTGCGCTGTGAAGGAAGACACTGCCAATGGGTTAAGGGCAATGAAAAGGGAATAAGCCTGTGGGGGCAGTGAGGTGAAAGGAAATACCTCTAAGGCCGGGTACACACGGACAAACATGTATGGTGAAAGCGGTCCGTCGGACCGTTTTCACCATACATGTCTGCCAGAGGGCTTCTGTACGATGGTTGTACACACCATCGTACAGAAGTCCGCGCGTAAACAATACGCGGGGCGTGTCCGCGGTGTCGCCGCGACAATGACGCGGCGACGTGCGCGGCCCGCCTTTAAAATGCTTCCACGCATGCGTCGAAGTCATTCGACGCATGCGAGGGACGGCGGGCGCCTGGACATGTACGGTAGGTCTGTACTGACGACCGTACATGTCCGAGCGGGCTGAATTCCAGCGGGCTGTTTTAAAACAAGTCCAGGAATATTTGTCTGCTGGGAAAAGGCCCGGCGGGCAAATGTTTGCTGGAATTCGGCCCGCTCGCGCCCACACACGACCAAACATGTCTGCTGAAACTGGCCTGCGGGCCAGTTTCAGCAGACATGTTTGCTCGTGAGTATGGGGCCTAAGTGACAAACAGATAAGCAATGCAAACGTCAATCCCAGTGACAGAGTGAATCAATACATTGAATGAACATAGTGAATTAATAAATTAAATACCGTATTTATCGGCGTATACCGCACACTTTTTTGCCCTGAAAATCAGGGCAAAATCGTGGGTGCGCGATATACGCTGATACCCGTTTTCCCGCGGCGAGTTTGAATACTGCGCCGACATATACCGAGCGCAGTACACTCGTGTAAAGTCGGGCAGTCTCGGCTTCTCTCGCGCTGACGTCCTGGACGTACAGGACGTCAGCACGAGAGTAGCCGAGCCTGCCCGACCATACACGAGTGTACTGCGCTCTGTATATGTCGGCGCAGTATTCAAACTCGGCGCGGGAAACGATCGGGGAGGACGCGAGGATGCCGCAGAAGGACGCCGGACCCGATGAAGAAGACACCCGAAGCCGCAGACGGACGCCGCGCAAGACACCAAAACTAAGTACAAAAAATCTTTTTTCCACAGGAATTTCGGGCAACTTTAGGGGTGCGCGCTATACCCCAATAAATACGGTAAGCATGACAGTCCCGGTCCCACGATCAAAAGGAAGAAGAATCCAGGTAAAGCATGTCGGATGGATGAATAAATAAATAAATAAAGAGTCTGAAGTGAAGATTCCAACAACCAGGTCTGTGAAAAGGCGCAGCAAACAAATCCAAAGCGTGCAGCCCACACCTCTTGTGATCCTAGCAGCTTACCTCATAGCCATCACATATAGCCAAACAAAAGGAAAATGCTTCAGCCTCCTAGCGGATGGATAACTTCCTGGAAGGTGGGATGATGAATCCAATAGGTCCCAGTCCCAGGTGGTGCATGTGGGAGACACAATAAAAGACAATATTGCGTAGTCCTGTCACTACTAGGGAACCTCTACTGAGATGAATGGGTGTACACGTACACAAGGTTCTAAGAGGGGGGGCCTATCTCCACGAGCGGCGAGCTCGTCAGTGTCCTAATTCTTCTCTGGTAACACTTTCTATGTTCACACCAATCCTGTCAGTGGCTCAAACGATGGTAATGCGGGCGGGAGAAGAAGAGGAGGGCACATCGCGTGATACAGTAACGATTTATTTAAAACAACATCAATAAAAAACACTCACATGGAGCAGTCAGAGGCGGTCACACATCCACGAGCTGCAAGCTCGTCTACCGTCCGTCAGGTGCTGCAAACAGTCCAATGCTCCGATCCCGACGCGTATTCGTCACACCACGTGACTTCATCAGGGGTGTAACGCACCTGACGGACGGTAGACGAGCTCGCAGCTTGTGGATGTGTGACCGCCTCAGACTGCTCCATGTGAGTGTTTTTTATTGATGTTGTTGTTTTAAATAAATTGTTCCTGTGTATTTGAGAGTGCTGGAGGAAAATTCAGAGCATATAAATCTTGCAAATCAGAGGGAAATTGGATTCCAAGGTAAGTAATGGATTTGTCTTCCCAGCAAAATGGAAAATTATTTTTACATAGTTACATAGTTAGTCAGGTTGAAAAAAGACACAAGTCCATCCAGTTCAACCACAAAAAACAAAATAAAAAAACACAGTAAAATCCTATACACCCAACTCCATACCCACAGTTGATCCAGAGGAAGGCAAAAAACCCCAGCGGAGCATGATCCAATTTGCTACAGCAGGGGAAAAAATTCCTTCCTGATCCCCCGAGAGGCAATCGGATTTACCCTGGATCAACTATACCTACAAATCTTAGTACTCAGTTATATTCTGTACATTTAGGAAAGAATCCAGACCTTTCTTAAAGCAATCTACTGAGCTGGCCAGAACCACCTCTGGAGGGAGTCTGTTCCACATTTTCACAGCTCTTACTGTGAAAAAACCTTTCCGTATTTGGAGGTGAAATCTCTTTTCCTCTAGACGTAAAGAGTGCCCCCTTGTCCTCAGTGATGACCGTAAAGTGAATAACTCAACACCAAGTTCACTGTATGGACCTCTTATATATTTGTACATGTTGATCATATCCCCCCTTATTCTCCTCTTCTCAAGAGTGAATAAATTTAGTTCCTCTAATCTTTCCTCATAGCTGAGCTCCTCCATGCCTCTTATCAGTTTGGTTGCTCTTCTCTGCACTTTCTCCAGTTCTCCTATATCCTTTTTGAGAACTGGTGCCCAAAACTGAACTGCATATTCCAGATGAGGTCTTATCAATGATTTGTACAGGGGCAAAATTATATCTCTGTCTCTGGAGTCCATACCTCTCTTAATACAAGAAAGGACTTTGCTCGCTTTGGAAACCGCAGCTTGGCATTGCATGCCATTATTGAGCTTATGATCAACTAAAACCCCCAGATCCTTCTCCACTACAGACCCCCCCAGTTGTACTCCCCCTAGTATGTATGATGCATGCATATTCTTAGCCCCCAAGTGCATAACTTTACATTTATCTACATTAAACCTCATCTGCCACTTAGTCGCCCAATCAGACAGAGCATTGAGGTCGGCTTGTAAATTGGAGACATCCTGTAAGGACGTTATTCCACTGCATAGCTTGGTGTCATCTGCAAAGACAGAAATGTTACTTTTGATCTCAGACCCAATATCATTAATAGTGATACGGTTTCCCTAGTTAAAGAGATGTTTAGGGCTTTAGACTTTTCAAAATTAATTTTGGAGCAAAGGTTTCTTCTCCTGGTTTGGTAGGGCCGCTATAATTAAAATGAACATCCTCCCCAGACTCCTATACCTTTTACAGACTATCCCTATCAAAATGCCTGCTTCCTTCTTTACCACATTTAAAAAACTATGTTTAAAATTTGTTTGGAACTCTAAACAACCCAGAATTAGTTGGGATAAATTGATTATCCCTAAACATTTAGGTGGCATCGGTCTATCGGACATCCAAAATTATTATTGGGCCTGCCTCCTGACGCATGTAATTGATTGGCACTTACATGGTGAGACTAAGGCATGGAATAAACTTGAAGGATCATTTTCTCCGCTACCTTTGTGTCACCTGCCTTGGATCTGCTCCAGTAAAATACCACGCAATATTATTAGCCATCCTTTGACTAACCCAACCTTGAAAGTGTTTAGATCCTAATGTAAAAATGTTGGTATTGCTTCTATTCCTGGTCCTTTGACTCCTTTAATTCACAATCCGGACATCCCTGTAAAATGTTTTAATCCTCTCAGCCCTTATCCGTCTCCGAATGTATCTATTAGAGCAGAATCCTTCTTTGAAAGAGGTCATATTCTCTCATTTGATACGTACATAGCCAAACACCCTGAATGTTGCATTTCCTCTTCGGTTTATGAAAGTATTAAAACATTTCCTCACTATGTCCCCGTCACATTCAGACTGGATTAACCTCAAAACACCTTTTGAAAATTTGTGTGTCAAGTCTTCTCCTCAAAGACACCTAATTTCATCTATCTATACCCTCTTTTTTTCAGCGATTGACCCGAAAAAAGATTGCAATACTCAAAAATGGGAAAATGATCTAAATATATCCCTTTCTAATGAAAAATGGACACGTATATTCCATCACATACATAAGGGTTCCTTGAATGTCCTGTTACAGGAAAATAGTTTCAAAGTATATTCAAGATGGTATAGAACTCCGGTTATTACTCACAAGTATATCCCCAACTCCACTCCCTTATGTTGGCGATGTGAATCTGAACGTGGCACACTTTTACACATTTGGTGGGAGTGTTGTCTCATGCAACCTTTCTGGAAAAAAGTCCATGAATTAATTTCCCATATTACGACTCTTGTCCCTGAATTCACGGCAGCCCAATATTTATTACACCACAGTTCATTATCAAAATCTACTTATAAACGTTCTATCTTACCGCATCTTATTAATGCCGCCAAACTCTGTGTCCCTATTCATTGGAAAAAAAATATCCCCCTTCCATAACTGAATGGTTACGAAAAATTGGGCATATTGCTGACATGGAAAACCTGATCTATCAAACTAGAGATTCTCCCGTTACATTTTTTGATACTAGGGAATTTCTTCAACTGTCTGGTATTTCTTAGTTGTCTTACGAATTCTATTTTATTCATCATAGACTGATGCATAATTTTTTTTATGTGTCTTATCATTGATATTCCTTTACTGACCTCACACCTCCTTCTACCCCATTTTCTTTCTTTTTTTTTCTTTTTTTGTTTATTTTGTTTTCCCTTCTTCTGGCTACATAACTATATATATCATAGCTTTTAGTCTGTTAACTTTGTGTTTCTGTAATGCTAATTACACCCATTATCTTTTGTTATACATTGTGATTTTATTGTATGCAATTGTATTTATATTTTAATAATTCAATAAAATATTTGAAACAAAAATGAAATGAGTACATCTAAACAGTGTAACAGTACACGACTTCAGTGATGCATAGTACCAAATCCAAGGTGAACACAATAGTGCTAGGTGAATAAGACAGCTGGCGCTGCTAAAGCCAAAAGGCTACAAAACTATACACATAGGTGATAGCAAACATATAAACAGTGAAAACAGCATAAGTGTTCATGCAGGAGCAGCAGGCTGAACGCTACTGGAACGCATGTAATAAAGTGCTGGTGATGGTGCCAAGTGTCCAAACATATAGTGCTTGCCGGGGAAGGGTTTTAATCTCCTTAAAAGTAGTGCAGATGTCCCCTTACCTTACTGCTGTAAGGTAACAGCATAAAACAACTCGATATGGATAAGTGCAGCAACGAAATTTCAGGCGTTGGAGGTGGCAATGGTCCTCACACGGAAAGATAAAGGAAAGCACCAATAGCATAATAATGTAGGAGCAATTTAATAGTATAAAAACAGCTTATACACTAGGTACTCACAAAGGTAGTTTTAAAATACAGCATATAAAAAACGAGTGGCGGACTCGCTGGCATCACATCCGGTACCTCTTTGAACAGGACTCGTCACTCACAAGTGACTTCTTCAGGAGTGATAAGAGGTATGTGGAGTGAGGGCAGCAGCCATCTTCCCAACAAACAGGAAGTGGGGCAGTCGCCATAGGTTTCCTCGGTTTCCATAATCCTGCTATCCCAAAAAGAGTACTACATAAGTTAAAATATATTGATATGACCCGGGGGCCATCAGGGCCGATATAATATGTGTGCCATAAATAAATAAAAAAGCACAAATACAATGCCCCGCCAGCGAAAACAAACACCGGAAGTATGTTCGCGGCCATTTTGGAGGAGGCCAGAAGTGGAACCGCGGCCATCTTCTTGGGGTCCGTGATGCATGCACGGAATCCAGCCACATCTCCATGCCGGCTGGATCCTCACACCAGTTCAGCGGCCGCCCCCCACCGGCAACAAGCAGACGGAAACGGTGCAGCGCCGCAACGCGCCGCCTACACCCGCTGCGCCGGAAGTGTGGTGGTGGTCATTTTGCTGTGGCCGGAAGTAGAGCTGCGGCCATTACTCTGGAGCCTTGGCCCGATAAGCATGGACGCCATGTAGCCAACACTCAGGCAACGTAAAAAACATAAAAAGCGTAAAACAACAGTGGAGGGGGTCCTCTGGAGCAGAGAACAAGATCTCATATAGCTCCATCAGCAACAGTATAAAAATAAATATATTCGAACACTGTCACAGAGACCAGCCCTGATGTAAAATTAAATAAACATAAAACATGGCAAAATTAAAATAAATCACTGGTATTCTTGCTCCTCAGTAGGATATACCGGATATGATGAAAGAGAGCCGCCACATTGGCAATTATTACATATAGCGACAGTTAGCACCCAAAAAACAACATAGCAAGACATCATTATAGCATATTGAGAGCTTATTTAGTAAAAGAGATACTCTGAAACAGGGGTCGTCAACCCCTGGTCCGTGGCCCACTACCGGGCCGCAGCCCTTCTGCAGCCGGGCCGCGGGTGCGAGCAGGCGGCATGACACTTTTCTTCCTCCTGCCGTTGCTCTGTAATCCTCACAGAGCCGACAGCGGGAGGCGGAACAATTCTGGGTGGAGGGCGGAGCTGCCCGAGGTTATTAAACAGGCGATTGGCTGCTAGGACTGTCCTTCATCCTAGCAGCCAATCACCTGTTTGTTACCTCGGCCCTCAATCGAGAACTGTCCCGCCTCCCTCCCTGCAACTCCTCTCCTGTCCCTATCCAGACATGCTGTGCCTCCCTCTGATCTGTCTCTGTAAGGTAGGACAGTGAGGGGTGAAGTAAAGCGCCAATATCTGAATGTGGGGGGAGGATTCCGAGCCTCAGGATTGCTGTGATGTGGGGGGGAGGGGCTAAGGACACCAAAGAGGAGGAGCTGAGCACTGGAGTGTGTGTGGGGGGGACTGAGGACTGGAGTGTGTGGGGGGGACTGAGGACTGGAGTGGGGGGGGGGGCCTGAGGAATGGAGTGTGTGGGAGGGGACTGACTGGAGTGTGGGGGGGGACTGAGGACTGGAGTGTGGGGGGGGACTGAGGACTGGAGTGTGGGGGGGACTGAGGACTGTATTATGGGGGGGCCTGAAGAAGTTAAATTGGGGTGACCAAGAACTGTCATGTGAGGGGGGCTGAGGATATTAAAGTGGAGGTTGGGAATGTAATGTGGGGGGTAGGCTGCCCCTGATTCTGCATTATGGTGGGTTTAACTATTTCATTTATTACTACAATGTAATAGAAATAATGCGCTGACAAATTGCTCGCAAAAAAAAATCGCTTACCCCCCGCATGCCATCCCCAATCTCCCCCAACCGGGCCATGGCAAAATGTTGTTCCACGCAGCCGGTCCCCGATGCCAAAAAGGTTGGGGACCACTGCTCTAAAAAACACACTGTCTGGGATAGTTAGACTACAGTGCAGCTTGCAGTTCAAAACACAAGAGCCTATCTTAGAGACACAAAACACATGTTACAGCATCTAGAAGACATCCCGAAAGATGATGGACCTTTTTGGTTAGCAACGGCGGATGTATCTGCACTATATACGATTATCCTACACCATCAAGCATGTGAAGTGGTGAAGAGGGGTCTAAGGAAACACTCCAAGCTGCCCTGCACGCAACGCAAATATCTGGTTAAATGCTTGGATTTTTGTCTAAAAAATAGTTATTTCTGGTAGGGCGGTCACTACTTCTTCCAGAAAACAGGTGTAGCCATGGGGGCGAAATTTGCCCCAAGTGAGACTGGGCTGTTCATGGCCCAATGGGAAGAAGAAATGTTTTTTTCCAAACCACCGGACGAATTGTCCACATACAGAAAATATACCGATGACATTGTGATATTGTGGAAAGGGGAGAAAGAAACACTACTTGACTTCCTACTAGATCTTAACATCAATGACAGAAACATTAAACTTTCTTGGGAAGTCAGTAATAGTAAGATCACGTTCCTGGACCTGGAAATCGAACAGAAGAACAAGGTACTAAGTTCCAGGACTCATTTTAAGAACGTAGACCATACCCAAGGGACAACTAATGCGCCTTTGATGGAATTGCACAGACAAAAAC
Source organism: Rana temporaria (assembly GCF_905171775.1). NCBI lineage: Eukaryota > Metazoa > Chordata > Amphibia > Anura > Ranidae > Rana > Rana temporaria. Next base: position 175,372,703 of record NC_053493.1, read on the forward strand.
ATGTTCCTCATCAAAGCTCAAGATATGGGGGAGCGCTTCATACAAAAAGGATATGAGAATTAATTTATCACTCAAAAAATTACAGAAATTGCAACTATGGATAGGAAAGCCCTAATGAGTGATAAACCTAAACAAAAAGTGCAGAAAGATCTGGTGCCTATCATTATGATAACATTCAACACAAACAAATCGAAAAAAATCATCAAACGCCACTGGAACATACTGTTGGCAGACAGAGGCCTAAGGACTGTTCTCCCTACACGTCCCAAATTTGTGTATAAAAAGGGCCCCCACAATCAAAGATACAATTGTGAAAAGTGTCCCGGAGCCCCCCCAAGGTGGGCTTCTCCTCTTTCTTTACCAGCAAGGGCTTCTTTCCATGCAAAAGGTGCTTAGCATTTCTGAGAACAAAAAGACCGAACGAAAAAAGAAAGTTTGTTTCAACAAGTACAGGAGATGCCCACAAAATCAAAGAATTTATTTGTTGCAACACAGAGGGAGCGGTGTACGCCCTCGAATGCAGCTGTGGTCTACAATATATAGGTCGGACAAAAAGGCTTTTGCGAATACGAATAAAAGAACACGTAAAATACATCTTAAAATGCTTCGATAATCATAGCGTATCAAGACACTTTGCCACTCACCATAATAAAGATCCCTCTCATCTAAAGTTTTGGGGCATAGAGCCCTATGTGAGACATTGGCGAGGGAGCCACAAGGTTAGAACACTAAGCCAACTTCAACCCCGGGGAGCGAAAGTATCGAAGATAAAAATCCAGCGGGATTCAATATAGATTTTGACCTCAACTGCTTCCTCTGTGATTTTTAATGTCTGTTTATCACGCCCCCCTATAAGAGACATTTCACCCCCCCCCCCCCCCCGCTGTCCCTTTTAAGGATCATTTCAAACTTTTTTGCCCATTTGTTATTGGCACACTGTAGTCTAACTATCCCAGACAGTGTTTTTTAGAGTATCTCTTTTACTGAATAAGCTCTCAATATGCTATAATGATGTCTTGCTATGTTGTTTTTTGGGCCAACTGTCGCTATATGTAATAATTGCCAATGTGGCGGCTCTCTTACATCATATTCGGTATATCCTACTGAGAAGCAAGAATACCAGTGATTTTTTTTTTTTTTTTGCAAAATATATTTTTATTAAGAAAGACAATAAAAGTGATCACAGGACATCAATCAAAAGAAACAAAGAGTGAATCTGCAATCCACGTGAACAGTTGAGAACTTGACATCATTGTATGGTGTACAAAATAGTGCTCCCATGGGCCCACCATCGGCAAACATGACTGGATATTCCCCTCACCTTGTCACCCGCCGGCACCGGCGCAAGCAGAGGGGGGCCAAATAAGCCTCCAACAAACCTCCACCCGCTCCTCCTCCAGCGAGCAACATACCCCAGCGCAAAGGCCACGCCGGGGCGGGGCCGAGACGCCCGCACAGTCATGCTGGCCGTTTCAACAGTCTCTGGACACTACAACAGTGGGTCCGAGGTGAGCAAACCAGCAACTATAGCGTTTTTCTTAAACCCAACCTCCATACATTTATACAGAAAACAAGGAAATTCGTGGAGAGCAGAGACTAGGAGAGAACAGAAAGAGTAGTGGTGGAAAAGAAAAGAGAAGAAGAAAAAAAAAAAGGGGGGGAAGAGGAGAAGAGAGGGATAACAGAGCATACCTGTTGTTTGGGTGATATATTGCGGGTCTGCATCGAGCGAGCCGAGTCCGAGGCCGGGTCTCTCCCCCAACCCAAGGCTTCAGGGCTTCCCCTCCAACCGCGATCTAAGGGATGGTTCAGCTAATTCTAGTATGGCTAGGTCTAAACTCGAGGACAGTTCCCCGTGGTCGTTCGTACGTGCCATATGTGCCACCCACGGTGCCCACACTACATCAAAGCGGTCTAGGGTATCCTTACAAGTCGCTATCCAATGTTCAGCTTCCCTGATGTCCTTTACCTTGGCCACCCATTCTTCCCTTGTCGGAATCTGCGGACGTTTCCAGTAGATGGGGATTACACGTCTCAGTGATTTATTTTAATTTTGCCATGTTTTATGTTTATTTAATTTTACATCAGGGCTGGTCTCCGCGATAGTGTTAGAATATATTTATTTTTATACTGTTGCTGATGGAGCTATATGAGATCTTGCTCTCTGCTCCAGAGGACCCCCTCCACTGTTTTACGCTTTTTATGTTTTTTATGTTGCCTGAGTGTTAGCGTCCATGCTTATGGGGGCCAAGGCTCGAGAGTAATGGCCGCAGCTCTACTTCCGGCCCCAGCAAAATGGCCGCCGCCGCACTTCCAGCGCTTGCTGGCGCGGCAGGTGTAGGCGGCGCTGCACCGACGTCGTTGGCTTGTTGCCGGTGGGGGGCGGCCGGTGAACTGTGTGCGGATCTAGCCGGCATGGAGATGTGGCTGGATTCCGTGCATGCATCACGGACCCCTTGAAGATGGCCGTGGTTCCACTTCCGGCCTCCTCCAAAATGGCCGCGAACATACTTCCGGCGTTTGTTTTCGCTGGCGTGGCATTGTATTTGTGCTTTTTTTTTTTTGGCACACATATTATATCGGCCCCGATGGCCCCCCTGGTCATATCAATATATTTTAACTTTTATGCAGTACTCTTTTTGGGATCGCAGGATTATGGAAACCTAGGAAACCTATGGCGACTGCCCCACTTCCTGTTTGTTGGGAAAATGGCTGCTGCCCCACTTCCTGTTGGGAAGATGGCTGCTGCCCCACTTCCTGTTTGTTGGGAAGATGGCTGCTGCCCCACTTCCTGTGCTCATTAGCTGACAAACTACTGCTAATGAGTGGAACCCAACTATTTAAACTCACTCCACATACCTCTTATCACTCCTGAAGAAGTCACTTGTGAGTGACGAATGCGCGCAAGAGTCCTGTTCAAAGAGGTACCGGATGTGATGCCAGCGAGTCCGCCACTCGTTTTTTTATATGCTGTATTTTAAAACTACCTTTGTAAGTACCTAGTGTATAAGCTGTTTTTATACTATTAAATTGCTCCTACGTTATTACGCTATTGGTGCTTTCCTTTATCTTTCTGTGTGAGGCCCATTGACACCTCCAACAGCCTGAAATTTAGTTGCTGCACTTATCCATATAGAGTTGTTTTATGCCATTACCTTACAACAGTAAGGTAAGGCGACATCTGCACTACTTTTAAGGAAATTGGAACCCTTCCCTGCAAGCACTATATGTTTGGACACTTGGCACCAGCACTTTATTACATGCGTTCCAGTAGCGTTCAGCCTGCTGCTCCTGCATGAACACTTATGCTGTTTTCACTGTTTATATGTTTGCTATCACCTATGTCAGACCCCACTCGCCACTGTTCACCCCGTGGCAGAGAGCATGAAGGTAGAGGAGAGCCGCGGTATCACCGAGCGGTATAGCCCGCTGTAACAGCCTTTCATTGAACTTTCTTCCGCTCTGCTCGCTCTCACACACAGCCCCGCCTCCTCCTAACCCGCGCCTGTAATAGACAATGTGGATCCAATGCTGGGAGGTGTTCCGTCTATTACAGGCGCGGGTTAGGAGGAGGTGGATATGTGTGTGAGAGCGAGCAGAGCGGAGAAAAGTTCAAGATAAGGCTGTTACAGCGGGCTATACCGCGGCTCTCCTCTACCTTCATGCTCTCTGCCACGGGGTGAACAGCTCCCGATCAACCCCGCCGGCAGTGCTCCTCCCCCCACTCCAAAGGCGTTGCTAGGGGGGTGCGGTCCGCACCCGGGTGACACCCTTCTGACGGTGAGGAAAGTTTTTTTTTTGTTTTTTTTACAGTTGACCCATTCGTTCAGCCCGCGGCCGCGCCTGGTGTGTGCAGTGTCCTTCTTCCTCCTCCCTACCCTACAGCGAGCATAAGCCTGTCACATCTCACACTGCACTGTGTGATGACGATGTCACTACACTACACACACAGTACTTTCTCCGCCCAGGCGGCGCGGCTGCACGCTGTAAAGCTGCCGCTGCCCTCCTCTCCAGACTCCAGCTGGCGGCGCCCAGATTCGGAACAGGTGCGAGGGGGGGGGCGTCCACAGTCCACCGCCGGCCCAAGGTGAGGTGTGGGGGGTGGTGCCATTGTACAACCGACACGCCACCAAAGAACTAGTGAGTATGGGAGGACTCAGTGTCTGGTGCCCTGTGTAAGTATGATAAGAAAGGGGGGGGGGTGCATGGTGGTCTGCTAGACACACCCACTCACCCTGAGCGAGCTGGTCTCATGGTGGGGGTGACACAATGTTATACCTCACCAGGTGACACCAACCCTAGTGACGCCACTGCCCCACTCCACATCATGCAATGAAGCGGTGAGGCACATTTAATATTTAAGGTTATCAGGGTGGCCAATTACCTGCAAGGGAAATGTGTAGGTGTTTTTGCCAGCTTCCTAATGTAAAAAATCTCAGCAATTTACCGTATTTGATCGGAAAATCATATCACTCAAGTAAAAAAAAAAATGGCAAACTGCCAACTCAGGAAACATTACTACTATGCTAAAACCTTAATTAGGGAACCATTGCAGGCAACAAATAAACTGCCAAGGCTAACCAGGAAACACTGCATTTATCTTTAAATCAGAAAGTTAATTAAATGTACCTTAGAGCGGGGCTTAATAGACAGAATGCGGGTCCAATGCTGGGAGGTGTTCGGTCTACAGGCGCGGGTTAGGAGGAGGCGGGGCTGTGTATGAGAGCGAACAGAGCGGAGGAAAGATCAATGTAAGCTGTTACAGCGGGCTATACCGCTCGGTGATCCCGTGGCTCTTCTCTTCCTCCTGTCATGATCTGGCCACCAATGGGGGCACAGTGAGTCTGTAATGGTAGCACAGTGAGGCTGCAATGGGGGCACAATGAGGCTGCAATGGGGGGCACAATGAGGCTGCAATGGGGGGCACAATGAGGCTGCAATGGGGGGCACAATGAGGCTGCAATGATGGGCACAGGTGAGCCTGCATTGATGGGCACAGGTAAGGCGGTGCTGAGAGGAACTGATAAAGTTGTTGTTAATATTTATTTTTGTAACTTAATCTGCATAAAACATTTAAGTGTCATTTCAGGAGATAATTTATGAGGGCGTGATTAGCGGCAGAATTAGGGGCGGTGCATGGTAGGGGTTGGACGGGAAAACTTGTGGCGAGTAACCCTTGAGGCCTGGCTAGTGGCTCAAGACTTGAAATTTTGAGCCCTGACCTATGTGTATAGTTTTGTAGCCTTCTGGCTTTAGCAGCGCCTGCTGTCTTATTCACCTAGCACTATTGTGTTCACCTTGGATTTGTTACTATGCATCACTGAAGTCGTGTACTGTTACACGGTTTAGATGTACTTATTTCATTTTTGGATCTAGCACTGTATTTATGAGATTTATACTATTATTTCCTATCCCTACAGCGCAGCACTATTTTTTTATTCATGGCCAACGTTGAGTTCCACCTGGTGGGCATGTCACAGATTAGGCGGTTCTTGGGCAGGTTAAATTCCTTTTGGAGGTCAGTCAGCCGAGCACTGGCATTATATGACCGGCGGAAATGCACACAGACTTTCCTGGCCTGCCTCAGGACATCCTGTAAGATTGGGTACCTGCCCAAGAACCGCTGCACCACTAAGTTAAGGACGTGAGCCAAACAGGGAACATGGGTCAGCTGTCCCTGTTGGAGGGCAGAGAGGAGGTTGGTGCCATTGTTGCAAACCACCATTCCTGGCTTAAGCCGGCGTGGCGTCAACCACCTCTGAACCTGCCCCTGCAGAGCTGACCTGTCCCCCAAGCACACTAGCTCAAGCACTACATGGCATCTTTGTGCCTGCGTACTTGCGTAGCCCCTTGAACGCCTACGGAGCACCGCTGGTTCCGAGGACAAATCAGCAGAGGAAGAGGCCATGGAGGAAGACGAAGAGGAGGGGGTGGAGGAGAGAGGTGTGTCAGAATCACCACTAGTAGCATTTTGGAGGCATGGTGGAACAACCTCCAACACTACTGCACCCTGTCCTGCCTCCTTCCCAGCTGCCAGCAGAGTCACCCAGTGCGCCGTGAAAGATAAGTAATATCCCTGTCCATGCCTGCTGGACCATGAGTCAGCAGTAATATGCACCTTACCGCTGACCGCCCTGTCCAGCAAGGCCAAGACATTGCCGTCCACATGCTGGTAGAGAGCCGGAATCGCATTCCACGAAAAAAAAGGCGTTTGGGAACCTGCCATTGAGGTACTGCACATTCCACAAACTCACAGAAGGGGGCAGAGTCTACCAACTGAAAAGCCAGCAGTTGAAGTGCTAGCAATTTAGCCAAGCTAGCATTCAACCGCTAGGCACGTGGATGGCTGGGAGCAAATATATTTTGCCGGTGTAGCAACTGGGGCAGGGAAATTTGCCTGGTACAATCGGACGTTGGTGTACCAATAGCAGATTGCCCGCAAGTGGCAGTGGCACACCTAATTCTACACCTGTATGCCTCTCGGTGCAGGTTTCTGAGAGGACTGAAGGTATAGTGGGGTTGGAGATCCCAGCTGATGAGGAGCAAGGAGAGGTCTGCTTTGTTCTTTGGTGTGGGTCTTTTATGTACGCCTGCCAACAGACTGCATGGCAGGTCGACATATGTCTGGTCAAGCATGTGGTGCTCAAGCGGTTGATGTTTTGGCCATGCTTTATACGCTTCAGACATGTTGCAAATTGCAACGGTGCGATCTGCTGCACACGTCTGAAAAAAAAGGCCCTTTTGGAAAAACGCAAAGTCAGCAGCGCCCTGCACATGCAGAGCTCTGTGTTGTGATGCAGTCGGTTGGCTGCCCTTAAGCTGGCCCCTGGAGGGCATCCTGCCTCATTGGAGATGTGCCTCCTCCTCTCTCCTATCAGGCACCCACGTAGAGTCAGTGACCTCGTCATCACTGGAGCAAACCTGGCAGTATGCTGCAGCTGGGGGAACATGACTGTCAGTTTGTTGTCCTTCTTGGGCACCCCCTCTGTCTGGGCTCACGTTACTGCCTTCCTTAATCTGGGTACCATCATCGGAGCCTTCAAAACGCTGCGCATCCTCCTGCAGCATGTACCCAACACTGTGGTCGAACAGTTCAGGGGACTCCTATGTGTATGATAGTGGGGCTAGGCAAGGAGTAACTGATGTCCTTGAGCCGATGGAATAAGCCACTTTGGCACCTGCATTGGCAGCCAAGGTAGCCTGGGTCACAGGTCACAGAGGATGATGATGGCTTGATCATCCACTCTACCAACACTTCTTCATGTTGCGGCTCAATACGGCCAGCTGCCATGTGCTGACAGTGGCGTCACTAGGGATGGTGTCACCCGGTGCGGTGAAACATGGTGTCACCCCCCCCTCCAGGTCACCCAGGGCATTCTTCTCAGGGAAAAGATGCAGGAACTCAACCTCGCACCACACCTTCCCCCAAAGTAGGGGGGTGGGTTGAGCGTGCCACAGCAACTGGGTGTGGGAGGGTCCTAAAGGGTCATGAGAGTGCTTCATACAGAGTGCAGAGTTCAGGTGGGTGCAGGGTAAAGAGTGCAGGTGGGTACAGAGTGCAGGTGGTACAGAATGCAGGGGGGTACAGAGGGCAGGGTTCAGGTGAGTGCAGGGTGCAGGTGGGTACAGAGTTCAGGTAGGTGCAAGTGGGTGCAGGTGGGTTCAGAGTGCAGGTGGTACATAATGCAGGGTGCAGGTTGGTGCAGGGGGGTACAGAGGGCAGGGTTTAGGTGAGTGCAGGGTGCAGGTGGGTACAGAGTGCAGGTAGGTGGTGGGTGCAAGTGGGTTCAGGGTGCAGGTGGGTGATGGGTGCAGAGTGCAGGTGGTACAGAATGCAGGGTGCAGGTTGGTGCAAGGGGGTACAGAGGGCAGGGTTCAGGTGAGTGCAGGGGGGTACAGAGTGCAGGTAGGTGGTGGGTGCAGGTGGGTACAGAGTGCAGGTGGGTTCAGGGTGCAGGTAGGTACAGAGTGCATGTGTGTGGTGGGTGCCGGGTGCAGGTGGTACAGAATGCAGGGTGCAGGTGGGTTCAGGGTGCAGGGTAAGGAATGCAGGTGGGCACACAGTGCAGGTGGGTGGTAGATGAAGGTGGGTGGTGGGTTCAGGGTGCAGTACAGAGGAGTGCAGGTCTTCCCTTTTCCAGGCCAGCACAGACACCCATCCCCCTTCCTGTATAATTAGCACTCACCCCTCCGAACACAGACCTCAGATACAGCGCGGCTTAATGCAGTGCGAGACCTGCCCCTCCTACCAGGCTCCTCCTCTTGACCTTTAACACACGCTCCTCCTGTCCGGCCAGGTTCTCGTCACCCGCCCGCACTCCCGCAGCATCGCTGGCTGACACCTGTTACACTAGAGTCGGGGATGGAAAGCTTTTCCTAGGCGGCTCTAGTGTAACAGGCGGCAGCGAGCGATGCTGCGGGAGTGCGGGCGGGTGCCGAGAACCTGGCCGGACAGGAGTGCATTGCTGTGTAACTTTGCCGGGATGGTGTCACCCCTCTAGCGGGTGTCACCCGATGCGGACCGCACCCCCCTAGCAACGCCTCTGCTTGCTGATGAGGATGCACCGTGTACACGTCCAGCACTGTTGCCTCTAGTCACAGAGAATGCTTGTCCTCTTATTGGCCTGCTAGTGTCTGCCTCTCCTTGTTGGCCTTTCAGACATACTGTATTTGATGTATTGGAATAGGTACACAAGGAATGGCCTGCAGCGAGATGTAGCTGTACAAAGCTGGGATGTATATATATATGCTGATTATACTGCAGCTAACTAAATCAACTGTCTTCCTGTAATATATTAGCAAGAGAACAACAGGAATGGTCTGCAGTGAGATCTAGCTGAACACTGTGCACGGGATATAGTACTTTATATACTGCAACTTAGCTCAATTAACTGCCTGCCTGTATTATTAGGAAGAGAACAGGAATTGTCTGCAGTCAGCTTTACCTGCACACTGTGCCCAGTATTGTTGGAAAAGTTTTTTTTATGTGTATTGTGTGACTATTTGTAGGAATGTAAAATGGCTTCTAAAGACACGTTGCTTTAACGTGTTTCTGTAATGGCTTCTAAGGACACGTTGCTTTAAACTAGCTTGTCTAGTTCTATTGTTTTACTTCCTTAAATCAAACTTTGCTAAGAGTTGTAAAGAGACACTGGATTGGCAAATAAACATGTTTGCGTCATGAGCCACCGGTGGTCTTTTAGCCGATAGTATACTTCCTGTTGACCATATAAGAAGGACACACACCTCGTGTCTGTATGTGACTTCTGCTTTCTTCTCAGCATGTAGATCTCATCCAGTTATACCGGTGTAACTGAAATAAAGTTATCTTGCTTCTGAAACACTTGAAGTTTGACTGATCACAGGGGAAGAATTATCCTATCATTTTAGTCCTTCGAGCCGCAACCAATGCGTGAAGCCCGGGTCCAATGGTTCTGATCGATCAGAAATCGGTGAGTATCGGATCTCAAAACTCACTGAGAAAATAAGTCCCCCCACTTAACATTAGTGGTCAAATAGGGGCAGATTGCTACCGGGACCCGGTTCCAACCATCTGGTTCCGAACCTGCCGTGATCCAGTCCTTCTAGTGTGTTCTGGAGGTAAGATACTTTAAATTACATTTTTTTTTCTCTCTCTAAGTCTATTTTTTTTCTCTTTTTCTCCGCTTGATTCTGGTTATGAGTTATAGAACAGACATTGGGACCGATTGTATTACATCTTAATAGTCCACTGTAAAACAGGCATTTGGGGCGTTGCCTGAGGTAAAAATGGACGTCGCCTGCTGTCCAGGACAGATAAAAAAAAAAAAAAGATTTGAAGGGTATACCGAATGTCGTAGGTTGCGGACCCGACAATTTAAGCGCTAAAAGTAGCTGAGTAATCTAAATAGATTGCGAGACCTACTTTCTTCTTTGTGATCACTTTTTTCTGTAATACCATCTCCTTCTCTCTTTCTAATGGTTAACCTTTCTAACTTTACCATTTATTTTTTATTTTTTTTGAACAGTGCTGCATAGACGGGTTTTAACAATTTTTTGTTTTTCCCCATAGTGTGGGGTGTTTTGATATATATATTTTTTTTCCCCCTGTATTCTTATTGTTATCGTGGCCAAGGATTGCTACACCAGTGATTTACAAATTATTGGAAACCCCAATTAATGCTAACAACAGGGACGTTTTTTGTCAAGGCAGTGTCTGCAATCTGGTGTTTAAACACTGGGCTCACCCCCCCCCCCTTCAGACTTTGCTAAGTACACTTGCTCTTTTGTGTGTGTGTGTGCACGTGTGAATTAAGACCAGGTCATTTTTTTTTTTTTTTTTTTTTTTGTCTGTGTTTGTTTTAAACAAACTGTGCTTCTAAAAAAAAAAAAAAAAAAAAAAGAAGGGGAAAATGGTATAGGAAATATATGTGTGCATAGGTTTCCTGTTTGGGGAATTTAGACTTTGTTGTTTTATATAGATTTTGGTGGGATTTGTATTCTAAACTCAACACTGAAGCAAAAGAACAGGAGCACCATGGGGAATAATTTCTGTAAAGGGATGTATTGTGTGTGTGTTGCTGTTGTGTTCCTAATGCACCATTAGAAGGAGGTGATAAAAAATGTATGCATAGCAAAGACCCTCAATTTGTGAAATACTGTTCTAAATGGGAAAGAAAATTTGGATTTAACAACAAGTTAACTGTAAAAGGTTGCCAGGATTTGGTGGATAAGCTTAAATTGTTTGGACCCAAAGATCAGAGAAGGTGTGCGTTAGAAATGGCAGAGTGTTGGCTTGAGCATGCTTTTCCTAGTGGACAAAAAGGATGATTTCATTTGTAGCACCCAGAGACCACCTCCTTATAATGGTCCTCCCCCTCAGGTGCAAGCCACTGCCCAGAGTACCACCCTCCCTGTGACATCCACCCCTGTCAGAGGAACCGCCTCTGAACAAGACCCTGACCCTACTTCCTTAATCTCTCCAGATAGCAGCATGATTTTGGAGCTGAACAGATCAATCCTTGAAACTTTAACTGACGCCATAACCTATACACTAGATGCCCCTGCAGGTGCCAAGAGATCAAGTAAACCTCCTATTAGGTATGGTGTAGATGATGGTGAAGTGTACCCTTTGATAGAAGTCCCAAACCCCAGGGGAGGACAGGCTGACGGGTTGGGAGGACAGCATCCCCTGACAATGACTGTTTTCAGGCCATGGACTTTATTGAAAACATAGAGGGATTACGGAACAGTTACAAGTTGAACGGGGTGGAGGTAGAGAGAGCCCTGAGGAGAGTGCTGGGATCAGATTGGGCTTCCGTAAAGGGGGATTGGGACCCTTGCGGCCTAGCAGACGGACAGGGGCGAAGAGATCCATTACCTTCAGATAGCCCAGACTTGGGAAACGGGTTGACTGCATTACTGAATAGATGTCAGCTTAGATGGATTCAAAGGACTGATTGGCAGAAAATAAATATGACAGTACAAGAAGACAAGGAGAGTGTCAGTGACTACCTAAATAAACTACGAGAGGTTTTTAAAGTGTTCTCCGGGATCCCCGAAGCTGAGGATGTGAATAGTGCATATCAGCAACAGCTAAAAATAGCTTTTGTAAATGGATTAAAACAGGATCATAAGGATTACATTGTTAAAAATATGGTTATTTACGGAACTGCATCAGTTCTAGATGTTTTACAATATGCTAAACATTCAGAGAAGTATCTGAAAACAATGGGAAACAAATTTGAAAGTAAAGGTTTTTGTGCAAAGTGTTGAAGGAGATGAGGATGTAGAGGAGTACACTGCCGAGGCGGAAACAGAGGAGTCCCATAGAAGGAAGCAGAGGAGGGTATTGCCTCTGTAATAGATACATTTTTACAAACAGGGGTGGTTATTCTGTGTCCTGACAGCCCCTGTAACACCCCTCTTTTCCCTGTTAAGAGGGCTCCGCCTTCCACAGGCTGGAGAATGGTACAGGATTTACAAGCTGTTAACCAGGCAGTTATACCAAGGGCTCCTGTGGTACCAGATCCACACACACTATTGAATGATGTGGATCCAGGGAATGAATTCTTCTTTGTGATTGATATCAGTAATGTTTATTTTAGCTTTCCAGTGCACCCCGACCATCAATTTTGGTTTGCCTTCACTTACCGGGGGAAAAGGTATACCTTCATGAGGTTGCCCCAGAGCTATTGAGAGTCCCCCACCATCTTTTCACAGGCAATGTCCACAAACTTGGCTCAATTTGTGCCCCTAGGGGGAAGCCAGCTCCTCCTCTATGAAGACACATTTTAGTGGCGTCTCCCTCAGAGGAGGTTTGTAGGACTGATACAATGGCTCTGTTGTATTTTCTCCATGATCAAGGGCATAAGGTAAATAACACAAACTCTAGTTGTGGCAACAGCAGGTCAAATACTTAGGGTATAATATCTCAAAAGAAGGTCGGCACCTGGATGAAGCGAGAATTCGAATCCTCCTACAGGTGTCGAGACCAAAAAAACAAATGATGTATTTTTTGGGCATGAGGAATTGTTGTAGGGTTTGGATCCCCGGGTATTCAATATTGACCGACCCGTTGGTCCATGCCTTACATGGTAACCCCATGGCCCCACAGGATGCTATTAAATGGAGTGAGGAAACAGAGATAGCTTTTACTGACCTAAAACAAGTCCTTTCTAGTTCATCAGTGCTAGCCTTAACGGAATATGATAAACCTTTTTTAACCAAACAGTAGATTTAAGGGAATGTCACATGACATCAGTACTTACACAGTCACATGGTGAGCGCCAGAGGCCAATTGCTTACTATTCTACAAAACTAGACAGTGTAACTAGAGCACTTCCACCCTGTGTACAGGCAGTGGTAGCTGCAGCCGAAGCAGTTAAGGCCTCAGCATCTATAGTGCTATATCACCTGCTGACACTCATAGTACCTCATGCAGTATCTGTTATTCTTTTACAACAAAAGATATCACATTTGAGCCCAGCATGACACCTTTCCTGTATGACAATACTCTTGACACAACCTCACTTAACAATACAGAGGTGTACTACATTAAACCCATCCACACTACTACCACTCCCTACTGATGGCCATAAACATAACTGTACTGCTGCCATCGCTGAAAAGGTACTGCCTCGAAGTGATTTGAAAGATGTACCTTTATCTAATCCTGACATGACGCTTTTTGTTGATGGCTCCAGTAGGAAAAATCCAGATGGCACAAATGCAACTGGATATGCAGTAGTGACACAGGATGAAATCTTGGAAGCCAGGCCATTACCAAAACATTATTCAGCACAAGTAGCAGAACTTGTAGCACTGACAAGAGCATGCATAATTACAAAAGGAAAATCTGTAACCATATACACAGATAGTCAATATGCATTTTCAACTGTACATGTTTTTGCACAACAATGGAAAAACAGGGGGATGGTGACCTCTAGTGGTAAGCCAATTTCACACACAGACTTCATTCTAGAACTTCTAGATGCAATACAGTTACCAGAAGAGCTTGCAATATGCAAATGTCAAGCACACACAAAACATACAGACCCCATCTCGGAGGGAAATAAAAGAGCAGATGAAGCTGCTAAAATAGCGGCACAAGAAACACATCAAATAATGACAGAACTGGAAATCATAGAGATAGATCATACAGTCCTTACTGATATGCAGCAGAATGCTCCCCCGGGGAGAAACAATATTGGAAAACAAAAGGTTGCACATTGATAGAGAACATTTACACATCACCTGAAGGAAAACCGTTATTGCCAAAATCCCTATTTAGATATGCAGCAGTGTTGACACATGGAGTAACTCATGTGTCAAACAGGGGGATGACTGAGATGTTAAGTAAGGTATGTACAGCCTATGGCTTCACAAACTACTCAAAAACGTTGTTCTCAATGCCTTGGATTTTATTGAATTGGACAAATGTGGAAGGAATAAGGATTGCAGAGAGGTCTACCTGGACTCACCAGTCCCATTGCAAAAAGGTTTTACAGGCAGAGCAGGGTCAGTTGGCGGCAGAGCTCTGGTAAAGTCCGGCTACAAAGGGAGGTTCTGCACAAGGTGGGGCTTATCTCAAACCGGTGAAGAACTCCATTACCTTACCCCCCAGGGCTCTGTAGCTGGTTAGGATGGAAGGGACAGTAGTTATCTTGGGTCTACTGGTGACTCTAGGTGAGACGTCTATACGTGGAGGCAGAAACTGGAAAGAGAAGGAACCTCTAGCATGGGCAAGTACGGGGAAGGCCTTGAACTTTACCTTCATAGAAGGAGTAACTAGTACCATTTCAGTTGATTTTTGCCAAATTGTGGACTGTGGGGACTTAACTGAAGCAAGAAGGCTCCAATGGGCAGATATGTTTGTTATATTCCAAGTGGAACTGACTGTTCAGTATGGAACCAGGTCCTGTGGACCACAGCACACCAAGATTGGGGGTACAACATTCTAGGCATAAATGATTTAAAAGAAAGACTCACCATAACAAAGGCAGCCAATTCTCCCTGTACCCATGGCAGAGATTGCAATCAATTGCTGATAACATTAAAAGAACCTCAAAAAAAGGATCAATGGTTATATTCTATGGGAGCATGGGTGTCGGGAACAGATCCTTTAGGTACATTTTTCCTCGAGGTATTACCACCCAATAAAACCAAACAGGAAAAAGGTAGGCACAGAAGAGAAAGAAGAAGGCCATACTAAGATAGAAGTTCTGAGTAACACTAAGATTTACTAACCTAACAGTAGAAGATGCCATAGCTTTGGAGACGAGTTACCAAGAAAGAAAAGGAGTGATTAGAATGGTTAAGGTACACGGTTAAAGCTCTAAAAAAAAAAAAAAAAGGAAACTGTTTTGTTTGTGCTGGAGCTAGACCACATTTAGCAACAGTCCCTTTTCCTCTAGATTACAATACAGATCCAGAAGGTTTAAAATGTATGCTGCGGTTGTATAATAAGAGTTATAAACCAGAAACAAATTCTACCTGTCACACATTGAGTTTGTCGTTTCCCCCAGTGCAGAGACCTCAGATACCTCCAGCGGTTGCTACGTATTGGGGGCAATTTTACTTGTTTTGCACTCCCAGGGAACAGTAGCGCGGTGGATCTTGGGTCACTACCTGATGACTGCTGTGCGGAGAGGATTAACAAGGAACATGGTGACTGGGTGGAACATGACATTCAGAGAGCTGATGTCTGGTGGATGTGTGGGGATAAGAAACTGTGAGCTAGGGTCCCGGCCAATGCCCGAGGGGATTGTGCCATGGTCCAGCTGGTTATGCCCCTGAGAATCCTGTCAGAACACCCGTGGACTAAGAGTCACCAACGGTATCGAAGGGACACCTCTCCCAAAGGGTCATTTGACTCCCAGATCTACATAAATGAGATTAAAGTTCCTCGAGGGGTGCCGAATGAGTTTAAGGCCAGGAGTCAGGTAACGGCTGGGTTTGAGTCTCTTTTCTGGTGGGTGACTATAAATAAAAATGTTGACTGGATTAACTATATATACTATAACCAACAACGATTTGTAAACTATACCAGGGACGCTGTAAAAGGTCTAGCAGAACAGCTGGGCCCACCTCTCTAATGGCATGGCAGAACTGAATGGCTTTAGATATGATCTTAGCTGAAAGAGGAGGGGTATGCAAAATGTTTGGTAGCATGTGTTGTACCTTTATCCCTAATAATACAGCTCCTGGAGGGACTGTGACCAAAGCCCTGGAAGGACTAACTGTTCTATCGAATGAATTAGCAGAGAATTCAGGTATTAATGATCCATTCACAGACTGGCTTGAAGGATGGTTTGGTAAATGGACTGGACTCATCGCATCATGTTTGATCTCAATTGCTGTGGCTTTGGCCGTTCTGGTCACTTGCGGATGTTGCTGCATTCCCTGTGTTCGAGGACTTTCACAAAAAGTGATCGAAACTGCAATCTCAAGAACAATGTATCAAGCACTTCCTACCTCCGAGGAGACCTGTGTGGACGTTGAAGTTCAACTTAATGACATATAGTCCGAAAGTGCATAAAACACAGGGACTATCATCGAAATATGTTGAGATAAAATAGCCACACAAGAGGAGGGAATGTTGGAAAAGTTTTTTTATGTGTATTGTGTGACTATTTGTAGGAATGTAAAATGGCTTCTAAAGACACGTTGCTTTAACATGCTTCTGTAATGGCTTATAAGGACACGTTGCTTTGAACTAGCCTAATTCTATTGTTTGGGTTACTTCTTTAAATCAATCTTTGCTAAGAATTGTAATAAGGCACTGGATTGGCAAATAAAGCTGTTTGCGTCATGAGCCACTGGTGGTCTTTTAGCCAATAATATCCTTCCTGTTGACCCTATAAAGGTCGTCACACACCTTGTGTCTGCATGGGACCTTTTGCTTTTTCACTTAGCATGTAGATCTTATCCAGTTATACCGGTGTAACTGAAATAAAGTCATCTTACTTCTGGAACACTTGAAGTTTGACTGATCACAGGGGAAGAATTATCCTATCACCCGCATATCAGGGGTCTGCGCATAGGGCTGCTGGAGGAGAGGGTAGCACTGTACGCCAACGACATGCTCCTTTTCCTCGGCGATGCAGGTCCATCATTACAGGGTGCGCTGACAGTACTGAACACCTTTTCCGGGGTCACGGGACTAAAGGTCAACTGGTCCAAATCGTTACTATTCCCAATAGACCAAGCAGCAAAGACGACATCCCCTTCTGACACTCCCCTTCAGTGGGTGGACACGTTCAAATACCTGGGTGTAATTATCTCCTCTCGAGCAACAGACTTCATCTCTCTCAATTTAGACCCAGTATTACTAGATATAAAGGTCAATCTTAAATCGTGGAGTAATTTGCCACTGTCCTTATGGGGTCGAGTTATCCTCATTAAAATGAAGATCATTCCCAGGCTCACTTACCTTTTCCGTCAATCCCTGCAGTGGATTCCCAAATCCTTCTTTAAAAAGGCTTAATCAGGTTTCTTCTTCCTTCCTTTGGGGCCCCTCCCCGCCGAGATATAAACTAAGCACCTTGATAAGAGCGCAAACAAGGGGGGTATGGCATTCCCCGATTGCTGTAAATACTACCTGGCCGCACAACTGGTGACCGCGGCATGATGGCTAGATCCAGATACATTCAATTCAGCTACAGCCCTGGAGGCGGCAGTGGTGGGTTCATTGGAGGCACTCAAATTACTGGTCTATAAGGGACCTCGTGCCCCCTACCCCCCTCCATGTGCACCACCATACGTGCATGGCGAGCGGGGTTGGCGGTGGAAAAATACAGATCTAATGAAATCTCACCGAACGCTCCGCTTTGGCTGAATCAGACTACACCTCATTTATACAAAATGCCAGATCCATACGTATGGACCAAATATGGCATCAAACTTGTAACGGTCACCACCGTTTACGTCCTTCCATCAACTACGACAGCTCATCTGACACACAGACAAATCAGCAGGCATCCCATTTTCCCAGAATCAAGACGAGACACAGCTCTGTACGTGTTCCAAATGTAAATGACAACTTTAATGGTTTCTTCTCAGCTTTTTATGCAGTTACAATGTGACAGTATTCAAAGGGACAATGAGATCTCCACCCCCTAATCACACATTAAGGCTAATTACTAAACATTCTAGACGTGTCGGCGCCGGCCTATAATTATCATGATCTCATCACTGCACATTCCTTCATTAACAGCATAACAAACAAAACACCATCACACACTGAGTTCCCTAGGCAGACGTTCTGTCTCCGACAAGTACATTCCACACATAAACAGTATTTAGCATACATAATTAGAGGTCTAGGAGCAGACCTGGATTAACACCTTTACACAAGTCTTCCAGGCCCTGACTTAATTAGCATGTCACTAGTCAGGGCTAATCATAGAATGAGTCACTATTGACTGGTTGGGTCACAATTAACCAACATCTTGCAGTATCTCAAAATCCTGCAATAGGAACTATTATTAATGTCCCATCTCATGTAATACATGAATTATGATTCACTTGCCACCCCATGCCCAAAGGGCACAGGGTGGACTCAGACCCAAGAGTTATCAGTGAGGCTGACACAGGAGTATCCCCCATCCTCAAAGTCTCTGGGTGTCACGGGTCATCCTGTTACAAAACTTATATCTCATATAAACGGAGAACAACACTTTAATCCCCTTGTTCCGACTCACAGACTCATAATATACCAAATCATTATGTCTTTTGGTACCTGCAATTGTCACATGCGTTTAATACCCAATTCCCACGTTCCTCCTGCATGGTGGTTCAGTCGGGGTTGGAGAAGACACTTTGTTCCAGATGTGCTGAAAAAACAATCTCGTCTTTATGAACATCTGATATTTGTGTCTCTCCCTCCCATGGATAAGCTCTGGTCTTGTTGGCAAGGAGATATCCCTACACTGGACAACGATGATTGGGATTTCCCTTTTAGCTCCCTAGTTTTGTTGCGAGACAGACTTGTGCAATTTCAAATAGTACATAGAGCTTACTTTACACCTTATAGGCTTCATAAAATGAAACTTGAGCTCTCCGCAGAATGCTGGAGGTGCGGTGTCTCCCCGGAGACTTTACACATATTTTCTGGGTTTGTCCTAAGATCCAGCAATATTGGACTGAGGTGCTGGATCTGATTGGCCTGGTCGCCCTGATTACAGTGCCAACGACGATGGAGGTGTGCCTCTTGGGCCTGATAGAGATGCTGGTGCCGACTGTTGCAAAGAGAACTTTGATTGGGTTATTACTCTTTTATGCTCAGAAAAAATAGGATTTTTTGTACTCACCGTAAAATCCTTTTCTCTGAAGTCCATGGACGGACACAGCTCCTTAAATCTTGACAAGTGGGTTATGTTCCCTGTTTACAGGAGAGGACTAGGCAGAAACATGTTAAATAGTTAAATACATGTTACATTAACAGAGTTGAACAGCCCCGCCCAGGGGGCGGTCCCTCCAGACATAACCCTCCTCACTGCAGCTTGCAGCCTCAGTTCGTAACAAGCAGTACAAACCTAAAAAGGAGGGGTGGGAGCTGTGTCCGTCCATGGACTTCAGAGAAAAGGATTTTACGGTGAGTACAAAAAATCCTATTTTCTCTTATCGTCCATGGACGGACACAGCTCCTTAAATCTTGACAAGTGGGACGTCCCCAAGCAGTGTCAAAAAACGAGGGGTGGGAAATTTATCAGTAAAAACAATTTTAACTTCACCCCAAAACAAGCAGAGCTCCTCAACGGAGGAGGTGCAACTTTAAACAGCCGCCGGCAAAAACTAGCGGCTGAAAAAAACATCATAAGATGCACTCACAGCAACCATGTAAATTCTGGAAAAAGCGTGAACGGACGAGCAAATCGCCGCCTCGCACACCTGTGAGACCGACGCATGATGTCGGGGAAAAAAAAAAAAAAACCCAGGAAGCACCAATTGCCCTGGTCGAAAGTGCCGTGACCGGAAAGGGGGGCCCGCCCTTAGGAGCATAGGCCTGTATGACGGCCTGCCCGATCCACCGAGAAATGGTGGTCGACGAGACCGCCAGGCCCTTTTGTGGACCAGACACCGACACAAAAGAGAGTCAGAAGCTCCGAGATGGAGCCGTAGTAGGCTGGTATACCTGCAAAGCGCGTACCACGCCTAAAGTATGAAAGGCCGAAACCTCCTTCGGAAGAAGGGAAGGTCGCGGGCGCACCATCACCTAATCCTTATGGGGGATCAAGCATGGTGGCTTGCAAGACAAGACCGCCAACTCAGAAACCCCTCTAACAGAGGTAAAGGCCACTAAAGGGGCCACCTTCTGAGATAGTGTCAAGAGAAAATCTCTCTGATGTTTCCAAAAGGAAGGTTCCTGAAGAACCGAGAGCACCAGAGTCAAAACTCATGGGGGAAGAGATGGGCCAAGAGGGGAAAGTATATGACAAACCCCTTGCACACAAAAAAAGGGGACCCACCAGGGAACGGGCCGCAAAAAGGCCACTAAAAGAACACAGCCAAGGCTGAAATCTGCCCCCAAACGGTGCTTTAAGCAATTTTTAGATCCAATCCAAGCTTTAAAAACAGCAGGACCCTGGACATTGAAAGTACGCCCGTGGACGTCACTCCATCCCTTCGCACCAAGAGAGGTGCGACGGTAGATCCTCCGGAAGAAGACTACGGTGCCCTGTTGAGATGACCGAGTCAGACAGACCCTGGTCACCTAAAGTCTGGCTTCCAATAACCATGTTAAGCAAGTCAGTGACTGTACAACAGGAGGAAGTATGGGACCTTGAGACAGGAACCTCCTGCCCTGGCAATCGCCAGGGTGCCTCCGCTACCAGGCGCCCGATATCAGCGTACCAAGGACGCCGAGATTAATCTGGAGCGATTAGAATCATCGGGATCTCCTCAGCATCCACTCTGTGGAGCGGCCGAGGAAGCAACTACCATGGAGGAATGGCAAAAAATCACCGATACAGACAACACAGGGCCACCAGCGCGACTGACGCGTCTGTACAAGATCACTAGACCTGGCCACTAACTGACACCCTTGCGGCGGAGACAAGCTGCCAGGAGATCCATGCCATGTGAGGCTCACCTCCTGCAAGGGAGCCGAAACACCCCAAGCACAAAGACCAGTCGCCCTGGTCCAGCATCTGGCGACTCCAGTAGTCTGCCTGCCGGCATACCTGATGGTAGACTGAAGCCACGGCCGTGGCGTTGTCCGGCTGAAACCAGATTGGTCGACCACAAGGAGAAGCATAGCCTGATCGCCTAAAATAGTAGGACAATGAACAGTAGACAGCACCTGGTATTCCCAGGCGGTCTTCCACCAGGCACTAGCCAGGCCCGACCCTGGGTAGCTACCGAGACCAGACACATTCAAGGAGGTGTGGTCATAGGTCCACGCAAGTCCAGCGACTCAGGGCCGACTGGACCCCCCAGTTTTGTGAACCTCCAGGTTCACAACCCGTGAGCTGGCATTCGTCGTAAACACCGACCACTGGAAGGAAGGAACAACTTCCCGGACCGAAGAGTCGGGAATCTCTGTCACCAACTCAGAGAGACTCTGACTAGGTGGCGCACAGGAATCTAATGATTTCAGAGACAAGAGATTTTTACCACCTGGACAG
Source organism: Rana temporaria (assembly GCF_905171775.1). Classification (NCBI taxonomy): domain Eukaryota; kingdom Metazoa; phylum Chordata; class Amphibia; order Anura; family Ranidae; genus Rana; species Rana temporaria. The sequence continues at coordinate 175,393,810 of NC_053493.1, forward strand.
TAGTTCCACTGGAAAACCAGGGTGTGGAACTGGGCATACAGTACCCCCTTGAAGGAGGCTACCCACAGACCCTGAACCAGCAGGCGCCCGGAGAGAAGACCGATTGCGTGATGCCAATACCTTCTCCGCAGACTGAAGAGTCTGCAATTTCTCCAGGGGAAGAAGGACCTTTGCCACTGAGGAGTCTGGATCAACACTAGATACTCCAACGCTGAGTCGGAACCTAGCATGCCCATAATTTGAACCCTGGGTCGCACACATGTAGGGCAGGCTTGCTGCCACTGAGCTACACTTTCTGGCCTAAACGTTTAACATCCACCCGAATCTTCGGAGGGTCTGAATGGGAATAACCCATCCACTAGGTCGGAGACAGAAGCTGCTCTCAGAAGAAAGTCGTCAAAGTAGCCAATGAGGCAAAGCCTCGCTGTCCCAACAAAATTCAAATAAGTGCGAGCTCCTAGCTGAAAACCCATGGTGCCGACGCCAGATCAAAAGGGAGGGCCACAGGCTGACAGAGACCCTTCTCTCATCACGAAGCACAGAAAAAAAAACACTGTGACATGTGCAAAACGGGACATGCATGTATGCGTCCCTGATGTCCGAGGACGTCAGGACATCCCCCGGATGAAGCGCAGCTACCACCGAACAAATGGATTCCATGCGGAACTACCCGACGTTCACAAAGGTATTTAGGGCCTGAGGCCCATAGAAAACCCCAAAACTCTCGTCCTGCAGGAAAGGTAAAATTACCTTGCAGCTTAGCAAATCCCACACTGCCCAAGGCAGACCGACGTGCCGGGAGGGGAAGACACAAGGACAGAACTTTGTTCTGTGGATAGGAGGAAACCCTATCTAGTACTCCGAAGAGACCACCTCGCAGACCCACTAGTCGGAGAGCAGGGAGGTTTCACTGAATTGTGAACCTGCAAGCCGCCCCTCCCACCTAGAGACAGGGAGGGAAGGCTATATACATTGGCAGGATTTGGGTGCCGGCGTGATCGGCTTATGCACCCAGGGACAGATTAGTCCCCCAGCTGGGCCTTTGACGGCCTGGGAGGGTTGCCCCTAAATAATACACACACATAGTGTGTATGTATATTATGTAGGTGTATGCACACATGTCTTTGGAGGAAACCGGAGTACCCGGAGGAAACCCACACAGACACAGGGAGCGACAATGCAAGCTCCAGGCAGATTGGCGTCAGTGTGCAGATTGGCGTCAGTGTGCAGATTCGAACCAATGACTCTTTTGCTGCCAAGTAATGGAGTTAAGCACTACACCACCGTGTGCATAAAACCATTCTGAAACAGACGCCCTGGATAACAAGGGCGCAGCATTCAATGAAGCATCACAGACCTATATGAGGCCCTGGACCAGCTGGTCCGCTAGGCTAATAACCTCAGGAGAGAGTCGGTGCTCCTCCACTGTCTGGTGCAAAATGCTCACTCTGTGAGTTGTATACAGCACTAGGGGTCAGGACTACTCCAAGATGGCCGCCGAGCGTTCAGAACGCGGCCACAGGAAAAAGGCCAGCACAATGTAAGCTGCGCCATAGCGTGGCTACGACAAAATGGGCGCCAATGGGAGTTTTCAATGTAATTGAAAAATCTCCCAAAAAATAGCGCCAGCGACCACTGAGACCCCAGTGTAGTGGCCACAATAGGCCGCAAGCCAGACCCCAGCATGGTAAACATGGAACGGGTCAGTACTTCGGATCTTCTATCAGTCAGATCCATACAAGTAGGGGTTCCCGCCCGGCGGTGAGGGACTACAAAAGCCCTCAGTGGCTTTTCTCATTCCGCATCTCAGAAATTATCAAAGAAGGGCACAGAAGGAAAAAACCTACACAGCGGTCTGATTTGTGTGATCCAAAAAAGACCGAGCCCTCAGCGGAAACCCAGCTGCACTATGCAGCTTAGGAGAGTCCCTTGCAGCAGTAAAAAGCGCACCCATAAATGCCTTATTCTGCCTTTTTTTTTTTTTTTTTTTTTTTTTTTTTTTAACTAGGTACCTGGTCCATGGCTCCATAACAGAGCATTCCCCAGGGGATAACGGGGGAAGGGGGCACTCTTTTACCGCCCGCCCGCAGTCCACCCCCACCCTGGCACAAACTGTGTCCAGGACTAACAATAAAAACTCTGTGGGAATCACAGGTGCTAACACCTGCTGCCACCACCAGCATGTGGGGAAGGACCCAGATACTGACTCCAATATTTACATATAGTGTGTATTATAATATGCACACCTGTCCATACAAATAGACAAAAGCTCCTAGAGCCCTATTCAGGGCCTCTCACCCACTTGCTGCGCTGACCAGGGGTAACCAGGGGACTCCCTCAGGAGGAGACTGCACAGCGCTGCCTGTGAGGAAAAGAACCGTGAGGTAACTTCTGCAGGGACTTGTGTTTAAACAGGAAAAGCCTCCTAGGGCTTTTTTATTTAAGGATAAGACACAGATACAGCATAAAAAGCAAAACCATTACAGGTGTCACCAATCAGTCAGCGTCTGCTGAAGTATAATCATAAACATCTGTGCTCACCACAGGGCTTTTTACCTCACAGGAAAGCCCAATACAAAAAAGAAAAAACACAGGCCAGATAACAGTCCCCTCAGGAAGGCCCCCTCCCCCCTGACAGCGGCAATGTTAGCAATGCAGCAAGGGAAAGGAGCAGGGAAGTAAGGGGAAGGGACCCCCGAACCCCAGGAATGCCCAGCTGTACCAACCCACCGAAGCAGGAGGGACTGTACTTACCCGTCCGAGCGAGGACTCGCTGACGCATTCCTGACAGACCTACAACCGCAATGGAGGTAGCTGTCGGCCCGGTCCACTGTGATTGAGACAACACCACAGCTCAGTCATATGTGGACCTCGGAGCAAAGCTCACCGGCCACCTCAGGAGTCATGAGGTATGGCGTGGCAGACCAAGCCTCTTTGCAAAGGTGTGCCCACGCTTGCTGGTCGGACTGAGTAGACTACAAGGATCTATAATATCCAGCCTGTCTCTCAGCCAACAGTTGAAAGAAGATTCTTCAAGAAAAAGTAAAGTAAAATAAAATAAAATTTCTCCTCAGGGCGCTGGGCCCAAAGGGAGCCATACGTCCTTCTCCTTTGCTAGGCAGAACGAAACTGAGGCTGCAAGCTGCAGTGAGGAGGGTTATGTCTGGAGGGACCGCCCCCTGGGCGGGGCTGTTCAACTCTGTTAATGTAACATGTATTTAACTATTTAACATGTTTCTGCCTAGTCCTCTCCTGTAAACAGGGAACATAACCCACTTGTCAAGATTTAAGGAGCTGTGTCCGTCCATGGACGATAAGAGAAATATAGCTATGCACTGGAAGAAACCCACGATGCCTTCTCTGGCTCAATGGAAGCATCTCATAAACGAGAGCCTTCCCCTGTATAAAGGTACATATGAAAATAGAGGGTGCCCCTTGAAATATGAAAAAATCTGGCGTAAATGGCTAGCAGAACCCACTACGGCTTGATTGTCAGGTGAAGAAGATACGGAGTCGATATTTGTTAGGTTCTAGGTACTATGCCAAAACGGGGTAAAGGAGGATTGTGTGCCTGATTGGGGAATAGTTGTTTCTGATGATGGAGGAGACGTCTGACATACTGGGTATCAAGCTGTGTCCCGAGTATGCATATACTTGTCATGAGTTGTTAATTTTGCATGCTAGTAATACAGACTTGTCAAGCACTATCTGGCATGCTGTTTATGTCCCTGTTATTGTTCTCTCTCTTTTTTTATTTTTTTGCTGTTTATTGTTCAAAAATGCAATAAAAAAAGAATTATAAAAAAAAAAAAAAGTGCCAAAAAAATTAAAAAACCCTCACAGGAAAGCCCCAGTACAAAAAACTCAGGCCAGATACACAGTCCCCTCAGGAAGCCCCCCCCCCCCTGACAGTGGCACATGTTAACATTGCAGCAGAGGGAAAGGAGTCGGGAAGGGAGGAGAACAGGACCCCCTGAAGCCCAGGAATGCCCAGCCGTACCAACCCACCTAAAGCGGGAGGGACTGTACTTACCCATCCGAGCGAGGACTCGCTGAGGCATTCCTGACAGACCTACAACCGCAATGGAGGTAGCTGTCGGTCTGGTCCACTGTGGGTGAGACAACACCACAGCCCAGTCATATGTAAACAGGGAACATAACCCACTTGTCAAGATTTAAGGAGCTGTGTCCGTCCATGGATGATAAGAGAAAATATAGTAAATCGGCCCCGCTGATAAGGGGGGTGGTATAGTCATCCTGAAAAAGGATGACTATATGCAAGAAATGTATTGTATTCTTGCAGATACAGCTACATATACCCCCTTAGTATTAAATCCTGGGGAGAAGTATAAAACCATTTTGGAGAAGATTGTCTCTAGGAGATTTGATCTCAATATCTTAAATAAGAAAGAGCCTTTTTGATTCCTAAATCTCCTAGGATCCCCATTATATATTACCTGCCAAAAGGTGCATACAAGTCTTACTTGGCCCATAGTTAGTGGGATTGATTCTATCACATCCCAGGTGGGCAAACACTTAGACTTCTTTTTGCAACCTTTGGTACGGGAGATGCCATCTTATACTAAAGATACCAGGCATGTTATCAATCTTTTGTCTGATCTCAAGCCGTCCGTAGGTCTATGGATGGTGACTGCAGACGTCACTTCGTTATATACTGTAATTCCTCACCAGTTAGGTTTGGAGGCAGTTTCTCATTTTTTGAATAGAGATTCCAGCCTACCAAAAGAACAGGTTGATTTCATCATGAAATTGCTGGAATATACAGCAGCTCATAATTTCTTTTGGTTCAATGGCCATTTCTATACAGGATAGGGGTGTCGCTATGGGGGCTAAATATGCCCCAAGCCTAGCGAATCTCTTCATGGCCAAGTGGGAGGAGGATGTCATCTCTGTTCAAACCAGGCCCCAAGTGGTCTTGTGGGCCCGGTACATAGATGACATCCTCCTCCTATGGAATGGCAGCAAGAGAGAACTGTTTATGGATTTCCTCAATATGAACAACAGAGGTATCCATTTAAGCATAAAGCAAGCCAGGAGAAAAATAGGATTTTTTGTACTCACCGTAAAATCCTTTTCTCTGAGTCCATGAACGGACACAACTCCCTAAATCTTGACAAGTGGGTTATGTTCCCTGTTAACAGGAGAGGACTAGGCAGAAACATGTTAGATAATTAAATACATGTTGCATTAACAAAGTTGAACAGCCCCACCCAGGGGGCAGTCCCTCCAGACATAACCTTCCTCACTGCAGCCTGCAGCCTCAGTTCGTAACAAGCAGTACAAACCTAAAAAGGAGGGGTGGGTGCTATGTCCGTCCAGAAAAAAGGATTTTACGGCGAGTACAAAAAATCCTATTTTCTCTTATCGTCCATGGATGCACACAGCTCCTTAAATCTTGACAAGTGGGACGTCCCCAAGCAGTGTCAAAAACGAGGGGTGGGAAATATATCAGTAAATTTTAACTTCACCCCAAAACAAGCAGAGCTCCTCAACGGAGGAGGTGCAACTTTAAACAGCCGCTGGCAAAAACTAGCGGCCGAAAAAAAGCATCATAAGATGCACTCACAGCAACCATGTAAATTCTGAAAAAAGCGTGAACGGACGAGCAAGTCACCGCCTCACACACCTGTGAGACCGATGCATGATGTCGAAAAAAAAAAAAAAAAAAAAAAACAGGAAGCACCAATTGCCTTGGCCGAAAATGCCGTGACCGGAAAGGGCCCCCCCCCTTAAGAGCATAGGCCTGTATGACGGCCTGCCTGATCCACCGAGAAATGGTGGTCGACGAGACCGCCAGGCCCTTTTGTGGACCAGACACCGACACAAAAGAGTCAGAACTCCGAAACAGAGCCGTAGTAGGCTGGTACACCCGCAAAGCGCATACCATGCCTAAAGTATGAAAGGCCGAAACCTCCTTGGAAGAAGGGAAGGTCGCGGGCGCACCATCACCTAATCCTTATGGAGGATCAAGCATGGCGGCTTGCAAGATAAGACCGCCAACTCAAACCCCTCTAACAGAGGTAAAGGCCACTAAAGGGGCCACCTTCTGAGATAGTGTCAAGAGAAAATCTGTTTCCAAAAGGAAGGTTCCTGAAGAACCGAGAGCACCAGAGTCAAAACTCATGGGGGAAGAGATGGGCCAAGAGGGGAAAGTATATGACAAACCCCCTGCACACAAAAAGGGGCCCACCAAAGAACAGGCCGCAAAAAGGCCACTGAAAGAACACAGCCAAGGCTGAAATCTGCCCCCAAACGGTGCTTTAAGCATTTTTTAGATCCACTCCAAGCTTTAAAAACAGCAGAACCCTGGACACCGAGTACGTCCGTGGACGTCACTCCATCCCTTCGCAGCAAGAGATGTAGGCCTGCCAGGTGCGACGGTAGATCCTCCGGAAGAAGACTACGGTGCCCTCAGTATTGTTGAGATGACCGAGTCAGACAGACCCCGGTCACCTAAAGTCTGGCTTCCAATAACCATATTGAGCAAGTCAGTGACTGTACAACAGGAGGAAGTATGGGACCTCGAGACAGAGGGACCTCCTGCCCTAGCAACCGCCAGGGTACCTCCGCTACCAGGCGCCCGATATCGGCGTACCAAGGATGCCGAGGTCAATCTGGAGCAATTAGAATCATCAGGATCTCCTCAGCCTCCACTCTGTGGAGCAGCCGCGGAAGCAACTACCATGGAGGAACGGCAAAAAGTCGCAGATACAGACCCCACAGGGCCACCAGCGCGACTGACGCGTCTGTCCCAGATCACAAGACTTGGCCACTAACTTCGACACCCTTGCGGCGGAGACGAGCGGCCAGGAGATCCATGCCCTGTGAGGCTCACCTCCTGCAAGGGAGCCGAAACACCTCGAGCACAAAGACCAGTCGCCCTGGTCCAGACTGTTTACTCCAGTAGTCCGCCTGCCGGTATACCTGATGGTAGACCGAAGCCACGGCCGTGGTGTTGTCCGGCTGAAACCAGATCGGTCAACCATGAGGAGAAGCATAGCCTGATCGCCTAAAATATGAACAGTAGACAGCACCCGGTATTCCCAGGCGGTCTCCCACCCAGGCATTAGCCAGGCCCGACCCTGGGTAGCTACCGAGACCAGACACATTCAGGGAGGTGTGGACGTAGGTCCACGCAAGTCCAGCGACTCAGGGCCGACTGGACCCCCCAGGTTTGTAAACCCCCCAGGTTCACAACCCGTGAGCTGGCATCCGTCGTAAACACCGACCACTGGAAGGAAGAAACAACTTCCCGTACCGAAGAGTCGGGGATCTCTGTCACCAACACAGAGGGACTCTGACTAGGTGGCGCACCGGATTTCAGAGACAAGAGATTTTTACCACCTGGACAGTATTTCCCCTGGAAAACCAGAGTGTGGAATTGGGCATACAGTACCGCCTTGAAGGAGGCTACCCACAGGCCCCGAACCAGCAGGCGCCCGGAGAGAAGACCGATAGCGTGATGCCAATACCTTCACCGCAGACTGAAGAGTCTGCAGTTTCTCCAGGGGAAGAAGGACCTTCGCCACCGAGGAGTCTGGATCAACACTAGATACTCCAACGCTGAGTCTGAACCTAGCATGCCCAGGATTTGAACCCTGGGTCGCACATATGGAGGGCAGGCTTGCTGCCACTGAGCTACACCTTCTGGCCTAAACGTTTAACACCCACCCGAATCTTCGGAGGGTCTGAATGGGAATAACACATCCACTAGGTCGGAGACAGAAGCTGCTCTCAGAAGAAAGTCGTCCAAGTAGCCAATGAGGCAAAGCCTCGCTGTCCCAACAAAGTTAGGATAAGTGCAAGCTCCTAGCTGAAAACCCATGGTGCTGACGCCAGATCAAAAAGGGAGGGCCACAGGCTGACAGAGGCCCTCTCTCATCACGAAGCACAGAAAAAAACACACTGACATGCACAAAACGGGACATGCATGTATGCGTCCCTAATGTCCGAGGATGCCAGGACGTCCCCCGGATGGAGCGCAGCTACCAGCGAACAGATGGATTCCATGCGGAACTACCCAACGTTCACAAAGATATTTAGGGCCTGAGGCCCATAGAAAACCCCAAACCTCTCGTCCTGCAGAAAAGGTAAAATTACCCCGCAGCTTAGCAAATCCCACACTGCCCAAGGCAGACCGACGGGCCAGGAGAGGAAGACACAAGGAAAGAACACCACAGCCCAGTCATATGTGGACCTCGGAGAAAAGCTCACCGGCCACCCCAGGAGTCATGGGGTATGGCGTGGCAGACCCAGCCTCTTTGCAAAGGTGTGCCCACGCTTGCTGGTCGGACTGAGTAGACTACAAGGATCTATATTTTCCAGCCTGTCTCTCAGCCGACAGTTGAAAGAAGATTCTTCAAGAAAAAGTAAAATAAAATAAAATAAAATTTCTCCTCAGGGCGCTGGGCCCAAAAGGAGCCATACGTCCTTCTCCTTGCTAGGCAGAACGAAACTGAGGCTGCAGTGAGGAGGGTTATGTCTTGAGGGACCACCCCCTGGGTGGGGCTGTTCAACTCTGTTAATGTAACATGTATTTAATTATCTAACATGTTTCTCCTAATCCTCTCCTGTAAACAGGGAACATAACCCACTTGTCAAGATTTAAGGAGCTGTGTCCGTCCATGGACGATAAGAGAAATACATTTTTTGGATCTGACCATCTCTGTCGATAAGGAAAGCTTTATCACATCAACATACTTAAAAGCTACTGACAGAAATTTGTTTATACCTAGTGACAGCTGCCACTACGCTTCGTGGTTGAAATCGGTACCAAAAAGTCAATACCTACGATTAAAACGGAATTGTACTGAACAAGTAACCTTCCTTGAACAAGCTAAGATCCTCACACAAAGATTTGAGGAGAAAGGTTATTCCACTGAGGGTTTATCTAACACTTTGGACCTGGTTAACAACATAGATAGAGCTGGTTTGTTGAAGGAAAAAATGGACCGAGTGAGAAATAATGCGTTTCTGAGTGCATTTGTCACCAATTATTCATGTCAGCACGCCAGTGTTAAAACATATAGTCAACAAGCACTGGCATATCCTAAAGAATGACAAAGTTCTCGGTAACATTTTACCAGAGAAACCTCAGGTGGTATTTGGGGGAGTTTCTTCTTTAAAAGATAAACTAGCCCCCAATATCCTTAATCCTCCCACCATCAGATCTATGCTCTTTTCAGGCCTAACTGGGTATTATCAATGTAGGAGATAAGTTTGCTCTCTGGGTGTAAAGCCAGAAGAACTACTAGGTTCAGCTCTGGGTGTACATCAAAAAGCTATTCCATTGAGCCATTTATTACCTGCTCCACGGTTGGAGTTGTGTATATGCTCCAATGCCCATGCGGCCTGCAGGACCAAGCACCCACTGCAGGTATGCTTAAATGAGCATATTAATAATATTAGGAGAGGCTACACCAAACACTCCGTGTCAAAATATTATTTAGCTGTACACAACTGGGACCTGACCAATACCATCTTTCTAGGTATTGATAAGTTTAGCCCCCATTGGAGGGGTAGCAGTCTGGTTAAGAGCATTTCAAAACTAGAAATGGCATGGGTACATACACTTAAATGCTATACACCCTTTGGCCTAAACATTGATGTAGACATCAATTGTTTTATTGATAATTCTTAGGGTTAATTTCCCTACTTGTTATATAATTATTTATTTATTTTAAGTAATTTTCATCAATTACAGTGTTTGGCATATTTTTTGACCACCTTTGCTCTCTGATGCTAGCCACCAGTATTGGAGAGTAACCACATGAGTTGGCACTTTAAAAAAGGTATGTGAACTTGATGGGAGTCCTGAGTGGCCAGTTACTGGTGGTAACACCATTAACTATATGATGGATTTATGACTTATCAGTATCAATTTTGCTGTTTACACAATTTAGGTCTAAGCTGGCTTTTTTAGGCATTTATTTAGTTACACTTGGGTCCTTTTTTTCCCGTTAATTGTACATAATTGTACAGGGGATCAGGAAGAATTTTTTTTCACTGCTGTAGTAAATTGGATCGTGCTCTGCTGGGGTTTTTCGCCTTCTTCTGGATCAACTGCGGGTATATGGGTTTGTATCATATTATATATTTTAGTTTATTTTTTAATGGTTGAACTGGATGGACTTGTGTCTTTTTTTTAACCTGACTAACTATGAGTAACTATGTGTCCTGGGGGCATACCCGGGCACAATGCCCACTGGGACTCTGCTGCTGCCATGCGCCACCTTTTATTGATGCCCTTTGTCTTCATCAGAACTGTAAGTGTTTTTAACCGCTAATAAATTTCACCAGTATTACGGTATTACACTATGAGACTTCGTTTTCTTTTATGTGCTTTGGATACGGTTTGACCTCTTGGGAGTTACTATCAAGACGTTGCCACCCCCCTCCGCTCTGATTTAAAGTGATGTGTTCAAGCCATCGTTTTCTTAGTGTATCCGGATCCGATTGATGTGGTTCCATCAACTCATATAACAGCCTATATTGACCCTCTAGGCGTACGCTTAACAGGGTTCAATATCTCTGGTAAGCCTCCCCTCCTGGTGGTGGTCATTCCTTCACATTTATTCATTCATCCCACCGTGGTGTTTCTAATTGTTCGTCACAGGAGACCATTCACAGACGGTGTTCCTTTCCAGCGACTCACTGCTTTTGGATTTATCACATATGGACTTTTTTTTTTGTTCACACAGTTAATGATAGAAATATTAAAGTGAACTGAATCATATCACTTTCTAGCGCCACTTTTATTGTTTTCGTATATTTATCACTTTCTTGTTTCACTAGATTGTTTGTGGCAGCTTTTTACACAGATAGCGCAGATTTATGCTTGTTTTTTCCCACTTCAGGCGGAGCCTTTGGATTGCGGGACTTGTCGGAAAAGCTCCTTCCATGTGCAAAGAGCATGTGCCACTGATCTTGATTTGGCTGCAGGGTGGTTTGAGTGTGAAGTGTGGGTGAACCACCTTCCTGTCAACGCTTTACTGGACTCTGGTAGCATGGCGACACTGGTACATGCCAGGGTGATCGGGAGACTCAGACCAGTAAGACTCTACCGTTAGTGTGTATCTATGGGGACACCAGGGAGTACCCCCTTGTTCCGGTGACTGTTTTCTATGGCTGTACCTCAGTGACAAAAGAAGTTGGGGTGGTAAGATGTCCGATACATGACATCATAGTGGGGCGTGACTGCCCGTTGTTTGTTGAACTATGGAACCAGGTACAGATGGGGCTGCCAGGACAGCCAGGAGAACTGGGGACACTGGGCTTTTTGGGGCCAAACCTTGAGGGGTCTGGTCCAGAACCACCCGCAATACACACCCATAATGTTAAGATACCTGTCACTGATAATGACATTGCAGAAAATACGAATATAGGTGATAATGCTCATCTTTCAGGTCTCAAGGCAGAGTTGACCTCTGGGGGGGGGGGGGGGCGGTAATCTCTGCACTACAGGTCATGTTGGGGGGAGGATGAAGAGGAATCTTCCCCATGGGCCACCATGGGCTCTGGACTGCGGTACTTTCTGTTAGGTAGAAGATTCCGCCTGGTGTCGAACCATGCCCCATTGACCTGGATGAGACAGAATAAGCACGCCAATGCCAGGGTGACAAGGTGGTTCCTTTCTCTTGATGTGTTCAATTTTTGTGATAGAGCACAGCGCCGGGAGACAACATCAGAATGCAGATGCCCATTGTATGGTATTGAATGGTGCCTCCAACACTTCCGTGTTGTGGCAGAGGGTGGGATATGTACAGGACGCCAAGGTTGGGTCCTGGACAGGTGCTATATAGCACCGATATTTGGGTTATGGTCCCTTTAAAAGGGAAGTGTGGTAGTATTCAGGGGGTCACGCAGGATGGCCGAGGAATTCCCGGGAATAGCCTTAATCAGGAGAGGACTGACTCGCAACTCTCTCTGCGTTAATGGAGATATCTGGGACCCAGAATTTTGGAGACCCTGAAGTGATATTTGGGTGGGAAAGGGTCTCCACGCCTGACTAAAGGAATTCTAGCACACACAGGGTTAAGAGCCTCCAGGAAACATCTCTTAAAGACAGGAAGTAGTGTTAGGTGGTGTGGTGTGGTGAGGAGGAGTTGGTGAATACACCTTGTAACGGAACCCCAAACGGGACAGGGGTTAAACGCTGTTTAAGATATTCTATTCCGAACCCAAGACAGCTTATCGACACTCCACAATCCGTGACACGACCCATATGGATTTTTCCCCAGAAATGAGACACAGCTCTGTTCTCTGGTTCAACAGGAATAGGCAATCTTTATTGAGAAGGCAGACTCTTATATACACAAAAAGGAATACTTGCAGTAATAAAATGGACAATGACACACTCCACCCACAACATCATACAATGATTACTAACGAGCCTCCAATACACATCTTTTAGTCAGACTTTCTGGCACCAGCTCTGACATAATCTACATGAGCTAGTTAAGTACAGCCGACAAGTCAGACATCATGACTCCGGCTTCTCTCACCTGCTATACAATACACATTCCTTTAGCAGACATAAGTCAGACATCTGACCTTTAGACTGTGCTAACTCACAACACACATCTGTCATCAATAGAAATTCACACAATACAGTGTCAATTAGCATAACACAATGAAAAGGTCTTTAGGAGCCATTCTAAGGTTCATTTAAATCACAGTAGCAGACGACATTACCACAGCAAGCTTCTATAGTACACATCAGCCAACAACACAATATATACAATATCTATACCGCATTAAATGTGACTAGCACAGACCATAGTGGGGTTCTCATTCACTCTGTGCCCCTATTAGAGACACAGGGTGATCTACACATAAGAAGCTTAAACAGGAGTATCTCATACTTTCTAAGCGCTTCTGGGTCCCACGGCCCTCCCGTTACACACCTGTTTTGGAGAGATGAGAGTTTGCTGGAGGCTGCTAAAATAGTTAACAAGGATTGTTAAAACCTTGGGATAAAGACCCATCTATGAACTGTATGTGCCGTTTTACTTTGCTGAAGATAAGCAGACTTTATTTTGTATTTTTGCTTGTGTGCTGCTGGAAGCCTTTTGATTTGCTTGCTGAAAATAAAAGCCCTTTTGTTTAAAGTTTACCGGCTTTGCACTCGGTCCTGTGGAGCTACAATCCCCCCCCCAAACTTTATATATATATATATATATATATATATATATATATATATATATATAATTTTGTGGCATGATGAGACGCTGTCAATGTGAAGATGGTGATTTAACCACTAGAGGCCAACATGGAACACAGGGGTGGGCGAGAGAGTCCACTCCCCTGCGCCGCAATGGCGTGTTTGAGTTGCAGATATGGGAACCACATATTGGGTGGAAGGTCAAATGTGGCCCTAAGTTCGGGGAGGGACAGCAATCAACCATTGGCAAAAATATGAGACATCATAAGTCACACCATGGGCTCCTGCTGCAACTTGGCCAGCTCTACATACGATACGAACGGTTGTTCCAGATTGGGCTAAATTCCGTGAATCCCTTTACTCCCTGGAGTTGTCTGACCTTATTCCATATTTTTTGGATTAACGCCAACGTTGGGGTCTGTTTGTTGGACCTCAAAAACATTTGTGCCTCCAGGCCCAGGGGGATGGGTTTCACGATCTTTGACATGAAAAGAATGTTCTCTCTGCTCTTTGGTATGCAAAGAATTTCCTCTATGCTCTCAGCCAAAAGTCAAAGTCTGGGCAATCTGCCAAGTCTAGGCAGCCTGCCAAGTTTTAAAAACATTCTTTATCAGTGGAAAGTTAAGTCTAAACATTGTATCACATCAAAGGAATAAACTTCTGTGTGTAAATTAGGAACGTTTAACTACTTAAACACCAAACCTTTCTCTGACAGCTCTTTTCAAGTTAAAATAATTTTTTTTTTGCTAGAAAATTACTTAGAACCCCCAAACATTATATCATTTTTTAGTAGAGACCCTAGAGAATAAAATGGCGGTTGTTGCAATATTTTATGTTGCACTGTATTTGCGCAGCAGTCTTTTTAAATGCAATTTTTTTGGAAAAAATTACTTTAATGAATAAAAAAAAAAAAAAAAACTAGCCAGTAAAGTTAGCCCATTTTTTTTGGTATAAATGTAAAAGATTTTACGCCGTGAGAATCGTGATCTTCATTCTAAGCAAAAAAATCGTGATTCTCATTTTGGCCAGAATCGTGCAGCTCTAACAGTAACCCACAAAGTTGGTCTCCAGAGTCCATTAAGGCTTTTGAGAGTCTTAAGGCTGCCTTTGTTTGGCACATCCTGATCCTACGTTGCCTTTTATCCTTGAAGTTGATGCTTCTGAGATTGTAGTTGGCGCCCTTCTGTCTCAACGTCCTAGCTCTGACAGCGCTCTGCATCCGTGTGGCTACTTTTCCAAGAAATTGTTGGTGACAGAGAGCTGTTGGCGATCATTTTAGCCCTGAAAGAATAGAGACATCTCCTCAAAGGTACCACTGTGCCGGTTCTCATTCTCACTGACCATAAAAATCTCACATTCTTGTCTGAGGCTAAGCGCCTCTCTCCCAGAAGGGCACGATGGGCTCTTTTCTTGTCGAGTTTTAATTACATTGTCTCATCCTTACCCAGTACTAAGAATGTAAGGGCTGATGCCTTGTCACAACAATTTTCCTCCACTTCCAAGATGGAGACTGTCCAATCCTTCCCGGATTGGAGGAGTCCAATGAATCTAAAGTAGCACTGAAGTCCCCCATCAGCAGCAACGGAAGATGGGCATGAGAAGCCAATTTAACAAAATAAGTCATATAACAGTTGCACAGTAAATTGGGGAGTTAAGTAAATATTCACCAACAACAGCTTATAGTAGCAAATATCCAAAACCAGGGGTTGACAAATTTGCTTGGAATCTAGGAGCCAGGTAAAAAAGTTAGGAGCCAGAAAACGCGCCCCTTCCTGACGAGCTTGCGCGCAGAAGCGAACACATACGTGAGCAGCGCCCGCATATGTAAACGGTGTTCAAACCACACATGTGAGGTACCGCCGCGATTGGTAGAGCGAGAGCAATAATTCTAGCCCTAGACCTCCTCTAACTCAAAACATGCAACCTGTAGATTTTTTTTTAAACGTCGCCTATGAAGATTTTAAAGGGTAAAAGTTTGTCGGCATTCCACGAGCGGACGCAATTTTGAAGCGTGACATGTTGGGTATCAATTTACTCGGCGTAACATTATCTTTCATAATATATAAAAAAAAAAGGGGATAACTTTACTGTTGTCTTATATTTTAATTAAAAGTGTAATTTTTTCACAAAAAAAGTGCGCTTGTAAGACCGCTGCGCAAATACGGCGTGGCAGAAAGTATTGCAACGATCGCCATTTTATTCTCTAGGGTGTTAGGATAAAAAAATATATATAATGTTTGGGGGTTCTAATTAGAGGGAAGAAGATGGCAGTGAAAAATAACATTAGAATTGCTGTTTAAAGAGGATGTAAACCCACTCTCATCAATTTTAAACTACTGCCATGGTGCTGATCTATAAGGATGTACATGCCTCCTGCATGTATCCTTACCTGTCAAATGTCCCCCATTTTGCTGTTTAAAACCCCGCAAAGTCCAGATTTGGTGGGCAGGTCTGTTGTTCGGCGCTCGGTGGGCGGAGTCATGATGTCAGCAGACTCCCGCCCACCTCTTCACTCCCCTTGGCCAGAGCGCGCACAAGACAGGAAGAGCGCGTTCTGGGTATAGTAGAGCGCGGTCACGGCCCCCTGTCGGCACACGTTGATGTCCCTTGACAGTCGGGGATGATCGCTGCGACGGGACAGCTGTGAGCACCGACCCCCGTGCATGGCTTTTTATCATCTGCTTCTCCTCCTCCCTCCCGCGGCTTTCATCTAATAAGTCATGCAGGGGGATCGGTGCTCACAGCTGTCCCCGTCGCAGCGATCATCTCCGAGTGTCTTCTGTTCTCCTCCACCCCCCGATGTCGTCCCCTCCCCCGATGTCATCCCCCTCCATGTGTCCACACACCCACCCCTCCTCATCCTGCTCCGTTTGTCCGCCTCCCCCCCCGCGTCTTCACCCTCCGCCCCCCCCCTTGTCCTGCTCCGTTTGTCCGCCGCCCCCCCCCCCCGCTCCGTGTGTCCAGCTCCATCCCCCGCAGCCATCGCCGGCTTCTCTCTCCTCTCCCGCGGGCTGCGAGGGGGGGGGCTCTGTCAGGATGGAGAGCGGAAACGGGACACAGAGCGTTCGTTCCCGATCGCTGTGTGTCCTGTGAAAACTGTGCAGAGTAACCTGTGTGTTACTCTGCTCAGTGTATGAATGGAAGGGAGACGCTGTCTTCTGTCCATTCATCTTCAATGCAGAGAAATGGACTGGGGAATGAATGTGCTCTGTCCCTTTCTCTGTCTCAAATGGGAGATGTCAGGGGTCTCTGTTTAGACCCCTGACATGTCACCAACGCCCCCACAGGGCTGATAAAAAAAAAATTCAAAAAAATCAGACACCACAACCACCCCCCCCATACCAAGATGGTCCAGAACCCCCTGTCCACTACCCCACCGTCCACTACCCCACTGACACCGTCCACTACCCCACTGACACCGTCCACTACCCCACTGACACCGTCCACCCCACTGACACCGTCCACTACCCCACCGTCCACTACCCCACCGACACCGTCCACTACCCCACCGTCCACTACCCCACCGACACCGTCCACTACCCCACCGACACCGTCCACTACCCCACCGTCCACTACCCCACCGACACCATCCACTACCCCACCGTCCACTACCCCACTGACACCATCCACTACCCCACTGTCCACTACCCCACTGACACCGTCCACTACCCCACTGTCCACTACCCCACCTTCCACTACCCCCACTGACACCGCCCACTACCCCACTGTCCACTACCCCACTGTCCACTACCCCACTGACACCGCCCACTACCCCAATGACACCGCCCACTACCACCAACCACTGCCCCATCCCCCCAACCCCTTTCCAAAAATCATTGTGAAAAAATAAATTTAAAAAATAAAACCCCACCCTCCCATCAAGTACAAAAAAAAAATTGTAAAAAGAAAAAAAAAATGTTATTGTAAAAATGTATAAAAAGACCAAAGTACATGAGACTAACTACAAGATCTTAACCGGGTGGTATAGAACCCCAGACCTACTACACAAGATCTTCCCTGCGACATCGGACAGATGTTGGCGTTGCATGGAAGTAGAAAGGGCACACTGTTGCACGTCTTTTGGTCCTGCCCACGCCTCCAACATTTCTGGAGCGAGGTGCGACGGATCACGCAGCAGTTCTCGGACCGTACAATCCCGAATGATCCAGCATTCTTCCTTCTCCATGCGACTGACGCCCCAACGCGGGTGTACAAGAAATCAATTGTTCGCCATCTATTAGACGCCGCCAAGGCCTGCATTCCAGTTCGCTGGAAATCGCCCCTTCCGCCGACTATAGCCATGTGGCTGAGGAAAATAGACGAGATCAATAAGATGGAGGATCTTATCCTTACGAGTCAGGATAGGCAAGAAGCCTACACAAGCACCTGGCGTATCTGGAATATCTTCTCCTACTCCGAGGAAGGTATTGCCCTACGAGGTGAGAACGCCCCGACCTGAACTTCATTGATCTCGTCTGTAACAGTTTCTCCATAAGAGCCTTAGACGGAGGCTCATTAATGGTGGCCCTGAAGTTGGCGAATGAGACGCGCGGTCCATGTTCACGACCCCCCCCCCCACAATACCTAACCCCCCACCCCCTACCCCGTATACCTTTACCTCTCTTTTCCTCCTCTCTCTCTCTATCTATAAACTCAGGGAGTGCTCGCTCTCTATCTTTGTTTCCATCTTTCTCTGTTTACCCCTATTCTATACGCAAATATGAAAAGTATGGGAGAAGGGACCATGGGACCCTGGCAGTTGGTAAGACATCGGAGGTGCGTGTCGAGCACCACGAGCAGACGAAGGGGAAAAATAGGAGGAGTGACCATGACGCCATGAGGCAAGCAATTATGTCCCTAGTTAGATGGTTGGATAAATGATCTCGTTGTTATGAAAGATAAGATGGCTATGTAATGTATACACTGCCCAGTCTTTAATGTTGTGTTCTGCCTTTTGATGTCTTGTTTTACCCTACCTATCTTGCAGATGTCTGTAATGCCGCGGGGGTTCCCATGGACCCCCCTTTTTCCCTGTATATAAATTAAAAAAAAAAAAATGTATAAAAAGAAAAAAATCCATTGGTCCCAAAAAACCTTTTGGGAACAAAAAATATTAAATTGTAAAATAAAAAAAAATTATCTGACACTGTCCACTATCCTGACACCATCCTGCATGTACTACCCACCTCTGTACCCTACGCATTCCTGTGATTCGCATCGCACTGCTGTTCAGATCACATGTGATGTCTGTGCGATGCGATTTCAGCCATACAAACTGTATAGCTGAAATCGCATTACACATTCGGACCAAACACGCATCACACCTATGCGATCCGATTTATGTCCTGTCAGTTCGCAGTGCGATATGCGAGCTGAAATGGGGGTGTCATTACCATTGTATGACACTCCCCAGCATTTCGCATATGGCAGTGTGAACTGTCGTGCGAGTTGGGTGCAATGTGGGAACCCGCAGTGGATTTGCAGGGTTCCTGAATCGCACCAGTGTGAACCAAGCCTCAAAGCATGCAGCCTACAAATGTCACCTGACTGCTCCCACCAAGGTTCGGTTCACACTGGTGCAATTCGGGAACCCTGCAAATCCACTGCGGGTTCCCACATCGCACCCGACTCGCGCGGCAGTTCACACTGCCATATGCTGGGGAGTGTAATACAATGGTAATGACACCCCCATTTCAGCTCGCATATCGCACTGCGAACTGACAGTTAGGACATGGATCGCATAGGTGTGAAAACCTATGCGATTCTGGTGTGGACCAAAAAAAGGGTCCTGTGTGAGTTTGTTCCAAATGAGATGAAATTTCAGCCATACAGTTTGTATGGCTAAAATCGCATCGCACGTGATCTGAACAGCAGTGCGGTGCGAATCACTTACAATTTAGTACAGCTCATTAATGTGAACCAGCCCTAAGTTCATTCAGCCTGAGTGTAAGTATAAAAAGTGAGAAATCCACCCTCCCCCACACAACACATGGTGGTAATATAGGAATTTTGCATATGTGATCAGGTGACCTCAGACACACACACTGCAATATAACAATTATTAGAAGATCACTCACGCTCGGACTATCTCCCCTAATCACTTGTCTATGTATATTCTGATGGCTGTTCACTGGAGCATTTCATCATGACATTAGAGCCGGTTCACACTAGGGCGACACGACTTCCAACGACTCCGACACGACTTGAACATGAACCACAGGGCGATCTGGGGCGATTTACAACACAACTTGAAGTCGTCTCCAGGACAGGAGACTTTCCAGTGGCCAATAAAACAACAATCAGCTCTGGGAGAGGGAGGGGGAGGGAGGAGGGCAGGAGAGATTTGCCTGAGAAATGTATGTTATCTTCCTGGAAAGTAGCTTCAGATAAGACAGTGATCCGACTCCTGAGGCGACTTCCATTGAAATCAATGGGTACAAATCGCCTATGGATTGAAGTAGTACAGGGACCTTTTCTGAAGTCGGATCGCCTTGAGTCGTGTGTATTAACACAGCTCCCATTCACTTCCATTGTTTTTCTCTACAGCGCGACTTGGGACGACTTGAGGCGACATGAAGTTGGATCGCAAGTCGCCCCAGTGTGAACCGGCTCTGAACTTTGTCTCACCTCATGTTTTGTAAACATTTAATCAAAACACAGGACAAGCAGACAATTCTGGCATATTAGGAGAAGAGAGGGGAGGGGGGTGATTTGTACACTGTTTACAGAAACTGTGCATGGTCTGCAGGCTAGTGCACGAGATATGTAAATATCCTGTCACTCAAAGCATGGAGGCGGAACGGACTTTGCTTTTTAGAGGAAAGTCCGTTGTATCCCACTGAACAATAAAAAAAGAGGATTGCTCAGCTCTGGATTAACTCTGTGTGGCAAGACTGGGCACAGATGTTAGGAAATCGTATTCTCTACATTGTGACATCAAAAATAAAAAATATTTTTTTTGGGTTTACATCCACTTTAACTTGTAATACCAATGGCCACCACCAGATGGCGCCAGCTCACATCTGGTGGTAATAACTTGTAATACCAACGGCTCACCACCAGATGGCGCCAGCTCACAAAAAAAGCCAAGTCGCCAGGACCCTATTTCTAGTTGCCATGACGACCTGGCGCCCGGGATTTGTCGAGCCCTGTCCAAGACCACTGCCACATATCACCCCCCCCCCCCCCCGGATCTGAGAACACCTGGTGGATAGTAAAGGGAACCGCTTTACTAATAAGAATAGATACTTCCTGTAACGAAACGTCCCACACTCCACTTGAGTGCTTTCGTCATATACCACTTCCTCCCAGTCTAGATATCAGATATTCCAACCGCTATCAACATCAAACAAGACGATACTTGCCGATTGCTGAACATGAACTGTTTATTAGAACCTGAATACAAGTCTTATATACAGTTAAAGAGGTGGTAACCAGAACATAAATTATCATGAGCTAATTAACTAATCCCTTAAAACAGCCTGGTCATTGTTATGATAAATCAGGATTTCACTACAGGTCCGACTTGTTGTCACCTCACAATAGCAGGATCAATTAGCACAAGCAACAATGGGTGACAGAGAAGCCACACTAGACTTATTTACATTATAGAAGACAACAGACAGACAGGTGGCTGGAGGTGATGGCATTAGCATCTCCTTACAGCATATGTCCCAACAGTATGAATCAGTCACTCTTTCAAATATGACATATACAGGGTTCCCAGAGTCTGTGTGTCTTGGGGGGACATGGACCAGAATCCAAAGTAACACCACCTCAGGGGTCCCCAGGTATACAGCTCACAAAAAGAGCACTGTTCCCCCAAATGCCAGGGCCCATGATCGCAAGACAAGAGGCTAGCATTCAGTCCCCTCTAAAAGCCTCTGTCCCGGCTGAGTCTGTCACACTCCCCTTGCGAAAGTGGAGTATGTTGCATGGAATGCCCTTTAAATCCAGTGCCTTCGCAGCGCAAGAATCCTGTTTCCATCCAGGTGTCTTACATAGAACCCCCCAAACATTATATTTTAATTTTTAGCTAAGACCCTAGAGAATACAATGGCGGTCATTGCAACTTTTTATCTTGCACAGTATTTGCGCAGCAATTTTTAAAAGTTTTTTTTCGGGGGGAAAAAAACATTTCATGCTTTAAAAACACAGTAAAGTTAGCCCAATTTGTTTGTATAACGTGAAAGATAAAGTTACGCCGAGTAAATAGATACCCAACATGTCACGCTTCAAAATTGCACAAGCTTGTGGAATGGTGCCAAACTTTGGTACTTAAAAATCCCTATAGGTGATAATTTTTAGTTCGGCACTTATATATATATTTTTTTATCACTTTTATTCCTATTACAGGGAATGTAATGGCAATATGGCATGACAGGTCTTTAACCACTTAATCACCGCCTTATAGACGATATACGTCTACAAGGCGGTCGCTTAACTCTGGGAGGACGTCAATGGACGTCCTCCCGGAATCGTGTTCCCGCGCGCCCCCAGGGGCGCGCACACGGGAGTGTCCGTGACCGCCGGGTCCGGGGGACCCGGCGCATCACGGATCACGGTAAATTGCCGCTGATAGCGGCTGTTTACCACGTGATCGCTCCGTCCAATGACGGAGCAATCACATGTAAACAAACCGGCGTCATTTGAGGACGCCGGTTTCTCCCTCCTCTCTCTGTACCGATCGGTACAGTGTGAGAGGAGCGCAGGTGTCAGTAGCGCTGTGGGCTGGATCTGTGACTATTGCAGTCACAGATCTAGCCATCCCTGCACAATACTCTGCAATACCCCTGTGCAATACCCCTACCCCTGTGCAATACTCTGCAATACTCCTACCCCTGTGCAATACTCTGCAATACTCCTACCCCTGTGCAATACTCTGCAATACCCCTACCCCTGTGCAATACTCTGCAATACCCCTACCCCCTGCGCAATACTCTGCAACAGGGCTCGACAAATCCCGGGCGCCAGGTCGCCATGGCGACTAGAAATGGTGTCCTGGCGACTTGCCTTTTTTTGTGAGCTGGCGCCATCTGGTGGTGGCCGTTGGTATTAAAAGTTAAACAGCAATTCTAATGTAATTTTTCACTATTTTTTACTGCCATCTTCTTCCCTCTAATTAGAACCCTCAAACATTATATATATTTTTTATCCTAACACCCTAGAGAATAAAATGGCGATCGTTGCAATACTTTCTGTCACGCCGTATTTGCGCAGCGGTCTTACAAGCGCACTTTTTTGGGGGAAAAAAATACACTTTTTTTTAATTAAAAAATAAGACAACAGTAAAGTTATCCCCATTTTCTTTATATTGTGAAAGATGATGTTACGCTGAGTAAATTCATACCCAACATGTCACGCTTCAAAATTGCGTCCGCTCGTGGAATGCCGACAAACTTTTATCCTTTAAAATCTTCATAGGCGACGTTTAAAAAAATCTACAGGTTGCATGTTTTGAGTTACAGAGGAGGACTAGGGCTAGAATTATTGCGCTCGCTCTACCAATCGCGGCGATACCTCACATGTAGGGTTTGAACACCGTTTACATATGCAGGCGCTGCTCACGTATGTGTTCGCTTCTGCGCGCAAGCTTGTCGGGACGGGGTGCGTTTTCTGGCTCCTAACTTTTTTAGCTGGCTCCTAGATTCCAAGCTAATTTGTCAACCCCTGCTCTGCAATACCCCTACCCTCTGCACAATACTCTGCAAAACCCCTACCCCCTGCGCAATACTCTGCAAAACCCCTACTCCCTGCGCAATACTCTGCAAAACCCCTACCCCCTGCGCAATACTCTGCAATACCCCTACCCCCTGCGCAATACTCTGCAATACCCCCTGCGCAATACTCTGCAATACCCCCTGCGCAATACTCTGCAATACCCCCTGCGCAAAACTCTGCAATACCCCCTGCGCAAAACTCTGCAATACCCCCTGCGCAATACCCCTACCCCCTGTGCAATACTCTGCAATACCCCCTGCGCCATATACCCCCGCACAATACTCTGCAATACCCCCGCACAATACTCTGCAATACCCCCGCACAATACTCTGCAATACCCCCGCACAATACTCTGCAAAACAAAATGTGTTTTAACCACTTCCTGCCCGTCGACCGTCATATGACGTCCTTGACTTTGTGCAGGCATATCTGAATGATGGGTGCAGCTACAGGCATCATTCAGATATCATCTTTTTCAGCCGGCGATTCCCTACACTGTAAAGGCGCATACACACAGTCAGACATCCAACAAAATTTCCCTTGGATTTTTTTCCTAAATTGATTTGTCCGGCCACACCCATAGCATACACACAGTCAGACTTTTCTGCAAACTTTTCTAAAACTTTCCTAACATCACATGTTTTTTTTGCTATTTTCTGCTCTTTACCGCCACCCTTTGGTTAACTTCTGCTATTGTTTGTTGCTTTTAACATTGGTTCTGAGCATGCGTATTTGCACTTTGTCCAAAAGTTGGTTGGATTGCTGTACACACAGTCAGACAAGGCACCATCAGACTTTTGTTGCCGAAAAGTTGGTCCGTTTGCAGACCCAACTTTTTGTTGGATGAAAGCCGAAAAAGTTGGTCCGATGGAGCGTACACACGGTCAGGCTGTTCCGCCTCTTGATCATTCTTACGGGAGGTGAAAAGGGATGTCCCCCCTCCCTTCGCTTCTTCCGACTCACCGCTACAATCGAAGCCAGGATCGTTTTTTTTTTCAGGCTTTTCAGCCTAGGAGGTGAGATGTGGGGTCTTATTGACCCCATATCTCACTGTAAAGAGGACCTGTCATGCTATATCCCTATTACAAGGGATGTTACATTCCTTGTAATAGGAATAAAAGTGATCAAAACATTTATTTTTGGGGAAAAACGTGTCAAACTAAAATAAATAAAGTAAAATGAACAATAAAAAAAAAAAAAAAAATTAAAGCGCCCCTGTTCCCGTGTGCTAGTATACAGAAGCGACCGCACACATAAGTCCCGCCCACATATGAAAACGGTGTTCAAACCACACATGTGAGGTATCGCTGCGACCGTTAGAGCGAGAGCAATAATTTTGGCCCTAGACCTCCTCTTCAACTAAAAAGATGTAACCAGTAAAAATATTTAAAGCGTCACCTATAGGGATTTTTAAGTAGCGAAGTTTGGCACCATTCCACAAGCGTGTGCAATTTTGAAGGGTGACATGTTGGGTATCTATTTACTCGGCTTAATTTCATCTTTGATATTATGCAAAAACATTGGGCTAACTTCAATGTTTGTTTTTTTTTAAAGCACAAAACTGTTTTATTTCCAAAAAAAAAGCGCTCAAAAAAAATTGCTGTGTAAATACCATGCGCGATAAAAAGTTGCACTGACCGCCATTGTATTCTCTAGGGTCTTTGCTAAAAAATAATTATAATGTTTTGGGGTTCTATGTAATTTTCTAGCAAATAAATGATTATTTTTACATGTAGGAGAGAAATGTCAGAATTGGTCTGGGTGTTCCAGAACGCCTGATGGTGCTCCCTGCATGTTGGGCCTCTGTATGTGGCCACGCTGTGTAAAAGTCTCACACATGTGGTATCGCCATATTTGGGAGGAATAGCAGAATGTGTTTTGGGGTGTAATTTGTGGCATGCATATGCTGTGTGTGAGAAATAACCTGCTAATATGAAAATTTGGTGAAAAAAAAAAATCTTGATTTTGCAAAGAATTGTGGGAAAAAAATGACAACTTCAAAAAACTCACAATGCCTCTTTCCAAATACCTTGGAATGTCTTCTTTCCAAAAAGGGGTCATTTGGGGGGTATTTGTACTTTTTTGCAAAATGTTATAATAGAAATAAACGCAGAGGTGATCAAATATCACCAAAAGAAAGCTCTATTTGTGGGAAAAAAAGGACAAAAATTTCATTTGGTTACAGTGTTGCACAATAACTGAGTTATTGTCATTCAAAATGTGAGAGCACCGAAAGCTGAAAATTGGTGTGGTTATTAAGGAGGTTTAAGTGCCCAGTGGTCAAGTGGTTAAAGTTAGATATGGGTCAATAAGACTCTACATCTCACCTCTAGGCTGGGGAGCCTGAAAAAAAACTTTCCCAGCTTCCCAGCCGAGGCGGCACCATATGTTTGAATGCAGAGGACATCATAACATCGCGCCTGGCCTCCGAAGGATCATAGGGACTCCGGCGACCATCTTGTCCGCCAGAAATCTCTATGGTAAACATCCAAGGCCGGCAGATCCTGTCTCTGACTTACCGATGGCAGCAATGAGATGGTAGAAGCACTGGAGGGTGGGAATGTCCCCTCTCACTGCCTGTGTAGCATCCTCTACCAAAGGTAGGTGCTAGTGTAGGATTTTTGCGAGGTAAATCTGCCAGCGCTGGTACAGGCTAGGCCTGCTTGTTTTGATCTGGGGGCAGGGAGTGGTTAGTGTATCAGTGGGTGTGACCACCTGTACTTCAGGACTTGGGCGCCTCCCCTGCTTCCAGGGAGATTGTTCTGGAAGAGGGGCAGGAACTGGAGTGACAGGCAGCTCATGTGAGGAGCCCTGACCAATCCCCACTTTGTATTGGCAGGGGGCAGGCCTCCCATATAAGCTGAGGTAACAGCTCATCAGGGAGGAGTTGTTGGCTAAGTGACGTGGAGAATAGAGTCCTAGATAGCAGCATGGGCCCCATCCCCATTTGGAGGGGTGCGAGGCCCAGCGGAGGAGCCCGGGAGAGAGCCTCATCCTTACACGGTCATAGAAGAGGTGTCCTGGAACAGAGGGGCTGAAGAAGCTATTGGAACGGATGTCCGGTTAAAGTTCTCCATTATGGACTCGAGGAAGATGAAGGTTGGCGAGTGTGACACAGTGGATGTTCTGGAAAAGGCGTGCCAGTGGAGCTGTGTGCGAGGCAAGAGAAGAGACTGTGGGATTCGTGTCAAATCGATACGGGCGCAGGATTTGCAGGCCGTACTAGCTGGGATCAGTAGTCCACCAAGTTAAAGCTGTTAAATTACTAGGCCACCGGGGAGGGGTACTGCAGACCTCTGGCCTAGTAACTACACAGCCAACTACAACCAAGTACAGCCAGCAATCTGGGATTATTCAGAGTGATCCCCTTTTGTCAGTATGAAGATGATGGAACAGAGAGACTTAAGCCTCGTACACTCAGAATGCAGTGACGCAAAACACAACGACGTGCTGAAAAAAACGAAGTTCAATGCTTCCAAGCATGCGAGGATTTTTAACCGATGGTTGTGCCTACTAACGATCAGTTTTGACCTATCGGTTAGGAATCCATAGGTTAATTTTAAAGCAAGTTGGCTTTTTTTTAACCTATGGTTAAATAACCTATGGGGCCCACACACGATCGGTTTTGACCGATGAAAACGGTCCTTCAGACCGTTGTCCTCTGGTTAACCCATCGTGTGTACGAGGCCTAACAGTTCATAGTAGAAGTATGTGCAGGAGAGGGGAAAAGTCCTGGCAGCAACAGTCTGCAGGAGCTGTGCAAAAGAGGAGCAATAGTCTGCATGGGTGATGCAGGAGCAGTGACTATAAAATGTTAGGGTTCATTAATTCTTCATGACTCAACCTGTTTTGTTCAAATTCTTAAATTTGATGGCAAAGCATCTTGTTCTTTGGGCATCCCATATTTTCTTTCCCCCAACCAAGTTATATTCCCTCACTAAAAAATAAAAAACAACGCAAATGACTGTTCATTTTCTCTAAGGCGATAGATGACGGTTTGGCAGCAGGGTGATATGGTGGAGGTTAGTAACTAGTAGCAACCATCCGCTACACCTGTGAGAACGATCACGAACGAACAGCCGCTATGATCATTCTCATGGTGTAGGGAATCGCTGGCTGAAAAAGACAATATCTGAATGATGCCTCTAGCTGCAGGCATAATTCAGATATACCCGCACATAGTCAAGGACGTCATATGACGGCCGGCGGGCAGGAATACTGCAACAACGTAGCTCATTTGAATTTGCCATTTAGCCCCCATACTTTTCAAGGTACTATCTTAATATGGCTTGCCATGACAATAAAAATCAAATACTGCGTTGCTGAAGCCTGAGAGCCCAAACAAAAACAGTGTTACAGTGTGATCTGAAGCAAGCGGGCACTGCTGCCCATAGTTGGTGCCAAAATACCTATGAGAGCTGGGAACTGAGCTTAAATTAAAACAAAACCCCCTTGCTATTATACCAAAAAAGAAAAAGAAAAAAAATTGAAAAAAAAAAAAAGTCCGGTATGCAGCTTTAGTCCCAAACATGAACAACCAAACTGTCTTTGGAAGTTCAAGCGACGTTCAAATGTTCGACTGCTAAATTAGATGTTCCAGAAAGCTCCACTTAACCGCTTCCCGACAGCCGTATGACTATATACGGCCGCAGGGTGGCTCTACTTCTCTGGGACGCCGTCTTTTTACGGCCGCCCCTTTCCTCGTTCCCCGAGCGCGCATCGGGGAACTTCTGTGCTGGCCGTGTCCCTTGGACACAGCCAATCACAGATCGCCGTGAACGGCCAATCGGAGTGGCCGTTTGGTAGGCGATCTGTGTGGCCAATGAGAGATGATCTCATATGTAAACATATGAGATAATTTCTCATTGCCGGAGACCGATCTGTGTCTCTTGTACATAGGGACACAGATCGGTCACCTCCCCCAGTCACCCCCCTTCCCCCACAGTTAGAACACTATATAAGGTACACCTTTAACCCCTTTCTAACCCCCTAGTGTTAACCCCTTCAATGCCAGTCACATTTATACAGTAATTAGTGCATATTTATAGCACTGATTGCAGTATAAATGTGAATGGTGCCAAAAATGTGTCAAAAGTGTCCGATGTGTCCGCCATAATGTCGCCGTCCCAATAAAAAAAAATAAAAAAAAATCGCAGATCGCCGCCATTACTAGTAAAAAATAAAAAAATAATAATTCTGTCCCCTATTTTGTAGGCGCTATAACTTTTGCGCAAACCAGTCGCTTATTGCGATTTTTTTTTCTGCCTCTCAGAGCTCCCACACACACCGCTGTAGAATCGTCCTATGTAGACTGCGGAGTATGTGCAATGCGCCGGACAGCAGATCTGCTCACAGATTCGGGAATATTGCAGGGCTCCACTAAGCTAAAAGGGGTGAATGATGACAGGTAAGGATACATGCAGGAGGCATATATATCCTTCTATATATGCCCTATGTTATTACATTAGAAATGATGACAGTGGCTTTACATCCACTTTAAGAAAAGAAAAAAGGAAAAAAAAAAAAGGTAGTAGATTGGATACCTGATTATCTGGCGCCATCTATTGGCAAGTACAACAACCAAGTTCAAGCATATGAAATTGGAATAAGGGAGACTTAAAATGTGTGTCCTACAGGAATCACTGGAGAATCCAGGCAATCTTCATGAGATCCTGTCCAGCCATTCACAAGCATAAGTGGGTTGTCAAAAAATGGCACTGATCCGTTGTGCTGGATCCGCAGCCTGCTGGAATATAACATGCTGTACTGTATATCCTTGGCTCACAATCTTTTCCAGATATCATTGAAGGAGCACCTCTTTTTCTGAGTTTCTGCAGAGAAGTCAGGGAACAACATCACGCAGGCATTTTCATAACGCAGCTCCTGGTGTTTCCTCTGCCAAGATCATGTCCCTGTAGTTCAGGAATCTAACCAATAACGACCATGGGAACTCACCAGGGGGACATCTGCCAGTGGGAACCCTATATGAGCCTGTTCCACCACGTAGGTGGTGGGGAGTTCCCCCCAGTTCTAGGGACCGTTTGAAGAATTGTTCTGCAAATGTGGTCAGCTTGGGACATGCAGATACATTAGGCTGCATTCTGTGATAGGGAGCAAACGGTGACACAGCCCCACCTCCAGCCCCCTCCCCAAAGCAGAGGCTTATTGAGGTCCGTAAAAAACATAGACTCTCTGGCTTTTAAAGCATCACCCATGTATAATAAAATGTCACATTGTTTTGGTGTACGCAATAAAGACTGTGAAGAAAATGTGTATGTAGGAGGAGAGCTTCTGAATACCTGACCAACAAACACATTTCCATTTTATTCCTCATTTCAATGGGAAAGTTTTTTTTTTTTTAAATCAGAAATGTTTATTGAGTAAAGAAAAAAAAAAGAAACAAGACATTTGTTTTTTAAAACAGAAAAGAAAATCACAGCCAATACACAGCTCGTAAACACATCATCAAAACCTTCCATCAATGCATAAGACAGTTTACACATAAAGTACCGCAGACTCCCATTTGACATAAAACCTTGGTCTAAGGTCACTATTCAAAAGGCACTAGCCCCATCGGAGCACCTACATCCCCCTGCTCACATCCAAACAGTGAATCCAGTGGATCAACCTCCCCACCTTCTGACTGCCCCCCATGACTGACTACCCCCCTCATCTACCTAAACAGCCTATCCACGACCAGATCTACCAGAGACAAGCCGGGGGAATCTAACCATGGGGACCACACTTGTTCAAACTTTCTCGAGCAACCCCTGTGTTGATAGACATACCTCTCCATTCTTATGGTGTCTCCCATTTGCGTAATCCATTCCTTCAATGTTGGAGGATCAACTGCCTTCCAATGCCGAAGGATTAGCCTACGGGCCTGAAACAGAGCTCTCAGTATGGCCTGCCTGCTATTATCGTCCAGTGCCATATTATCTATAATTCCAAGAAGACACGGTTTCGGGTCAACAGAAATATTAGTCAGATAAACTCTGTTATGGAGAGTCACGACCCCAGACCAGAACAAATGTAACTTGGGGCACCGCCATAGTAAATGAATTAGGTCACCATGGTCCCTTGCGCATCTTGTACAGTTGGAGTCAGGCCTTATCCCCATTTTGTATAGTCTGGCGGGTGTGTAATGCACTCTAAGCACAATATACAACTGGGATAACCGTTGTGCCACATTCATGGAGCACAGCTGCACCGCCTGAAGTACCTCCTCCCATTGTTCATCCTCAAAGGTCCCCACATCCCTCTCCCACTTTGTGGACACCCCAAGGGGGAAATCATCTAAGTAGATATTTAAAATCATTGAATAAGCGTCAGAAATAAAACCCTTAAACTGAGACACCTCTGCCATAAATTTGAAAATCGGCGCTTTCGAAAGAACCCACGGGGCCCCCCCTGCCTGCGCCCTCACCGCATGTCTCAACTGGATGTAGTGAAAAAACATGGACTGTGGAAGACGATATCTCTCCCTCAATTCAGGGAAGGGGATCAGTTCCCCTGCTACAAAAATATGTTTCAAAAGCGTAACCCCATGTCTTCTCCACCGCGCCCCACAGTCCAATGTGAGCAACTCCCCATAATACCTATTGTCCCAGATTGGACTGAAACCTGTGAACCCCTCTACCTCCTGCATCTGTCTTAGTTTGTTCCAAATTTTTTGCATCAGCACATACGTGGGATACTTTTTGTTTGATACTGCATACGCCAGGGCCTTCAAACCAGTGGGTACGCTATCAAAACCAGTGGCATAGCACATCAGGGCCCTAATGGGATCCGGCCGTTCCCCATCACCCTCAAGGTCCTGATCCCTTGGCATAGCTCTGGCGATGTGTTGCGCCTGAGCCGCCAAATAATAGACCCAGGGATTGGGAAGGGCAAGACCTCCCGCCATCTTGGGCTTCTGAAACTGCTCCAACTTCACTCTAGGGGACTTGGCCTGCCAGATAAAAGTCCTGAAAAGGGAATTAATAATCCTGAACATCTTCAGAGGGATGACCACAGGGGTATTGTGCAGAATATATAGGAGCTGGGGCATAAAGATCATTTTAATAAGATTGACCCTGCCTACTAGGGACATCTTGAGGCGAGACCAGATCTTAACCTTATATCTAATCCTATTCAGCAATGGTGTCAAATTAAGTGCGAGAAAATCGCGTGGCTCAGAAGTAATCCGGATGCCAAGATACTTAAATTCTGTGGATATCGGTACCCTATGAATCATGCTCTCCCCTCCGCCCGGGACCTCATCCAACAACAGATGCGAGGATTTGGTCCAGTTGATGACTAGGCCAGAATAGGACCCAAACTTGCCGACCACTTCCATAACCTCCCTCAGAGAGCCATCTTGTCCCCCAAAAGGAGCATGGTGTCATCGGCGTACAACATAAGTTTCTCCTGGATCCTCCCATATAGTAGGCCCCTCACTCTCTGATTCGCTCCGATCAAGGCTGCCATGGGCTCAATGGCGACGGCGAAGAGAAGCGGGGACAGCGGGCAACCCTGACGAGTACCCCTATACAGGGCAAATGGTTTAGAGACATGACCCGCCTCCCTAATCACCGCCCTAGGCGCACAGTATAATAGCTGTACCCACGACAGGAACTGTTCACCGAAGCCAAATTTACCCATAACAGCCCAGAGGTAGCCCCATTCTATGCTGTCAAAAGCCTTGTGGGCATCTAACGACAACAAGGCCCTATTCCCCATATGCTCCGACACTGTTTGAATATTCAGATAGAGCCTGCGAAGATTGATGGCTGTGCACTTTTGGGGCATAAAGCCGGACTGATCTGAGTGGATGATGCAAGAGATAACCCTGTTAAGCCTCAGAGCCAGGACCTTCGCTAAAAGTTTAATATCGCTCTGCAAGAGCGAAATCGGCCTATAAGAACCTGGGTCAAGTGGGTCCTTCCCCGGTTTCAAAAGAAGAACAATGGACGCTCTGGTCATGGAGTCTGGCAAACACTGTCGCTCCCTAGCAAAATTAAGAACCCTGAGCAAGTGTGGCAGGACTATCCCCCCGTATTGTTTGAAAATTTCCATGGGTAAACCGTCATCCCCCGGAGATTTAGCATTAGGAAAAAGACTGAGAGCCTCCTGCAGTTCCTCCAACTTAATCGGAGAATCCAGGGATGCCCTCTGGGCAGCCGACAAGCTAGGTAGCTCAACACCCCGCAGGTACTCCTGTAACTCCAAGTCTGAGTACGCCACCCGGGATCTGTATAGGTCAGAGTAAAACCTAACCAGCTCGTCCATAATTTGTGCGGAAGTATTAATAAGCCCTCCCCCCTCCGTTTGTAGTGCGCCAATCGATGGGGATGTTTGGGACGCCTTCACTATCTTTGCAAGTAAACGGCCTGTTTGCTCTCCCTCCTCGAAGAATGCCTGCCTATTAAAAAAACGTTTTCTATCTGCCGTCTCCCTAGTAATCCTATCCATTGCCTCCTGTGCAGCTATCCACGCCTCCCTAGCCGCATCTGAAGGATGTGCAATGAATTCTGCCTCCAACCTGCTCACCAATAATTCAGATTGCTCCCGTACCCCATT
This sequence comes from Rana temporaria, assembly GCF_905171775.1. Classification (NCBI taxonomy): domain Eukaryota; kingdom Metazoa; phylum Chordata; class Amphibia; order Anura; family Ranidae; genus Rana; species Rana temporaria. The sequence goes on from NC_053493.1 coordinate 175,426,274, forward strand.
CGTCCTGGCCTTGATACCATTAACCTCTAATCAAGATTCCCCTGAGAAACGCTTTAAACGTCTCCCAGGTCAATCCCAGATCCGGGTGATCCCCATGACGCCGCCAAAACTCAGCAATTTCCTTTGCTACCTGTTCATGGGAAGGGAACAAATTAAGCCAAAAGGCGTTGAGCTTCCATGGAGCTCTAGGGAGATTCGCAGCGGGTCTAACAATCAGGGATGCCAAAAGAGGGGAGTGATCTGACACCCCTCTCACCAGGTATCTAATATCCTCCAACAAATTGACCGCTTGGGGCGAGCATGAACATAAATCAATACGTGACAGGGAGAGGTGAGTCTTAGAGAAACAGGAGAACAACTTTTGATTCGGGTTACGACTGCGCCACGGATCAACCCACCCCACCTCCTCTGTGAACTTCCGCAGTGCTGTACGAGCTCTGTTGCGGGAAGCCAACAGAGGCGGATGTTTGTCCATGGCAGGATCCATATAACAGTTGAAATCACCCAGGATGACGAACGGTACATCAGGGTGACTCAACTGGTACATTAACAAAATTCGCAGTACCTCAGAGTTAAAAGGGGGGGGGCACATATATAGCAGCCAATATACATTTCAGTTGACAAATTTTACATAATAAAACCACATAGCGCCCCTCGTCATCTATCAATTTGTCCAACAGAAGAAACTCCAGGGCTTTATGGACCAACACACTCACCCCCCTCGAATAGGAGGTATGGGTGGAATGGTAGGCCCAACCCACCCAGGAAAAACCCAGGCAAGATACCGTGTCCGGCACAAGGTGAGTCTCCTGCAGGATATAGATAGCGGGGGAGTATTTTTTCAAAATGGTAGTGACCATGGTACGCTTCAGGGGGCTCTGAACACCCCTAATGTTCCAAGAAAACAACGTAACAGTGCTCATTCTTGAACAGTACTATGACCTGAGGAAAGTAAAATACTGTGTACCCTAGGCGCCATAGGGTGTGCATAGGACCAGTGCGCCAAGTGTATCAAAAATAAAGTACCTGGGATCTGCTTCAAAAGTGTCCTGTGTGCCCATCGGCACTGTTCAGAGCTGTAGCTGTGATGATGAAGAATTAGAGTCTGAAAAACAAAAACTTGCATGAAACCAACAAACAAAAATCCCCAGTTACCACGAGGAGAGCCCTCCATTTCGTGGGGTACTGGGCAGGGGTTGCAAAAGTGCCAGAAAAGAAAAAGGAGGGGGGGGGGGAAACAAAAATCAAAGTAAAAAGAGAAAAAGGGGTATAAAAACCACCCCAAAAGCACCGTAGATCGAGCCGAACACCTCGATCCTCCACTTCAGGTGCCTCCTGAAAACTTCCACCAGGACAAAAATATGAAAAATCACTAAAGCGCTTGTTAGAAAAATTCACTTGCTCACAACACTGTCAGAGAAAAGCTGTAGGTTGTGGCTTCCCAGCCAAACTGGAATAAACAAACCTGTACCGAACCGGAATCTGCTAAAGTGACGAATCAGTCTCCCTCTGCCTCCGCTCTCCTGCCCTCTTGGCGAATAGCGTGTTCGTTGGCGTCCAGCCAGGATGATGCATCAGCCGCCGATTCGAAGAAATGGGACTGACCGCCAACTATGATCCGGAGCTTCGCAGGAAATAGCATGGCATATGAGGCCCGCAGCCGCTGCAACCTCTTCTTGACATCGGAGAATCTCGCTCTTCTCTTCTGTACTTCTGCAGAGTAATCAGGGTAAAACGATACACGAGCCCCATTAAACAGGATATTGCGTCGCTCCCTCGCTTGTCTGAGCACAATTTCTTTATCCTTATAATTGAGCAGCCTTGCAATCATGGTACGCGGCGGGTGCCCTGGCGGTAGGGGTCTGGTTGGCACCCTGTGTGCCCGTTCTACTGAATACAACCGGGTAAAGACCTCCTTCCCGAACACCTGGAGTAGCCATTGTTCAATAAATTCGGTAGGGTCCCTGCCCTCGGTCTTCTCGGGGAGCCCCACTATGCGAACGTTATTTCGTCGCAAGCGATTCTCGATGTCGTCAGACTTGAGATCGTTCGCCCTGGCAATTCTGGCAGTGATTTGGACATCCCTTATGAGAGGTGTCAGCTTGTCTTCCAAATCGCTGATGCGTCCCTCGGCAGCAGTGGTGCGCTCCCTCGTCTTCTGCAGATCATGCCTAATGAACCCCAATTCCTCCTTCAATGTGCCAAAGTTTTCCTGCAACGAGTGTACTGACGCTGTGCACTTATTCACTGCACGCAGTATATCAGCTAGGGAGGGCTGAGCATCGCTCCCATCCTCCTCATCCTCCTCCATCATTAACAAGTCCCGCACTGAGGAGGCCTCAGGGCCCTGAGTGCCTGCCTCATCCTCGTCCTGTGTATGAAACACTGCAGGGGTAGTAGACATGTCCTCCCCACTCCCATGTGCTGCTGCACTCGTTAGCTTCTGGGCATAATAGAGTATATCTTTTGGGGGCTCTTTCCCAGTCCCACGAGGGGTTTTCGGGGGCTTACCCGTGTCCTTGCCTTTGTCCATGCCTCGTGCGCGCTGTGAGAGAGGAGCCGCGGCGCCATGTTGGATTTCGGGCGGCCCGGTCTCTAACTGTTTGCGGGTCAGCATGGCTTCCACAAACACCGCCAATGTCCTCAGGAGTGCCCAGAGGGGAATGTGCACTGAATCGGTCGAATTCCGAGAGGATTAACCGGCTGGGAAGAGGATCGTTGGAGGATTAGTGCGGGAGCTCTGTGATGCACGTCCTCTCACATGCCGCTCTCGGCCACGCCCCCAATGGGAAAGTTTAAGGTGGAACTTTAGGTTTGATTAACTTTGAAGTGAAATGTTACCCAAAAAGTAAAGTTCCGCTCTTCTGTATTTTTTTAGGCTCCATGTACACGGGACCATCCTCCCAGCTGCAGGGATCACCCCCCCCCCACCCTCCCAGCTGTGCGAATCACCCCCCACCGCCATCCTCCCAGCTGTGCGAATCACCCCCCCACCGCCATCCTCCCAGCTGTAGGGATCACCCCCCCCCCACCGCCATCCTCCCAGCTGTGCGAATCACCCCCCCCCCCCCCCACCGCCATCCTCCCAGCTGTACGAATCACCCCCCCCCCCACCACCATCCTCCCAGCTGTACGAATCACCCCCCCCCCCACCACCATCCTCCCAGCTGTACGAATCACCCCCCCCCCCCACCACCATCCTGCCAGCTGTGCGAATCACCCCCCCCCCCCACCGCCATCCTCCCAGCTGTGCGAATCACCCCCCCCCACCGCCATCCTCCCAGCTGTGCGAATCACCCCCCCCCCACCGCCATCCTCCCAGCTGTACGAATCACCCCCCCCCCCACCGCCATCCTCCCAGCTGTACGAATCACCCCCCCCCCCCCACCACCATCCTCCCAGCTGTACGAATCACCCCCCCCCCCCACCGCCATCCTCCCAGCTGTACGAATCACTTCCGGTGCTCGTATGCCAGGAGCACAGCTGATCGCGGGTCCACGGCGCATGCGCAGCTGCTTTTTCTTTGGTCCGTGAATATCCTAGAATGGGGTAGGTCACTTGTGCCCGTCATACGCAGCCATTGTGCCCACTATTTGCAGCCACTTGTGCCCATCATACGCAGCCAGTGTGCCCACTATTTGCAGCTACTTGTGCCCATCATAAGCAGACATTGTGCCCACTATTTGCAGCCACTTGTGCCCGTCATACGCAGCCATTGTGCCCACTATATGCAGCCACTTGTGCCCATCATACGCAGCCATTGTGCCCACTATATGCAGCCACTTGTGCCCATCATACGCAGCCAGTGTGCCCACTATTTGCAGCCACTTGTGCCCATCATACGCAGCCATTGTGCCCACTATTTGCAGCCACTTGTGCCCGTCATACGCAGCCATTGTGCCCACTATATGCAGCCACTTGTGCCCATCATACGCAGCCAGTGTGCCCACTATTTGCAGCCACTTGTGCCCATCATACGCAGCCATTGTGCCCACTATATGCAGCCACTTGTGCCCATCATACGCAGCCATTGTGCCCACTATATGCAGCCACTTGTGCCCATCATACGCAGCCATTGTGCCCACTATATGCAGCCACTTGTCCCCATCATACGCAGCCAGTGTGCCCACTATTTGCAGCCACGTGTGCCCATCATACGCAGCCATTGTGCCCACTATATGCAGTCACTTGTACCCGTCATACGCGTCACTTCCTTCTTCTTCTGTAGCGGCGGCTGTGGCTCCTGTGTCCGCTTGGCTCCTCAGGCTTCCTCCGTCATGTCTCCTTTTCCGCCAATGCGTTAGGCATCCAATAGGATCGCCTAAAGCTTTGGCCAATCGGGAGACAGGTTTCACTGACCTGCCTGCTGATTGGCAAGGAGGAACTTTAGTGTGAAAATAGCTTCTGGCTCTTATCACGTGCTTCGAAATACTCACCCCGCCTATTCCCGCCATAGTATTTCATGTGTCCGGCATCCTGAAAGGGGCCAGGCACATGAATAGGGAGGGCGGCAGAGGTGACGGGGGCGGTGCCCATGCATTGTGGGCCCACCATGCAACCATGCAGGGGCCACCACTGGTCTTTGATCTCTGTCAAGTGCTGGGGTCTGGATCGCCTCCGCTGCTTTTCCTCCAATCGGGCCAAAGAAGCTGAGTGCGAGTTTACCTATAGCCCTCACACTGGAGACTTGTACACCATCATCATGGCATCCCAGGACGGTGGGTATCAGGTCACGGGAGGGCAGAGCGCATGTGTGTCCCGCTTTGGGGTCACTGGTGGCTTAGGGAGAAGGAGAGGACCCCTGGGTGTCCGTGGCAGAAGGAGAGGGCACCTGGATGTTTGGAGGAGGAGAGGGCCCCTGGGTGTCCGTGGGAGAAGAAGAGGGCCCCTGGGTGGCCATTTAGTGAAGAAGAGGGCCCCTGGGTGGCCGGGGGAGAAGGAGAGAGAACCTGGGTGGTTGGCAGAGAAGGAGTGGGCCCCTGGCTGTTTGAAGGAGAAGCAGATGGGCCCCAGTGTTGGCCAAAATTGGAAGAGCTGATCCTTGGGTGGTTGGAGGAGGAGAGGGTGCCACCCTTCTCCCCTTAGGACGGGGACAGACACCCTTCTCTCCCCCGGAGGACAGGGACACCAGTCTCTCCCACGGAGGACGGGGACACCAGTCTCTCCCACGGAGGACGGGGACACCAGTCTCTCCCACGGAGGACGGGGACACCAGTCTCTCCCCAGAGGTAGGGGCAGTGCCGATCCTGACCTAACCGGGGGCCCTAAGCAAAATTTGCTAAGGGGCCCTCTACCTGACCCGTGATGCCGTCACCCATAACTCTTCACCAATCCCCTTGGAGAGCGCCCGACCACATAAGAGGGACAGACCTAGAGTGGTGATAGGGTGACCTGTGGTCCCCAGATTTTAGTATCACCCCACCAGGAGTCAGGACTAGTACCACAGTACGAGTACAGAATGCTCTGCCTGGGGCCCACATCACATACATTAGTGCCTATCCTGACCTCCCTGGGGCCCTAAGCAAAATGACATTAAAGTTAAGAAGCGGGGGGGGGGGTGCCGAAAATGACATGTCACATGGTGTCACAAAGATTAAAGTTGAGAAGCGGGGGAGGGGGTGTTCTGCTGTCGGAAATGACATCTTACATTAAAGTGAGAAGCGGGGGCTCTAGTAATTTGGGGGGCCCTCCGCAGCTTTGCGGGGCCCTAAGCGGCTTGCATAGTGAGCCTATGGGGCGGATCGGCCCTGGGTAGGGGACACCATTCTCTCCCCCGGAGGACGGGGACAGACACCCTTCTCACCCCCGGAGGACGAGGACACCATTCTCTCCCTCGGAGGACGGGGACACCCTTCTCTCCCTCGGAGGACGGGGACACCCTTCTCTCCCCCCGAGGACGAGGACACCATTCTCTCCCCCAGAGGACGGGGACACCCTTCTCTCCCCAGAGGACGGGGACACCATTCTCTCCCCCGAGGACGAGGACACCATTCTCTCCCCAGAGGACGAGGACACCCTTCTCTCCCCAGAGGACGGGGACACCCTTCTCTCCCCAGAGGACGAGGACACCCTTCTCTCCCCCGAGGACGGGGACACCATTCTCTCCCTCAGAGGACGGGGACACCATTCTCTCCCCCGAGGACGAGGACACCCTTCTCTCCCCAGAGGACGAGGACTCCCTTCTCTCCCCCAGAGGACGGGGACACCATTCTCTCCCCCAGAGGACGGGGACACCATTCTCTCCCCCAGAGGACGGGGACACCATTCTCTCCCCCAGAGGACACCATTCTCTCCCCCGAGGACGAGGACACCATTCTCTTCCCCGAGGTAGGGGACACCATTCTCTCCCCCCGGAGGACGAGGACACCCTTCTCTCCCCCCGGAGGACACCCTTCTCTCCCCCGGAGGACACCATTCTCTCCCCCGAGGACGAGGACACCATTCTCTCCCCCGAGGACGAGGACACCATTCTCTCTCCTGGAGGACAGGGACACCAGGGCTGGACTGGGACAAAAATATTGCCCTGGACTTCATACACTTTGACAAGTCTCTCCCATGGCGGCCGGCCCCCATGCGCCTCTGTCCCCCTCTGCTCCTCTGGTTCTCCCCCTGCTTCTCTATCCCCCCCCCATGCTCCTCTTACCCTCATGCTTCTCTGGTCCCCCCTGTGCTCCACTGATACCCCCCCCCCCTGATTCTCTGTTCCCACACATGCTTCTCTGTTCCTCTCCTGCTCCTCTATCCCCCGTCCCTCATGATGCTCTGTTTCCCCGCAGCGCTCACCTCTTCTCCTTGTCCAGCCCTGGTGTCCTCGTCCTCCGGGGGAGAGAAGGGTGTCCCCGTCCTCCGGGGGAGAGAAGGGTGTCCCCGTCCTCCGAGGGGAGAGAAGGGTGTCCCCGTCCTCCGAGGGGAGAGAAGGGTGTCCCCGTCCTCCGAGGGGAGAGAAGGGTGTCCCCGTCCTCCGAGGGGAGAGAAGGGTGTCCCCGTCCTCCGAGGGGAGAGAAGGGTGTCCCCGTCCTCCGAGGGGAGAGAAGGGTGTCCCCGTCCTCCGAGGGGAGAGAAGGGTGTCCCCGTCCTCCGAGGGGAGAGAAGGGTGTCCCCGTCCTCCGAGGGGAGAGAAGGGTGTCCCCGTCCTCCGAGGGGAGAGAAGGGTGTGATGCATGTAATTCTCCCTGCTTGTTTTAGAGATATTGTGTGTGTTAGAGGTAAAAAGGGTTCATGTGTTACAGGCTGATTGATATGTTAATGACTCTTCCTCAGCCAGCTCCCTAGTTCAAATGGTAATTGATTTATTGTGTGTGGGAAGGAGACCGGCCTTACTGTTTACAATGATTAGATAAGTGGCTCGTGTTAATTATTCTGATTGCTTCATTGTGGTCAGGCTGTTACACCTAGTAATTAACTCCGCTGATGTCCTTATCTAAAGAAAATGTGTTTTCAGGTCGGCTCCGAATTGTCTGGCTATATTCTGTATGAGAACTCCAGAGTGGGTGAAAAGGGGGTGGAGCTCCCATTGTTCCTTGATTAAGGATTTAGCTTGTAAAACTGTATTTATAACCAGCAGCAAGCTGCCAATAAATCAGTCTTGGTTCCAGCATCCAGTCTTGACTCATGTGTGGGGGATCCTGTGATGTTCTTGTATGGAGAGGAGGGAATGCTTGACGGGGATATCATACCGATACCGTCACAAATTGGTGGCAGCAGCGGGATCTTCCCTTCTACTCTCCCTTACACCAGGATTCCAAGCAGACACTGGGAACAGTGAATGGAAGTCTGCTACACCCTGCTTAAAAAAAATACACTGAAAGAACTACTGGAAGTTCGTGGAAGGATTGCTAGCAACAAAACCAAGCGGGTCATCATAGCAGAATCAATGGAGATAGACCAGGAGGACGTGATTGCAGCAACGCCAGCAGTACAAGAGATGGAGACACCAGTGATTCAGGAGGAGTCACCAACCAACAAGCTAATGAGAGAGAAGCTAGCGTGGTTCGGCCCGAACCCAACGCCGGATGTGGTGCTGAAAGTGATGGACCTGTTAGCGGAGGAAACTAAACAAATAAGAGACGCAGAGCTACAGTTAAAACTGGCAGCAGTCCGACAAGCAGCCACACATTCTCCAAACAGTGAGTACAGCACAGCCGACGCAAGGAAGATTCCGTTTAGCGCTTTTAAAGCTTTTGATGAAAAGGACTGTGAGATTGATAACTACCTGGCAGACTTTGAGCGACAATGTAACCTGCACCGAATAGCTAGAAGAGAGTGGGTTGCAATATTGTCAGGCAAACTGTCAGGCAAAGCTTCTGATGCTTTCCGGACCGTGCCAGATCAGGATATCCATAGCTACGCCCGGGTTAAAGAAGTGCTCCTGGCTCGTTATGCAGTAACCCCAGAGTCCCACCGACAGAAGTTCAGGGACTCACGCAAAACCACGAAAGACTCTTACGCGGAATGGGCATGCCAGTTGTCCCGGTCGGCCTCTAACTGGATTAACAGCAGCCAGGCCACCGCCGCAGAGGACATTTTGCAACTAATGCTCCTGGAGCAAGACAAACCAGGTCACACCACGGGTACAACCTCCACGACCAACGGCGCCCTCACACCCACCAGCCGCTAGATACCAACCGCCTAACAGACCGATGACATCTAGCCCTCGCTACCCACGCCAGGAGGACAACGAACAACGCTGCTTCCAGTGCAAACAGTTGGGTCACTTCAAGCAGAATTGCCCCATGAATGACAACACCAGGTCAAATTGGTCTCAACCTGGGTACCGCCCACCAGCAGCAGCCCATTGTGTAGACTCGGCTTGGGATCCCCAGGAGCTGGGTCAGGAAGAACCATTGGGCACCCCTTACGAAGCCCTCATGGTACAATCTGTTATTACGGACAACAGGGAACACCATTGTCAGCTGGTCATGGGCGACAGCCATGAGCCGGAGGGGCCTTGGAGGGAGCTGGGCAGAAAGAGGCACCGCCAGCTACCCTCCAAGAAGAAGAGGTCCTGGAGGTCATATGGCCAGCGGACCTGGGAGGAGAAGAAGCGACTGGAGGAGATGGAATCGCAGCGGGCGCCCCAGATGCGGGCCGAGATGTTCGCCAAGGGCCCACCGGTGGCCCCTTACACCACCACCCAGTTCCTGATGATGAAGGACCACGTGGAAAGCCTGCAGGATCTGATCCGTGAGTACATAGAGCTGGAGGAATGCATAAGCCGCATGGAGGAGAACAACCACCTGAGGTCACAGCGGGCTGACCCCCCCAGGCTCCATGAACTGGAGATGGAGCTGGAGAAGCTCAAAGAGGAGAACCGGCGGCTGCGGAGGGAGCAGGGGGTGGCTGACCTTATGGGGCTCTGAGTCCCCTCCCCCCCCCCCCCCCGGACTCTGAGCACCAGTGCTACAGCATTTCAACAAATATAACTTTTTCTTTTTATGAATCTCCTGTGATTGTCACTTCAGAGCCATAACCTGCCCCTCCCATAGCGGGACACCTAGATGGCGGCGCACAGACCCATTCGCCATCTTCACACTGACTTCTGGTGACTCTGCAGATCGCACAAAGACTTGGGGACTGACCGGCGTGTGATCCGACGACCCGGTGACATACCTGAGTCGGAAGCAGTTGCCAAGGGAGGTCAGTCACGCCAAACGGAGTTAACCTCGGACTAAAAGCTCTGAACCCGTCAACCCTACTGGACCAGGAAAGGTCCAACCGGGTTTGCCGGAGCAGGGAGAAAAAGGGGGGCCATTGTGATGCATGTAATTCTCCCTGCTTGTTTTAGAGATATTGTGTGTGTTAGAGGTAAAAAGGGTTCATGTGTTACAGGCTGATTGATATGTTAATGACCCTTCCTCAGCCAGCTCCCTAGTTCAAATGGTAATTGATTTATTGTGTGTGGGAAGGAGACCGGCCTTACTGTTTACAATGATTAGATAAGTGGCTCGTGTTAATTATTCTGATTGCTTCATTGTGGTCAGGCTGTTACACCTAGTAATTAACTCCGCTGATGTCCTTATCTAAAGAAAATGTGTTTTCAGGTCGGCTCCGAATTGTCTGGCTATATTCTGTATGAGAACTCCAGAGTGGGTGAAAAGGGGGTGGAGCTCCCATTGTTCCTTGATTAAGGATTTAGCTTGTAAAACTGTATTTATAACCAGCAGCAAGCTGCCAATAAATCAGTCTTGGTTCCAGCATCCAGTCTTGACTCATGTGTGGGGGATCCTGTGATGTTCTTGTATGGAGAGGAGGGAATGCTTGACTGGGATATCATACCGATACCGTCACAAAGGGTGTCCCCGTCCTCCGAGGGGAGAGAAGGGTGTCCCCGTCCTCCGAGGGGAGAGAAGGGTGTCCCCGTCCTCCGGGGGGAGAGAAGGGTGTCCCCGTCCTCCGGGGGGAGAGAAGGGTGTCCCCGTCCTCCGGGGGGAGAGAAGGGTGTCCCCGTCCTCCGGGGGGAGAGAAGGGTGTCCCCGTCCTCCGGGGGGAGAGAAGGGTGTCCCCGTCCTCCGGGGGAGATAGGGGTGCCCTCTCCTTCTACCACGGACACCCAGGGGCCCTCTCCTTCTCCCTAAGCCACCAGTGACCCCAAAGCGGGACACACATGCGCTTTGCCCTCCCGTGACCTGATACCCACCGTCCTGGGATGCCATGATGATGGTGTGCAAGTCTCCAGTGTGAGGGCTATAGGTAAACTCGCACTCAGCTTCTTTGGCCCGATTGGAGGAAAAGCAGCGGAGGCGATCCAGACCCCAGCACTTGACAGAGATCAAAGACCAGTGGTGGCCCCTGCATGGTTGCATGGTGGGCCCATCACCTCTGCCGTGAAGCACGTGATAAGAGCCAGAAGCTATTTTCACACTAAAGTTCCTCCTTGCCAATCAGCAGGCAGGTCAGTAAAACCTGTCTCCCGATTGGCCAAAGCTTTAGGCGATTCTATTGGATGCCTAACGCATTGGCGGAAAAGGAGACATGACGGAGGAAGCCTGAGGAGCCAAGCGGACACAGGAGCCACAGCCGCCGCTACAGAAGGAAGTGCCGCGTATGACGGGCACAAGTGACTGCATATAGTGGGCACAATGGCTGCGTATGATGGGCACAAGTGACCTACCCCAGTCTAGGATATTCACGGACCAAAGAAAAAGCAGCTGCGCATGCGCCGTGGACCCGCGATCAGCTGTGCTCCTGGCATACGAGCACCGGAAGTGACGTGGTACGATTTTTTCACAGGTCCGAGGATTTTTTACTACAGGTCTGATCCCTACAGCTGGAAGGATGGTGGTGGGGGGGGGGGATGATCCCTACAGCTGGGAGGATGGCGGTGGGGGGTGGGTGATCCCTACAGCTGGGAGGATGGCGGTGGGGGGGGGGGGTGATTCGTACAGCTGGGAGGATGGTGGTGGTGGGGGGGGGGTGATTCGTACAGCTGGGAGGATGGCGGTGGGGGGTGATTCGTACAGCTGGGAGGATGGCGGTGGGGGGTGATCCCTGCAGCTGGGAGGATGGCGGTGGGGGGGGGGGGTGATTCGTACAGCTGGGAGGATGGCGGTGGGGGGGTGATTCGCACAGCTGGGAGGATGGCGGTGGGGGGTGATTCGTACAGCTGGGAGGATGGTGGTGGGGGGGTGATTCGTACAGCTGGGAGGATGGCGGTGGGGGGGGGGGGTGTATCGTACAGCTGGGAGGATGGCGGTGGGGGGGGGGGTGATTCGTACAGCTGGGAGGATGGCGGTGGGGGGGGGGGTGATTCGTACAGCTGGGAGGATGGTGGTGGGGGGGGGGGGGTGATTCGTACAGCTGGGAGGATGGTGGTGGGGGGGGTGATTCGTACAGCTGGGAGGATGGTGGTGGGGGGGGGTGATTCGCACAGCTGGGAGGATGGTGGTGGTGGGGGGGTGATTCGCACAGCTGGGAGGATGGGGGTGGGGGGGGGGGGTGATTCGTACAGCTGGGAGGATGGTGGTGGGGGGGGGTGATTCGTACAGCTGGGAGGATGGCGGTGGGGGGGGTGATTCGCACAGCTGGGAGGATGGCGGTGGGGGGGGGTGATTCGCACAGCTGGGAGGATGGTGGTGGGGGGGGGGGGGGGGTGATTCGCAAAGCTGGGAGGATGGTGGGGGGGGGGGGGTGATTCGTACAGCTGGGAGGATGGTGGTGGGGGGGGGGTGATTCGTACAGCTGGGAGGATGGCGGTGGGGGGGGGGGGTGATTCGCACAGCTGGGAGGATGGCGGTGGGGGGGGGGTGATTCGCACAGCTGGGAGGATGGCGGTGGGGGGGTGATCCCTGCAGCTGGGAGGGTGGTGGGGGGGGTGATCCCTGCAGCTGGGAGGATGGTGGTGGGGGGGGTGATTCGTACAGCTGGGAGGATGGCGGTGGGGGGGGGGGGGGTGATTCGCACAGCTGGGAGGATGGCGGTGGGGGGGGGGTGATTCGCACAGCTGGGAGGGTGGGGGGGGGGGTGATCCCTGCAGCTGGGAGGATGGTCCCGTGTACATGGAGCCTAAAAAAATACAGAAGAGCGGAACTTTACTTTTTGGGTAACATTTCACTTCAAAGTTAATCAAACCTAAAGTTCCACCTTAAACTTTCCCATTGAAATGAGGAATAAAATGGAAATGTGTTTGTTGGTCAGGTATTCAGAAGCTCTCCTCCTACATACACATTTTCTTCACAGTCTTTATTGCGTACACCAAAACAATGTGACATTTTATTATACATGGGTGATGCTTTAAAAGCCAGAGAGTCTATGGGCCAGATTCACAAAAGAGATACGATGGAGTATCTCAGATACACCATCGTATCTCGGATTTTTTCTGGTCCTATCTATGCACCTGATTCATAGAATCAGTTACGCATAGATAGGGCTGAGATCCGACAGTGTCACACTGTGTTACACTGTCGGATCTTTTTTTTTATTTAAAAATGGCGCCGGGGGCGTTCCCGCTGATTTACACTGAATAATATGTAAATCAGCGAGATACGCGAAATTCACGAACGTACGCGGACCCGACGCTGTGTTCTTACGTCGTTTCCGTAGCGGTTTTCCGTCGTATACTTACCCTTTCTAAAAGCAGGGGTAAGTATTGTTAAGTATGGCCATCGTTCCCGCGTCGATTTTGAATTTTCCTACGTCGTTTGCGTACGCCGATTCACGAACACGCGCGTCGCAAGTCCCGCTCACGTCGCAACCACTGACGTCCTATTGACGTCAGTGGGAGCAATGCACGCCGGGAAATTCCCCGGACGACGCATGCGTATTTAAATCGGCGCGGGAGCGCGCCTGATTTAAATATGACACTCCCCTAGCCGCGGAATTTGAATTCCGCTGGGGGAGTTAGGATCCGCCGTCGCAAGTTTGGAGGTAAGTGTGTTGTGAATTTGACACTTTCCTCACAAACTTGCGAGGGCGGATCTTAATTCACATAGGTTACACGGATCTAAAGATCCGCTAACCTTTGTGAATCTGGCCCCATGTTTTTTACGGACCTCAATAAGCCTCTGCTTTGGGGAGGGGGCTGGAGGCGGGGCTGTGTCACCGTTTGCTCCCTATCACAGAATGCAGCCTAATGTATCTGCATGTCTCTTTCTCCTCCGTCTCCCCCCCCGCTCTTTGTAGGTTTCTCATTGGATCTGCATGTTCTGTCCCGCCCCCCCCCCCGCTCTGTGTATGCCTCCTCGTTATGGTTCCTCGTCACTTCCGTGACAAATTGTGATGGGTTCACTGAGGGGTAGTGTCGTGAATCCCCTGGAACGCATCACATTTGGCATTGGAACGCATTGCGCATGCGTAGTTCGCTGCCACGTGACTTAGGCTGCATTCTGTGATAGGGAGCAAACGGTGACACTACACAGGGAAACACATTCTGCCTTGTTTGTGTAGCGCTAACATTCTTGTATATTGATGTGTGTTTGCATACTTTAATACAACGTCTATGGACATTGCTATGTTTAAGTATTTGGAGCCATCTAGTGACCAAATACTGGTAATGCAGACAGATGCTTTGTTTAGTATTTTGGTTGCCTTGGAGACGAGGAGAGACCCAAATACTGGTAATGCAGAGAGATGTTTGCTTGAGGGTTTTGGTTGCCTTGGAGACAAGGGGAGACAGGAGTGTAAACAAAAAGCCTTCTAGAGGCTGATGCCTAGCTGCTGGGGAGCGAAGGCTGAGCTCGGAGAGCTAGAGGACAGTGGCCGGATTGCAGAGACCGAGAGACACTCATCCGAGCATCGGAGAACCGGATCCATCCAGCGGAGCTGAACAGAGCTGACGGAGAAGCAAGTTGCAGTCACAGGAACCTGAACAAAAGTTACTACCCGGAGCTCCGATCCAGTGGGTGAGCGGGTCACGACCCACAGTTTGCTAAGTTTACACGCAGTTAGACTAATATACAGGCCTCACTGGGATTTATAGTTCCACAGAGGAACTTAAACTGAGAAGGCTTGAGGCCTATCTAATTTGACATTTCAAGCGATTTTAAAAATAGTTGTTGCAGTTACACCAGGAGCATTTTCACTTCAATTTGACTCATCAAAACTGTGGATTACAAATCACTTTAGCTAGCGAAGAAAGAAGATCCAAGACTAAGTACTTTAAGTGAGATCTCACGCATAGCTAATAAAGTAGGGGGAGCTCCCAGGTATAAAATATTTATGTATACTGTTTTCAAATAGCTTATGTTTAAATCAATTGTGCTGTCGTCTTACGTTGGGATGACAGCACAATTACTGTAATCACTTCTTTGCATATTTCACAGTAAAATATATCTCTGGTTAAGTATCCAGTTGTTGTGGCGTACTGTTTTTCTCACTCCAAGTGCAGTCAGTGGATCCTGGGGTTATAATACAGGTATTTTGTATTGTCTTACATTGTATTGTATTGCATCACAGCTGTGCCAAGGGGATTGAGCCAAGTTAGTGGGGTTTATTGGTAGAGTGCAGGCCCAAATTAAACCAGCAGCTCCTTCGGGGGTCAGTGCTACATTCACATCCGTTCACGCCCCCCTCTGCTCTGCTACTTGAGCGCTCACTGGCAAGTGGGGTTGTAGATGGGTCGAAAGCCGGTGGCTCAGTCTCCCAGCAGCTTGCTGAGAGGAACTTAACAGTAAAGTCAGGAGTCTGAACCAGCTGAGTGATGTCTGCCAACAGCACACTTTAGCCCGCTGTCGGCTGAAAATGGGTCACAGAAGCGCAGAACAAATACGATCCTGTGACCCACAGGAGGAGTAGGGTCAAAAGAGCTTTGGCACTTTTTCTGTTTTAAATGCTAAAGTACAACCCAGGCTGTCATGTATGATATGCATGAATCTTTCTAATTGGTTTGTTCTATAAATACAATGAATAGGTATTTCCTTAGATATATCCCACAGCTACGCACCATTCATTGCACAGAAGAAGGAAACATCCTCGATGTCTGCAGGAGTTATGTCAGTTTGGATTTCCCCTCCGTTCACACACACACTGCACTCTTTGGAAGCACACGGAAATCACGTGACGTTACGTGAGGTAACGGAGGAAGAATCTGTGCTTGTCGTCGGAACTGCAGTCAGGTGGGTGAAGGGGCGTGGCTGTGATGTCTTCCGGGTTGACAAAAGCAGTTTAGACTGGGTGAAGGCTGACTGACAGTTGCTGTGCTTATAGGGAAAGGTGCGGTGTGTGTCGGAGTCAACGAGGAAAACCTTCGGTACGTGTACAAGGCGATCAGAGATCATGGCTTACTACAATCACCAGACTCGTCCTCATGGCGTTCCTGATCAGAGCTTCCTCGCCACTATCTTCCAGAGGTAAGTGCCCTTCAGGGCATGGTAGAAGTTGTCTGGCTTTTTTTTTTCCTCTCTGCCTATTTTTTTCCCCCCTTCAACAAACCAAGACTCTGGTGGGTGTATAAGGATGTAAGCCTGGAGTTAGAAGTCGGCAAGCGGACATCTTTATGCACCCACCGGAGTCTTGCTTTTCACAGTTATTTTTAACTGTAAACTCAGCATATATATTGAAATGCAGTATTTAGAAGTCTGTAACGCTGTTTTGATGTTTAATTTTAAAAGCAGCAGTGTTCGGCCACATCAGCAAACCTGTGAGATCAGCAGGCTTGCCGCTGCTTTTAAAATTCAACATCAAAACGGTGTTACAGACTTCTAAATACTGCATTTCACTATATAAGCTGAGTTTACTGTTAAAAATAACTGTGAAAAGCAAGACTCTGGTGGGTGTATAAAGATGTCCGCTTGCCGACTTCTTCTAACTCTAGGCTTATAGTGGGCAAATGCGGGTGTACCAAGATGGCCGCAAGCCACCATCAGATTGGCTGGGCATTCCCCAATGCACAGTAGGCCAGTTAGCGGCTTTGTGATGGGTAGCACCTATCTGATATCACACGGGCAACCGTATACTCTCCGGTACACAGTATTATGAGTGGATATTGTTAGTCCACGCCTTTACTAACTAACAAAATGGCCGCATCCACAGCGGTGACAACCTTTTCCTTGTTATCCGCTGTTGTGTCAAAACGGCAAAGTCTTCGTGTATCAGAGTGTACACGCTTGCCATGTTGTGTCAACACGGCAAGTCATCGAAATCTCCAATTAATGATGGTTTCCAGTAGGGGTGCAACGGATCAAAAAACTCACGGATCGGATCGATCCTCGGATCAGAAGTCACGGATCGGATCATTTTCGGATCAGCAAAAAAAAAAAAAAAGGGTCCGTTTTTTCATTGGTCCAAAAAAAAAAAAAATTTATATATATATATATATATATATATATATATATATATATATATATATATATATATATAATATATATATATATATATATATATATATATATATATATAATTTTTTTTTTTTTTGGACCAATTAAAAAAAGGAACCTTTTTTTTTTTGTTTTTTTTGCTGATCCGAAAAAAAGAGCACAATAGCAATTCACAGGGGTGGATTAAAGAGGAAGCAGGTGAGGCTGTTTGGGACTTAAAGTACAATCTTGATGTTTTTACAGCAATATATATATATATATATATATATATATATATATATATATATATATATATATATATATATATATATATATATATATATATATATATATATATATATATATATATATATATATATATATATATATATATATATATATATATATATATATATATATATATATATATATATATATATATATATATATATATATAAATAAATTTTTTTTTTTTTTTTGCTGTAAAAACATCAAGATTGTACTTTAAGTCCCAAACAGCCTCACCTGCTTCCTCTTTAATCCACCCCTGTGAATTGCTATTGTGCTCTCCCCCCCCCCCCCCCCCCCCCCCCCCCCCCCCCCCCCCCCCCCCCCCCCCCCCCCCCCCCCCCCCCCCCCCCCCCCCCCCCCCCCCCCCCCCCCCCCCCCCCCCCCCCCCCCCCCCCCCCTCTCACACCAGTGCTTCACTGCTAACATTCCCATTCAGCTTGCTAGTGCCCAGCGTGACACGCCTCCCCGGGGAGGCGTGTCACGCTGGGCTCTGGCAAGCAGACTGGCCGCCGCTCCGGAGCTAGGCCGAAGCCGGGGACTTTCCTAGGCCTAGGCTCCGGAGCGGATCGCGGGGTGTGCCGATCCGAACGTGGTGGCCCGTTCGGATCACGGATCGGTGACGATCCGTTACACCCCTAGTTTCCAGTAACAGGAAGTGACGTAATTGGAGATCTTGATGAATTGGCTATTTTGACAGAACACCAGCATCAAGGTACACACTGGTCTTCGCACGTGTGACTCGTTGTATGTGAGGGGAAACATTGCTGGCAGGTGGGCATGTCTATTGTGGACTTGCTATGGGGAGTTTGTTAACCGTCTTCAATACTTTAGGTTTTCATGGTGCCTCTGCACCATAAATGTCTGTGCAGGTGACTGAGTCATGTACCTGTTGGAAATTTGTGGTGTCTATATAGACTGAGCTCCCTCCTGCAGCTGTCCCACAGACAGCGCCATGGCTGAGGAGTTTTGTAGCTTGATGGGGAGGGGGGGGGGATGGGGGTGTAGAGACACTAGTTCTTCATCAGGTGTACTCCCCTTGTGATAGCAGGTAATTGACAGATTCCTTAATCAATAGACAACCTGCTATTGATTATAGAATTTTGTCTGCTGTCAATCACCATGGGAGAGCAGAACTAGTCCTTCAGCTTCCCCCTCAGACTCTGTCACTGGTTGTTGGGAGCCTGTCAGCTGTGAAGTGGATAGTGTCTTGACAATCGACAATAGGTGTGGGGGCAGCAGAATGCCGCCTGCTGCACAGCATACAGGGGAAGACACTCTGCCTCGGGTGGATTTGATTTAGATCATCAGATCATCTCTGTCCTGCAGCGGCGACTCCTCTCACCGACAGTCCCATTCACTTTAAAACCACTTCAGCCCTGGAAGAATTGTCTGCTGAATGACCAGGCCATTTTTTGCATTTCGGCACTGCATTGCTTTAACTGACAATTGTGCGACGTGGTACCCAAACAAAATTTACGTGTTTGTTTTTTCACAAATAGAGCTTTCTTTTGGTGGTATTTGATTTACCTCGCTGCAATCAAAAAAAGCGTGTCAATTTTGAAAAAAAAAATGCAATATTTTAACGTTTTTGCTATAATAAATATCCCCCCAAAATAATGTATGTAATTTGTATTGTATTCTTCTACATACTTTTGGTAAAAAAAATTGCAATAAGCGTATATTGATTGGTTTTGCGTAAAAGTTAAAGCGTCTACAAAATAGTGGATAGAATTCTAGTACTGCGCCCGCAATCACAAAATTTAAAGGACATGCAGGTACGTCCATATGTGCAGCCGTGCCATTCTGCCGACGTAAATAGTCGTGCAGCGATTAATGGGACGGCTGGTGATGCGGCAGTGACACAACAAGGGGAGGGACGTGACGGCAGCAGGTGAGTGGACACCCGCTAACAGGCGCTGCCATGATGGATCTGAAATGACAGGTGCTCTGTAAATGTAAGGACTTCTTCTTTCTGGTAGTTAGAATTGTTAATATTTGCAAACAAAATTAAGGTTTCCTATTTGGAATAATAACCTGTCAGGTTGGTAAAACGGCAATATCAGAACCAAATCAATCATACAGTTTGTAGTCTACATAGATTTGCAAAACAATGGGATAAAGGAATATTCCTGCACTATGTTTTATCTTATGGTTACTGTGAAATTGTGTGAATTCATCAATGCAGTGCATGTTATCTCAGCTTGCAGAACTTGGATTAATTGAATGAGTTTACCCAAAATGTATAGGTGAAACTCGAAAAATTTGAATATCGTGCAAAAGTTAATTTTTTTTTACTAATGCAATTTTAAAAGGTGAAACTAATATATGAGATAGACTCATTGCATGCAAAGTAATATAGTTTAAGCCGTGATTCGTCATGATTATGGCTTGCAGCTCATGAAAACCCCAAATCTACAATCTCAGAAAATATTGTAAAAAGGTGCAATATTCTAGGCTCAAAGTGTCTCACTCTAATCGGCTAATTAAGCCATAACACCTGCAAAGGGTTCCTGAGCCTTTAAATGGTCTCTGGTTGAGGCTGGGTTCACACTACTACACTACTTTCATCCTACTTTGCTCTGCTACATCGGTCCTACATTTATCCTACATTGGTCCTACATCCATCCTACTTTCATGAACAGGATACTACTTTGGTCCGACTTCAATGATATTCAATGGGCCTGAAGTAGGATCAATGTAGGACCAAAAGTAGTACAGGGAGCATTTTCAAAGTCGGACCGACTTGTGTAGGACGCTACAAGACGCTCTCATAGGGAAACATTGAACACAGAGCAAAGTAGGATGAAAGTAGTGTAGTAGTGTGAACCCAGCTTCAGGAGAAATCACAATCATGGGAAAGGCTGCTGACCCGACAGTTGTGCAGAAAATCATCATTAACACCCTCCATAAGGAGGGAAAGCCTCAAAAGGTAATTGCAAAAGAAGTTGGATGTTCCCAAAGTGCTGTATCAAAGATCATTTAAAGTGGAGGTTCACCCTAAAAACTATTTTTCCCAAGGCGTCTTTCAGGACAGCACCTTGAGATATCATGATCCTCCCACTCCATCAGGAAACACCTTCTTTCATCCTTTTAAAAGGAGGCCCCTCCTTGCACTCCTCAGTTTTTGTGTTTCCTCCTCCGGAGGGAGCATCTTCTTGGAAAGGGTCTGATGTCTCAGGTGCTGCCTGAAAAACGGACTCTTTCCTCTTACCTTTTTTTCTTTTCAGAGACTGTCCGCTCTCCCGTACCACCCGCGCGGCGGTGATGGTAGTCGGGCTCCTCTCTCTCCCGGTGCTCAGTGGAGCCAGCCTTCGGCGATCGAGAGGTGCCTCGTTTTGCGGGGCGCCGCCATTTTGGCGTAGCCTGGTCGCCGGAGAGGCGCGTCATTTCCGGCGCGCCAGGAGGAGGGGTAGGGTGGACGCTGGAGCCTACTTCCGCTTCCTGGTCCGGCGCAGCGGCGCTATTGGAGTCCGGGAAGCGCCGTGGATGCCACAGAGAGCGCTGATTCCTGCGATGGATACTGCAGATGCATCAGCGGTGGAGACAGGCACGGGCACCAGCAGGACCTCGGCGGGAAGCAGCAACGTAAGTCTGTTTTTCCCTAGGGGTGAGGGTTCTCTCCTTTTGGGATTTCTCTCTCGGTCTCTTCACTTTTTTTCCCTCCAGTGGCATGGGGGCCTGTCAGGGCACGGGTGGACACCTTTTGCTTCCTAAGTGCACCTAGGTGAGGGGGGTCCTGTTTGTTTATTGAGACCGGGTCTCATGCTGGATTCCCCTATTTTTTTCTTCTCTCCCCGTTCCTTTTTTTAGGTCAAACCTGAAAAAAAGAGATGCCCTTCTTGTAGGGAGAAAATGGGGGAAAGTTGGAAGAAGCCATGGTGTAAGGCATGTATTGCAGCCTTAGTACAGAAGGAGTCAGCCTCAGTCAGAGAGGAATTGATGGCTTCTGTTAAAGATGAGCTTTTGGCCACCTTTCAGACCATGAGAGAGTCGCTAGCTCCTGTCACCATTTCTCAGCCCTCCACATCAGTCTTCTCAGGAGGCAGGATGGGCTCCTAGGCCCTCTGATAACGAGGGGTCCAGGGATAGTCAGCCTCAGGCCCTCTCTAGTGAGGACTCAGAAAATGAGGAAGAAATAGAGCCTCCCTCAAAATTTTAAGTTGTCCCTGGAGGATGTGGATGGCCTCCTCAGGGCTATTTATGCCACTTTAGGTCTCAGCGAAGAGAAGAGGGACTTAAGCCTGCACGATCGGATGTATGCCGGTCTCTGCGAGCCCAAGGGGCGTACATTTCCAGTTCACTCGGTTATTTCCGAAACAATCTTGCGGGAATGGCAGGACCCAGAAAAGAAACCCATTTTTTTCTAAATCCCACAAAAGGCGGTTTCCCTTTGGAGAAGATCCATCAGTCGTGTGGAACAAAGTTCCTAAACTCGACGCAGCTTTTTCCCAGGTGTCAAGGTCCACAGATTTATCCTTTGAGGATATGGGAATCCTGAGGGACCCGATGGATAAGCGTATGGATCTTCTCCTTAAAAAAGCCTGGCTATTATGGTTAACCTCAAGCCTGCCATGGCTACCACCTGTGTGGCACGCAACTTAGAGTTCTGGTTAGATAAACTCAAAGTTCATATTGAGGCAGACTCCCCAAAACAGGACATTTTGGATTCTTTTTCTACCATTTCTGCAGCTGTAGCCTATATGGCAGATGCCTCGGCCGAGGCGATCAAAATGTCCGCTAGATCCGCTGCTTTAGCCAATTCAGCCAGAAGGGCTTTATGGCTCAAGACCTGGCCTGGTGACACAGCCTCTAAAAGCAAGCTGTGTGGAATCCCGTTTTCAGGGGATGTTCTCTTCGGTCCTGAACTGGATAGTATCCTGGACAGGACGGCAGACAAGAAGAAGGCCTTCCCGGTCAAGAACAAGAACCCCCCTCCCAAGCGTTTTTTTTCGGGCCTTTAAGCAGCAGGATAAGGGGAAAAGACCGCAAGGAAAAGAATTGGGCAGCCCAGAAGGGCAAAGGAAAGGGAGTCCTTTTCCATCCTCCTGCGCCAGCCAATAAGCCGCAATGACTCGACCCTGAGGGTAGGCGTGAGGTTACAGGGGTTCCTTCCGCAGTGGTCAGCTGTATCAAACAACCAGTTCATACTGACCACTCTAGCTCAGGGGTACGCTATAGAATTCTCAGAAGCTCCGCCAAAGAGATTTCTGGTCACTCAGGCCCCAAGGGATCCAGTGAAGTACGTAGCGTTAAAGTCCTCGTTGTTGGAACTTCAACAGCAGGGGGTGTTGGTCCGGGTTCCCCTAGCAGAACAGGGCAGAGGGTTCTATTCCCATGTCTTCCTAGTAAGGAAACCTACGGGAAAGTTCAGGCTGATATTAAACTTAAAACCCTTAAACAGGTGTGTCAGGTACAGGAGATTCAAAACGGATTCAATATTCTCAATCAGGAATCTTCTGACGCCAGATTGCTTCATGGCGTGGATAGACCTGAGGGATGCGTACCTTCACTTACCTATCTCCCCTCAGTCCCAGACGTTCTCAGACTGGCGGTAGAGATAGGGGGTCAAGTTCAGCACTTCCAGTACAGGGCCCTCCCCTTCGGGTTGTTATCATCACCTCGGATTTTTACGAAGGTGCTGGCCGAGGCCTTAGCCCCGTTGCGTCTACAAGGAATAGCAGTCATCCCTTACTTGGACGACCTCCTCTTCTTTGCTCCCTCAGAGGAGAAGTTGTTGAGGGATCTTTCTCTGGCGCGAACCCACTTGGAAGCCCTAGGATGGATTTTAAACCTTCAGAAATCCGCCCTGGTTCCTTCTCAGAAGATTCATTTTCTGGGATACCAGGTGGATTCGCGGAACCAGAGAATTTTTCTCCCCCCACAGAAAAAGCATCCAAGGTCTTGGACACTGTTCGGTTGCTTCAGTCCCATCAGTCTTTGACGGTCAGACAGGTAATGGCATCCCTAGGAATTTTGACCTCCACCATGCCGGCGGTCCAATGGGCGAGGTTACATTTTAGGCCCCTGCAGGCTTTTCTTTTAAAGACATGGGATCGAAAAACCAGTTCTCTGGACACCCGGGTAAAAATTCCAGCCCGGGTAGTAAGATCCCTTTACTGGTGGAAAAACCAGCGAGTGCTTGCAGAGGGTCTGGAGTGGTCCTTCCCCGTGGGACTAAGGCTCACCATGGATGCCAGCGCCTGGGGATGGGGAGCTCACCTAGAAGAGAAATTTTCACAGGGAAGGTGGTCAGGGGAGGAAGCCCTGCGTTCCTCAAACTGGAGGGAACTAAGAACGGTGGCCCTGGCACTAGTGGAGTTTGCTCCATTTCTCAGGGGCCATCATGTTCAGGTCCTGACGGACAATGCTACAACAGTAGCATACTTGAACAGGCAGGGGGGTACAAGAAGCCTTTCGCTTCTGTCCCTGGCCACAGAGATTCTCTCCTGGGTAGAGAGCAATTTGCTCTCCTTGACAGCCCTACACCTAAAGGGGTCCCTGAATACGGTGGCAGACTTTTTAAGCAGACACCAGATTCGGGAGTCGGAGTGGTCCCTGAATGCGGAGGTCTTCTCAGAGATCTCCAGCAGGTGGGGTCTCCCAGAGGTAGACTTGTTTGCCTCGAGGGAGAACTTCCAGGTAGGAAGATACTTTTCTCTGAGTCGGGGAGATGGGTCCCTAGGGGTAGACGCTCTGTCCCATTCCTGGGATTTCCGCCTCTGCTTTGCCTTTCCCCCGTTTCAGTTAATTCCCCTAGTTCTGAGGAAGGTTCTGACTGGAACACTTTCTCTCTTTCTCATCGCCCCATTTTGGCCCAGGAGAGCATGGTTCACAACGCTTCTAGCCTTGTCAACCAGGCCCTATTGGCACCTGCCCCTCAGGCAGGATCTTCTAGTTCAGGGTCCAATTTCTCACCCAGATGTGGCGCGGCTGTCCTTGACCGCGTGGCTTCTGAAAGGAAAATCCTGAAAAGAAAGGGGTTCTCCGACCGCTTGGTTTCCACCTTACTCAACAGCAGGAAGAAGGTAACCCGAGCCATTTACACCAAGGTTTGGAAGGTTTTTTCCTCTTGGTGTAGCTCTTCGAGTCAGGACCCTAGGGAACTGAAATCTATCCTGGAATGTTTACAGGAGGGGGCTGATAAGGGCTTAGCTGCTAGCACCCTTAAGGTACAGGTATCCGCACTTACAGTTTTTTTGGAAAGATCTGTAGCCACAGAACCATTGGTGGTGAGGTTTTTTAGATCTCTTTTGAGGTCTAGACCACCAAGGTTAAAGGGTTTCCCGAAGTGGGAACTCTCGGTGGTTTTGAGATCTTTGGCAAGCAAGCCTTTTGAACCCTTAGGGGAAGCTTCAGTTAGGAACCTTACCTTCAAAACTTTATTTTTAATCGCTATTACCTCAGCACGTAGGATCAGCGAATTGCAGGCCCTGTCAGTGAAGGAGCCTTATTTATGTTTATGTTTATTTTCAGATAGGGTAGTGCTTAAAACTGACCCTAAGTTTTTGCCTAAAGTGGCTTCTAACAATAATCGTGTACAGGACATTGTACTTCCCACTTTTTGTGCTAACCCTTCGGGTGAAAAAGAATTATTTTTCCATATGTTGGATGTCAGACGGGTCTTGTTATATTATTTAGAAATAACAAGCCCGTTTAGGCGTTCGGATTCTTTTTGTCCTTTTTAGGGGTAACAAAAGGGGTCAGCAGGCATCTAGGGGAACACTAGCTAGATGGCTGAAGCTGGCTATCAGGGAGGCTTATTTACAGGCAGACCTGACTCCGCCAGAGGGTATCCGTGCCCATTCGACCAGAGCTCTCGCAACTTCCTGGGCAGAAAGAGCTGGTGCCACGCCGGAGCAAATCTGCAGGGCAGCGACGTGGTCAAGTTTCCACACGTTCGTGCGACACTATAGGTTGGACCTCGCCTCAGCTAGTGATCAGGCTTTTGGCAGGAAGGTCCTACAAGCTGTCGTCCCGCCCTAAGGTAGTAAGTCTCTGTCCTGAAAGACGCCTCGGGAAAATTCAAGTTAGGCTTACCGGTAACTTGTTTTCCAGAAGTCTTTCAGGACAGCAACGACCCGCCCTATTGTTTGTGATGTACTATGCTGTGACTAACATATATGCTTGTGTGTTCCAGCCGGGACCGGAGGTTTCTCTATAACAACTGAGGAGTGCAAGGAGGGGCCTCCTTTTAAAAGGATGAAAGAAGGTGTTTCCTGATGGAGTGGGAGGATTATGATATCTCAAGGTGCTGTCCTGAAAGACTTCTGGAAAACAAGTTACCGGTAAGCCTAACTTGAATTTTTAACATTAGAGCCGGCATAGTAAGGGCATATACTTTTGGAAGGTGTTTTTTTTTTTTTTTCCTCCGTACTTACCATTCTGATTTGGTCCAGGGCTTCCACGTTCTGATGACTCCGGGACTGGGCGTTCCTATCCCTGCCACAGGGTTCCGATGACTGCGGGACTGGGCGTTCCTATCCTTCGGTTCGATGATTGACAGCTTGTGAAACAGGTGACCTGTCGCACAACGCGCGTCACCAGATTTCCAGAAATAGCCGAGCTGCAGGTCGGCACTATAAGGCGCCTGCGCCCGCCGTGTAGAGCTGACTGCGCAGGCGCCGTATAGTGCCGACTTGCAGCTCGGCTATTTTCCGACATCTGTTGACGCGCGTTGTACGACAGGTCACCAGTTTCACAAGCCGTAAATCATCCAAGGGAAGGGTAGGAACGCCCAGTCCTGCAGTCATCGGAAGCCCTGGACAAAAATGGAATATAAAAGGTATGTACAGAAAAATAAAAAACGCGGACAATAAATGCCCTTACTATGCTGGCTCTAATGTGTGTAATATTAAAAAAATAATTTTTTGGGTGAAACCCGCTTTAATAGAAAGTTATGTGGAAGGGAAAAGTTTGGAAGAAAAAGGTGCACAAGCAGCAGAGATGACCGCAGCCTGGAGAGAATTGTCAGGAAAAGGTCATTCAAAAGTGTTTCACAAGGAGTGGACTGAGGCTGGAGTCAGTGCATCAAGAGCCACCACACACACACACGGATCCTGGATATGGGCTTCAAATGTCGTATTCCTCTTGGCGAGCCACTCCTAAACAACGTCAGAAGCGCATTACCTGGGCTAAAGAAAAACAGACCTGGTCTGTTTCTCAGTGGTCCAAAGTCCTCTTTTCTGATGAGAGAAAATGTTGCATCTCATTTGGAAACCAAGGACCCAGACTGCAAGATGCTTGAAGTGCAGTGTGACATTTCCACAGTCTATGTTGATTTGGGGAGCCATGTCATCTACTGATGTTGGTCCACTGTGCTTCATTAAAACCAGGGTCAACGCAGCCGTCTACCAGGAGATTTTGGAGCACTTCATGCTTCCGTCTGCAGACAAGCTCTATGGGGATGCTGACTTCATTTTCCAGAAGGACTTGGTGCCTGCCCACACGGCCAAAAGCACCAAAACCTGGTGGGATAACTGCTTGATTGGCCAGCAAACTTCCCTGACCTGAACCCCATAGAGAATCTATGGGGCATTGCCAAGAGAAAGATGACATGAGACCGAACAATGCAGAAGAGCTGAAGGCTGCTATTGAAGCATCCTGGTCTTCTATAAAACCTCAGCAATGCCACATGGCTGCTAGCTTCCATGCTGTATTGAGGCAGTAATTGCTGCAAAAGGGATCCAAACCAAGTACTGAGTACACATGCATGCATGCTTGCTTGCTTATACCATGGTTTGACAAATTTGCTTGGAATCTAGGAGCCAGCTAAAAAAGTTAGGAGCCAGAAAACGTGCCCCATCCCGACGAGCTTGCGCGCAGAAGCGAACACATACGTGAGCAGCGCCCGCATATGTAAACGGTGTTCAAACCACACAAGTGAGGTATTGCAGCGATTTGGTAGAGCGAGAGCAATAATTCTAGCCCTAGACCTCCTCTGTAACTCAAAACATGCAACCTGTAGAATTTTTTTAAACGTCGCCTATGGAGATTTTAAAGGGTAAAAGTTTGTTGCCATTCCACGAGCGGACGTAATTTTGAAGCGTGACATGTTGGGTATCAATTTACTCGGCGTAACATTATCTTTCATAATATTAAAAAAAATGGGGATAACTTTACTGTTGTCTTATTTTTTTAATTTAAAAAATGTAATTTTTTCCCAAAAAAGTGCGTTTGTAAGACCGCTGCGCAAATACGGCGTGACAGAAAGTATTGCAACAATCGCCATTTTATTCTCTAGGGTGTTAGAACCCCCAAACATTATATATATTGTTTATCCTAATTAGAGGGAAGAAGATGGCAGTGAAAATAGTGAAAAATTACATTAGAATTGCTGTTTAACTTGTAATGCTTCACTTGTAATACCAACGGCCACCACCAGATGGCGCCAGCTTACACTTCTGGTGGTAATAACTTGTAATACCAACGGCTCACCACCAGATGGCGCCAGCTCACTTTTTTTTTTTTTGCCCCCCCCCCCCCCCTTCCAAGCCAAGTCGCCAGGACCCTATTTCTAGTCGCCATGGCGACCGGGATTTGTCGAGCCCTGGCTTATACTTTCAGAGGTCTGATATTGTTCTATGTACAATCCTTGTTTTGTTGATTGCATGTAATCAAATTTTTTTGAGATTGTGGATTTGGGGCTTTCATGAGCTGTAAGCCATAATCATCACAGTTATGACAAATCACGGCTTGAATGATCTCATATATTTAGTTACACCTTAAGTTGCATTAGTGAAATTAACTTTTGCACAATATTCAAATTTTTCAAGTTTCACCTGTAAATATTGCAGAATATACAGCCTCATGCTACATATCTAGGCTCCATTTCATGCTCCATCTAGGGCTAGGTCAGAGACTGCCTCTTTGAAAGAGTTAAAGCGGTAGTTCACCCTCAGTGTCAACATTGTACCATAAAATCAGGCATTGTAGCGCGAGCTACAGTATACCTGTCTCAAATTTTTTATCCCCGTACTCACAGTGTACTGGTACATTATAGATTCCGACTCCCGCGGGGAATGGGCGTGCCTATGGAGAGGGAGGATGATTGACGGCCGGCTCTGGCACGTCACGCTCCCCGAAGACAGCCGGAGTAGGTCTCGGCTCTTCATGGCGCCTGCGCACAGGCTATGCGCAGGCGTCGTGAAGAGCCAAGCCTATTTCGGCTATTTCCGGAGAAGCGTGACGCGCCAGAGCCGGCCGTCAATCACCTTCCGTCTGGATTGGAACGCCCATTCCCTGTGGGCAGTCGGAATCGTCTATGTACGATTACACAGTGAGTACGGGGATAAAAAATTAGAGACAGGCATACTGTAGCTCGCGCTACAATGCCTGATTTTATGCTAGAAGAAAAAAAAAATGTTTTTCTTGTTTATAGGGTGAACCCCCGCTTTAATGTCTTCTATGAAGGGGGTTGTAGCCTCCTTCCAGTCTTTTAATGACACGGCAGCAGGACTGGGATCTTCTTCATCTGGTCCCTTAACTCAAGAGCCTTCAGCCTCAGTTAGAACCCTTCCTCGGTTAATGTCCGAGACCAGTGGTTTGCACTATTCTGATCTGGTAGGAGAACCCAATCTCTTCATCTGATGGGAATTCCGCATCGGAGGAGGTGAGTAGCTCTAAGTATCTTTTTCCAGCTGAGAATAATATTGACAAACTTTTTAAAGTATGTATGTGTGTATGTGTATATCTATCTATCTATCTATCTCTCATTTTTAATTTTCTTTATCAATTTTCTTCATCATATAAAAAAACAGGTTACATTTATTTTTCCCTTATTGTCTTCAGGACAGCACCTTGAGAAAGTGGCTCCGCCCACTTGACAGGAAACACACCTCCACCAAACTTCTTAAAAGGGAGGCTCCTTCCACTTATCATTTTTTTGTGTTTCCTCCGGCGGGAACACATGTGGGGGTTAGGAGCTCTCCATGGAGAGATTTTATCTCCCTACTCCACCTGTTTTTTCTTACCTCGGAGAGTCTGTTCCTCCCATTCACTGGATAGAGCGTGCCTTGTGCATGGGCTCCTTCTCCCTCATCGGTGCTCAGTGAGCAAGGACTGCTCCGGGATACTGCTCCTTGGCAAGGTAGAGGCGCGGACATCTTTTTTCCTGTCCAAGCAGCCAGACGCCGCCGCCATCTTGGGAAGGTCAGTCAGGCTATTTCCTCCGGAAGTGAGGTAACCGGAAGGGGCGGCATCCTACGGGCAGGCGCGGGGAATGGATGTCATTTCCGCCAGAAGGGAGGAACAGGTCTGGTGCCTTATTAGCTGGTTCTGGTCCGGTGCAGCGGCACTAATGGAGTCCGGAACCGGCAGTTTAGCCACCAGCATCACGCTGCTGCCTCAACATGGACGCAGGATCCGCAGCGAGTGGAACAGGCACTGGCACCAGCAAGGCCCAGGTAAGGGGTAGACTGAGGTTCTACCCTTATTTACTGTGGGGTCTCTCTCTAGCTCTCTCTCCCTTAAGGGGGTGTGAGTGTTTTTTTTTTTTTTTTTTTTCCCCCTTGGTGGCGGGGGCCTGTTTGGCCACATGAGTGTAAAGGATCTCTCACTGTGCACCTGTGGTGAGCATCTTGATGGGTTTCAGGCTGACTCATATGGATGGTTTGTTTTTTCTTTCTTTTTTTTTTTTTTTTTTTTTTTCCTTATCAGGCCAAAAGCTCTGAACCTGGAAATAAAAAGAAATGTCCTTCATGCAAATCCAAACTTTCTGAAGGCTGGAGTAAAACTTTGTCAGTCATGTATTGACTTATTAGTGAAAGAGGAAGCGTCTGCCGCTTGCAGCGACATAATCGCATCTGTTAACCACTTAAGGACCGCCTCCTGCACATATACGTTGGCAGAATGGCACGGCTGGGCACATGTACGTCCTGTACTAGTACCCAGCCGTGGGCCCGCTACCCGGTCCGAAGCTCCGGGGACCGCGGGTCCCGCGGACCCGATCGCCGCTAGAGTTCAGCGATCTGTCCCCGGAGCTGAACAACGGGGAGAGCCGTGTGTAAACACCGCTTCCCTGTTCTTCACTGTGGCGGCTGCATCGATCGTGTCATCCCTGTTATAGGGGGGACACAATCGATGACGTCACTCCTACAGCCACACCCTTTTACAGTTGTAAACGCACTTCAGGCAACACATAACCCCAACATCGCCCCCTAGTGGTTAACTCCCAAACTGCAACTGTCATTTTCACAATAAACTGCATTTTAAATGCATTTTTTGCTGTGAAAATGACAATGGTCCCAAAAATGTAGAATAGAAAATTCCGCGCCAAATATAAATAAGTACTAAATTAAACTAAATAAGCTGCTCCTCAAAGAACAATACTGAATTGTGATAATGAAAATGGAAGGTAGAGGGCGCTCAACCACACAATAGTGATTGTGAAATGTGGAATACCACACAACAACGTGCAACAATTAATAATAAAATAAGTTTCCAAAAGCATATGTGAACAGTGATTGCTGAAACAATATAAATCAATATACAGCAGAAATGTCCCACACAGATGTGCATGAATACGCAGATTCCTCTGCAGTGTAAGCAAAAAACACTGAAGTTCACTGTGTTAAACACCAAAAAAATAAAAAAATAGAGTCCCAATAGCATGCATAGAAAGCCAAACGAATCTTGACAATTGCTGTGATCTTTCTAGTGGAGAAAAGTAGAAAATGCCACCACCATACTTTTCAAATTTCACTTGTTTCCACCCAAGGTGCTTTGTATATAAAGTGCTCTTACCAGAGCCTGTTGACCACTTTACTTAAAAAGATGGTCATACGGGCTAGTGCAGGATTGTGCCTACACACACATGGATATGGACTATTGAATCTCGTTTCCAGGCGTTCCAGATAAGGATGATATGCAAAAAAAGAGAACCGGTAGACGCCGATAGCGTAATAACGTTTTAATAATAAAAACAACTAAAAACAACGGAAAGCCAAATGGCCTCTTACTTTAAAAGTGCCTACCCGGCACTGGGACTGCAGGCCTGTCACCGCCAATCTGCGGTTCAAAACTTGGTTTATCAGGATCGGATACCACCGCCGTAGTTCCACCATAAACTCCTTCCTGTCAGCTTCACCAGAGCGGGGGGGCGTCTCGTGACCAGGACTGCCTCCAACGTCCGTTTCGATTACTCGTCTTCAGGGGGGCGTGCCTGATCACATTGCATCTCTGTATTTGTAGTCAGTATGGCTACTCAATTGTCCAATTAGGGAAAGTTCCAAACTACACAGCCCCAGTGCCGTTTAAGCATTCATCAAAATCATTAACAATACCATAATCAAGCAAATGCATACATTGAATAAAACATCCCTACAATAGTATTGCAAATTTTTTTTCTTAAATAGCTCCTGCACGGAGCTAGACGAAAAAAATAATAAAAATAAAAAACGGCATCTCTCGGGTCCCTCCGGATGTGCAATGCAGCCATCCAGAGAGCATGATACTCAAAGGTAAACAAATTGAAAAAAATGTTCACTCCGATTGAGTAAAGGGCTGGTTGGATCAGGTGGATCTGAATAAATAAAATTAGTGATGTTGTGATGTTAACATAGTATGCAGCCTGAACAGAAGGGATGTTGGAAAAACGGCCTCCCCAGCTCCCCTCTGCACGTGCATGTGCAAACCAGCGTTTGAGCAAAAGGACAGCTAAATGAGTCTAATCTGGAATACCATAACAACATCCATGCTCTACCTCCAGATGAAGAACCCCTACTGTCTTTACCCCAGAGCTAGTGATCAGATGGACCCAACATCCCACAAGAAAATTAGGAATACCGATATATCTAAGGGGCAGCTAAAAATCAGTCATAAATAGAACAAAGTTGGCAGAAATTTACCAGCATACTGATAATCAAGGCAAATCACCAGACTCGCCAGATGATACATATAATAAACCTTTCTACCCAATTGTCTCAAGGTGTATAACAATAATAATGGAGAGACATTACAGATTATATGGCAGATACGATGACTGACCAAATAAAAATATATAATCAAAAAACATATTATATAAAAGGTCAAATGATATAAGAAAAGGGCATGAAGCCCCCACTGTACATCCCAATTACTACCTCGAACCCAAACTGGGGGAGATAGACTTGAACTGGATAGACATCATAATATCCAGCTCGCGATAGAGCTAAACTGCTAACTATTTGGATCTCACTATAAGGAAAAAAGATTCTAAGTTTCAAACCGTGACTTTTTTTAAACCGACGGACCGGAATGGGTTTGTACCCACACATAGTTGCCACCATCCCTCTTGGATAGGTGCAGTGCCCAAGGGTCAGTTCATGCGTCTTAAACGTAATTGCGATACCAGAGAAGATTTTGAGGCACAGGCTGAACTCCTGACCACTAGGTTTCTAGAAAAGGGGTACCCAGCCGATGCACTCCGGAGAGCGCATGATCAAGTTGCTGTCTTGGATAGACAAACCTTTCTTTGCTAAAACACACAAAAGGTTTTCTTTTGATGAAGACCCAGCAGCTCCATGGAATAAAGTTTCAAAACTTGATGCAGCCTTTTCTCAAGTCTCAAGATCTTCTGATCTAGCATTTGAGGACATGGGGATTCTGAAGGACCCCATGGATAAGAGGATGGATCAGCAATTAAAAAGGGCTTGGCAATTCATCATGGGCAACCTTAAGCCAGCAATGACGACTACCTGCATTGCATCTCCAGAAATATGGAGTTTTGGCTGACCCAGCTTAAAGCTCATATAATGGCTGATTCGCCAAAGCAAGAAAATCCTAGACTCCTTTTCAACCCTGTGAGCTGCTGTAGCCTATGTCTCAGATGCATCTGCTGAATCTATCAGAATGACAGCGAGGTCCCTTACTAATTCGGTTAGGAGGGCGATGTGGTTAAAGACCTCGCCAGGGACACAGCATCCAAAAACAAACTGTGTGGAGTACCTTTTCAGGGGGATTTATTGTTTGGGCCAGATTTAGATGCAGTGCTTGACAGGACTGCAGACAAGGTTTTTCGTCCTCAAAAGGCTCAACAACAAAGTAAGCCTCAAGAGGAAGAAAGGTTGGTCAGGAAAGGGAAAAGGCAAAAGTAATGTCCTTTTCCATCCTCCAGCAAAACGCAATGACAACCTGTTGCAGGTAAGGGGAAGACTTCAACGTTTTCTCCCTTTTTGGGCAAGCATAACAGAGAATCAGTTTATTCTCTCTATGCTGTCTCAAGGTTACAGAATAGAGTTCTCGGACCCTCCCCCAGAGAGGTATCTAGTGACAAATCTACCAAGAGATATAGTCAAATCCCTAGCAATGAAGAACCTTTTGAAGGATCTGATGAACCAGGGGCTTGTAACTCTAGTACCAGAGGGGGATCTTTATCGGGGGTTTTATTCCCATGTGTTCATGATAATAAAAAAAACGTCTGGAAGTTTCAGACTCATTCTCAACCTAAAGCCATTGAACAGACCGGTCCTATACAAAAAATTCTGTATGGACTCAATCTTCACGGTCAAAAACCTTTTGACAAAGGATTACTTTATGGCATCAATCAACCTACGAAATGCCTATCTGCATATCCCCATAGCCCCCCAATCCCAAAAATTTCTAAGGTTGGCGGTAAACATGGGAAAAGTGGTCGTGCATCTCCAATTCAAAGCCCTCCCCTTTGGCCTTTCCTCGGCTCCGAGAATATTTACAAAGGTCATGGCAGAAGCCCTAGCTCCCCTTCGCTTACAGGGGGAAGCGGTAATTCCATACCTAGACGACCTGCTCTTCTTTGCCCCCTTCAGGGAGAAATTGTTGGAGGATCTCGAGAGAGCTCGCAGTCATCTAGAAGCATTGGGCTGGATCATAAATATGGAGAAATCTAATTTCAACCCAACCCAAGAAGCGCCATTTCTGGGGTATCATATAAGCTCAGTGGAGCAAAAAGTTTTTCTCCCAGAAGACAAAAAACTAAAGATGCTAAGGGTCGTAGCCTCCTTACAGACAAACCAAGAGCTATCAATCAGACCATGTCGGCTCTGGAAACCCTTACCTCATCTATGCCAGCGGTGCAGTGGGCAAGGCTTCACTTCAGACCGCTTCAGTTTCCTTCTGAAAATTTAGGATTACAGGACCGAATCTCTGGAGGAAAAGGTGAAAATCCCCACCAGGGTAAAACGGTCGCTGTGGTGCTGGAGAAATCTGGCAAACCTTTCAGCGGGCCTGGTATGGTCATTCCCAATAGAAAGAGTGGTAACAGACGCCAGCCTATGGGGATGGGGGGCACACCTGGGTCAAAACTATGCTCGGGGGGTTTGGTCCCGGTCAGAAGCAGAAAAGTCCTCCAATTGGAGAGAACTAAGGGCAGTAGCCTTAGCTTTGGATACCTTCTCCAGACCTTCAAGGTGCCCATGTTCAAGTCTTGGACGATGCCACTACCATAGCCTACTTAAACAGGCAAGGAGGCACAAGAAGCAGGTCACTTCAGCTTCTCGCCTCGGACATCCTAATATGGGCAGAAAATCATTTGCTGTCCTTATCAGCGGTCCACCTCAAAGGCACTTTGAACATAGTGGCAGATTTTCTAAGCAGAAAGCGGATTCAGGAAGCAGAATGGACCCTAAATTTCGTAAGTCTTCACATTGATCACCAGTGCCTGGGGCCAACCACAAATAGACCTATTTGCGTCAGAAGAAAATACGCAACTTCCTGTTTTTTTTTTTTTTTTTTCTCCATTCACAGAAACGACAGTTCCCAGGGAACAGATGCGTTTATACAGCCTTGGAACTTCCAGCTGGCTTACGCCTTCCCTCCGTTTCAACTAATTTCGTTGGTACTGAGGAAGATTCAGAAGGAGAAGGTGGAAGTAATCCTAATTACTCCATTCTAGCCAAAAAGGGCTTGGTTTACCACCATTCTTCAACTGGCAGTCAGGCCGCCTTGGCGGCTGCCGCCCCGGCAGGACTTACTTCTGCAGGGGCCGATATGCCATCCGGAGGTGGCCTGTCTAAACCTCACGGTGTGGTATCTGAGAGGCAGTTATTAAGTCGAAAAGGTCTGTCTCGACCACTTGTGACTACCTTACTTTCCAGTAGGAAACTGGTTACCAGAAAGATCTATGGTAAATACTGGAAGTGCCCCTGGAAGAAGTCAGTCTTGTGACGAAACGGCGTAGGGAGGAGCGGCGTGCTGACGTCACCACAATATACCTTTGCTGCTATCTGGAAGGACGGGCGGATAGTAAGAGCCGGCCGGCTTCAGCTAATTATCACACGTGATTTTTTTTTTTTTTATTCTACTAAATGTGAGTGCTATTTACTCTTTTACCTCACTGTATTACACTATATTTGGCATCTCTCTTCATTTGGGTCACACTTGGGAACCTTTGACCGAGTAACCGAAGGAGGAACACACAGGGAGACTGCACATAGGAAGCCCCAGGAAACCATTCATTTGGCTATTGGCCACACGTGCATTTGATCTCTTTTCATGGAGATCCATGTCAGCTGGTATGCAGATACGATATTAGAGGTGGAGGCTTCATCTATTTTCTGCTCTTTTGCACGGTTTCCCTTGGATCTGTCTGACACAGTTCTGTAGATACCATTGGATGCTCACAAAATTTGGACTCTATGGACTAACTCATTCAATCAATATTTGATATTGCACATTCACGGTGGTTTATCTGTTTTGTACACTTGGTGTACTTCATTTTTATATATTTTTGTGTTTAATATTTTTTCACCTGAATATCATGCAGCGCAGCTTTATGTTTTATTATTTATGCTACTAATGTTTTATATCTGATTTTTTTTTTTGGTTGCGTGTATATGTATGTGTGTATAATATATATATATATATATATATATATATATATATATATATATATATATATATATATATATATATATTAGGGCTGTGCAAATTAACTTTTAATTAATCGATTAATCTTTAATTTTTTTGATCGATCAAAATCTTTTTGATCGATTAAAATTATTTTGATTGGTACTCACCTCTCCGCCGGCTTCTGGGCATTCAGGGAGTTCCGTCGGAGATCCAGTGACGTCACGGACACCGGCGGGGCTTGCCGTGTCCATCTGAAGGGCTTTTTTGCTGTGCCTTCATATCTTCATGCAGGCGGGACCTTACTATCTGCCACACGCAAGGGCTGTTACACTTCCATCTATCAACCTGGATTCTACAACCATCCACTGGGAGTTGTGATAGTTCCCTTCATGGGACATCTACATGCCAACGGACTGATGTTAACCTCTCCTCATCTGGATTCAGCAGTGGTATCGTTGTACACATTTTTATACCAGTATCATACTTGGCTACATGTTTTTATGACTGCTTTTGGTACAGTTTGGTATTACTTGCACCATTTTTACAGTTTATGTAGCTACATCGATTTTATCTCCAAGGAGATCAGCTAAAAGTAGTTGGATCTGTATGTGCGTTATAATTAATCGAAATTAGTCGATTAATCGATTAAAAAAAAAATGATTAATCGAAACAAACATTTTGATCAGTAACAGCCCTAATAAATATATATATATATATATATATATATATATATATATATATATATATATATATATATATATTTTAAAATTCCCGTTTAAGACCTGCGCAGTATTTTTCCACATATTAAATACTGGAAGGTCTACAACTCCTGGTGTCACTCGTCTAATAGGGTGGTGAAAAATCTAGTGTCAGTGTTGGAATTCCTTCAGAATGGAGCAGAAAAGGGCCTGTCAATCAGTACACTTAAAGTGCAGATAGCCGCATTAGGAGTCTTTCTGGAAAGGCCTATATCGTCAGAGCCTTTAGTGTCAAGATTTTTCAGGGCACTTTCTAGGTCTAGACTAGCTCCTGTGCGTCACTTTCCCAGTTGGGATTTGTCAGTGGTTCTTCAGTCATTATCTAAAGAACCCTTTGAACCGTTACAAGACGTTTCTTTAAAGTACCTTACTCTCAAGACGCTGTTCCTAGTGGCAATTACGACAGCCAGAAGAATCGGCGAACTGCATGCCCTGTCAATAAAGAAACCCTTCCTATCCGTCTATACGGACAGGGTTGTACTAAAGACCGATCCCGCTTTTCTACCAAAAGTGGCATCAGCCCTCAATAGGGCGCAGGAAATTGTCATTCTAACCTTCTGCTCTAATCCATCAGGGGAGAAGGAACGCAAATTTCACATGTTGGATGTAAGAAGAACCTTACTCCATTACCTAAAGTGACCAAGGATTTTCAATCTTCAGATTCCTTGTTCATACTTTTTCAGGGAAAAAGAAGGGCCACCAAGCGTCTAATGGGTCAATTGCTAGATGGCTAAAAAACACTATTCTGGAAGCCTACTCCCAAGCAGGGCTATCTCCCCCATTGGGAATTAAAGCACACTCTACTAGAGCTCAGGCTACTACATGGGCAGAAATAGCTGGTGCCACCCCAGATCAGATCTGCAAGGCGGCTAGGTGGTCAAGTTACCTTACGTTTTCCGTCATTATAGACTGGATCTTCTGTCAGCAAGCGATCAGGCTTTTGGCAGAAAGGTCTTGCAGGCTGTGGTCCCTCCCTAAGTGGGTAAGTCTCTGTTATCCTCTCAAGGTGCTGTCCTGAAAGACGATAAGGGAAAAGTCAAATTGGGCTTACCGGTAACTTGTTTTCCATGAGTCTTTCAGGACAGCAGCAACCCGCCCTTAATGTTTTGAATAATTATGCTGTGACTAACCATACTCTGATTATATGTTCCAGCTTGGGCCGGAGGTTTCTCTACTGCTTCTACTACTATTCCTACTACTACTCCTACTACTGATAAGTGGAAGGAGCCTCCCTTTTTAAGAACTTTGGAGGTGTGTTTCCTGTCAAGTGGGTGGAGCCATGCTCTCAAGGTGCTGTCCTGAAAGACTCATGGAAAACAAGTTACCGGTAAGCCCAACTTGACTTTTTTTAACAGGTGTTTTTATTAACAAAACAGCATTACAAGATATGCAGTAGTCGACAATCAGGTTTTACAGAGAAACGGTAACAGTCAGATAATAAAAAAAAAAAAGGGGGGGTAAAATAAACAAACAAGGTACAAGTTCATGGCTCTTTTGCCCTGACACACCTCAACCGATAACTACCAGGTGCAGTCGCAACTGGAGCCCTCCCTCGAGTACACTAGGGTAAACAACTGTCGCCCCTGCGCTAAATCCTTATGTACCTAACCGCATCGTGAAAGTAACTCAACAGTCGGCAGAGTCAGGCGGCGCTAGGGCTGCAACTAACGATTATTTTCATAATCGATTAATCGGGCGATTATTCGTTCGATTAATCGGATAAAATCATTAAAAAAACGTAATGTGGAATTTTTTCGTTTATTTACCAGTAATAATGAAAAAACTGAGTGTTACACTCAAACAGCAGATTAAAAAGCGTTTAAAATTAACATTACACAACTTTGCAGCAGTACAAAAACAAACATTCTGAAAAGAGGTAAACTACTATTCAAGAAAGTTTGTGTTGGAATGTAAAAAAGTCAACATGTTGACATGCTCTGGGCTAAGGCTGGCTCTCTTTTTACAAACTATGTTACCAGCAGCAGAGAAGAGGCGCTCTGATGGAGTGGAGGTGCCTGGGATGCACAAGAATGATTTTGCGAGTTTTGCCAAGGTTGGAAATTTCTCTTGGTTATTTTTCCACCAAGTCAAAGGGTTTCCCTCCTTTGGAAGTGGCTTCTCAGCAAAATAAGCCTGCACTTCATTTCGGATTTGTGTGTTAATATCCTCCTCAAGTTGCCCCTCTTCCTCTTCACTGCTGCCCCCAGACTCAAGGAGTATGTCAAGTAGAGAATGAGAATGAGATGATGTAGATGTTGAAGGCTCAGCATCTCTAATTACAGGTGACGTGGTGGTCACCATCTCCCTTCTTAAAGCAAGCGCCTCTGTCTGTACTTTTGCCTGCACATTTATGATCTGTTCTGGTGATAAAAATTTTAGTTTTCTAAATCGTGGGTCCAGGGCAGAGGAAAGGATTACAATGTTTGGGACATGTTCAAGGATCCCCTTCCATCTGCTTTGAAGTTGGTCCGTTGCAGTGGCTTGGAAGCTCTTTAGCGGAGATATACACAGCGGTACATATAATTTAAAATTGCCGGCTAAAACAAGCAAACAGATACAAATAAAAAACGTGCATCCGGGGTCACGTAAAACGCAATGACGTTCGGTGCGTGGCTCCGCCCTGATCGATTTCGCCACAGATGGAGTTGTCAAAGGGCCACATGTGCCCTTTGACAACGCCATCTGTGTATATGTTGCACAATTTTTAATAAATATTTGACGGTACTTCACATTCTGAGCCTATTTCTTCCCCTGGTTCTCTGGATGGATGTGGAGCCGTTAAACACATTGGAGAGGATATTCTGCCTGTCGGCTGTGACCGAGTTTTCTCCATGACCTGAGTGGATCGACACGCTTTTTATGATCGTGGATCTGGTAAGAGCACACCCTTACTTACCTCTCGGTGGGAATATATGTTTCTTCTGACCAGAGACCAGAGGCTGTTCAATATTTGTATCATTTTATTACTCTGCAACTGTTTTTTGCCCATCTATTTGGACATTCATATGTTTTGGGGTTCTGCTGTTGATTTCCCCTCTCATTTTGGACTGCCTAACAATTGATTAGTATGCAATTCTAATGGACTAACAAAGTTTTCTAAGCGTTTGGTCCCAAATAGCAGATTGTTGTATTTACTCCGAAAGGTTTTTTCCATAACTGTTTGGGCATCATCCTATTTTTTGCACTAGCACTTTATTTATTAATTTATGCATTTATTTATATTATTTTCGCATTAAGTTGCGACTCCTAGCGCAACTCATCTTTTTTTCTTTTTGGGTGTATATCATATGTTTAGCGTTGCTGCTGGAATTACTCACTATTTATTTATTTATTCATTTATCTATTTGAAATTCATTTATATTCATTCTCCTAGCGCGAGGAAACCCCCCCCCCCCCCTTTCCTAAACTGGAAAGAGACCTTTTTGACTACAGTAATGGTCACATTTTTGAGTGGAAACGCCCACAAAGCGAGACCTCAGGTACTACATTACAGAAAACATATAAAAATAAAAAAAATAAATCCAAAGCCCAAGGGAGAGATCAGAATAAACATCAACAGAGGGCCTATAAATCCTCTTTATTACAAAGGAATACCAACTTTGTCCCCTTGGGGGTTCCCCCTGTAAGAGATCATTGTATTCCCAAACCAGCAGAGAATATTTGTGAAGTGTCCATGTTGGAGAATGGAGCAACTAATACTGCTAATGGAGCAACTAATATTGCTACATCACCCCCATCGTCCCTAATTTCCATTACTTTAGAGTCTACTACTTTAGTGTCTGCTAATCCATCTCAATTTAATCATCCCACAGCCCCAGAGAGGTTTAATATCCCCACATTTAATAGTTTCAGTCCCCTATCTCGGGACCTAGAGAACTACAAAACATTGGGCGCTAGACCCAAATTTTTTGAAGGAACAACCAATATCCCTTTCCAATTGGACTCCATTCATGGGCCCACATCCTCTATAGCTCAAAATTTTCATTTGTTACCTCCAAAGGGAGCACAAGAGAAAAGAAAATTAGACGAGGAGGAGTTCGAGAAAAGAGACAAC
The DNA here is from genome assembly GCF_905171775.1 of Rana temporaria. Lineage (NCBI taxonomy): Eukaryota > Metazoa > Chordata > Amphibia > Anura > Ranidae > Rana > Rana temporaria. Next base: position 175,466,905 of record NC_053493.1, read on the forward strand.
AAAGGATGGAAAGGAGCCAACTAGAAACACCATAAAAATCTAACCTTTTTGTCATATACACTTTCTCCCTTTGAAACATTAGTCCTCCAGAAAGGCCTTGACTTTTCTCCTTCTAGCGGTCCCAACAAATTTGGACTATTTATAAGACTCCTTACCCTCAAACGTCACTATGCCTCGAATCCTTCATGTATTTTCAAGCCTAATGATGTAAACCATACAGTGGTACCAATACCACTACCTTCTGCTACGTCGGAGGATGATGTATTACAAATTTTAGAAGATTTGTGGTTGGAGGGACAAATGGAGGGTTATGTTCCCTCTTCACAATTAGAACCTCCCATGTTAAATACTTTTTTTAAACCAAAGTCCACCTTTTTCCCCAGTTCCTCCAAAGGGCCGTTTATTGAGACCTATTATCAGGCTGTTTATAAAGATCTGCTAGCTCTTTGCGACGAACCTAAAAATCCTAAACAAAACAATTTGACAAGAGAATCAAGCTCTCAGGGATTTAAAGACCAATGCCACTATCATCATTAAACAGGCTGATAAAGGGGGCAGTATAGTCATTCAAAACAAAATTGACTACATCAAAGAGGCTAGCCGCCTACTGACAGATACTGATACATATTTAAAACTCTCTAGAGACCCCCTACCTGACTACCAGCAGACACTTAAAACTTTAATATATACCGCCTGGGAGAGAGGAATCCTCACTAAAAGTGGCAATTTTGCCTATCGCCTGAATGCAGTACCCCTCACTTCTACCACCTGCCGAAAATTCAAATCTTTAACGGATCCCCCAGGGCGCCCCATTGTAGCCAGTACTAACAGTTTTCTTAGTGGGCTATCTACCTACATTGACCACATGTTGCAACCCCTTGTCGTACAATTACCGTCCTACATTAAGGACTCTAAAGAGGTCATTGATGCCTTACAACACTACTCATGGGAACCAGGCTATATGTAGGCCTCATTGGATGTTGCTTCACTCTACACCTCCATTCCCCACGACATAGGGATTAGGGCTGTACAACATTTTTTGAATAAAAGTGGAGAATTCAACTCTCTCCAATCCCAATTTTTGGTTGAGGCCGTGGAGTTTTGCTTAAAGCACAACTACTTCACCTTCTGTGACCAATTCTACGTACAGCAAAAGGGGACAGCTATGGGAGCAAATTTTGCTCCTGTCTATGCCAACCTCACCATGGGCCATTGGGAGGAAGAAAATATCTGGCAAAATAATCCCTTCGCTGAGCACATAGTCTTCTATGGACGATACATTGATGACGACGTGCTCATCTGGAGCGGAACCCCTGAGACCTTTTCATCTTTTCTCTCTCATTGTAATAACAATACTTTCAGTCTAACTTTTACACATGTACTAGATCCTCAACAACTGTTTTTTCTTTGGCCTTAATGAGTTGGATAGGATAATTACTAGAAATCATACAAAACCTACCAACGGAAACTCTTACCTCCATTTCAATAGCTGTCATCTTCCCACTTGGAAAATAATATTCCGAAAGGTCAGTTTAACAGATTAAAAAGAAACTGTACCAAGAGTGAGGATTATGTTGAACTAAGTGGGTTAATGCTTAAAAAATTTGAGGAAAAGGGTTACCCTAAAGAACTTAAGTGAAGCATTCTCTTTCTTTTTAGAACCCCCATCTGAAAATAAACCTCCAAAAAAACAACAAGACAATGCTTATGCCATTAGATTTGTGTCTACCTTTAACAGATACAAGTCAGTGACTAACATTATTAATAAACACTTAAAGATTCTTCATCTCGATCAGAGATTAGCCCCAGTGCTCCCAGCCATTCCTCAAGTTACTTTCCGCAAGGCCCGAACTATCAAAAATACCCTGGCCCCAAGCAAAATACAGAAAAGGCCCTCAGGTTCCCCTTTGGACATTAGAACCTACTTTAACGATAGGAAGGGTATATTTCAGTGTAAAAAAAAAGAGCTTGTCTAACTTGCCAGTTTATAACGCATGGTACTGATAGGATAACCATGCGCTCTGGCAAAGAATACATTATCAAACAATTTATTACATGCTCAACTGAATTTGTCATATATGTACTACGTTGTCCATGTGGGCTTTTTTATGTAGGCCGCACGATAAGAGCACTACGTGCCAGAATCGGTGACCATCGCCGTCTTATAAAAAAAAGGGTGCACAGAACACTCGTGCCACGACATTTTTTTTTCACTCTCGCAGCCAAAATTTCAAGTATCTGGAAGTGTTTGTGATTAAGCACATTCCCAAGGATACCCTGACGATCAACGAAAGATTTTCCCTTCTATGTAGAAGGGAAGTCTTTTGGATATTCATGTTTAATTCGCTGGCACCTAAGGGGTTAAACAAAGAAATTGAGACTAGCACCCTTAGAGTCGGTTCACACTAGGGCGACACGACTTCCAGCGCGACTTTGAGAGGCGACTCCGACACGACTTGAGCATGAACCACAGGGCGATCTGGGGCGATTTACAACACGACTTGAAGTCGTCTCCAGGACAGGAGACTTTCCAGTGACCAATCAAACAATCAGCTCTAGGAGAGGGAGGGGGAGGGAGAGGTTTGCCTGAGAAATATATGTTATCTTCCTGGAAAGTCGCTTCAGTTAATCTCCCTGGCGGTATGATTCTGTCTGGAATTACGTACCAAAAGCGGTACAATTATTTGCAAGGAAATTTGGCGTTTTATACTGTAGGCCTGTAATTCTTAGGAATAACTCACTTAAATCTGACCAAACAAGAATCTAATAGGCAATCCCGGGTATGACATTTTTTTAAAAACAAAATTATAAATTATAATATAATAAATAATTATAACAAATAATATAATTCTAATAAAAATTATTCAATAATGTAATCAAATCAAAATCACTGAAATTTTCTCTGTTGCAGAATTGTTGCTGTCATTATTTTATTTTTTATTTTTTTTATGACTAATTTCCCCACAAATTGCTATCGCACAATTCTGCAAGTGATTATAAATTATTATCGCTGTTTTTTAGCTGATCTAAAACCATTTTTGACATAAAGGGACACTTTTGGTTGCTATGGACAATCTACAGTTTGCAGGGAGAAAGAGGTTTTTATTATATAAAATGACATGTAGGGCACTGGGCAGACCACTAGGGACAAGGGGGGTGTTTTTTTTTTTTTTTTTACATACAGTACTGTAATCTATAAGATTACAGTATACTGTATGTATAGTGTTTGTCTACGTTTTTGAATTTGGCGCCGTTCTCCGCTCCCGTGCGTCGTAACGTCGCAGGGAACGGAGATCGGCGGCACAGGAGGACGCTGTATGAATCGAGCGATGTCCCGCTCGCTTACACAGCGCGGTGACATCGCTGGATCCAGGACAAGGTAAGCCAGCGCACGCTGCAGGCTCTGCATAGCTTACCCCGAGCGTGACTCGGGGATACCGATCGCAGCAGAAAAAATCCACCCCGAGTCACGCTCGGGGATACCGCCAGGGGGGTTAAGACAGTGATCAGACTTGGAGGCGACTTCCATTGAAATCAATGGGTACAAATCGCCTACAAGTCGGATTGAAGTAGTACAGGAACTTCTTTTGAAGTCGGAGCGACTCGCGTCGTGTGTATTAACACCGCTCCCATTCACTTGCATTGTTTTTCTCGACAGCGCGACTTGGGACGACTTGAGGCGACTTCAAGTCGGATCCCAAGTCGCCCCAGTGTGAACCGGCTCTTATTTAGCCTGCCCTTTTTTATATTTTTCACAAAGCAAACTTTTATATAATAATAATAATAATACAGGCTTGCGATTTGTAAACAAACCCATGATTGTATGTATCCCATACTATTATCCTAATGGTCCACTAGGTGGCATGACTTTTCAGTAATATTGAAATATATTTGTTATTTTTAGTATTTTCACTATATATTCTCTATATATAGTTTTTTCTTATTTTAAATTATTTTCTTATTTTTACTTATTTTTACAGTATTCGTTTCAAGGTTTATAGATATATTCATCATTTATTATTATTTCTTGTATGTGTATAATCTACAAACTATTTACATTTTTTTTCCTGTAAAGGGTTAAAGCTCTCGGTTTCTTTGAACATGCCCCCTTTTTTACTCATTTCCTCTTCCTCCCATTATCCCCCCTCCCCTTATTTTAGACTATTTAATCGTTGTTGTAGCCACACATACTTGACTATGAAAAAGCGCTTTGAAGCGTGAAACGCGTCGTCAAGGCTACTGTTTGACCCCCCCCTTTTCTATGGAAGTGTTATCCATATTTCTAACTCCTAACTCCTAAGATCGAAATTATTTTAAATATTGCTATTTCCCGCTGGCAGCTTCCACCTAATCGTATTGGAGAGCGTAATCTAAGGAATTTCCACTAGAGGGCGTTTATTACATCATTGCTTCACTGCCTCCAACCGTAGAGCGGCGTCTCCGACGTGTGACGTCACCACGCTTGGTCGGAACGAGCGCTTGCTTCTCCAGATCTCATCGCGCCGTGTCCCCGGCTGTGGGATTCATCGGATGACTTTGTCCTCCCCGCCCCGCAGTGACACATCTGATACGCGGATCGCCTGATGCCAGGCCTTGGCTCAGGCTCCAGCTGAATTTTGAACGGCCATCTGTTTCAAATATCGCGATCCCGCTATCCTACCATCTGCCCCTAAGGTACTGTGAACATTCCATCTAAAAGCATGTTTATCGAACCTGGGAGGTTTGAGCCCATGAATTGGTTGTTAGCTGCCTGCTGAATTTTACTTCATACCCTTACAGTCTGCATAACTTTTGTATACAAGCTTTTATGGACTTTTTAAATGATTGGAGCTGATGTATAATAAATGGATTTTCTTCCCAAATATTTTATTGGAAACTTTCACTCTACAATATTGGGGCTACTATGAACTGTAGTTCGTGAGCGCGGATTTGTTGTGTATTTTCGGAAACACACACTGGCTGACAGCCCCCCTCCTTGCAAATAGTTTGTGACTCTTTGCCCTCCCTTGTCAGGCATCGGTGTGCACTGATCTTAACCACTTCAGCCCCAGAAGGATTTACCCACTTACTGAGCTACCCTTATTGTGCTTAAAGCGGTAGTTCCCCCTCCAAAAAATTGTTACCTTTAGATTGATGCTCATTTTGTCTAGGGGAATCGGCTAGTTGTTTTAAAATCGAAGCTGTACTTACCGTTGTAGAGAGCGATCTTCTCCGCTGCTTCCGGGTATGGTCTTCGGGTCTGGGCGTTCCTTCTTGATTGACAGGCTTCCGACGGTCGCATCCATCGCATCGCGAGTAGCTGAAAGAAGCCGAACGTCGGCGCGGCTCTATACGGCGCCTGCGCACCGACGTTCGGCTACTTTCGGAAAATCGTGACGCGATAGATGCGACCGTCGGAAGCCTGTCGGAAGCCTGTCAATCAAGAAGGAACGCCCAGACCCGAAGACCTTACCCGGAAGCGGTGGAGAAGATCGCTCTCTACAACGGTAAGTACAGCTTCGATTTTAAAACTAGCCGATTCCCCTAGACAAAATGAGCATCAATCTAAGGGTAACAATTTTTTTTAGAGGGGGAACTACCGCTTTAAAAGTTCAGTATTTAAATTTTTTTTTTCCTGAAACTTCCTTCTTAAAATTAGGGTGCGCGTTATACGCTGGTGCGTGTTATACGCCGATAAATACGGTAGTTTATTTAACATTCATACATATTAGCAAATCTGTATCCTGGCCTAGGGCAGCACTTTGCAGGGGGGGCAGCACAAAAAGAGTCCCTGCCGGCTTGCACTACACTGTTGGGCAAATTAGTCTAGCGCCCCCATAAAGCGTACGCCATGCTTCCGCTATTCCGCAACTGTGTGTGTGTGTGGGGTGTGGCATGGTTATATTTTCTTAGTCCTCAACAAAATTTATCAGAAATGTTGTTCTTAGAATTATAATCAGGGCTGTGGAGTCGGGGGAAATTTTGGGTACCTGGAGTCGGCAAACAATGCACCGACTCCGACTCCTACTAAATTTAGATTGGAATAAAAAAAAAAAGCAAGTTTAAATGTCCCAATTCACAAAAAGTTATAATTAATGACTTCTCTACTGTAAGAATAAAGACCAATGCATGCAGTGCCTCACGTAACCGCAAAACGAACACGTTAAGTGACCGTGAAGAAGCATGCTTTTCATGTGCTTCACTATATGGCACGCAACGCACAATTAGGAGCTGCAATACTTATACTTTCCATAGTGTTGTGTTCTGCTTTTACAGGGAACGCATGTTGGAGAACCAGTAAGTGTCCAAATAAAAAAATTCCAACAGGAGTTTTATAAAGCACTAAAAAGTTGAAAAGTATGATCGCTCATCAAAACTTACTGTTGAAGAAGCCATCCTTGTTTATCCAGAGATCGTTAGTGATGTGGCCAGAATAGTTACTGCAATGCCACCCACCCAAGTCAGTGTCAGATTATTTTCAGCCCTAAAAATAATAAAGTCTGACTTAAGAGCCTCTATGAAAGAGGATCTGGCAGAGGCAATTCTCTTCCTTAGAACTCTACATTGAATTGATTTGCATTTGCTAAGCCTAGAACTACATTTCAAGATTAATATAAACCATTTCTAGGTTTTGCAGATTTTGTTTTTGGTTCATTATAGATAAGCTTTGTTTTTGTTCTAAAACAACCAAATAATGTGGTTTGTATTTTTGAACTGGTAAAGATCCTGTTCCTGATGTTTATGCCTGCTGCTACTATCCAGTCACTTGATTGTTTTCATTGTGTTTTGTCTTTTGCTTAAACTGTGCAATACAGTAGACTGTTGACTTCCCAGCCAGTAGTCCGGTGGTAGGTTGCGTTTCTTTCACTCAAGGAATGTATAAAATACATTTGCATATTAATACAGAGGAGTCGGGGAGTCAGAGTCGGAAGTACATAAAACTGAGGAGTCGGAACATTTATCTACCGACTCCACAGCCCTGATTATAATCAACACTTTTTTCTCTTTCGTTCATAGACGGACACAGCCTTCATTGACCTTAGGGTTATGCTTCTTCCTACCAGGAGATTTAGGCAGAATTCTACAGCACTTAAGGTGTTAAAAACTTTCCTTCATGCTGCTCCTCCCAGGGGGCGTGGCTCCCCCAGGCATAACCCACACCCTGCTTTAGCAGCCTCAGTTTGTTTTCTGCCTAACGACAGGAGGTCAAGGCTATCTCTGGAGTTCCTGGACTCTGGAGTTTTTTTCTGGCGATTTTTCTCGTTTTTTTTTTATTATTTTGTTCCTGCATTTTTGAATCCTGCGATTCTTCTATCAACAGCCGACTGGGTGACAGGCTGGGTCCTCGACTCTTGTAGTCCCCCCATGTTCGGCCTTCGAGCGTGTGCCGGCCCTCAGCTCAGCTTTGGGACGTCCACGACAGGCCCCATTGCTCCAGGGGCGGCCGGGGAACTTTGGTTCTAGGGCACACATATGACCGGTCTCTATGGCTTTGTCACAGTGTGTCTGGCCGACAGCCATGCCGTTTACGGACGTTGGTTCTGTCTGGGATACCTCCAGCCGGGTAGTCGCAGGACAGGTAAGTAGTGGCCCCTTACTCAGGTAAGTGGTCTGGCTGGTGGTTTCCCTGGGGAGGTCGACTGAGGGTCTCTCCCCTTCCTCTCCCTCCTTCCCCTGACTGGGTAGTGGCTGTGAAGGGGGGCCTCCTGGGTTTTCTTTGTTACCACCGGGGCCCGTGTGTTGTTAGGGGGACTGTGTTACTCTGGGGGGTGCTGCTGTGTGCTGCTGTGTTCTATGAGGTAATTTTTACCTCAGACAGCGGCCGTCTTGGAAATCTCCTTGGTAACGCTGTGATTCTTTTCTGAGGTAACAGACAAAGCAGTCAGTGCTGCTGTGTTCTATGAGGTAATTTTTACCTCAGACAGCGGCCGTCTTGGAAATCTCCTTGGTAACGATGCGATTCTTCCCTGAGATGACTCGGCACAGCCTCTGGTCAGTTTTAGTGCTGTTACAGTTTTAGTGCTGTGAATCTTCCATGAGGTGAATACACATCACAGTCAGCACATCAGAGCACACCTGAGGTTTTTCAGCTCCCTCTGCAGCTGGGTGGGGTGGTGAATACCGGGGGCCCCCATGCTCTGCAATAGCAGCAAGGAGGTGACCAGTGGGGTTTTTTTGTCCTGCCTTGCAGGGTGGGTGACTCAGCGCTGACACTATGGAACTCAAGCTATGCCTGAGTTAACCCTTAATGCCCCTCCCCCTGCCACATCTGTTATGTTGGCTGTCCTGGGTTTCTTGCCAGGTTTGAAGCAGCTAGTGGCCGGATGGGGGGTAAAAAAGCGCCCCCTCCCTGAAGCCTGCTTCTGGGGATGACAGAATCGCTGTTTTTTTCTGGTTCTGTTATGTCAGAGGCTGCGGGTTTTAACCCTTATGGATAGTGAGGATGACTCTGCTGCAGTCAGTTGCTGGCAAGAATTTGTTGGAGCTCTTGTTTCTGCGGTGCGTGAGGCTCTAAAAATTGAGGATGTGGCGGAGACACCTCCGTGTCAGTACCAGCAGACTACCACGCATCGCTGAAGTGTTTCCTTGTGTTCCTTATTTGGACTATATGTTATACAAGGAATGGGATGCACCGCAAAAAGTTTGTCAAAAAACTTTGCAACCCGTTACCCCCTTGAGGGGGGCTTTAAAAAAAAAAAAAAAAAAAAAAAAAGTAGGTCTCTCCTCCGCCAGTGGACCCCCCTGTGTCCAGACTGCGCAAGGCCACCACATTGCCTGTGGAAGGGGCTCCTGCATTTCGGGATCCCGCTGATAGGAGAGTGGAGGCCGTGGCCCGCTCCCTATTCACGGTGGTGGGTTCGGCGGTGAGGCCGGCTCTGGCCGGGGCCCTGGCAGGCCCCGACTAAAAGGGCGAAGCTCCTGCTGCAGGAGCTGGAAGAAGGACCTCTAAGGTGGCCTTGGTGATCACCGTTAAGGGTGAACGGTCCTTTTGGGTCTTCCCTGACTGGCATCATTGAGGATGCCACAGGTGGTAAGCGCATGCTGTTCCCACGGTTTGGGAAGGGCTAGGGACCTCGCCCTGTGCAAGGACCCTCCTTGCCTACCTCCGAGCGTTTTTTCGCTCGCCCTGTGCGGTGGGGGTAGGTCTACATGGTGCTTGAATCCCCGCTGCGGGGTAGCAGCGCACCGGATACCGCATGCCTAACAAGTCTGCGGACATACCTGCTTCCGCCTGAAGGTCTGCTCCCGCCCGTGTCTCGGGTGGGAGACTGGCTTCGCATTGCGAAGTGTTTTCCTTGGGGTACAAGATTGAGTTTCTCTCTTGTCTGCCAAACAGGTTTTTTCCCTCCGGCTTCTGGCCTCCTCCGGTTCGCCGGTTGACTCCGTCAGGGGCTGTCCAGGATCTTCTGGTCAGGGGAGTGATTGTGCCAGTTCCCTCGTTGGAACGGTCTCGGGGTTTTACTCCATTCTGTTTGTGTCCCCATGGAGGATGGGGCCCGGTCGATCCTGGGCCTCAAGTCCCTCGTTTTGTTTTGTCAGGTTTTTCTGGCATCCTTGGATGTCATGAACGTGTACCTGCATATCCTCAAACCACCAGAGATTCTGTGCTTTGCGGTCGGGGGGGACCATTTTCAATGGTGTCCTTCCCATTCGGCGGGTTTTCGCCAAGGTGCTCGTACCGATACTGGCCCGGCTGTGACAGCGGGGGTTTGTTATCATGGGATGTCTGGACGACGTTCTCCTACGAGCTTCTTCGAGCTCTGCATTGGTGGAGCCGTGTCTATCACGTGTCAGGCTCTCCGAGTGTTCGGCTGGTTTCTGGATTGTCCTGAAATCAGGGTTGATTCCGTCTCAGGGATACCTGAGACTGGTCCTGGATTCCTCCGGGGCGGGAGTGTTTTTCTCCTAGCGGAAAAACTTCAGACTCTGCTATCTGCTGTGCAGCAGTTGCCGACCCAGAAGCGGTCATCTCTGCGATTCTGCAGGAAGGTTCTGGGTCAGTTGGTAGCCTCTTTCGAGGCGGTTCCGTATGCCCAATTCCACGCCAGGGTACTACGGAGGGAACTGCTGTCACGATGGGACTAGCTTCCGTCATCTCTGGATTACCAGATTCAGTTGAGTCATCTGATCATGTCTCCCCTGGTGTGGTGGCTGGCGTTTCCGGTGCTTCGGGCCGGAAAGTCATTTTTCTGCAGGCCACTGGACAGTGGTCACGACGGATGCCAGCCTCTCCGGTTGGGGAGGGGCGCTTGGGGCACCCAGTCAGCCCAGGGGCACTGGACTCAGGTGGAGTCCTGCCTACTGATCAACGTTCTGGAGCTCCAAGCAATCAAGCTTTGCCTTACCAGGTGGTCCCTGGATCTACAGGGCCGACCGGTCAGGATCCTGTCCGATAACACCACGTCCGTGGCGTAGGTTGATCATCAGGGAGGCACACGGAGTTCTGTTGCAGCGACGGGGGTCGCGCGCCTCCTTTCGGTGGGCCGAAGGGTCCGTTCCGGCTCTATCGGCCGGGTACATTCCGGGAATACGGAATTGGCTAGCCGACTACCTAAGTCGCACTGCACTGGGCCAAGGAGAGTGGTCTCTCCACCCGCAGGTGTTTCGGGGTCTGTGCCGAAAGTGGGGCACTCCGGACGTGGACCTTCTAGCGTCCCGTCTCTATATCGGTAGGTGCCACGGTTCGTGGCCAGGTTTAAGGACCCGTGGGCGGACGCGTCAGGCGCGTTGGTGGCTCCTTGGGGTCGCTGTCGCCTACTTTACACCTTCCCTCCTCGGAAGCTTCTTCCTCGCCTGCTGCGCAGAGTAGAAGCTGTAGGGATTCTATCGGTCCTGATTGCCCCAGATTGGCCGCGTCGCTTCTGGTACGCGGACCAGGTGCGTCTGCTGGCAGACGCCCCCTAGCGTCTTCCCCTGGGAATTGATTTTCTGTTACAGGGTCCAATCTTCCACCCTGTTTCACAGCCACCGGCCTTAGCGGCGTGGCTGTTGAGAGCCAGGGGCTTAAGGACCGAGGCCTATTGGGCTCGGTGGTCTCTACCGTGCTGCCTGCACGGAGGTCTACCTCACGTAGGTTTTTTCCTCATACATGGAAGGCCTACTTCTCTGTGTGTGGGGAGATGAACTGGCACTCTCGTACATGCGTTGTGTACAGGATTCTGCTGTCTTTGCAGCAGGGAGTGGTTCAGGCTCTCGCCTTACGTACGGTTAGGAGCCAGATTTCTGCTCTGGCTGTTTTTTACTTGCAGCGACCCTTGGCATAGCACTCCTGGGTGCGTGCGTTGGGTCAGGGGGTCTGGCAGGTGGCCCCTCCGGTGCGCCCTCCATTACCCCCATGGGACTTGAATTTATTCCTTTCAGTGCTTCGGGATGCTCCCTTTGAGGACATTCGGGAGGTTTTTTGTTTTATTGTCACAAAAGGTGATTTTATTTCTGGTAGCAATTACCTCGATCAGACGGGTGTCTGTCTGTTCTGGTGGCCTTGTCTTGCAAGGCTCCCTGCTTGGTCATCCGTAAGGATGAGGTGGTGCTGCGGCCGCAGCCGTTTTTCTCCCTAAGGTCGTTTCGGCTTTTCACTTGGATGTGGACATTGTTCTTCCATCCTTGTGTCCTCAGCCGAAGAACCCGAAGGAGGCCACTTTACATTCTTTGGATGTGGTTCGGGCCCTTCGAGTTTACTTGTCGGCGACAGCTCCGTTCCGGATGTCGGACTCGCTGTTCGTGTCTGTGTCCGGTCCCAGTAAGGGCCTGGCAGTCTCGTCGGCCACCATTTCCAGGTGGATCCGACGGATTGTGCTTCAGGCCTATGCCCTGAAGGGCGGGCGCCCCCCTTTCGGGTCATGGCGCATTCGACCAGGGCGATCGGGGCCTCTTGGGCTTTCCGACACCAAGCCTCTGTGTTACTGGTGTGTAAGGCTGCGACCTGGTCATCGGTCCACGCTTTTTCAAAGTTTTATATGGTGGATGTGAGTGCATCTTCGGATGCCTCCATTGGCCGCAGGGTGTTACAGGCGGCAGTTTAAGGTTGGAGTTCCTCCGTTGAGTAACTCCGGTTTTTGTTTGGGGTGTAACCTGTTTTTGCTGTGTTATTTTTCCCACCCCTCGCATTTTTTTGACACTGCTTGGGGACGTCCCTAAGGTCAATGAAGGCTGTGTCCGTCTATGAACGAAAGAGAAAAAAGGATTTTTGTACTCACCGTAAAATCCATTTCTCTGAGTTCATAGACGGACACAGCACCCACCCCTCCTTTGTTTGTACTGCTTGTTACGAACTGAGGCTGCTAAAGCAGGGTGTGGGTTATGCCTGGGGGAGCCACGCCCCCTGGGAGGAGCAGCATGAAGGAAAGTTTTTAACACCTTAAGTGCTGTAGAATTCTGCCTAAATCTCCTGGTAGGAAGAAGCATAACCCTAAGGTCAATGAAGGCTGTGTCCGTCTATGAACTCAGAGAAATGGATTTTACGGTCAGTACAAAAATCCTTTTTTTTTCTTCTTCATTTTGAATAAAATAAGGGAGGGTTATAGCCCCTGTCAGTAATTTTTTTTTTTTACCATCCCTGTCCAATTGTGGAGATTTCTCTTCACTTCCTGCCTCATAGCCAAACAGGAAGTGAGAGAAAAAACTATGCAAATTAAGGGAACCCATTGCCCACCCCCAGGGCCCTCAGAACTAGTGTCCCGCCCCCCCCCAAAAAAAAAAATCAGGGCGGGTCTTATAAAAACAGGGTGTGGCCTTGACAGGAAGGGGTGGGTCATTTAAATTAGGAGGTGCAGAAGTTTAGTCAGGCCTAGGGCAGCACAAAGCCTAAATACACTACTGTATATTAGGGTATATTTAGACAGGATCCGATTTACAGCATGTTTTTAAATTGTGGGAGGAAACCCACCCAGGCACAGGCAATCGGGAGTGGACCAGGCAGAAAACTTTGATATAAAGTGTTAATCACTTCAAACACTGTACCGTCCCTCTGGGTACAACCCCTCTCCCTGCCTGCAGCAGCTCAGTCTTTTTCTGCCTAGCATAGGATAAGGACATGGCACCCTTCAGGCCCATGGGTTCCAGAGATTCTTTTTCTCTATTTTTTTCTTTTCGGTATTCTGAAATCTACTCTGAACTGCTGACTGGGCGACAGGCTGGACATCAGATCCTTGTAGTCTCCCCAGTTTCGGCCATTGAGCGTGTGTCGACCTTTAGCTACTCTCTGGGTCGTCCATGACATGCCCCGTCACTTCAGGGGTGGCCGGTGGGCTACATGCTCCGGGGCATGCATAGGACCAGGCTATATGTCTGAGTCAGTGTGCCGGGCTGACAGCCACCTCCGTAACCACGCGGAAGATGGTCTGTCACAGATGCTTCCAGCGAGTCCACGCAGGAAGGGTAAGTAGCAGTACCCCTGCCTCGGCACGGGGACATAGCTGGGCATTCCTGGAATATCGATTAGGGGGTTTCCATCCTTCCTTTTCTCCTCCCTATGCTCTGGGTAGCTAGGCTGGCTGCGTGTCTACGGGGGTTCGTCTGGAGGGGGGGAGCTCTATCCGCTGGTGGGGACTTTGCTGTGTGGGTCCACTCTCCTGGGGGTGCTATTCGCTGCCTTTTTGGGGGGGCCATTGTGGGGGGCTCCGTGTGTTCACTGCTGCGATGTGTTGTGTTTTTACTACATGCCGCTGGCCATTTTGGCGGCGCATGGCGTCGTGTTGTGTCCTATCTCTCCTCGGCGGCCATTTTCTTGTAGCCGCACGCCTGTTTCTACAAGGCGGCCATTTTAGGAGGGAGTTTGGCCTCTAGTGCTGGTCAGTACGGTGCGAACAGCCGGTACACACTCTCTGCAGAGCGGCAGAGTCACACGGGGGCAGCGGTGGAGAGAGCACCTCAGGCGGGAGACGGGTGGCAACTGTTGGCAGTGACCGGCTCAGGTGGTGAGTAAGGGTTTCTGATCTAAAAGATTGATTGTTGAGACGGGAGTTGAATGCTTCTGTCAGCATGGGAGTTAATACATGGGAGAATTTTTTTTTTTTTTTTTTGTAGTAGTAGAGGGCTGAGAACCCGTCGGGTCCTGGACGGTTGTTTGGTTTAAGTGATTTGATAGCCAGTTCACTTTCACTAGGGGTAATGGGATTTTCAAGACTGTCGTATTGTGTCTGAGATAGAGTTGGGAGATTTAATTGTGAGAAAAATGATTCTGCGTTGGATTGGTCAAAAGATCCTTCTTTTTTTTTTTTTTTTTTTTATAGAGAGAGGTGAGATGTTTATGGAAGGTGTGTAATATTTTTACAGGATTACTTCTGTATCTAGAGAGATTTTTAGTCTAATTTGTTTAACCACTTAACCCCCGGACCATATTGCTGACCAGAGCACTTTTTGCGATTCAGGACTGCCTCGCTTTAACTGACAATTGCGCGGTCGTGCGACGTGGCTCTCAAACAAAATTGGTGTCCTTTTTTTCCCCCACAAATAGAGCTTTCTATTGTTGGTATTTGATCACCTCTGCGGTTTTTATTTTTTGCGCTATAAGCAAAAATAGAGCGACAATTTTGAAAAAAATTTATATTTTTTACTTTTTGCTGGAATAAATATCCCCCAAAAATATATAAAAAAAACGTTTTTTCCTCAGTTTAGGCCGATGCATATTCTTCTACATATTTTTCGTAAAAAAAATCGCAATAAGTGTTTATTGATTGGTTTGCGCAAAAGTTATAGCGTTTACAAAATAGGGGGTATTTTTATTAAAAAAAAAAAATAAATTTTTTTTTTTTTTTTTTTTTTTGGCACTACAACATGGCGGACACTTTTGACACATTTTTGGGACCATTGGCATTTTTATAGCGATCAGTGCTATAAAAATGCATTGGATTACTATAAAAATGCCACTGGCAGTGAAGGGGTTAAGTATGTTCCCTGGGTGTGTTCTTACTGTGGGGGGGGGGGGGGGGGTGTGGCCTCACTAGGGGAAATCGCTGATCTCCCCCCCCCCCCCCCCCCCCCCCCCCCCCGACAGGACCGGAATCTGTGTGTTTACATACACGGCTCCCAGTCCCCGCTCTGTAACAAGCAATCGCAGGTGCCCGGCGGCGATCGGGCATGCGCCCGGGACTCGGGGGCGAGCGGGGGGTGCGCACGTGCCCCTAGTAGTCTGCGAGAGAGCCGACCTAGAGCTACGGGGCTCTCGTGCAGGGGAGCCAACCTGCCGCCGTAAAACGACGGTGGCAGGTCGGCAAGTAGTTAAAAGGGTTATTTAGTTTGTGTGTGTGTGTTTTTTTTTTTTTTTGAGTGCTCGGGCAAGGAGGGTACCTGGTTTATTTGCTTTAAAATATTTTTTTTG
This sequence comes from Rana temporaria, assembly GCF_905171775.1. NCBI lineage: Eukaryota > Metazoa > Chordata > Amphibia > Anura > Ranidae > Rana > Rana temporaria. The sequence goes on from NC_053493.1 coordinate 175,482,203, forward strand.
TTTAGATTTACGTAGTGTCTTGTCTACTGATTCTGATAAGAGGTCAAGTTTTAAGCTAGCTTTATCTATTTGTGACTTTGGTTGGAGTAGTAGCGTTAGATGGAAAAATACTATGGCATTTATTAAACATTTTCTAGTTTGCTGTAATTTTTGCTTATCATTTTTTTTAATATATGATGCTTGGCGTATACAATAACCTCTAAGAACATACTTGTGTGC